>NC_141546.1:45172500-45892500 GCF_021556685.1 Rattus norvegicus
AAAGCCTTTAGAGTGATGACTGACAGCTTAGCTCAGCGTGCGAAAGGACCCTGTGAAGTGCTGAGGTGATGAGGCCGACTGTGCCAAGACTGATGGGTACTCCGAACGGAGCCATAGCATTAGAGATTGTAAGTGCCCCCACAGGGTCAAAGAGTACCATTGCAGTCGAGTTTGCGAATAACAGAGGCTGAGGAGAGAGGGCAGAGGCTAGCGCGTTTGCACTGGGTGGGGAGACAGCCTGACCCTCATTCCAGTTTCAGAAGGCAAAACCAGAGCAAGCAGCTGTGCAAACTGTGTAGCAAGGCTGGTCATGTGTGAGAGCTCTTGACGGAGAGACCCCACCCCCAAAGAGTAAGACAAAAGAGCATACATCTACATCATACACACAGTAAGAGTGGATAAAGGGGTTTAAAAAAAAAAAGACCTTGCAATGGCATGTTGGATTAGAATCTAAAACCTTAGGGCTTCCCTGTAATGGTCACTCTAAACAACATGCAGTGAGAAATTCACTTGATCCTGAAGTACAATTTGAGAGACCTATAGGATAGAGATCAACATGGATCGACTCTGACCTAACGTTAAATGAGGTTTGTGCCCGATGCCCAAATGCAGGAGGTTTTCAATGCAGTGTTTCGATGACTGACAGCAGGGAGCCAGGGAATAGGATGGTCACCACAGGGATGGCTCTGGATTTTTCTGAGGTGTTTAGAGACCACAGAAATAAACTCGAAGGGATGGAAAGAACCCCCACTGGACGCCAAAAGAGATTAAAAATAGGGTGACCACACTTCCAAACATATTTAGACTAAGCATGTCGTATTATTAGCCTCCCTGTGAGTGGTAAAACCTAGGGGAGAGCTAGAAACAATTACAAGCTAACAAGAGGGCTCCTCAGATACAGATGCTTGCCGCTAAGTCTGGTCACACACACACACACACACACACACCTGCACAAAACATGCACAAATAAAATGTACTACTTTTAAAGTAAAATTCCAGAGTAAACGAAGAAAGGAACAAAGCAACAAATGTAGATTGTAAGAGGAACCACAGGAAAAGTACAAGGCAGTTGGCTCAGGAAGTCAGATGCTTCATCAGATGACACATTGTAGCATATTTTCAAGTCACAGACCCAGGCTCCTTGCCTTGGAATGTATCCAAACCCTGCTCCACTACTCTGCATATGCCTGTGGACTGTGAATTCATTTCATTATTACCTTAAACAAAACAGTGTGGAAAGCTAAGGGTCTGGAGTTCATAAAGGATCTGAATGAGTCAAAACCCAAGCTGGACAAAAGGTGGTGGTGCAGCCTTTGACCCCAGCACTCTGAGTGAGCTCCAAGACACCCAGGGCTACACAGAGAAACCCTGTCTGGGGAGGTAGGGGGGTGTGAACCCAGGCTTATTGTTTAAACAATTTAAGAGGGTTTTTTTTTAAAAAGATTTATTTATTACATATTATAAGTACACTGTAGCTGTTCAGACACACCAGATGAGGGCATCAGATCCCATTACAGATGGTTGTGAGCCACCATGTGGTTGCTGGGATTTGAACTCAGGACCTCTGGAAGAGTAGTCAGTGCTCTTAGCCACTGAGCCATCTCTCCAGTCCCTTTTTTTTTTTTTTTAAAGCTGTCTTTCACATACTGATCTGCCAGGTCTACAGGGGAAAAACTGAACTGATTGTGAATTCTGACGTTATTTTCCTTGTGACTTCGGTTAAAAGAAGCCTTTGTAATACTCTATGTATGTCATCTGCTATCAAAAAGAAACATTACCTAAAAAAGAGTACCTCCCCAAGTGCCACACCTACCCCAATAGAAGGAGTAAGGAAAGGGTGCATTTCAAATCCAAACTGTTCCCAAAAGCTAAACTCAAACCACAGGAACTATTTTCCCCAAATCAGGAGAAATCAAAATCGAAGCCAGCAGGGTATGGTAACATACCCATTTAATCCCAGCACTCTGGAGACAGAGGCAGGCACCTCTCTGACTTTGAATCCAGCATGGTCTACACAGAGATCCAGGCCAGCCAGGACTACATACTGAGACGCTGTGTCAAAACAATAATTGTTTTGTTTTGTTTTTCTTTTTTTTTTCAGAGTTGGGGACCGAACGCAGGGCCTTGTGCTTGCTAGGCAACCGCTCTACCACTGAACCAAATCCCAACAATAATTGTTTTAAAAAACAAAATAAACTCCCCCCAAAGCCAAAAGAAACCAACGCCAAAACAACAAAGGGAAGTCTGTGTTGCCATCGATACAGATCCACGCCTGAACATTAACTAGCATTTTTTCTTCCTCAAGGATCGTTTACTTACTTACATTTAGCCTTCTGGAGACAGGTGCTTCAGAGGGATTGCAAAGTGTGTTTGTATAGGGTGGGCACTTGGTTTCATCTATCATCATGAAGGTATCATAGACACCATCCCCCAACCTAGGAGAACGGGTTGCAGATAAAACCGGTCAGTAAATAAACAAAATGAGCTTGCATTTTCAAAACACCCCAGGCCCTGTTTCTTACCCTTTCTGACACTGCACAAAAACAAGCTGCGTGTTGAGCAGTGGAAGACAAGAATCCCAGTCTTTCTCTTTCATTTTAAAAATTAATTTTTTTCTGAGACAGGGTTTCTTACGTAGCCCTGGTTGTTCTAAAACTTGTGATGTAGACCAGACTGGCCTCAGACTCACACTACTCCACATCCTGCTCCACCTCTGTACCAACACGTTTCCCTTTTCTTCTTAAAGGAAAATATTTCTAGATTCAAATTTTAAAATAGTTACAACAGGCTGGTGCGGTGGCACACTCCTCTAACCCCCTCACTCAGGAGGCAGAGGCAGGTGGATCTCTAAGTTTGAGGTCAGCCTAGTCTACAGAGTGAGTTCCAGGACAGCCAGAACTACATAATAAAGAGACCCGTCTCTAACTAACAAATAATAAGTAATCAAAATAGTTACAACAAATCTTACTTTCTGAATGTTGTTCAAAAAAAAATGAGACCACCAATTAATATTACTTAAAAATGAAGACTAATCTGAATAGTAAACCTAAACGCAGAAAGAAATAAACTTGATGGAGGAGTCTGTTTTAGAATCCGAGTCCGAGTCCTGAATTCCAGTCTCAGCACCCAGCTGTGCTGCCTTCCCCCGCTGAACAGGCTCACAGGTATGGGAAGAAAAAGAACTACTCAGACTAGCAAGGAACAGACTGACCTCTCTTTATTATTTTATGCACCCACTTACAGCTAACCTAACTAGTGAAAAAAGGCAGCCAAGAGGAACCTACCAGGGTGCTTTAAGTTACAAAATGTTCAGAATCTCTCTCCTGTTTCCACTTCATTTCCTGGTATATGGGATGTTTAAAATGCCAAAGGAGTACAGAACGCGTCTGTTTTTAACACTGTGGGTCCTCCACTGCGAAGGCACACAAGGGTCAGGACTTACTAAAGCCACAAGATGACCTTGAATAATGCATTTTATCTGCTCCCCAAGACTACGTACTTCCCGGTCACACGCGTCACCGGCTCACGTTGTCATCTCAGATGATATACTACGAACACAACCATGACTAGGTAACATTTTTCATTGTCTTTAAAAAATATCTTTAATTATTCCAGTCACTTTGGAGATCTGTCTTATAAAATTACTTCTGGAGTTTAACAGAAGTGTTAAAGGAATAAAAGAGGGCTTTTAAAAAAACCCACAAGAAATTAAAATGTCTTCTAAAAAGAAAAAAATTTTTTTGACGTTCAGACAGCGTGTTTTGATAACAGAAGGCAATTTTCCGGACCGGACCGGCCTCTGCCATATAGCACGAGGAAACACACAGGGACCAGCACCGCATCTGCAGAGCAACAGCCAGAGGCGAACGACCCGATTGGGTTCCCTTAGCCAGGGCCGGATGCGGGGGTCCCACAAAGCCAGGCGGCATTTAGGGAACAAGGTCCTGGGTCTCTGCTCTTCCACCCCAGGGGCAGGGCGGGCTCCGCAGACTCTCGGAGCAACAGGGCGCGGTTCACAGGTCTTGCGCACAGGTCCCAGCCCCGGCTCTCCCGAGGCCGCGCCGTCCCGCCCGCCCTTCCCCTCCCTTCCCGCTCACCGCCCTGATGGACAGGCAGCCCAGACCCGCAAGGAGTCCTCCCGCTCCTACCCGGGCGCCGTTACCTCCGCTGCTGCGGCGGGAGCCCGGCCCCCGGCAGCGCCGCGTCCTTCCTCCCGCGCTCGCGGGCTGCGCCTCCCATCGCGAGCTCGCCCCGCGGGCACAGAGGCGGCGGTTGGCCCGGTGGGTCGCCTCTAGCCCCGCACCTGCAGGCTTCACTACAAGCCGCGGCTCTGAGATGGGCTCGCGCGGTCCGCAGGGAGACCGCGCGGGTGCAGCCGCGTCGCCTAGCAACCGCGCACGCTGTGCCGCGCCTGCGTAATGCTGCTGCGGAGGGAGCAGGCTGGAGGCGGAGCGAGGGGCGTGCTGTTTAGGGTAGTGTGTTTGCTGGTCCTCTTAGCTGAAGAGGAAACAGGCTCCAGAACCTGTGCTTCTTAGTACTCACCTAGCAGTGAAACCAGCCATGGGCGCTTCAGCCGCACAGCCTTCCTGCTCAGCAGGCCGCTTGGAGAGCTCTACGCATCTTTAATGTGTGAAAGCGAGCCTCACTCTTGCTGGAAAGTACCGTATGTTAAGTCCATTTCGACAGTTAAAATGGAAGTGAAAAGAAAGGCTGTTAAGCCACAGAAGAGGTGGTGGTTGTGATGTTGAGCTTGGTACCCACCAGATTTCCTAAGGATGCAAAACTCCTCTGCAAGAACGGATCTGATTCCCAACACACTCATGGCAGTTCACCACCATTCATAATTCTAGTTCCAGGGCGTTCAACGCCCTGTTCTGACTTCCGAGAGTAGCAGGCACACATGTGGTGCACAGACATAAACTCATACACGTAAGATGAGCCCATTGGATCCTTCAGAAAAACCAAAGGTTCTTTCACGCATCGGACGAGCACGCCACCTGGTGCACACTGGAAATTATTTCAAAGAGCATAATTCATGAATCTTCAAATGTCCAATCGAGGCCCTCTTTTGGATTTGTAAAAGTCACGGTTTCCACTCTCATCTCAGAAGATCCACACCCTCTTTACAGCTAAGAATCTGTCCATTTGGGACACTTTACTTTCTTCTATTCAGTGTTGCCTTAGCCTGTGATATAAGTAAAGACGTTTTCTTCAATGATAACCTTTTAGAAATTTCTAAATAGCTTTTTCTTTCTGTCTTGCCTACATCACAACCAGTGCAATCTTGCTTTCCTAGGGTTTTTGTTTGTTTTGTTCTGTTTTTAAATCGGGCTCTCTGACTCTCTTTGAAGAAAGAGTTCCGCAGCAACAAAAGGCACCTCCCAGCTCCAAGATTACAAAACTCTCTCAACCAGCCTGCTCTTTGGACAAGTAAGAGAAGAATACCTCAGACTACTTTACTACCGGAAAGGGTTGAATGGGACTTGCCTGAGCTTGTTTAATTACCTCACTGCCAATCACTGCAAGTCTTCCCTTCGGTCTTTAATACACGCTTCATCCAGAGCCAAGCTAACACATCTCTGTTCTGCTTCTTGCCTCTAGGGGTGTTGGGGAGTGGATACAGAGGCTGCCTTTGTCTTTAGTCGGTTATTTCCAAGGTAAGGGAGGGAGAACTCCTTGAGGGTACTGGACCTCATGAGTTTCTGACCTTGGTGACCTAAGTACTTTTCAGTATTTCTTCAAAGAACCCCTGTTTTGTAACAATGACCACACCCTCATTAAGCAATTGCCCTGTGCCCCCCAGCCCTTGAGAAGCCTCATTTAAATGTACTTCAACATCTCTTCAGCATCAAATGTACAGAAATTGAAACAATGCAAAGAAAACACGGTTTCTGTAAACATGTGATCTCTTGAACCATATGCAAAATATATTTGATAAATGTTATATTAAGTAAGTAAAAGGGGGCACATGCCAGTGGGAAGACAAAGTTTTGAGGAAGTGAGGAGTGAGAGGAGGGACTTTGGTTGGATACGATCATATATATATATATATTTTAAATATTTATTTATTTATTTTTCATGTATGTGAGTACACTGTAGCTGTCTTCAGACACACCAGAAGAGGGCATCAGATCCCATTACAGATGGTTGTGAGCCACCATGTGGTTGCTGGGATTTGAACTCAGGACCTCTGGAAGAGCAGTCAGTGCTCCTAACCACTGAGCCATCTCTCCAGCCCCAGATATATATATATTTGATAGAGGCTGGAGAGATGGCTCCGTGGTCATGAGCCTCAGCAGCTCCTGCAGAGAACCTGGGCTTGACTCCTAACATGCACATGACAGTTCACGAGCTCTAGCTCTAGTTGTAGGGAGTTCAATGCCCTCTTCTGACATCTAGCAGTAGCAGGCACACATGTGGTGTGCTGACATACACTCAGAAGCATAAGATAAATCTAAAATTCTTTTCTAATGATATTTTATGAAGTCACTGAATAATAAACATACTTTTAGATTTATATGAGTACACTGTAGCTGTCTTCAGACACACCAGAAGAGGGCATCAGATCTCATTACAGATGGTTGTGAGCCACCATGTAGTTGCTGGGAATTGAACTCAGGACCTCTAGGAGAGCAGTCAGTGCTCTTGACCACTGAGCCATCTCTCCAGACCAATATATTCTTAAATAAATGAAGAGTGGTTGAAAATCAGCATTATCTCTCTCTGAAAATATAAAACAAGAATCCCACAAACTAGCCAAATGGTCTGAGATGCCTGCCTGCCTTTGGAAGCCAGTTCTAGTGTACAGGAATACCGAAGAGCCTGCAATAAGTGTTTTAAATGCAATTATCCCAAGATCTTAGGGGAAAAAAATTCCGGAGACCTGGAATATTGGTCAGTACTGCAATGTCTGCATAGTACGCAGGAGGCTCTGGTTTAGAATTGCAGTATCAGAAAACAAATGAAACAAGAGGACATTCAGAATACGACCACAGCACTTTCAGAGGGACATGAAATTTCCCCTGCAATCACTCAGCTGTAATTTTTTTTTTTTTGACAAAGCAGCTATGGGAGGGTGGGGTTCTGTTTGAAATCGGTTTGTTGCTATGAATTTCTTTGTAGTGAAATATTCCATGATGTATATGATGTTCCACACACCACAGAACTGAAATGCACGTTTAAAGTAAACCATTCATTTACAACCTGAGAAACACAGTCTTGAGTGAGTCTTGATGTTTCCTGCATTGTGAGCCCGGTCTTGTATCTCCTAAGTCTGTAAGGTTGTCCTTATTAGTCTCAAACCCCTTTCCCAAAAGTTTCTGCTACCTCTTTTCACATTGTTTGTGTGCTATCTACAGCCCTAAAGGGCCTAAAACGCGTGTGTGCATGTGTGTAGTATGTGTGTGTGTGTGTGCATGTGTGTGTATGTGTGTGTGTGTGCATGTGTGTGTATGTGTGTGGTATATATTTGTGTGTGTGTGTTGTGTATGTTTGTGTGTCGTGTGTGGTGTGTGTAAGAGTATATATGTGTGGTACGTATGGTGTGTGTGATATGTGTGGTATGTGTGTGGTGTGTGTGTGTGACTATGTATAGTATGTGTATTTGTGTTTGGTGTGTATGGTATGTGTGGTATGTGTGTTTGTGTGTGGTATATGTTTGTGTGTGTGGTATGTGTGTGGTGTGTGCTGTGTGTGTGAGAGTGTATGTGTGGCATGTGTTTTATGTTTGGTGTGTATGTTTGCGTGTGTGGTGTGTGTTTGTGCTTATGGTGTGTGGTGTGTGTGTGTGTGTGTGCTGTGTGTGTGTATTTGAGTGTGTGTGTGTTTGTGCATGTGTGGTGTGTAGTATGTACTGAGTGTGAGAGTGTGTATGTGTGGTATGTGTGTTTGTGTTTGGGGTGTATGTTTGTGTGTGTGTGTGTGGTATGTGCTGAGTGTGAGAGTGTGTATGTGTGGAATTTGTGTTTGGGGTGTATGTTTGTGTGTGTGTGTGTGTGTGTGTGTGTGTGTGTGTGTGTGTGTGTATGAGTGTGGGCATATCTGAGCATCAGTGTGGAGACCAGAAGATAACTATGGAATTCAGTTCTTTCTTCCCACCTTGGGTTCTGGGCATTGAGCTCAGACTATAAGGCTTGTTTGTGTGGAAAGTGCTTTTAGCTGCTGAGCCATCTTGCTATCCCTTGGGTACAGTTCTTGATGAAAATGCTAACATATATAATTGAACAGACACGATATCCCTAGGTGGGAGGAAATGGATGTACACATTTGCCACTGGTCAGTGTTTACATGAAACCCAGCAGGGCCAGCTCCTTCATTAATGCTAAAGGCTGTGGATGGTTACTTTTGGCTCAGTTCTCTGGGTTCTGAGGTTTCTGTCCTCTGAATCACACTTCCTTTTCAAATGAAAGATAACTTTTGCTAGCAGATGAATATTTCAGGTTTTTTTTAAATGTTTCTTTTTATAGAGGTTTGGAAATCTAAAGTTCTGTTTGTTTTCAATTTTTCTACTGTCTTTGTACTTTTTGTTACAAATTGGTTATATTTTAACAATATAATTAAAAGACATTGCAGTTCTTCTGTGAGTCTCATTTGCTTTTACAGTAGACAAAGCCATGCATGCAAACCTCTTCAAAGTAAGCCTTTCTCTTCTTTGTGCTTCTGAGGCTGCTGAGGGCGACCTCTGAGGGCATGACCTGCAATTCTTGGGAGCCCTGTGTGAGCAATGCCCTTGTGATTCTTAGGGGTACTGTGACATAGTGGAGAGCATTGCTGAGACTTACCTTTGTTTGCAAGGTTTTCACCTGACTGAGACGTCACTTCACAGTTTTCGTGTTTCCTGCCATGACGATAATGAACTGAACCTCTCAAACTGTAAGCTAGCACCAATTAAATGTTGTCCTTTATAAGAATTGCCTTGGTCATGGTGTCTCTTCATAGCAACAGAAACCCTAACTAGGACAATATTTAAGGAAGAGATCATTTCCTGTGGTTTGCATTCACCCTATGTGAAACAGATGTTAAGTTCTTGGGCAGCTCAGAACAAAATTATTCCCCAAGACTAAGAAGATTTGGCAACAGCATCATGGGAAGCCAGTCTGGTCTTCAGTTACAATGTCAAACATGGGAAATAGAAAGCTAGAGCCAAAGAACAACAAAACAGGGCTGGAGTGTTACTGTTACCCAGAATCAGATGCTAGTGAAGGCCAATGGGCTGCATTACAAAGACAGCTTGAATCTGATGATCACACCTTGGCACTATGTCATATAGCAGCTTTAAATGCTTGGGACAAGGTTAAAGAATTGGGGAAAATTTCTGAGTAATTTTCTAAAATTATGCAAGGTCCAAAAGAAGCCTTTATTGAGTTTGCAATGGTTTACTTCAGCTGTAAATAGATTAAGTAAAAAAAAAAAATACAATCGAATCTTTGGCTTTTGAAAATGCTAATTCAGAATGTAAAGGGGTGATTAGACCTTTAAAGGCAAGGTCAGCACCATTACACAAATGGATCAGAAATATGGCTGATATTGGATCTCATGTTTATGATGGTACTCTGATAGAAGTAAGTTTTATGGAAAGTCAAAGTGCCAGATGTTTTCATTGTGGTAAACATTTGAAAAAGGACTGTAGGCCCAGCATTCTTAGAAATGGTGGCTTTTTTTTTCCTAGTAGGCCTGGTATTCCTAGAAGTAATTTTCATTTGTTTGTTTTTTGTTTTTGTGTTTGAAAAAACAAGTGAAACATCTCAAGAAAAGGGAAGGATAGTGAAGAAAACGTCCAAAGAAAGAGGGGCAGCTGGCCCAGTGGTATTACCTCCACCTTGTCTCTGCCGCTTTCTATCATAAAGGCAAATAATCTTTATGTGGTCCCAATTCAACTAAAAATTAAAGCTGGCTTTGGACTTGGAGCATGGCTTTCTCTGTCTCTAAACCCAAGCGTGCTTCCTAAAGGAAAATCAAAAATCTCTGTCTCATGTCTCAGGCCCTGGTAAGGGACACAGGAGAAAAAACAAAAACAGAAAATAAGAGACTATTCTATCGCCACTAATCTCATAGTCTTTTGGTTTTCATTTGACTCTTTAAAACTATTCCTAATGTATAAATATTGTTTCAAAATCTAAAAGGTCATTATGCACGCATAAGCTTTCTTTTGTGATATTAGCAGTCATACAGAATACCAACTAATTCTCGAAATAAGCTTCATCTGGTTCGTGTGAATGTTTTCAGGTCTGAATCTGAAGCAGGCGACTAGGAACAAAGTTTGGGTACCTCAGATGTACTTAGTAGATTGGGATTCTCAAACCTTTCTGAGAGCTGCTGAATAAGGCATTTAAAACGTCTAAGTTTTCTACCATTCCTAACAGTAACCTTTGAGTCTCCGAGAAGATGGCGGGGCCCTGCAACAACATATCCACCTTGGTGTGGTGATGCTAACCACTGGGAAAAACTGCTCCATACTTCTGCTGCTAGGTTCTGTGCAAACAGAGCTGACTGCTGTGTTCTACCTAGCCAGAATTGCCACACCACCCAAAGATCAGTTTTAGACTACCGACTGCTCAGGAAATTCAAACTGCTGGGCTCATAGAGTCTGACGTGAACACAGAACTTTTTTAAACCCCAAAATACTCAATCCTAAGACTGCCAAATACAATCAAGTTGGACACTGTAGAAAGGTTGGCAGAAATAACGTCATTATTGTAGATAGTTTTACTGTGATAGAGTTTAAAAAAAAAATCTTTCCTTTTTATTTGGATGAAAAGGGAGGAAACGTTGCAGGCTATTTGATCATACTGTGAACCATTGTGTTGTTTACTGGAAAAGCCAGTTTCTAGCTGTGGTGTGACTCAGACCTAGCACACACCTTTAATCCAGGTTCAATTCCTAACGTGCACATGATGGCTTCCACCCTTTGGTAACTCCGAGGGAGGGGTGTTTCTGCTGCCCTCTTCTGTCCTCTGCAGGCATCAGGCACATGTGAGGTGGTGCACATGCACACATATAGTCAAAACTTATACACATAAAAAAGAAATCCTAAAAGTTGTCTTGTAGTTTATATTTTCTTTTTTTTTTTTTTTTTTTTTTTTTTTTGGAGCTGGGGACCGAACTCAGGACCTTGTGCTTCCTAGGCAAGCGCTCTACCACTGAGCTAAATCCCCAACCCCTATATTTTCTACTTAGGTCCAATGTCTGTTATATTTGAGTAGGCTCTGAAGTAGGGATTAGTTTATTTCTTTGTTTATTGTACTGCATGTGTACCAACTCAACAGTATAATATGGAATAGCTTTTTTGTCCTCAAGATGTTCTGCCTTCAAACTCTGGCTGATCCTCCTTCTCCTCCTCCTCCTTCTCCCCATCCTCCTCTCCCTCTTCTTCCTACTACTTCTCTTCCTCTTCTTCCTCCTCCTTCACATTTTCCAGTTATGCCCCTTTCACTTTTAAAATGTCATAAAGTGGGGTTGGGGATTTAGCTCAGTGGTAGAGCGTTTGCCTAGCAAGCGCAAGGCCCTGGGTTCAGTCCCCAGCTCCGAAAAAAAGAAAAGAAAAAAAAAGTCATAAAGTTAGATTTTTTTCTTTTTTTCTTTTTTCTTTTTTTTTCAGAGCTAGGCAAACGCTCTACCACTGAGCTAAATCCCCAACACCGTTAGATTTGTTACTTACCTTTTATGGGTATGAGCCTTTCAGAATTCAAACGCCACTACATTGCCTCCGTCTAGTTGAAAACAAAACAATAAAAACTAGGGAGAATCATCATGTTCTCCTCATTGAGTCAGGTCACAGACTGTTTCAATCTGGGTTTTCCTTCCTTATTTAAAAGAGAATTATTTTATGCATATAAGTACACACCAGAAGAGGGCATCAGATCCCATTACAGATGGTTGTGAGTCACCATGTAGTTGCTGGAAATTGAACTCAGGACCTCTGGAAGAACAGTCTCTCTAGCTCCCATTCTTCTGGTTTTTCTAAACAGCTTAGTCTCTTTCACTTTCTGTCCTGGTTATTTTTAATAGTCAATTCCACAAAACCTAGAATCATCAGGGAGAGAGCCCTAGTGTGAGGCTATCTACATTGAGTTGGCCTGTGGGCTCGTCTGTGGGGATTGTCTTTTTAGTTAAGATCCAGCCACCATGGGCAGAAGTCCTGAATTGTGTGAACAGGGAGAAATCACGCCAAGCATGAGCCAGCAAGTGCTTGTGGGCAGGCCGGGGAGCAGACAGGCAGGCGGGCGGGCAGGCAGACAAGGATAGCTTGAGCAGACTTGTTTCTCTCTGTTCTTCACTATGAATGGGATGTAAGTTCTGCCGCTGTGACTTGTCCACTGTGATGGACTGGGAGCTAAAATAAACCCTTTCTTCATAAGTGACTCTTTGTCCGGATATTTTGTAACTCAACAGAAGAGAAACTAGGACACCTTCATAGTAGTGCCATGTCCACTTAATGTTGTCCCCTTCATTAAGTGAGGTGTCTGGAACACAGGGAGGGGCATTAACTTCCAGGCTTACCTTGCATTATTTAGTCTGTGCATGACGATTTCTAAGCACCAGATGTGATAAATGGTGCTGTCAGCATAAATACCTATCCACAGGGACAGAGGGTGCATCTGATTGCCACATATATTTCATAAAAAGCAATTCCAAATAAATACAATTCCTGAATGTAAAAACCGTATGCCACAGGATTAAATATGCTCTTACCATATGATCCAGCACTCACACTTCTTGTTATTTACCCATATGAATTTAAACTTGCGGAGAGAATGCTCAGTAATTAAGAGCACTGGCTACTCCTCCAGAGGACCGGGGTATAGTTCCCAGCACCCACATGGCAGCTCACAACTGTCTGTAACTTCAGTTCCAAGAGATCTGACACCCTCACAACAATGCATATAAAATAAAATATCAATAAATTTGGGGCTAGAGAGATGGCTCAGAGGTTAAGAACACTTGAGTGCTCTTCCACAGGTACTGAGTTCAATTCCCAACAACCACATGGTGGGTCACAACCATCTATAATGGGATCTGAGGTCCTCTTCTGGCATGCAGGTGTACATACAGATAGAGTACTCATACATTAAAAAATCTTTATAAATAAACTTGCATTCATACAAAAATCTGTTCACCCCTATTTATAGCAACTATATGAAGAATTAGCCAAACTTGAAATTGACCTTCAAAGAAAGGTGGTCTTTCATCTACAGTCACCACCACCATCACTATCACCACCACCACCACCATCATCATCCCAATTGTTGACTAATTGACACAATTACACAGAGGAGAATTCCATAAGTGAACTCATTCTGTGGCCTGGGCATGCAAGGTCAAACTGGACAATTTAGGGAGAACTTGTCTAAAAAATACATATATACATACATACATACATGCAATAAACAGCTGGAGGTATGCCAATGGTAAAGTACTCACCTACTATATGAGAGGTTCTAAATATTACACTACAACACACACACATACAAATACACACATATACATACACACATATACATACATATATACATATACATACACACATATGCACATAATATACACATACACACATACATACACACATACACACATATACACACATATGCACATACTCATACATACACTCATATACACATAATACACAACACATATACATGTACACATACCACATACACACACATACACACCTACACCCACATACACCCACATGAACACATATACACATATACACAATACAAACACATACTCACACACACATGCACACACATACATACATACACACACACACACACACACACACACACACACACACGGCAGCTTTCCTTCATATAAGTTTCCCTTCACATTGCTGCAGTTCTGCAACTTTGGCCAAGAGTAGGTGATAGTCTGCGAACCCTTTGAGAACTCTGGAGTTGCTAAGGGATGTGGGTTGCTGGCTTGTTCATCACAGGCAGAAGGCAACTCATGATGTAGGCAAAGAATGTGGGAAGGTACCCACCTAGGATGAATTTTAGTTACTTTGTGTGGCTGTGATAAAACACTGACTAAAAGCAACTTTGGAGAGGAAAGGGCTTATTTGGCTTCTGTGTTCCAGTACGCAGTCCAACATCAAGGGATGTTAGGGTAGGAAATGAAGCAGAAACCATAGGGGAACTGCTACGTACTGGTTTGATCAGCTTGTTGTATAACACAACCTAGGACCAACCACCCAAGGATGGATCCACCATGGGTTGGACCTTCCCACACCAATCATCTATCAAAATGCCCTACAGGCTTGCCTACAGCTCAGTCTTGTGAAGGCATTTTCTCAACTGAGGCTCCCATTGCCTCAGACGACTCTAGCTTTTGTCTGTTTGACAAAAGAACCAACCAGCATGTATAGATTGTGCTCTTGATACATTAATAGGCTGGAATGTGGCAGTGCCTAATTCTCTGAATCTTGCCTCCTATTTATTGGCTATTATATAATTTCAAGGATGACAATTGACATCTTTGGATCTCCCTAGTTTGAAATTTCTAGTATTTCCCTAAAACATTCTTCAGTTCTCAGGACCACAAACACTCCGTTCTAACTGTGACTACTTAGCGGCTCAAGGAACAGGAGTCTGCAGGTAATGTCCTCCTCTAGGCTCCTCAGCCTTTGGTTTGAAGTGGGGTGCTTCTAATAAAAGCCCGGAGGTTCAGAGGTATAGAAGTCGGGCTAGTAACTAGGCCCTGGTATACGACAGGTAGAGATTGCCAGGCACTTTGGACAGTCAATGTGAAATTAGTTAAGCAACTGGGATGCTGTTGCTGCTGACGACAACTATGATATGATGACTGTTAGTGAAAAGGCACTAAGCTCGGAAGATCTGCTAAGCAAACGCTAGTTTAATAGAACCCAAGCAACCTAGGTTTAAGTTTAACTTAAGCCTCAGCTTAAATCCTTGCCCTTAGAGTACACGGTTGTTTCTTTCAGGGAAGCCCCATCTATGTTATCTGACTCTGTTACTAGTCGCCTAGGCAAACCGGGATCCAGAGTGGAGTGTGTTCCTTGTCGCTGGTATTATTATCGCGTGCAAATTAAACATCAAGGAGAAAAAAAATCCTAGTTGAAGCCTTCAGTTTACAATACCATGTAAAGATATGAATAAATAAAAGCCTTTAAGCATTTAAAAGCATTTTTAAAAAAGGAAAAAAAAAACACCCAAGATTCAATAAAAACGAGCAAGTTTAATAAAACATGAATTCAATTAACTTTGCGGACTTGAAGGCTGACGAACAGACTGCAAGCTGGCAGTTTCTTTGCAACGCTGTATCTTAAGCAGACCGGGGAGAAGAATAGACTTAGGACGCTGTTTGCACAGCTGGCGATTACTACAGACGTGCTGGCTCGTAGCTACACCTGGTAGGAAGTGGAAAACCGGGACCGGAAGTTCCGGAGTCCGCCCTTCCCATCCCACCCGGCGTGCGTCAGTTCCGGGACTAGGACCGGCCAGCATCAGGTCTAGGGCTGTAAAGCTACGTGCCGGGGTTCCTAGCCGGCTGCTATTTGGCGCCGAGTCCTCAGCATGGCTGCCTCCAGGGTTGAGGGCCGGGGAGCTGCCACACCCTCGTTTTGTTGACCGCCCCTGGCGTCTGTGCTCTTCTTGTCTTTCCTGGGCCGCTCGAGCAGACATGTTCGCTAAGGCCTTTCGGGTCAAGTCCAACACAGCCATCAAGGGATCGGACAGGTGAGGGAGAGCGTATTTTTACTTAGTCTAGCGAGGCCCCTACACATGTAAGGCTGCACGTGGAGACCCCAGGGAGCCAAGCAGGGATGTTAGAAACAGTTTTGAGGATAAAGTTTGGGGTTGTCTCTTTTATCTTCCAGATGGTCTTTTGGGCAATAAAGTTGAGTTAGCGTGTACTGGGCTCAAACTAGGTTTTGTGGAAGATGTAAAATAAGGGAATATAAGCACCCCGTCCTCCACAGAGTTTAGAGCCCACGGGAGAACTCAGGTGGTGTACCAAAACTAAAAGTATACAGGGAAACGCCTTAATGGTTATTCCTGGCCGGAGGGACCAGTGCCGTGAGGTGGCAGAACATAAGGAAGCTGTGGGAAGGAGAGATGTTAACTATCCCTTTTCAGTCAGTGTCATAGACACGGATAGCTCCGCAGGGATTTTGGAACCAACCTTCTCTAGGTATCATTCTTGGTGCCATAGTAGCCTTTTAATCAGAGGTTGACAGATTGCCAATCAGTCTAAGACAGGAGTGGGGAAGGCATGTGAGGTCATCTATGTTTCCAATGACTTTCCAAAGACTAACTTCGACTGTTCAAGGAAAATATTGTTTCGATGGAACAGTATGCCCAGGAGGTTGTGAAAATAGACGAGGTAATGAATAAAGAGAATAGGTTTTGGGGAGGCAGAGAACGGGGCATCAGGAACCAGGCAGTCTTTCTTCAGCCTTTATGATTTGTTTAGTCATCCTGAATGTCTGTATTTATTAACGTCCATCGAGAAGATACCATCCATGGTGCTGGTGTGCTTTCTGCAGGAGAAAACTTCGGGCCGATGTGACAGTTGCTTTTCCCACCCTCGGAACAGATCAGGTCTCTGAATTGATCCCTGGAAAGGAAGAACTAAACGTTGTGAAGTTGTACGCTCACAAAGGGGATGCAGTGACTGTGTACACGAGTGGTGGTAACCCCATCCTATTTGAACTGGAGAAAAACTTGTATCCAACAGGTGTGGTAATAAGATCGAATGCCCTGACTATAGTCCTCGTGTAACACTTATGATTCTCTGTTTATTTGGTTTGGTATTCGTTATCCCTCAAAAACATGCCTTTTCAGATAAAGTAATACAGAGTTTCCCCATACTATTCCTAAGGATCTTTTCAGACCTAATGTTTTTCAAACTGACCCTTTCAAGACCAGAAATTGCCCTAAGAGGGATAAAAACAGACTTAAAAAAAGGGGGGGGGGGAATGGCAATGCAGAGTTGTGAGATAAAGGAGCCTGGAGTATTGGGAGGGTGTTGAGGTGTTGCAAAAGATGGAATTTTAGAGCATGTAAAAGAAAATATAGTGTAAACCATCTATAAAACTTTTTCTTTTATTTTTTTATTGGTTGTTTTATTTATTTACATTTCAAACACTCTTTCCCTTCCTGGTTTCCCCTCCACAAACCCCCTATCCCACCTGCTTCTATGAGGCGCTTCCCCACCCATCAACCCATTCCCACCTCACCGCCCTAGCATCCCCTTAACACTGGGGCATCAGCCTCCACAGAACCAAGGGCTTCTCCTCCCATTAATGTCAGATAAGGCCATCCTCTGCTACATATGCAGCTGGAGCCATGGGTCTGTTCCTGTGTACTCTCTGGGTAGTGGTTTAGTCCCTGGCAGCTCTGGGGGATCTGGTTGGTTGATAGTTTTGTTCTTCCTATGGGGTTGCAAACCCTTTCAACTCCTTCTGTCCTTCCCTTAAGAAGGCTTTTTCTTAACACAGTGGAGAAAATGTAGGCTCTGGAATGAGCTGCGTCAGTCACACACTTCTCGTGGGCTGCCGCTTCACAGTGGGTTTTCCCAGTAAGAGTCTCTGCTTTTTATCTCTGTCACAGATCTCCTTTCTCTTTTCCATATCAGCGACACCTTTGTCCCTCCTCGGGGCTCTTCCTCCTAGGCCGATTCCAACTCTCCCTCCAGTTCACTGCTGTATCTGAAGACGAATACAGACTTCTTTTCCTGTAGGAGTTTTATTGCTCAGTTACTATGAAAATAAGGACTCAAAATATAAATACGAGAAAGCTTCAAATTTTCTCATAGACTGGCTGTCTGTTTTGGGGTCATTTGCTTTTGAAGTCATGCTCGAGAGATGGAATATGAGGGAACACAGGCACCCACGGGGTTAGAACCCTGTTCTCCATGGAGTTTAGACCCTGGATTTTAGTTCACTGTGGTCATTTTCTGCTGGCCATCCTGCAGTAGTAGCAACGGGTGCCACCAAATGTCAGCAGTTCCAGTTCCCAGATGTCATTAGGTCTCTGCTTCCTTCCTGAAGGCAGCCTCGTTAGCAAGGCTTTCTGAGCCTCTGTAACCTTGAACCAAGGTGTTTTTGCTTTTCTTTCTGAATTCTGATTAAAGTGAGCAGCACAGTGTATGGCTTTTCTAGATCTCCAGCAGGCAGTGCTTATTAATAAGTGTTTCCTGGATCTCTCTTGGTACAGTGTACACACTGTGGTCCCATCCTGATCTTCTACCAGCCTTTATAACATGGCCTCTGGTACTCGAAAAACTGGTCGGGGGAGCAGGTAAGAGAACTTTTCTATATTCCAGTTACTGCTTGAAATCTCTTCAGTAATTATCCGCCACCTTATACGGCTTCATTTCTTGTGTTCTCATGTTGAAAACTATCTACTCCCTGTGTGGGGTGTGTGTATGTGTGTGTGTGTGTGTCTGTGTGTGTGTGTGTGTGTGTGTGTGTGAGAGAGAGAGAGAGAGAGAGAGAGAGAGAGAGAGAGAGAGAGAGAGTGTTATTCCTCTAACTTATCAGTGAGTTTTCTGGACATTTCTGATTCTGTTGTAAGCTGTTTATGAGTAATACGAAAGCAGTTTGTGACCTGCCACATGCTGTAATTTAAATCACTAGGGAACTTTAGCAAGTAGCGGACCATACTCTTATTTGTGAGATCTGAAATGGAGGGCTGGTAGTGTAATTGACATGTGTCAAGCAGATGGCTGTATGATAAAGCCAAGCATGGAAATGATGTTAAGTAAGTTGTCCTATTTCTATTTGCTACAGATTTGATGCTGCCCGGGGTAGTGGTGCCCCCTACTGGTCTGCCTCAGGTACAGCAAGGCGACCTCTGCGCCATTGCCTTGGTGGGGAACAGGTACTGTGTCAGACAATTGCCTTTTGTGCGTGGTGTATGTGTGGTGACCAGAGGTACAGAGGAGGTGGAGGAAAGTGACCGCTTCCAAAGCACACGGGCCAAGAACTGAAAGGAAAAATAGTTTCTCCTGAAGGAGTAGATAGCCTTGGTGGATGGCAGCAAGCCTGTGGAGAGCCTACAGATCTGATACGCATAGGAAGCTTGCTGCTGCTGAATGCTTACAACTCACTGTAGAGATAACTTTAGATTCATAGAGGAACGGAAGAGAAGGTGCAGAGTTCCCAGCATGCAATGGACACATCTCATGTGACCCATTGTAGTCATCACAGCTAAGGGTGTTGTCCTAAACTGGGACGATACTGGGACATACTCAAGCCTTTCTTTGTATCTCTGAAGGGTTGGTTGTGTTGTTGTTTTGTTTTGTTGTGAGTACCTTTTCCCATTCAACGGTCCAATCTACAATAAATACCACAGTGTGCTTAGCTGTCTCTCTTTAGCTTCTTGTATAGGTAACACTCTCTTGCCTTTCATCGTGTTCAACACACCCCCAACTGCATCACTTCTCCTGTCTTTCCATGGAGATGTAGTTACACACAGAGTTTGCCTATCCTGATCCACAGCGGGACGGTTTGTAGTACGTTCACAGAGTCTCAGAGCTTGCTGCTGCTGTCTTAGGCCAGGCATCATGCCTGCTAGAGGGGAACCGTTCCCTCACTGACTGAACTGGCCCCCACCTCCTACTGCTCCTTTATAAAGAAAAAACCAAGAGTCATTGCCTGAGCCTCCTCCCTGCCCTCCTCCCTAGAGCGCCCGTTGCAGTCGGAGTAGCTGCCATGTCCACAGCTCAGATGCTGGCTTCAGGCCTGAAGGGAAAAGGCATCTCTGTGCTCCACACTTATCAGGACCACTTGTGGTGAGTGCAATGAAGTGGGGTGGGGGATGGGAGCCGGGTGGGGAGGAGTCACAAGTGCAGGGGTTTGTCCAGGTGCATCCTCCTGTAGCTTGTCGGCTCCAGGCTGCCATCTGCTGGCCAAATGTGGGAGAAACACATTTTTCTTTGTCTAGACCAGAAACTAGAGACACCTTTGGTTCCTTTCTAGGCCTGGAATTGTCCCAGGCGGTTGCCCTGAGCTTAGGACTTGTTTGCCTTGTCCTGCAGTGTGATGCTGTCCGTATAGTACTAGCTGTAGTGGCTTTGTCCGTCAGGTACATTTTACACATCATTTGGTCCCGAGCAAGTGCTTCTGAACCCAGTTGTCAGCGGATGACAACTGATTACTGTCCCAGTATCATCTCAGAATTCTCATTATGGAACACACATTCTGCATATAACAATGCATATGCCTATAGTCCTAGGACCTAGAAAGCTCACACCAGCGCTTCTCAAGTTCAGGTCAGGCTGAAGTACGTAATGAGACCCTATCTCAGCCTACCCCCTCCCCCTAGCCCCCCCCCCCCCCCAAATAACCCACCAAAACCCAAAAAACATAGATTTACTACTTTTGAGAAGAACATTTATTGTTTGGGAAAAGTGACCTCAACCGGACAAGGACCAGGTCTGTGGCTCTGAAATGGATCGTTATTTCTGGAAAGTAATCCGTAGTAAGAATCCTGTCACTTAAATCCCCCACTTAAAAACATTTCTCTGGTCAGGACAGCCTACACATACTATTTATTAATAAGCCCCATTCAGTGCTACTGTTTGTCAGACTGACAGTAACGTTTAAACGAGGTAATCTTGGTCAAGGGACTCACACTTTGTGTGCGCTGCTCTGTGCAGCCATGTTTCTTCCTGTCTTAAGGTTGAGGAGTAAGCCACGCGAGTCTTCACATTAGACTGCACTTGTTTGATCACAGCATCCATGGGTTTTGTAGTTCAGGTGTTTGTATTGTGTTAAATAGACTAAACCCTGGGATTATATTTCACCAAACTGGTAGAATCTTAATCACTCTCCTCCTCCCTCCCTCCCCCTTCCTTCCTCCCTCCCTTCCTCCCTCCATTCCTCCCTCCCCCTCCCTTCCTTCCTTCCTTCCTTCATTCCTCCCTTCCTTCCTTCCATATAGCCCAGGTTAGCCTCAAATTCACTATGTAGCCAAGGATATTTGAATTCCTGGTCCTCTTGCCCCTACCTGCTGAGGGCTGGGATTACAGGCATGCGCCACCATGCCCGGTTCTTTTGCTTTGTCTTTTGAGTCAGGGTTTCTCTGTGTAGCTCAGCCTGCTCTATAGGTCAGGCTGGCCTCGAACTCACAGATCTGCCTGCCCCTGTCTCTCAAGTGCTGGGATTAAAGACCTGCACCACCACCTAGCTCCTATTTAACTCAATGGTTTACTAGTTTTTGCTCTTATGAAGGGAACACTTTTAGTGGTTTATCTTTAACTGCCTTCTTTTTCCTTAGCTGTTATGTTGAGAATTGACTCGGGGCATTGCCAGTTAGCAAACGTCTTATGCTAAGCTCTTCAGAGACAGAGACAGAGACGGAAAGAGAGAAAGACAGAGAGACGCAGACACACAAACACACACACACACACACACAGAGAGAGAGAGAAAGAGAGAGAGAGAGAGAGAGAGAGAGAGAGAGAGAGAGAGAGAGAGAGAGAGAATGAGTGTGTTTGTATTTTGGAAGCAGCTCAAGCTAGCCTGGACACTGCAGGGTAGAGGACTTTCCTGGACTTGGAGTAATTGAGTAGCGTTGAGATGCACGGACATGGGTTGGCTGCTCTGGGTTCCTCTGCCTGTCAGCTCTACTGACTTTAAACACCTGACTTGACTCTGCCCTGGTCAGGGCCGGCGAGTGTTGTAGCTACTGCCTGGTGTTTCTGACATCAGATTTTTCCAGGAGATCTGGAGACAAGTCCTCTCCACCTGCCATTGCCCCACTGGATCCCACAGATAGCTGCGAAGAGAAGGCGGACCTTGGTCTGCACGGAAACCTGAGGAGTCTGAGCCTGGAAGGAGAAGAGGAAAATGGGCAGGTTCCTAACCCAGAAGCCTCTGATGACCCCAACTCCAGGGCCCTGAGCCAGGACTCCGTGGATGGCAAGCCCCTTCAGGGTATGGCTTTCATACCCAGGGTGGAAAGCCACACCTGCCTTTCATGTTAGAGTAGCATTGCTGTTCTGGGAGAGGAGAGCAGAACCCTTCTTTGGGTGGGTAGTAGTTCTGTACTTCTTAGATAAAAATGCCCCTATGTGCCTGTCAGTCTGCCATTTGGATAGTTCCCAGCCATGAATTCCTCAGGCTTCTGGTCCTAATGAGGGTGGCACTGTGGATTTGGTCCTCCCTGTGGGGCTAACTAACCCTTAAAGGATCAGTACTCAGAGACTGGAAGGGACCCAGTGAGATGGCTCAACAAGCAGCAGGTAAAAGCACTTGCTGGGCAAGCCTGACTTCCTGAGTTCAATCCCCAGAACTAACTCATGGTGAGAGAGCGGAGAGCTGACTCCTGGAGCCTGTCTTCAGACTGCCACTCACGCTACACACACACAAAGTCTACAACCTGGCAGCTTTGGTGCCTAGGGATGGGCTCCATTTAAGCCAAGGTGACGTGAGAGGGCCGGAGAGTCTGCTGCGTGCCCCAGGTCGTGTGGCTTCAGGAAGGATGTGGTTCTTTCCTTTCCTTGCAGAGCAAATGGATGAGCTGTTAGAGCAGTGCTTCCTGCATGCTTTGAAGAGTCGAGTCAAAAAAGCTGACCTCCCTTTGCTCACCAGCACGCTCCTTGGCAGTCACATGTTCTCCTGCTGGTACGGAAGGCACTGCTGAGGGGTGGGGGTGGGGCTGGGCTCCAGATGCAGCCTCGAAGTTGTTCTTGGTGGTAAAGGAAGACAGGGGTGGTGGGGTTGGTTGGGTGACGTGCTGTGGGAGAGCAGAGAGTCGACCTGGCAGGTAAATTAGGTTCTTGGCTTCAAAACCTTCCATTTTATCCAGTGAAAGGATCCTAAGATTAAAATTCCCAAGATCCTCTGACTGCTCTTCCTGCTGAGGTGTCTCTAGGCTGTCTCTCCTGGCATACACTACAAGAGTTCCTGAACACCTTTGTCAAGAAGCTCTCTGTACCACTCCACCCTTCCTGGGAGGGAGGAGAATAGGTGTGAAACCTACCCCACTGAGAGTGTAGCTACCAGGAAAGGGAGTGTTTAAAGATGGAGCCAGTCAGGTTCAGCTCTCACCTCCTCAGCATATTTAACTAAGGCAGATTTCACGTAGTCACAGCCTGACCTATACCAAGCACCCGTCAATTCTGTCAGAGCAGGGTCTTTTCTGAATATCCCACAACCTGGTTTGTGACTCACGCCTATAATCCCAGTACTTGAGAGGCTGAGGTAAGATAGATAGATAGATAGGAATGAGTCTAAAGGCTGGTCTGAGCTGCTGAGTGTCAGATCAGCCTGGCTTACAGTGAGGCTCTGCCTTTAAAATGAATGAGTGGGTGAGAGAGAGAGTGAGTGAATGAGGCCGCCCGGTGGCTCTGCCTTTTAAATCAACTCCCTGTACTCACAGCCTGCCCTGCTTTACAGCAGGTGGTGTGCTCCTCGAGGCACTTCTGTGTTTGAAAGTGGTAATTAATCCAATCTCTTCCTGTCTATGCATGGCCTTAAGGTGCCCATGTCAGTGGTGCTGTTGGGATCCTTGGTATTTTATTCACAGTGGGTTGCAAGTGACTTGGAAATGGGCTTCTGGAACTTTTTCTTGAGCTGGTCTTGAGTGGGTGCTATGATGGTCTCCCTCACAGTCCCACTGCTACTGAATGTTGGGTTTTGAGAGAAAATGTAAGCCCTGAGGAGAGAGAAATCACAATTTTCATTAGGAACCTCTATCCCCAAGTACCCTAAAACTGCTTTTGGGCAGGCAGAGTAGACTGCTTCTGTGAAGAGGCAGATAGTAAATAATTTAGTTTTTCAGGCCATCGTGGTCGCTGTTTCAGTACTGAGGTGACTGAGACAACAGATAGGGTGTGGCTGTGTTAGTAGGCTCCAGAGTGAGGTTGTATGAACTCTGATATAGCCAGGCTTCCCTTCCCTTGGGGTGAGCTTGCAGTTGGTAAGGCTCACTTTGAAGTGGAACTTGTGAGGCCACAGGAGATTCTCTGGTGTCAGAGGACTCTAAAGCTATGTTTGATTACAGTGGTCACTAATCACATGGGGCAAATTAAATTGAAGTTAAAATTCAGGTTCCCCAGTCACAGTAGGTGTTTCAAGTGTTTCATGGCCACACAGATGACTAGTAGCTACCATATTAGACAGAGCTGTCCCGTTACCACAAAAGTGCCATTGGATAGTTCCGACTCAGAGTAGCCTGTAAGCCCTGTCTGTTTCTGATACCACAACTGGCCAGAGAGCTCTAGAATGGTGGCCTCTTTTGGACTCTGGGGGAGGCAAAGACAGTCTGAGAAGGTTACTTTGTGTCAGGCAGGTATCATTTTATTTATTTATTTATTTATTTGGTCTAACTTGCCTTTTTATCTGTCTTAGTCCTGAAGGACAGCAACTGGATATAAAGAAGTCAAGCTATAAAAAGGTAAGCGCCTGCACCCTTTTGCAAGTCTACACAGTCACAGTCATGTGATGGAAGATGGATGTGGGAAGCCCTGTACACAGGGCTCAAGTCAGAGCTTAGAAGCCTCATGATTGTAGGTGCCGTGGGATAATGAGACTCTCCTTGCACCCAAGCACTCTCTCCTCTCTCCCCGTTGGCGCTTTTCTTTCTTTTTTTTTTTTTTTCTTTTTTCTTTTTTTCGGAGCTGGGGACCGAACCCAGGGCCTTGCACTTGCTAGGCAAGTGCTCTACCACTGAGCCAAATCCCCAACCCCCGTTGGCGCTTTTCTATCTGATTAGTCTGACAGCTTCACCAGTTAGGTTAGCAGCTTCTTTTTATTACATTAGTTTTATTTTTAATTATGTGTGATGCACGAGATCTGCTGCCAGAGAAGGCTCCTGGGGCTGGGTTTACAGGCAGCTGTGAGCCACTGAACGTGGGTGCTGGGAATCACACTTGGGTCCTCTGCAAGAGCGGTGCGAGCTCTTGCCCACTGAGCCCCTACCGTGAGCTCTTGACTGCTGTTCTTTCTTCAGCCCCCAGGGTGAGCTCTTGACTGCTGAGCCATCTCTCTAGCCCTCCAGTAGCTTCTTGCTCCTCAAGTTGCGGGAATGTGTGTAATCTTTCGGTTCCTAGTCTAACGACAGCAAAAACTGGGTCACAATGCTCACTCCCCACCTCGCAGCAGACCTGGCCCTCCTAGGTGCTCTGTGGGCAGAGTCAGTGAAGCCCCTATACTGGCCTCTCTCCCCAGCTCTCTAAGTTCCTGCAGCACATGCAGCAGGAGCAGATTGTCCAAGTCAAGGAGCTGAGCAAAGGGGTGGAGAGCATTGTGGCTGTAGACTGGAGGCACCCGAGGTAAGTGCAGGGCTGTCCCTGCAGCTCGGTTGGTTTAGGGACTGGGCCACAGACCCGGCTGCCCAGGCGCTGGTGTAATGTGTGCTTTTGTTTTCTTTGCTGGGTTTAGGATCACATCCTTCATCGTCCCCGAGCCGTCCCTGGCTTCCCAGACTGTCCAGGAAGGTAGCAGGGAAAAGCCCTATCTCCCTCCAGATATAAAATCCCTCTACTGCGTCCCTGCCAACATGACCCAGCTCTTCCTGGAGTCTGGCCACAAGTGAGTTTTGGGAGACTCCCATTGCTCCCTACGTGGTTTGCCTGCACTTTCCCCTTATCTTGGGTAGTGTTTTCCTGTGTCTGGTAAACCTGTTCTGCCCGTCTTCCTTCTGAGTCACACCCCCTTCCTGGGGGTGGCTTTTTGGGTTAGGAAGATGAGAGAGTAAGTCTCAATCTACAGTTGCATTTCATGTAGCCCTGCTTGTCTCCCTCAGGAAAAGCAGAAAAGGAAGGCAAGAGCTAAGGAAAGTGTCCTGCTGAGCAGGGAGTCTGAATGCTTGCAGTTAGACCCCAGGTCCAGCTTGAACTAACCTCTGGATTCTTCTCTCCTAGGAAGGGGAGCACCCTCGAGGGCAGTGAGGTCCGAAGGATCATCACTGACTATGCCAAGAGAAACAACCTGGTGGATGCAGACAACAGGAAGTGAGTGGGGCAGAATCAGGATAGACTGTTTTGTTGGTCTTCATTTTAATTGGATATTTTATTTATTTACATTTCAAATGTTATCCCCTTTCCTGGTTTCCCCTCCAGAAAGCCTCTGTTCCATCCTCCCTCCCCCAGCCACCCACTCCCTCCTCCCTGCCCTGAGATTCCCCTATGCTGGGGCGTCGAGCCTTCATAGGACAAATGGCCTCTCCTCCCATTGATGTCCGACAAGGACATCCTCTGTTACATACGTGGCTGGAGCCATGGGGCCCCTCCGTATGTACTCATTGGTTGGTGGTTTAGTCTATGAGAGCTCTGGGGTGAGGGGGTGGGGTCTGGTTGGTTGATACTGTTGTTCTTCCCATGGGTCTTTGTTTTACAGACAGACAGTAAAGGGTGCAGGGAATGGGCTTGCCAGAGAGCTCAGTGAGTAAAAGCACTTTCTGCCAAGCCTGACGGGCTAAGGTCAACCCTCAGGACCCACACGGTAGAGAGAACCAACTTCTGCAAATTGTTCCACATGTGCACCTAGCATTGTGCACTTGTAGACACACACAGAGACACATACATAAATGTAAGAACTTTAGAACCAAAGGATGGGAAGGGTTCTGGAATGGAGAGTAGACGATTACAAGCAGCTTAGAAGCAGGCAGGCTCAGCGTTTGCAAACCATGGGCTGTCGCCTGGAGTTCAGGTCAGTCACATGGTGTCAGTGTGGTCCGTAAGCTTAGTGCACACATCTCAAGTATGTCCACCCCTGATGTTCAAGTGCATATGGCTGTTGTCAGGAAAAGTGCAACCTTGGAAGTATACTGATCAAAGTCATCGTGGGTTTTTGCTATGACTTTTCTTAGAAATGGCTACAGCCCGAATTATTCAGATATTATGCAACGGCTCAGTCCATGCATATACACTGTAATGACCACAGCGGATAGCACTTATACCCAGTCCTTCCTTCCTTGCTAGCCTGCTGACCGAGACCAAGCCTTGAAAGCTATAGTCACATAGTGGAACTGAGCCAAGAGTCCTGGTTTCTTCTTCCCACATTTTTTTCCATCATTTACTTCTCTTTGTCCTCCCAATAGTGGGCTTTCCTTCCTGATGGCCTCTGGTCCCACAGCTCAGTGATCTGGATGGCGCAGAGGGCACAGGTGATGGGCGCTCTCAATTTGGTTACAATGAGATTGAGTCTAAAATTGCCCTAATGCCTGTTTCCCTGTAGTCTGGTGAAGTTGGATCCCATCTTATGTGACTGTATCTTAGAGAAAAATGAGCAGCACTTGGTCATGAAGCTTCCGTGGGACTCTCTCCTGACCAGGTAACAGGGACCTGGAGTTCCTTTCACTTTTCTACACCACTGCCCTTAGCATCTACCCCAGAATTTCAGAATGCTCACCACCCTCTTTAGTCTGGGCCTGTGACGGAAACATGAGTGCTGAGTTCAGATCTCCAGGACCCATGTAAAAGTAAGCTGCGGCCGAGTACATATGTAACCACGGTTGGGGAGCAGAGTTCATTGGCTTGCCAGCTCAGCCAGGCTGATGAGCTTCAGATGCAATGGCAGATTCTGCCTCAAAAACAAGGTAGAGGCTGCTTGAGGAACCCAGAATTGACCTGGACTCGACGTGCATGCACCCACAGACATCCACCCCAACAACTACATACGTACCCTCTGCCCATACAAATCGTCACTATTTAAGTCTGTGACTTCCTTTCCATAAACATAGGCTTGAATAATTCTGATAAGGAGAGCTTTGGTGAGTTTGAGCCATTATGACATAGAAGAACATGACAGAAAAGAAACATTAACTAGACCTTTTAACTTCAATAAAAGAACCACTTAAGGCTGGGGAGTTGTCTTCAAAGGAAAGATGCTTGATACTTTTTGTTCTGTAGAACCATAGCTGAAAATAATTCCTGTTGGGATGCAGCAAAGCGTGTAGCTCATGCCGACCATCCCGCCACGGTCTCTGAGTCTGCTGGAGCACAGCCTCATCTAGTGAAGGGTTAGGGAGCTCTGTGCCATGACGGCAGACTTGAGTTGACTTTCTGGTTTCGTGTTTTGTTTTGTTTGTTTGAGATGAGCTTAAGGTGGCCGTGAATTTGTGCGTCTGGGTGCTGGGTGCTGGGTGCTGGGTGCTGGGTGCTGGGTGCTGGGTGCTGGGTGCAGGGTGCAGGGTGCAGGGTGCAGGGTGCAGGCATGAGCTACTGTAGAGTTGAGTGTTGTATAAAGATACATTGTTATTAAAGGTTGCTGGGAGCTGGCTCAGTGGGTAAAGCCTGGGTCCCTGAGTGAGTGCCAGTACCCAGGTAATGCCAGCTCTGTAATCCGAGCCCTCCTGTGATTGATGGAGACAGACATAAGGATCTCTGGTACATAGCTCATGGGTCGTACAGCTGAAAACAAGGGGACCGTGTTCCAAACAGTGAGAGCCGAGGACTGACTGACTCCTGAAGTAGTTCTTAACCTCCACACGTGCACCCTGCCGTGCAGGTGCTTGCACTCCTCCACACAAGCACACACAAACATACATACATCACTTCATACACACACAGACTCGTAAGTAAAAACTGCATTGCTAGAGCATGTGACACATGTGAAATAGCACGTGGAGGCTGTAAGCTGGTGGGGTACATTTTTTGAGTAACCTCCTGTAAGTAGTAACCTCCTCAAAGCAGACAACGGATTCCCGGGAGGCCTAGCACGTGGAGAGTGTCCGGGCACTCAGGTCACTGTTGTTCCCGTCTCTGAGGCAGTGGATGTCAGCTTTGACTACACCTGGGGAGCTTTGAGACACTGAGTTCATTGGTGGTGTCAGTGCAAATCAGTTTGCTACAAAAACTTGGACTTAGTACTTGTGGTTGTAGGATGCAGACAAGATGCTGTCTGTTGCCTTGATCTACTTATGACTCAAATTTTCATTTTAGGTGTTTGAAAAATCTGCAGCCTGCCTACCAAGTGACATTTCCTGGCCAGGAACCCATTATAAAGAAAGGGAAACTCTGTCCAATTGATATCACCCTTGTACTGAAGACTTATAATAAAAAGGTAATTTAAAAAATATTGGGGCTGGGGCTGTGCAGTTCAGCCACAGAGCTTATGCTTAGCCTATGCTAAGCCCTGGGTTCTGTCCCTACCACCACCCAGAGAAGAAAGATCCGGTGTTTGGGATCTTAGTTTCCCTGCTACGGTCTGGTTTGTTGATATGATTGTAGGCTTTTGGATTGGAAGAGACCATGCTGGGTGCCTGCACTGGTCCTGGGTGAGAGGCGTCATTAAACTGCTCCTCCTGCCCTCTGGAAAACTTGCTAGAGCCTGTTTGAAAAGTGAATACTATTTTAGTTTGAGTTTTCCTTGGCACTACTTTATAGGCCTCTATCTCTTACAGTCTACCTCTTGGGCTTTGCTCAATGAAAATAGCTTGTAAAAATTTCAGCTTGTGAACACGAAGTTGTGGGAACAAATTGTAACTGCCCTCAAAATGTGTCGAATGCTGTCCTCTGACAAAGCAGCAGGCACCTTTATTCTGCATATCTAGAGGAAAAAGAAAGACAGGTCGGAATCCTGAGCCCCCAGGCTTGGGCTCAAAACAGAGAAGTTGGCAGACATGTGGTTCTGGGCTGAGGCTTTGGATTCCATTGTGTCCTTTCTCGTTCCTTGACCTCAAGCAGCTTACTGAGCACCCAGTGCCTCAGTCTCCTTCTGTGAGAATGGAGGTAATACTTGCCCTCAGTCTCCTTCTGTGAGAATGGAGGTAATACTTGCCACATGACCTCATGAAGGCTGTGCGTCAGCCAGACGACTTAGCAGAAAGTAACCCCTAAAGGAGACCCACTCGTGCTAACCTTACCTAGCAGTAATTCATGCCAGACATTACACCAAACGCTCTTGTACATGTAAAGCACGAATCTTTTTTCATAATAGAATTGTCCAGAAATGAAGTCGGTGCTTCATAAAGTGATGAGTTGCTTTCCAGAGGTCGGCAAGGGAAGGTTCTTTCTTTGTGGCCACTTGTTGGGGCAGACACAGCCAGGGTTTCATGCATCAGGAGGAGACTGACTTTCTGATGTGTCTCTCAAGCCTCTTAGAGTCTGAGCATGTCTATAAGCACAGCTTTTCAAAAGACACTGTATAGCAGCCCTCCCCAGCCTACTCTGGTAGTAATCCTTGGTCATCTCTAGCTGTTTCAGGGCAAGAGGAGGACTGCAACTTTTACATATTCATTTTTAATTTGTATGTTGTGGGTGTTTTGCCTTATGCATGTCTGTGTGCCTTGTGTGGCTTGGTGCCTGTGTAGGTGGGAAGAGAGTGTTAGATCTCCTAAGACTGAGGTTATGGACAGTTGTTAGGTGCCAGGAGGGTGCTGAGGCCTCTGGAAGAGAAGTGTTCTTTTTTTTGGTTCTTTTTTTTTTTTTTCCGGAGCTGGGGACCGAACCCAGGGCCTTGCGCTTCCTAGGCAAGCGCTCTACCACTGAGCTAAATCCCCAACCCCAAGAGAAGTGTTCTTAACCACTGAGCCATCTCTCTAGCCCTTGATTGTGGTTTTTATTACTATTTTTATAAAGGATTCATTAATTTCTATTTTGTGTCTATGGGTTTTTTTATCTGCATGTGCCTCTGGATACTACATGCATGCAGTTCCCGTGGAGGCCAGAAGAGGGCATCAGATCCCTTAGAACTGGAGTTAAAAGGTTGCGAGTTGCCCGGTGGTTGCTGGGAGTTGAATGAACTTAAAGGTCCTCTAGAAGAGCAGCAAGTGCTGTAAACCACTGAGCCATCCATCTTTTTGACCCTGAGTGTGGTCTTTAGAAAGCACTAATGTCTTCCTTTTCTGTTCTGACATCACATACTTCTCATGTGTTGTTAATGACAGAAAAGCCACGTTGACTAGCTATGTGATCTTAACGGACTGTTGTCAGGTACAAAACACCCTTATCGTCAACATCGTCATCATCATTATTGGAGTTGGGGAGGGCGCATGCATGCTGCAGTGCATGTATGGAGGTCAGAGGTCAGCTTTGTGGTATCAGTTCTCTGCATCTCCCTTGTGGGTCCCAGGCACTGAACGCAGGTCACCAGGCTTGTGTAACAAGCGCCCTTACCCACAGAGCCAGCTCCCAGCTGTCAGTTTCTTTCTCAGTTGGGATAGTTTTGTTTTTGTGTTTAAAACAGTCCTTATCTCACACAGCCTGGTGGTACCTGCCTCTAATCCCAGCGTTCAGGAACAAAGGCAGGGGGATCCCTGAGTTTGACACCAGCCTTGTTTATACAGAGAGTTTGAGGCCAGTCAGAGAGACACAGTTGAGACTCTGTCCTTAACCTTTGGAGACACATACTGCAGTGTCTGTCTATAAGCTGATCGAGGTATAGGAGGCTTTGTTGTAACGTGATGTAGGCACCCAGAGTGGATGGGGTGTGGGTAGGCCCAGGCTGCCCGTGGGCTCACAGCTGTGAGATTGGTAATGGGCGTGTATTCCACCACATGGTTACACTTTTTTGTGTTTTGTTTTGTGTTAGTCACATGCCTAACTTGGAGACTGAGTCTCCTAATGTAGCCCCGACTGGTCTAGAACTCACTATGCAGACCAGGCTGCCCTCAAACTCTAACTCACAGAGGTCCAGCTGCCTCCTGAATGCTGGGATTAAAGGCATGCATCACCATGCTTGGCACCATACTATTTTATTTATATTTTTAATTCTCCATGGCTAAAAACCCTTAAATCTATGTCATAGATAGGATGTATCTGTCAACACAGATATTGAGTGAGGTAGAGAAGGTCATTTTAGAAACATGAACATATAAATATTTGGACAGAAAGGCACTAGAGTTCCAAGACTAGAGAACCATCCTGGAACCTGGGTGAAGTGGCTGCCAAAAGGCCTCTTAGAGCAGAGAGCATACCACGAACACCCACTGTCAGCTTCCTGTCCCCAGGTGACTGTGGTCCGGAACTTGGAGACCTATGGTCTAGATCCATGCTCAGTGGCTGCCATTCTCCAGCAGCGATGTCAGGCCAGCACCATCGTCTCTCCTGCCCCTGGGGCCAAAGATAGTCTGCAGGTGCAGGTCCAGGGAAACCAGATCCACCACCTCGGCCAGCTATTGCTTGGTGAGTAGCCCTTCTAAGAAGACACACTGGGTGGCTTAGCAAAGATCCTGCCTCCGACTCACTTGACTCTAACATCTTACCTGTGCCCATACAGTCTGTATGGTGGGTCTTCACAGTGGTGCAAGAGATAGACATTCTGTAGAAACCGTATTCAGGTTTTAAAGTCTGGACTCTTCCAAAGCCAGCATTGGCTAGACAGTCTGATGAAATGCTAGGTAGCCGCAACAAGAGCACGCCCCCCCTTCAGTCATGTGACCACAGTAGGAATCCAACCAGACGACTACATTATGCTGAGTCACTTAGCTAAGGTGTATTTAAGCTTGGCCGGATCATGTGCCTTCTCAATTTGCCATGTTCTCTCTCTCTTTCTCTCTCAATTAAAGTAATTTTATATGAGCATGGGTGTTTTGCTTGCATGTGTGTCTGTGCACCATGTGTGTGCCTGGTGCCTTCAGAGGACAGAAGGGGGCGTCAGATCCCCTGAAACTGGAGTTTAAATGTGAGCTGCAGCTGTGAGCTACCAGGTGGATTGTGGGAGTTGAACCTGGATCCTCTGGAAGGACAGTAAATGCTGTCAACTGCTGAGCCATCTCTCCAGCTTCTCAGTTTACCCTATTTTCAACTTGCAATGGGAGTAGTACGGGACATGACTCATCAAGGGGCAGCAGTCTCCATTCATGTGTGCCCAGCCGCGCCAGTTTGTAGCAGTGAGCAGATGAAGCCTGTGTCTGCTTCAGATCTTTGGCCCCTTCACAGTCACTGCTCTCCATCCTACAGATCCTTAGCTTTCGTTCCCCCTGATCTTCCCTTTGTAGAAATCACGTGGTGAGCTCCAGCAGTGCTGTCACAGGGATGTCCTTGGTTAGACCTATGCTGCAGGACTGTTGCCTGTACTGCAGATGGGGAAACCGAGTCCAGAGAAACTAAGTACCTTGTCTGGAGCTCACCTAACTCTTAAGTACTGTAGCAGGGCTCTGAATCTTTATTCTTTAGAACCAAAGTTCCTATGATTCCTCTCAGTCTTCTTTGCCCTTCATTTAAGTCCTGCCCAGTTCTGCCTCAGCCAGCTTTCTAAAGTAGTAATCTCGACACTCTCCTTATAAGGCCTTTTGTCTTACCCGTGCCTTCAAGAATAAGTCCCTGTCTTTGAGGAACAAGCCTCTCCCAGCCTGCCCTGTTTTCCCTGCAGGCTCTCTCCCCCACTCCTTACACACCCTAACTCTACCCCAGCCACTTTCCTACTGTTCACAAATACCCTGGGCACTTGACATCTCCCTTCTTTTACCTGCCGTCCCCTTGTGTTGTGTGCCTCATAGCCCTGGTCTTGTCTGTCCTCGCAGGCTCACCGGCTTAGCTCGGGGTAGCCCATTCCCTTTGAATGTAGTAAACCTTACCAGCATCAGTGCTTCCCCATTGCGGTGATGTTTCTGATCAGACACTGATTTTTTTCATGTCATGTCTGAACCCTCTGCAAAATAGAACTCGAGATAGACCTTGTGTTTTTCAAGCCTGTCCCACAGTCAGGACGGGCACATAGCACATGCCTAATAAGCAGAGATATCTCATGCTATGACGGCCCACAGCAGTTAGCGCCCAACCCTGAGCTCCTTCATGTGGGGGCTTGGGACTAAGAAGAGACAGAAGACAGTGGATGAACATGCACCTGAACAGACACATGGCCTTCCTCTCAGCACATCTAGAGCAGTGGCTCTAGCTTGTGGGTTGTGACCCCTTTGGGGTTGAATGGCCCATTCACAGGCATTGCCCAAGACTATCAGGGAAAACAGATATTTACACTATGATTCATAACAGTAGCAAAGTTACAGTTACGAAGTAGCAATAAAAATAATTTATGGTTGGGGGTCACTACAACAGGAGGACTGTATTAAAGGGTCAAAGCAGTGGGAAGGTTGAAAACCACTGATCTAGCTGGTAGCCAGCAGGTATAAATGACCAAAATGCACCCTTCACCTCAGTGTGTGGTAAATGATCCAGTTCAGAAGGTGTCGCCAGGTGAGCTTGGACAGGATGTGGAAGGTGGGTCATGTGTTGGAATCACAGGTCCTTGACAGAGGGAGGAGCACACTGGGCTTAGTGGATAGGGAGGGTCAGGAGGTTACAGAGCCCAAGGGACGTGGGAAACAGGGATGGGCAGTAGGGACTTGAGACCAGGCCCCGCTGAAGATTTTCTCTTTGGATTGTAGAAGAGTATCGGCTCCCTGGAAAATACATCCAAGGCCTAGAAAAGGCCCCCAAACCTGGCAAGAAGTGACAGACTCATTTTATGCAGTGGATCCCATGGGAACCCAGGTTCTGAGCTGGTAACTGATATGAGCATTTTCAACTTTTGCAAATAAAAACTGTAATTCTTTACTGAAAGTTTTTCTTTCAAATCTAAATCTGAATCACTCTTACGTGTTACTTAGTGAAAATGTTCATGTGGTTTCTGTGATTGAGTTCATGCTCCACACTAGAGGCAGGGAAGTCCATCCAGAGCACAGCAGGCAGAGCGTTCCTGCTGCTAAAGCCCCTCTACCAGATAGACCCAGCTTCCTACTTACTGCTCCTACAACCTCATTAACCTCCTAGGCCCTGCCCTGTTGTCCCTTCCTGCCTCTGTTGGGTCTGTCCATAGAAAACAGCCTGGCTGTTTCTCTGTTAACAGCCACAGCAAACAAAACGAGTTAACTCTGAGCTGCAGCAGACTTTAAGCCAGTGGACATAAGAACAGTACAAACACAGAACACGGGTTTCTATGTGACCTTTATTCTTCCCCAGCTCCATACAGCACGCTGCCACCAATGAGTAAGTTTGCAGTGTGACTCCAAGATGGTAGCTTTGCTGTCATGAAGTCTTAGAGGAACAATGCCTTCCTTAGCCCCAGCTTCTTAAGCTTGGGTTCATGGACAGGCTCTTCAGTCTGCAGAGGACTCAGGAATTCCCTAAAACCACTGCATAACAGAGGACCTGTGTGTTCATCCGATCGCACATGAGTCAGTGTTTAAAGCCAGCCCTCATCCCGCGTTGGTCTGTGCAGGTCATTTCTCCATCTAGGGCTCTCAGTGGAGACGGTAATAAGAGCTGTGTAGTTATACACGCCTTCTGTGTATAACTTGGATTTTACCGTTAAGAATGAATTACTTTTTATCTTTCTCATCTTTTTACACACTGAGGTAAAAGAAGCTTGCTCATCTTCTGTCCAACAAGTAACCCATTTAGACCTGGGAAGGAAGGAAAAGGAAGGGAGGGAGGGAGTGAGGAAGGAAGGAAGGTAGGGAGGGAGGAAGGAAGGGAGGGAGGGAGGGAGGAAGGAAGGAAGGAAGTGTTCTTGTTGTGAAACCAAGAACAGTCCTTTCCCCTGGGAAGTAAATCTCTTACTCTCACTGATTCTGTCTGCATGGACTGCACATATGGGACCTGGAAGTACCTTCCAGAAGGTCACTCTAGCAGGACCCTGTCACAGCCAGGCCTTTGCACAGGGCTGTGCTCGAGGAGTGGCGTGTGGACGGTACTGACAGTTGTCCCTTGTCAAGCACTGAGCTGCCATCTCATACCCTCCTCTGCTTTGCTGCCGTTGGAGGGGCTGAGCTGTGCAAGTTCAAATCCCTGCTGGACGCAAAGCCCGTGAAGGGCTTCTGCTCTTCACTGTGGCACTCTGCTGTGCCAGGCCAGGCCTGTGCCGGGCTGTTTCTTCCAGGAATAGCGACACATTAGCACTGAATCACCTTCCTCTCCCCTCTGTGGGTGGCGTGGAGATATGTAAGAGGGTGGGGCTGAGTCAGACTAGAATGGATTCTCTATGTAGTTATTAGCCGTTTTTGTTTTCCTTTTTGAGAAACCTCTTGTTAGTTCCTTAGCCCAGTTTTTAAAATGGATTGTTTGCTTTCGTGACTTTCTGGGTTTTGAGTTCTGTATTCTGGACCTTATCCTCTGTCCGATGAGTAGCTGGCAAAGATTCTGTCGGCTTCCTCCTCACTTGGTTTGTTTCCGTAGCTGGTGGAGGCTGTATGGCAAGGGTGACCAGGCTAGATCTGGGGCTGGATATGATTCACATAGTGGGGACCAGGCAAACCCACCTGGTTGGATCTAAAACAAGATGTGCAGGACCAGGCTAGGCAGAGGTTGGATGTTGGCTGAAAGTTTTGGGTCTAAGCTTGATGTAATGGCAGATACCTTTAATCCCAGCACACAGGAGGCAGAGGTGGGCAAATCTCTGGTTTGAGGACAGCTTGTTTTATATAGTGAGTTCAGGACAGCTAGGGCTACACACACACACACACACACACACACACACACACACACACACACACACACACAAATTGTGTGTATACATGTGATACACATTTGCCAAAGCATACATGAAGAGGCCAGCAGAAGACTTGTGGGAGTTGGTCTCTCCTTTCACTATGTGGGATCCAACAGATCAGACCCAGATTGGCAGGCTTGTGAGTAAGCACCTCTTTACCCACTGAGCTACCTCATCTGCCCTGTGATTGGCTAATTTTAAGGATGCCTGTTGGAGAGGGGCAGAACTGGATAAGCTTTGAAGAGCCCCTGCAGCCTGAAGCCACGTGCATTGCGAGATACACAAGCAACACTGAAAGGTAGGTGGTGGTTTCCCTAGTTAAAACTTTATGTGGCTATTTCTTAAATTTAAAGAGATTTCTTTGCTGGAAATCAGAGGGGCCAAAATGCAGGCTGCTTTGGGACCAGTTCAGCCCTCTCTGCAGCTGAAATCATCAATGACACATTCACATCATTGTCGTCATCATCGTCATCTTCATCGCAGTCAATACTTTCAGAGGAGAAGTGCTATTATCTTTGTGTCCAGAAAGCCCTGCTCTTCCTAACACCAGCATGTGCTTTGCTGTACGTCTCCTCTCCTCTCCAGGCTGGAGCGCAGAGACGAGCCAGCCACTGTTTTCTCAAAAGCATGTGAATGGTAGCCTTCCTTCCCAAGCTTACTCAGTCTTCCTCTCTCCGGCCCACTCTCCATAAGATGGTGACATTCAATGAGGACATTCAATGAGGACATTTCCATGGTGAATTGTTTTTACAGTAAGCTTTTATTACTCATTTAAAAAAAAAAAAAACCATGTATAAGAAAAACATTTAGAAAGAAAATATTCTCAAAACAACCAACCACAGAGCCATACAACCATAGAAGGCACTACCAGCAGTTAGACCCCTCTGAGACTTAAGGAACTCCACGTTTCCAGCGGCTCAACCTCAGTAGAGGTCCCGGGTCTAACTGTGCTTTAAAGTCTGAATCTGATCATCCCTTTCTGAATAAACACCTTTTCTTTATATATAGCTATATGCCTCTATGTGTATATACATATATATGTATATACATTTTATATATACATGAATTTTTTTTCTTGTCAAAAATAAAATAGCCATCCATGGAGGGAGGTCTGAGCAGCATTCACAGTGTTTGCAGCAGGAGCCATGCCTTCTCCTAATGCTACACACATGCAGGATGAAGGGAATGAGTTTCCGTATGTCCCTGTAATACACAGCAGAAAGGGGACTTCTCAAGGGAGGGGAGTGTAAGGCTGAGCCTGAGGCGGCAGGGAGCCAGGGGCTATGGCATGCACAGCCTCAGAGTCGCTAGCTCATGGTGCTTTTGCAGCTCTGAAAACTTGGAATGACAGGGATTTGGCATTCTTCTGGGACAGGAGCAATGTGGCCTCAGCCTGGGCTGGGAGGGAACTTTTTAGGCTACACAGAGAAGCTTGGGCTTAAAACAACCCGAGGGGTGTGGAAAGGCAAGCACAACATGAGAGCGGTCTCCTCTGGAGGCTCGATTGGAACACTGGCCTTCTTCTAAAAGGACAAGTTTTTCTCCCTCCGTATTGAGCGTCTTTGTGTCCTGGCTACTGGGTGGTATAGTCTGGCTAATTTGTTTTAAGTTTGAATTAGTCAAGAGTTGGAGTCCTAATCTGATGCTGTCAGTGCAGTCTAATAATTTCGAATCTTCAAAGTCAAAGCCTGATCAGGAAGCTTGATGGGAAAGAGGTGTGTGATCGTCGCCCTGTGCTCTGAGAAACCTCCTGTCCTTGCTCTATAGCACCTACTTCCTGCTGGGGCAAGCCAGCAGGAGAGCTACAAGCAAACATGCCCTGCTCTTTTCTCTGAAAACAAAAAGGCACTGAAGTCACCAGGAAAGTCAGGCCCACAGGTTTGCCCATGCTGTGTGAGCAGACCATGCTTCCCACCAGAAAGGACTCCCAAGTTGGAGGACCTTACCACTGTAATCAAAGCTACTACTCAGGCAACAGCTGGAGACCCTAAAGCCCAAGTTGGAGGACGGAGGTGGAACTGAAGGCCAAGGAGAGGCCCCCACTGCAGGCACAGGCCACGAGCGGCTTGGATGTGCTTTGCTGTAATACTTCTGGCGACTCAGCAGGAAACTAAAATTGATAAGTCAATGGCTGGTTTCTCTTTGGTAGAAACCCATAAGAATGGCAACATTAAGTTAAGATTTCAGCATAGCAACACTGGAAGAGACATGCCGAAGTCCCACACAGATGTGTGTGTGTGTGTCTGTGTTTGCAGCATGCGGCCTGCTGGGCAGTGAGAGATGTCGCTTCTGGAATCTCAGGCTGACCGAGGGTCTAGCACAAGAGAAGAGGAGGCACCTTGGGGGCAAGGACGACAGTCCTTTCACGAGCATTTTCCTGCTTTCAAGGACTTAGCTAAAATGAATATGCCACATTTGACCCATAAATATACTCTGTGTGGCAGAAAAAAGAAAAAGGAACAGAACTAAATCCAGAGAAAAAACCCAGGCTCTAAAACCTTTCATTCCTTTTTGCCAGCTGGTGATTGGTTGGAGTTTGGTGAGCAGAGAGGCAACCATTTGGTTTCCGAAAAGCCAGCAGATTGAACAGGGGAAATACTGGTCATTCCACAGGAGTTCTGATCCCAGACGGAAAATCTCCAGAGCCATGGTGTGGTGGGTTAGCAGGAATCAAACCCTGCACAGACACTTCGTGGAAGAGACTTTGTGCCACATCTGTTAACTGCTGGGCAGGCACAGGTGGACACATCAGAGGTGCCTTGAGAATAACTGTTCATTGCAAAATAATTAACAAAATAAATTGGAGGGCACTGAGAGGACAGGAAGTAAGCTGGTTACCCAGGCTTCCCTTGGGACTCTCGTAAGGCCTCCTCCAGTTTCTGCCGGAATTTGTTGTACTTCTTCTGCAGTTGATGGATCTTGTCCTGCTCCTCTTTTTCCAGGATAGTTAAGAAGTTCTGGAGTTCAGGAATGGAAAAGGCATCCCACTGTGAGGCAGGAGGGAGGAGGGGGAGGAGAGGAGGGGAGGAGGAGAAAACAAAGGGAAATGGTTAGATGTTGACATGACTGGAGGCCCTGCTGCTGCTCCAGCGAGCCAGCCATGCACACTATGAGTACCATGAATGACATTTGTGTACTGTACACAACGGTCACGTTAGCCACAAATGGTCAAGTCTGGCAACCTGGTGGATTTCCCAGCCCATACACCCTGTTGTTAAAGGAGTCAGCAGCAGTTGAGGTCTTCACTTTGGTGCTGGACGTGCTCTCCATGGGCAGGTGGAGGACACCTCTCATCAGATGGGTGACATCAGGTTTCACACTTCACCTGCTGCCCCCCTTCTCATGAGCCAGCATACCATGCGCACCCTGGACACTTCTCAGATGGCTCTAGTTGGTCAGGCTGATCCCTCCACGTGGGAGGAAGGACTGAGACTCCTTGAGCACAAGGGAGTATTTTATGGTGTGTCTGGTTTAATCCCTGCACTAGATAATAAGAAACCTGTGGTCCACAGAGAGGTGGGGAGAGCACAGTCATGGGGCTGGCAGCAGGAGAATGCAGACTACAGCGGCACCAGCCCTCCCAGACCCACAGCCAGCAGAGTGCACAGGCCCTCAGGGCATCCCTTTCCCTACAGACACTTCTGCAGACTCAGTACCATGCGGAGTTATCCTGGTTTAAATGAGTGTGGAGCCCTATCTGCCCTCCTGATCCTCCAAAATTTGTTGCCAGCCCCCCCCCAACTCCTCCAAACAACAAAAGCAACCCTGCTCTGCACACTGATAAGCTCTCAGACCCTCCTCTTCCAGTTACTCCTTGGAGACCACACCCACCTATTCTGGGCTTGGAGGATCTCTGCCCAATTTGACCCCATTTTTGCCAGGAGTCTAACACTGATTAGACCCCCTTGAAAAGGAAACCAGCATTTTAGGAGAAAAAGAAATGGTTAAGAAATGTCTATGTCCAGTAGAGCCGAGAGTTGGAGCTTGCAGGCCTTAGGGCAGAACTAGGTGGGGCCTGAACAGAGCTTCTCAGTGTGACCCCCACCCCTATACCAGCCCTATTTTCACAAAGCAGATGAAATCCGTCCCATGGCTTTTACCTTATGCAGGTTGTAACTTGCTTTCCTGTGATGTGCCACACTGATGATCCTGGGTTAAGCACTGAGCCTCTGGCAGTCCTGCAGCCCCACCTACACTCTGCAGTTAGGACAGCAGCACCCGTCTGGCTTCACCTAGCCAGCCAGGACTGGCTTTTGCAAAGGGTCCAGACATACCTCTACGTCTCCGGTTTCATTCTCCTTGAGCACAAAGCTGAGCACGTCGGTGTCAGGACCAGCGAGCAGACGAAGGTAGAGAGGGCAGTCAGCGATGGAGAGTTTCTGGAAGAGCACTGCAAACAGAAAGAAGGGCTGGGCGCTCATCTCAAAAGAGGACAGGATGGGGCCTGGGCTTGGAATGCACAGGTTGGGCAGACAAGGAAAGAGTCATGGTTCTTCTCATGGGTGTGGCCCTGGCAAGGCAGTGGTGGCTCAGAGCCCTCCATCCCCGTATGGCAAAGTTTAGCCCGGTTTCCATTGACAGCATCTTCCAAAGGAAGAGGAGCAGTGGGCAGACTCCCTCCCACTACAGGGATCAGGAGACCAGAGCCCAGGGTGTGTCTTTCCTGTATGGAGGACATGTGCATGGAGCTGGGCACAGTAGGCGTGGGCTGCCTGGTCCTGCCTAGATTTCATGTTGGCTCGCCCATGAATCCCAACACTACACAGATGGCTACAGACCTGCTGCCTGGAAGCCCACACTTCCCATCCAGGACGGACAGTGAAGTTTAGTGACCGTGGGCATTAGCAGACTGGGAAAGGGTTGGGAACTCCCATACCTTGTCCATCTTTGTGTATCCGCTTAAAAAGGGCAAACTTCTGTGGGTTGTCCACAACCATGAATTTCTTGAGCAGCCCCTGGATGACCTCACTGACAGTGGTGCTGCTGCTAATGTGTAGCTGCTTGATGGCGTCAAGTGGCAGGTAGAAGGATGTCCGCTTGTCTGTGGTAGCTGCAGGGTTCACTTCCTTAATGGCATCATAGATGGACTGGGGCCGAATCCCAGCAGGCACCGTCACTGGCCGGCGGAGTTTCAAATGCACTTTGATGAAACCTGTGTAGGTGCCATCTTCACTCTGCAAGGGGGAGGTACATCTTGCCTGATTCTGTCTGGCACTCTGGGTTGTGAACTACAGGAGACCTGACAGGCCACTTCAGCCAGCCTACCCGAGTTCCTTCCTGAGTCTCCTCTCTAGAGGAACTGGAGATAACCCACTCTTCTCATGGGCCAGGAGGTCTGGAGCCCAGTTACCAGAGAGGATTGGTGGGTTCGGGCTTCCCTCACAGGAAGTTTAGCCCAGCCACCCCGACCGTCTGCTAGATAGGTGCCAGTGGTCTTTGTTGGGTCTCACTCTAAAGGCAGAGTCTGTAGGCTCCTCTCTACCTCTCAACTTGGGAGATCCAGCCCAACTCTGGCCTGACTGGCATCTGCATTTTCTCAGGCTCTTGGGTAACTTGGAAGCACCGGAGAGCCAGTTGTTCTCAGTCACCAGCAGGGGGCAGGGCTCTCCTGGTGTCAGCCCTTAAAAACAACTCTGAATCTGTCAAGGTCAGGGGCACCATCTGAGCACTGTAAGCTTGACAGCCTGGGTCAAGGGCTTCCTGGGGCTCGAGCCCCCAGCCCCTCCATCAATGTCATTTAATTCCCCTAAGATCTCTTAGGCAGGGGCATGGAGATCTCTATTCTACACTGCAGTAAGGAGAGGCTAAACTTTCCCAAAGTAGCCAGAGAGTGACTGGGACAGAGGTTGTATCTGGAGCCTATGCTATTTCTCTGGGTCCCTGAGGCCACAGAAAGCTGGGCCTGAGCATAGAGTGAGCTGTAAAGGAGTCGCTGTTCCTGTGGAGAAGGGGCAGAAAGGATGCTGGGTAAGGATGACAAGCTCTACTTACCAACTTCATGCCCAGGCAGTGCTTCTCCCGGCTGTTATAGCTGTCAATCTTCTGCTTGATCTCCTGTATGGTGGGCGGGTGCTGTGTCTCCTCCACAGCCTTACAGACATTCTGAAACAGACAAGTGGCCATGAGTTCAGTGGTTCTCAGGATACAAAGGGCAGTGAGCACACCTCCCAAATGCTGCCTCTCTGGCTGAGAAATAAGTACCAGCATGAGCAGCAAAAGGCCAGTCACTCAAATCTCTCTCAGTCTCAGCTTCCTCACCTATGACATGGAAATAATACCTATCCCAGACTGGCTGAGAGACCAGTGCCACACCTGGGCACTGGCCATGAACGTGGTGAGTGGGTAGAACTCGTGATCGTGGTTTGGAATGGAAAAGGTGCTTACAGATAGCTATGAAGCCATGGTCTGCCCATCTCCAAGAAGTGCTGATAACACTGCAAAGGTGTGAGCACGTGCTGAAAGCTGATAGCAGCAGACAAGGGCATCTGCCTGCCAGTCAGCTCATGTCACTGGCCATGAAGGAACTGTTAGGGACAGGGGGCTAGTACCCCCTATTCTTGCGAGGTCAGCATTTGCTGGGGACCTCATCTATATATGAAGGACTAAGCTGTCTCTCCACATCTCACAGACCTCAACTTCCTGATTCCCAATGACACGTTACCCCCATTTTCCAGGGAGAACACTGGGACTTGGAGGCATTTACCAACTTGCCCAGGACCCTCATCCGCATGTGCAGAGCAAACCAGAAATCCCACATCTGTCCGGCTGCGTTCTCTCTGCATCACCGAGATTCGTTCTTACAGAGTTCCCTGCTTTACTCTGTGACCCCCCCCCCCCCAGGAAAATGGAAGGATGAACTTAATGTGGATGTCAGTATTCCTTGCAGTATGGGTTCTGAGATCCACACAGGTCTTTTTCACAGTCAGTTCTCTGGAGTTCTCTCATGTTCAGGGCCACTTCCCAGTTTGGTTTTCATGCTCCCCTGAGTGGCGTGGCGTATAGGAGCTGGTCAGTGAAAATTCTCCCAGAATTACCCCGACCTTAGAAATCCAGCAGACTTGGGCAGTCAGGAATCCTCTCTGGTACATAAGGCAGCAGGTGCCCAGAGAGGGATGACCTGACGCCATCTGACACCTGCTTGTGGGTTTGGTTGGGGGAATTTTACAACAGTTCCCCACATCACACTGGCATCACCACTGACTGAAGCACAGTGGGGCGCTCACCAACAGAACTCGCCCCTGACCTTTCCTTCCCTCCAGCCTGCCCATTTGCAGGACTTCAGCACGCGCACAGCGGGCCAGCATTTCCTCCCCCAACTCTCCAATCCTACAGGTCACAGAAACTGTAGACCACGTGATTGCCAAGAGCAGTGGGCATTGCTGGGTCTGCATGGTTCCCCTTCCCAGCCCTCCACAGAGACGAGCTAGCATCCTCTTTCAGTAGAGGCTCTGGCCATGGTCTGCTCCTGTGCTCTCTTCACCCACAACTCCTGATGGTAACCATGTTGGCGCTTCAGATGCCTTCTCTGACATACTACCTGTCATGAACACAACAGATAAATGCCAGTATCCCACTGCCAGTGAGTAGCCAAGTTGGAGTAAGAATGAAGTCTATCTAAGCACGGAGCCCAGTTCTCAGTGGACCATATGGTCACCCTAGGGCAGCCCCTTCTGATGTAGGGATCAGCGCCCTACCACACCAGCAATGGTCACTGAATTTTCACACCGCAGGCGTGGGATGAACCGCTGGTAAGACAAGAATGCCTGTGGGGCATTCGTCTACGAAGCCTGGTCAGTGTGTACAGCTCTAGGCATCCTGGTGGGCCTTGCATTATCTATGAAGCTGGCAAGGAGAACTCCTAACATCCGGAGCGAGGGCAGCTGGCAGGCTGTAGGGGCCTACCAGGATGCCCTCTTCCTTGGTTGCTTGAGGTGTGTAAGCCACGTGAGCATCACAGGCTGTCTTTGTTTACGGTTGACCCATTAATCTGGGGACTTTCAGATGGGTCCCTGTCATTCGTCTTCACTTCTGGGACTCCATTTCCAGTCTCCACAAGCTGGGTACATCTCTGTGGACCAGATGTGCCTGGCTGTGGCCCTGCCTTGCTCTCTGGCCATTTCAAGTCAAAATGGGTAGCAGGGTGGCTGCTGTTTTATCCGCCGTTCTGCCCATCTCTAAGGCAGACTGACTCTCATTCCTGGGACATTCTCATATTAAGTGATGGAAAACTCTAGAAGTCCCTGGAAGATCGCTGTTTTCAGTTAACCTCCAGCTATTTCCTTGTTGAAAAAGTAGCTATGCTGTGGCTGCCGGAGGCCCGTTTCCACGCCTACTCTGGACCACAGTGAGTCACAGCTGCCTTGGCTTTAGGTTTCTTCTTCTTCCTGTTCCACTTTCTACTCATTACATCAACCAACCTATTCTGTTCCCTTCCCACAAGCCTGGAAATGACGCAGGCAGCCACGGGCACTCCAGACAGGCAGAGGATGGCATCCCTGGCCCGAGCATCGGAAGGTCTGGTCTTCCAGGAGGGAGGGTGAGCACCACCTTCCTAGGAGTGTCAGCAGCCTGTGTGTGGCCAGCACTGAGAGCCTTGCTCCCACAGAATGTCAGCGCCATGTCGGCACCCAGTTCAGTCTGGCAGCTGCCCACACAGAACCTGCCAGGCAAGGTCTACCCTACAGATGGAATGAATCACTTTCCAAAGTAGGGCCAACCAGTGATCCCCGTCCACGAGCTCAAAAATCCACCGGCAGGGAAACACCGTAGAACCTAGACTAAGGACTCTTAAACTTCCAAGCACATTGGCGTCATCTGGGGATTTTCTAGAAATGTGGTTTCCTGAACTTTCTCCTTAGAGAGTGCCAACTTCATTGATCTGGGTGCAGCTTGGGAACAAGAGTTTTTGAAATCTATCAGATGATTTCAACATGCTTCAGAGTTTAGAAACTGTGAGGAAACCCTCACGACAATTCCATCCGGCTACAGGACTACTATTTTGGAGCCAACAGATAAAAGCTGTCCCCATATTTTACCTAAAAGGCAGTATCCACCGTGTGGACAAGTCAATGACTCAGTAATCTTCCCAAGGACAAGGCAGACTCTGGTTTCTGTTCATCCGACACAGTCTCAGGCCCTCACAGTGAAGGATTTATCTCTGGTGATGAGCACAAAGTCAGAAGCCAGGAAGACAGCACTTGTGTCTTGGGGAGCCCCAGTGTCCAGACAGAATGGGGAACTCTTATGATTTAGTAAACTTGCCAGGTGTCTCCCCGAGAGTTTACCCATCTCGGGACGTGCAGCATGGAAGTGATTCTCTCTGATTAAATCCCTGGCAGGGGCTGTTTTCGTGTCTGGTCCATCCTTGGCTCAGTAGCTGAAAAGCTCCTTGGTCTCATGTCCTGAGCCACAAAGGCAGTGACCACTGTAAGCCCTTGAAGTTCTGGCAGTAAGGAAGTTATAATGTGGAGGCATGACAACCATGTGACAGGCTGTGTGCTAGTCCTAGGAGCACAGATGCTCTCCCTAGAACAATTCCCAAATATCTATTAAAATTCCCCTAACGGGCTGGGAGCGGTGGAAAGCACCTATGACCCCAGCACTTAGGAGGCAGAGGAGGAGAGTCACTGCAAACTCAAGGCCAGCCTGGTCTACATAATGAGCTATCAAGACTCTTCATCTCAAAAAACCAATTTAAGTAAAAATACCTTTAAGAGCCCCTGCACAGAACAGATTTATGCTATGCCAGATTTTGTTGTATTTTATCTTCAAGGCTACACTGGCTAGTTCTGCATTTCAGTCAGTGACAAACAGAAGTCTTCATTTTGGTTATTCTACTCGAAGGAGTGAGGCCTGTAGCTTCTAATCCCCAAATGGGTCCTGGGCAGACCAAGAAATGTCCAGCAAAATTCGCAGAGCGGCAAGTAGGCGGAGGCAGAGAGAGTGCGTCCGCCCTCCCTGCTTGCTTTGCCTTGGTCTACATCACACAGACCTCTCTTTTGCTAAAAAAAAAACAATGTCACTCTCCCACTTCTAAATGTGACCAAGTGCTCTCCTCGCCTGGCCTTTGATGGTCTCCCTCCTGTCTCCCCACCTGAGCTGCTTTTCCTGACAGGGCTTCCCTAACCACCGCAGCCCTGCCTGGTGTTGGTGATGACAGTGAACCTTCAGCACCGCCGCTTTCCCGCGCGCGCGCCGTGCATTGTTGTCAGCTTGTTTCCGCTCACGTACCTCCACAGCAGACACCTGAAGAGAGTTACCACCGTCGCCCCCCTCTACAGCTGGAGAAAATGAATCACAGCCAGACTGAAGCTGAGCTGATTGAAAGTCAACCCTCGCCATCTGGGGTCTTTCTACAATCCCATTTCCATCCACCTCCCAGGAAGCCATGTCTCTCCTGGATGGAAGCTCCTTCGTGACCAGGCCAGAATGACTTCTGCTTCTTCTGTGCCCATCAGCACTGGACATGAGGAAGACAATGGACACTTCTCAGGAACCTTCATGGATCCCTCACCGACTGCCGGGGATGGGGTCTCAGCTTCTCTAAGGGACTGTGGCTGGCCTTGGATTTAAATGTAGTCTGTGCTGAGTGAAGTAACCATGCCTTCTTGTCCATCACAGTATCCCAGAACCTCGTTCCTGCTCAAATACCTGGGAGATGGACGGTATATATTTGGGGGGGGGGTGGACGGTATGTATTTGGGGGGATGGACAGTATGTATTTGCTTTAGACCCCCACTTAATTTTGTGATCTTAGGAGAATCAAGAGACCCTCCAAATCTTGGTTCCTTCTATAAGTTTGGAATCAAAATCTTTTATCACTCGGGACTGATATAAAAGCAAGACAGTGGGTTCAAAGGTGTTTTAAAGATCAATCAAACCTAACCAAAGGTTTCCCAGGGAAACCAAGCCCTATCCTTCTGAACCAAGTTCATTTCTCTTTGTCCTTGTTCACCTATTCCAGATTGGCCAAAAGGCCTTAGGGTTCATTTCTTTCTCAACACAGGCAGTGGTGGGCAGACTTCTTCTGTGAAGGTTCAGGTGATAAACATTAGGCTTCGGAGGCCACAATCTGTTGTATTTCCTCACCTCCACCCTTGTAACACAGAGGCAGCCACAGAAGGGGGGTAGCCATGGCCTAATAAAACTTGTTTGTGCAACGCACTCATGGGCAGTGAGACTTGCTTTGTGCAGCGTGCCCCATGGGTGGTAGTTTGCTCCACAGAGGGGTTTGCGCAGTTTCCCTCCTTAGAACACACACTCCTCTCCTCCCTCAGTTCCTTCTCTAGGTGGCGCCTAGGGAGATTTTAGCCCACAGCAGCCCTCCCACCCTCTGGACCTTCAGTGTGTCAGTTGTGTGACGTAATTCTCACAGACACGTCTATCCGGTCTCTTCTCCCAAGTCACACCTCCTGTGCATTGTAGCATTTTCCCTGTCCTGTGGTAAGACAGCGCGACAGAAGTGACTTAAGGAAGAAAGGGTTTGTTCTGACCTGCAGTTCCAGGCTACAGTCTACCATGGAGGAGAAGCCACTGTGTGGGAGCCCGAGGGACAGTGAGCGTATCGCATCCATAATCAGGATCAGAGCGATGAATGCATGCTCACTATGATCATTATCATCGTCGTCGTCCTCGTCACCACCACCACCACATCACCATCACCTTCATTGCCATCATCATCACCACCACCATCACCACCACCACCACCATCACCATCATCACTATCATCACCATCATCACCACCACCACCATCATCATCACCACCACCACCACCATCATCACCACCACCACCATCACCTCACCACCATCATCATTGCCATCACCTTCATCACCATCATCATCATCACCATCACTATCACCACCACCACCACCATCATCATTGTTTATTGAGACAGGGTAGCTCTGGCTGGCCTGGAACTCACTATATTGGCTAGGCTGACCTCGAACTCACAGAAATCCACCTGCTCTGCCTCCTGAGTGTAGGATTCAAGGTGTACACCTCCAGAAACTCCAGAGTCCTTTGATTGGGGAATGATACCACTCAGTAATGGGTCTTCCCGTCCTAGTTAAGGTAATCAAGATATCGACGACCCCCGAGGTGCGCCTTAATCATCTCCCTGGTGATTCTGACTCTGACAAGTTAACACCGCCCCACAGTTTCCTGTGCATTTCCTCACAGCACCAGCTAACGGGCTGCAGTGACTACCCTCTCAGTGAGAATACTATAGGCAGAGGCTTGGTCATTCCCTGGAGTTGTTCTCCTCCCTCCCTGACAGGAGACTTGGCAGAAGCAGGGATGGAATGGGTGGCTGGGCACACTGTCTCCGGGCCTCAGAGTCCTGTTGCAGCAAAGCCGCAGTTACCATGCATCGCAGATCTCTGCAGCCGCGTGTGGATGCTAAACCCACGAAGGAATATTCCGAGCCTGTGAGGCTTCGGCCAACCATTCATTAATCACACGCTGCCTTGTGTTGTTTAAAGATTAGCTCACATCCATTAATTAACCCAGTATCTTCAGTAGCTATTCCCTGGATGGATCGGACTTGTGTTGGATACCTGAGCTTCTTGGTACCCACTGCTGGGCTCAGCTAACATATGGGTTGACCTCCAAGGAGCTATCAGAGAAGTACCTGTGGGCTGGGTGTCAGGGAGGGTCAAGCAGCTGGAATAGACTCCCGGCACACAGCCTGCTATCCCTGGATCCCACACAGTCAAGTCCAAGAGCACCTCTCTGCTCTGCATCCTGAAGGGGTTCCCTGCCAAGAACAACGCATGGGCCTCATGGGCTGCATGGGCCGCATGGGCCTCATGGGCTGCATGGGGCTTAGACTTGGCTTGGCCTACTTCTTGTTGCTTGCTGCTCAGGATGAATACAATACCATCTAGTGACCTGTGACCTACAGCAAGTCACTTCCCCTCTCAAAGCCTTAGTTTCCTCATCTGCCAAACCATGAAGTGATACCAAAGAAACTCTAAGGCCAATGCAGGGCTAAGATTGGGCCCAGAAGATAGGGCTTGCATCACTACTTCCTCCTGTCTTTCAGAGAACTGGGTGTGGGGCTGAGGACCGGAGGACAGCCGGGGCCATCAGAATTGTGTCAGCAACTGTGGTCCAGAGGAGAAGAGCCTCCCCTCCACTCTACCGCTCTGCTCTTCTCGGCGCTTGCCAACCTGCTCTCTCTTTGTGTCAGCAAGACCTTGCCTCAGCCAAGCTCAAGTAGGTCTTGGTTTCCTTTCTCGCTCCTAGCACAGCTGTCAGCAGCAACTTTCATGCCCCTGAGTGGAAACCTTCCCTAAGCCCAAGCCAGGGAGAGAGCTCAAGGCATGTACTGAACAGAGGACCGTGCAGAACCCCCCACCTCCCAACCCCCAGGCCCCAACTCTCAGGGACTCTGTTGGGCTTGCCCTAAATGGGAACCTAAGGTTGCAAGAGGGAACACACCCATCTGTCTGGGCTGGGTTTAAAATGCACACCTCGATGTCCAAGCACAGGTCCCTTTGTGACAGCCTCAATCAGATACAAGAGAGGAATCTCCAGTAAGGAGCACTGTAGGGTCACCTCCTAGTGCCAGGGTGGCATGTTCTGGGATGGTTCCTCTGTCCTACCCATGGCAGTAAGAGGGTTCATCTCATTTATTTGTGGCCTGCCCATGGTTCCCAGAATAAACAGACTAGAACTTCCTAGGCTGTGTTCTCCAGGAGTCACCTACAGCAGAGTGGGAAGGGACTCTATCACAGAGCCACGTGGGACCCAGGTGGCTCTGGAATGGTTAGTGGAGGGGACACAGTATAAAGCAGACTGAGAAACCGGAAAGAGACTGAAGTCCTCAGAGACAAAAACGCAGTGCAGATGGTTAATGGAATCAGTCAAGCAATGAGAACTGAGATGGCTCTAGGTACTGCAGGAAACAAAACAGAGCAGTGTAGCTCCTATGCCTGGAAGCCCACAGGTCACCAGAGGGGGGCAGGCAGAAAGGCATGCACTGTGACACAAATAGGCTCAGAAACATTGCTCATTAGTGACTGGCTTTCAGGCAGCCCTAATTAGCATCATGTGACGAAAGCTAACTTGGTGGAGACCCCAGAGTCCAGTGTCCCCTCCGCCCTTTTGTGTCTGCAGGAGCATTCATCTGCTTGTCCAGGACCAGAGGACAGTAGCTCTCTATGCAGGAGACCCAGGGAGCCCTAGCTCCTGCCCAAGACTCTGCTCTGAGGGCTTCATGGTATCATTGACCCCCTTGAAACTTGACTTGGGACACAGTGTGATACTCAGAGCACCTGAGCTTACTGGGTCACACTATGTTAGGCCACAGTTATGCCAAGTCATGCTTTCAGTTCTGCGGATACCAGAAAGCCAGTCTCCTGGAGGCTCTGATATGCAGTTCGTACATTCGATGTGTAGGGTAACGGAGACGGTACACCCTAAGTGCCTTGCTTGCTATCCATACAATCTGACAGCCCTCAGCTAGTCCGTGGCCATGGGACCAGCGGCAGCAGTACTCACTGACAAAATAGTTACAAAAATAATCACAAGACAAAAGAAAGCCGGGTCAGGGGGACTGTCCCAGTATGAGAGTTCCCTTTCCTTTAACCCGGACCCCTGACAGGCTACACTATGATTTTCAAAAAGTCCTAAGCACTTTTGTCCCAGGTCCTCACCTCCATAAAAACCTGTTGAAAGCTATAATTTATGATCTTATCAGCATGACAGCTATGTTAATATCCGGTGTTAAAGCAGCCTGGGCTAGGGAGATGGCTTGATCAGCAAAGCACCTGCTGTACAGGCATGAGGACCTGAGTTCGGGTCCCCAGCATCCACGTAAAGGCCAGGCTCAGCGGCACATGTGTGACTGCAGTACCTGCAGAGAAAGGAGATCCCTGGGGCTCTCAGTGACCAGCCAGAAACTAAGAAGGACATCTGCCATTGACCTGACTTCCGCACGCACATGCGAGCATGTGTACTCACACATACATGTACACACAACCACAGCCTAGGCAGCATAAGATCCCATCACAAAATAAATAATAACTAATAATTCACTGCAGGTGACTGATGAGGGGAGATATACAGACATCATAAAGAACTCTGGCAACTCCGGGACCCCCGTTGGAGGAGTTAGAGGAAGGATTGAAAGAGTTGAAGGATCTTGCAACCCCATAAGAACAACAATGCCAACCAACCAGAGCTCCCAGGGACTCCCACTACCCAAAGACTAAACATGGACTGACCCTGGGCTCCAACTGCATAGGTAGCAGAGGATGGCCTTGTTGGGACACCAGTGAAAGGAGAAGCCCTTGGTCCTGCCAAGGTTGGACCCCCAGTGTAAGGGCTTGTTGGGGGGCAGGAAGGGGGAGGTGTATGGGGAGGGGAATACCCTTATAGAAGAAGGGGAGGGGAAGGGATAGGAGGCTTATGGACAGGAAACCGGGAAAGGGAATAACATTTGAAATGTAAGTAAAAAAATATCCAATTAAAAAAAAAAGAACTCTGGCAATTCAACAGGAGCATGAACAACCTGAGCAGAAATGGAAAAGGATTGGCTAGGTGTTTCCTCAAGAAAAAGAAAGTTCAATAAGCACTGCTTAGTTAGGGAAATCACAGCAAAGCCCCACTCGATTCCCATCTGACTGGTAATGAGATGTACGTTGTCGGATGTGGAGTGCATCTCGTCTTAAGTGGCCGTCTTCCTTTGCTTTCTGTTACTGTGATAAAGCACTAAACAACTTGGGAGGAGAGGCTTGATTTTGGCTTAGAGTCCATCAATCACGGGACTGAAGCAGGTACCCAAAGCAGGAGCTGAAGTAGAAACCACAGAGGGACACTGCTCGCCATTGCTTGTGTTCTACTGCCCTTTTCCTACAGCCCGGACCCACCTGCCTAGGGATGGTGCTGCCCACAGTGGACAACATCTATTAGCAGGAAAATGCCCCATAGCCATGTCTACAGGACAGTCTGATAGAGGCAATTCCTCAACTGTGGGTCCCCCTTCCCAGGTGGGCCAGGCTGACAAACAAGGCCAGCGATCCCAGTGGTCAGCGTAAACTGGTAGAAGTACTGTGGAGACAGTAAGCTGAGTCCTCAAAGGGTTAACCTAGAATTACCTAGGGTTTAGCAATTCTAATTCTGGACACACATTCAAAAATGAAAGCTTACAGACAACACTCAGCAGACTGGTAAGGTGTGGCTCATGCTCGCAGTGCAATACAGTTTAGCCTTAAAAAGGAAGAAAACCCTGGCGATGCTGTTCCGTGAATAAACCTGGGAAATACTATGCTAAGTGGAATAAAATGGACCCCAGAACACACACCCTGGTAGAGTCCCCTCGTTCTCCGCCCCTGGAGTAATTAGACAGGTAAAGAATTTCAGTTTGGGAAAATGAAAGGTTCTGGAGATTGGGTCTGCAGACCCAGCAGCGAAGTACTTGCTTATCATGCACAAGGCCTCAGGTTCAAACCCCAGTGCCCCCAGAGTTCTAGAAATGGTGGTGGTGATAGTTGAACAACAATGTCGTGCTCCAGAGACTGGAGTGCACTTAGAAAGAGTTGAAATGGGAGACTGTATGTGTACTTCACTGTTGAACCATAGTTGTAAGCTCCCGCAAGCGGGCCTGTCTGTGTGCACAGGCCCTAGGTGTGCTCCCCAGTACTGCATAATAAATAATGAAGGTAAAAGACAGTTCCAGGGGGTTGGGGATTTAGCTCAGTGGTAGAGCGCTTGCCTAGCAAGCGGAAGGCCCTGGGTTTGGTCCCCAGCTCCGAAAAAAAGAAAAAAGAAAAAAAAAAAAAAAGACAGTTCCAGGACCCCAGAAACCTGGAGGCCATTAACTGCCTGCATCCGTGTGGCTTGCATAAAGCTGTGAGTTGCTCTCCATTCTATACGTCAAACATCTTCAGGGTCGATCTAGCTCCTAGACAAGTTAGACCCCATCCTTAGACCTCCAGGCTTAGTTTCCTTTCCTGTGACCAGGCTTCAACTCTGCTTGTCGCTCCTGGCGGGACACAGAGCAGAGTCCCAAGGTGGTTAAGCAGCACAGGAGGGGAGGGCCAGAGGGACTTCAGTGGCCAGCCAGTCCCAACGTGGCATGCTCACACTACATAGGACTGAACAGGACTTGGGAGAGACATCTGAGGAGAATATTACCACGGCTCTGGGGTCCTGTGTGCGAAGATTCAGAAGCCAGGAGGTCTCTTAAGTCTCCAGTTCCAAAGAGTGACTCAAAGAGTTATCCCCATGCCGGTGGCAGGGCGCCCTTGGACCCACTTCAGAGGAGCGGTTAAAATGATCTGTCAGGCTCCCAGCCAGAGAGGGGTCAGAGGTCACACTGACCTGAGCAAGTGTGAACAGAGTCCCCAAGGTTCAGCGAGGGAGGCAGGAGAAGCACGCAGAGACGGCTTAAGGCTTTCCACACACCCTGTGTCCCAGTTTTTGTGGTTAGGTGTGGCCTGTTGACAGCTCCAATGTCAAATGGGTAGACGACAACTCTTTATATTTATACACACATGACATGTATGTAAGTATATACGCACACGCCTACACATGCGGTGAAATTCTGTTACTTGGGATGATCATACTCCCTGCAAGAGCTAGGCTATCTAACAAGCCCCCGCCGCCAGCCACTTCCCTTTTGAGTTGTTGATCAAGGGAGTTGAAGAGACTCCTACGTTATATAGGGTACTGCTGTAGCCTCGGTTGTCCCCAGACCTTGAAGGTCTGACCACATTGCCAAGCACTTTGGAAGGAATTTAGCAGAACTGATTGAGACACCTCCTCCCTGCAGAGTCCTTAGAGCATCGGAAGGTTCTGTGCAAGCTGCCAAAGGAGAAAAGCACTTGCCAGTCCTACCCAGCTGTAGAGCTTACGGACCATGACAGTGACCGGGATAGCAAGAGGTCCCCCGGGGGCGGTAGTGGGGCTCTTACGTCTTGTGGGCAGCCAATAGCCATCCAATTAAACTTGAGGCCAACTCAATGAGAGGAAGCTCATGCCTGGTTCTGTACATCTAAACAACGACCCCTGGGTGGTGAGCCGACAGAACCTACCCCTGCCGCCTTCCTAAGCCAGCGTCATTCCTGAGAGCATTCTAGATGTTTGTCCTTATACCACAGGCAAGGGTGGCTTTCCCCTCTCATCAAAGACAGCTCTCTTCTTTTCTCTTTTCAGCAGACAGAGACTATCACAGAGATCCACAAATAGTCAAAATGAGAGAACAACAGACCACGGGATACCCAAGCACAAGGGATACATCCACTACACAACCCCTGTACCTCAGGCTCTGGACAGCATAGAAGAAGGGGTGCAAAGACTGTAGGAACCCCGTGACCTAGACCTCGGCTTGAGACTGGGTCTTGTATACGTGACAGGGAAGCTACACTCGTGAAATCTCAGGGTTTGTTTATGGAATAAGCCCAGTATGATTATAACACCAACTGATGTGCCAGCATGGAGAGGGGGCGGATCTTACAAGGCCCTGCTCCTACATGAAGGTGATTGCTAACTACTGAGAGAAGGAAAAACTGTCTTCTCCAGGTACATGCCGCCGTAGGCTAGCCAATCCCACGTGGTCAGTCCTAAACAAACACATATGACCAATACTAAATGAACTAAGCAGTCTGTGTGTGTGTGTGTGTGTGTGTGTGTGTGTGTGTGCACGCGCGCGCGTGCATGTGCAATACTCAGCTGTCGGTATAAGGATATAGATATATATGTATGTGTGTATACATATATATGTGTGTATATATATACATACACATATGCATATATGACAACAAAGGAGGTCATGAATTTGAGAAGGAATGAGTGGGGATCAGAAAGGACTTGGAAGGGTGACAAGAAAGGATGAAAATTATATAAATATGTAAGTATCCATGTATAAAATTGTTTTTTAGAAAAATAAAACACTTTCAGACCTGGCTCACAAGAACCTCTCATGTCATTCTGAGTCCCTCACCCCCGCTGACGGCGACCAGTTTAATTCTCTGTAAAGGGAAATCAACTTATTTATATTCGCTGACTAAAATCTAGGGGTGGTTTGTCACAAGAGGTAACTGGTCCTGACTGCACAAGATAAAAGCTGTGGCAACTGAAGTCAGCTAGCAGGCCGTCTACATCTACCTCTGCAACCGAGTCCACACTGCTGCCTTGGACCGAAGGGCACAATTCTTGCTCTCTTAGGACTGGCATCTTCTCAAGGAAAAGCACAGCTGGCACAGTCCGGGAGCCAACAAACTGAAGGGAGGGAGCAGAGGTCACATTCCGAGACAGCAGTGCCAAGAATCGTCTGTGGCTAGTGCTGGGCAGGGTGAGCCTCTGGGATAGCATGGGGAAGCAGGGTGAACCTCTGGGATAGTGTGGGGAAGCAGGGTGAGCCTCTGGGATAGCGGGGAAGCAGGGTGAGCCTCTGGGATAGCGGGGAAGCAGGGTGAGCCTCTGGGATAGTGTGGGGAAGCAGGGTGAGCCTCTGGGATAGCGGGGAAGCAGGGTGAGCCTCTGGGATAGTGTGGGGAAGCAGGGTGAGCCTCTGGGATAGTGTGGGGAAGCAGGGTGAGCCTCTAGGATAGTGGGGAAGCAGGGTGAGCCTCTGGGATAGCGGGGAAGCAGGGTGAGCCTCTGGGATAGCAGGGAAGCAGGGTGAGCCTCTGGGATAGCGCGGGGAAGCCGCTGAATGGTCCAGCTGGGATTCCTGTCTGATTTTTATGGCTCCAAGTTTGTAGCTAGCTTATTTTCAGTGTTTTCTCAAGTGCCAAGGTGGTCAGGGGCAGATGCTGTGACTGAGGCTTGGGTGTGCTGCTGGTGGCAGGACAATGAGCATCTCTCCTTGACTGGTCTCAGGGCTGCCATTCCCTGAGTACCACAGGCCCTGTGGTAAGGAGCAATGGAAGAAGTGAGGGGCAGAATTAGGAGTTGGGTAGAACCCTGCAGCCCCCTTCCTTCTGGTGTTTTATTCAAAGAATTCAAAGGTTTCAAGGCAATCCAAAGAAAGCTGGGTGGTGGGGGTGCCGGGGAGCAAGGATATTTAGCTCTCATAAATAGAGTCTGCCTTCTGTTCTCCAATCCACAGCGGGGGAAACGGGAGGCGAGTTTTTTTAAAAAGTAGTCTTTCCATTTTAGGATAGACACAAAATAAGTTTTAAACAATATTTAATAGATTACAGTGAGCTTCTGCCACAGTACAGAGAGTCAAGGTCCCCTGGGCCTTGGAGGGATGGCAAGGGACTTACAGTGCCTCATCCAGCCCATGACTATTTGGGTCTTTCCAGGGAAGACAAAACCTGCGTCTGCCCTGGTCACCCACTGGGGCAGGAAGAGCGCAGTCTGAGATGGTTAGTTCAAGCCCCACCTCACTGGATACACACTAGTCAAGTCCTCCTGCTGTTCTCACCCTATTGTCTCCATCTGCCAAGTATGGCACTCTGGCATCGTTCAAGAAGAGGTTCTGTGTCTCCTCAGAACACACCCTCTTGATGCCCTGCTGGGGTCCCAGAGTCCCGAGGTCCTAGATCTGTTGACCATGCAGACATTCCAGCATTAGCTGGGGGTAACTGCACAAACATACAGACTGCCTGACCTCTCGGGCTAGTTCTCCTTCAAACCATCCGAAGTTCATTTTGAAACAACATATGACCCAGAAACCACAAACGCTGCTCAGTTAAGAGGAAGGTATCCAGAGTATACCACTTCAGCATCCTGAAACTGGCCCGTGTGACTCAAAAGGTCCCATTCTGATTCAAATGTAATACACTGCCCCAGGGAGCTGTCATCACTGCAGAGGAAAGAGCAGGTGGCCCAGAACCGGCCCCTTTTCTTCTTGCTATCCCCGGGCACCTCCTATGTATAAATGCAAACTTAAATATATACTTCCCACTCCCACCCAAAAGGCTGGAGAGAAGCCCGAGGGAGGTTCAGGATTAGTCAGGGACAACTCCCAGGAGATGGCACCAAACAGCGATGAGACTTTCCTGTAGTTGTGTCCTACCAGGCACAGACTGAACAGCTGACATAGGTTGCTCTGACAGGGCTATTTATAGAAGAATCTCAGCCTTTCCCGAGGGGACCTAAGTCTCCAAGAGACAAGGAAATACACACGCTCCCCTCCCTTTGAAACAAGAAAAAAAAAATTCTCTTAGGAGCTCAAATGCAATTTCTCTTTAAGTAGGAGACAAAGATTGCTAAGGGGTCACGATGGGGTCAGGGCATGGCGGTTCATTCTGAAATCCTTTCCAGACTCCAAGAGTCTGGTAGAGCCTGGAAATTTAGTAAAGAAGAAACAGAACAATAAGAACACCACTGACCAGAGGAAAACCCAGAAAGGTTGGAGAAAGCCTCCTCAGCTGTCAGCTGGCCCTATGCACTTCTTCAGAGCCAGTGGGGCCACTTTAGAGCCCAGTCACTGAGCCTTACGCTACCCCTGGGTAAGCCCTGTGCCAAAGGTTAGCCCAGGACTGAGAAAAGCTGTCTGTCGCTGACACAGGCCTGAATGTGCAAGGGTGGGTCAGGTCATGTTGCTTCCCACTCCTTCCCTGGGGTAGCTACCCCTTCCTTACCCTCATGTTGTTTTCCTGACATCTTGTTTTCCAGAAAATGAATTTCTTAGAGGGAGTTCCTGTCCTTATTAAGAGCACAGAGGCTGGCAAAGTGGTAACGAAATGTGCAAAGGACCCAAACCGTGTAATGGATTCACGGGACAACGCTGGGGCTGGAGAGATGGCTCAACAGTTAGGAGCACCGACTGCTCTTCCAGAGGCCCTGAGTTCAATTCCCAGCAACCACGTGGTGGCTCAAAACCATCTGCAATGGGATCTGATGCCCTCCACTGGTGTGTCTGAAGACAGTGACAGTGCACTCATATAAAATAAATAAATCTTTTTTTTTTTAAGATACAAAGTAAAGGAGGGCCTCTTCTGGGAAAATTAGATGGGAGAATGGAGAGAAGAGGATGCCTGGGCTTGGAGAAATCCATGTCTCCAGAGGGAGAGAGAGACTGGAGAGAGTGGAGTGGAAGCCAATCTACTTCATAGGCCCGTCTTGGCTTTTTTTTGTTTTGTTTTGTTTTGTTTTGTGAGGTTATTTCCATTTCTCTTCAGGAATAACAGAAACGTCTGCCTTTTCCAGTGGCCAAGCAAAAGGCGGTCGTGTGTGACCCCTTCCCACTCTGGTTATGCAAAGCTTTTGCCCTCTGGGACCAGCCCCACAAGCGAGAAGCAAGTCAGAAGGCTAAACTTTGTTTTTAAAACAGGAACCATTTCTTCCCAGGCCTTAACAAAACTTGCTAAAGCATAAAACAACAGTCGCCTATCAGAATGACCTAGAAAGCTCTTCCCACTCCCCATGCCCTGTGGGCACTTTGTGTAGTTACCATTGTGATCCGCTGCTCTAGACTGGGGGAGGGGTTCACAATGAAGCAAGAACCCCAAAAGAGGGGGGGACACTTCCTCTCCGCAGTGATGTTTTCCTGCCTGAGGCCTACCTAGTCATAGAAGGAACTACTGTCTCCCTGTCCCCCCACTTCCAAAAGCAAGTCCTTGGCTCCATGGGTCTGTTTGAGTAATATCACAAGCCGTCTTTGGGGCTTGGGGGACACCCTCATCAAGGGAAGGCTTGGAGCATTGGCCTGAAGTCAGAACTCAGCAAAGACAGGATCTGGAGGCAAGATGAATTATTCACAAAGGAGGTTCCCAGATAGACTTAGGGAAGTTTTGAGGTTATTTCTCTCTGGACAGGTCCACCTGTCCACTAGTTATTCACATCTGCCTAGGAACCGGCCCTTGAAGGTAGCTTTTCTAGTCCTGGCTTAGAACTGGCTGCCTAAGTTGCTCCATAAACTTCACACTTTTGCCCCCGGCCAACACACATGGCAGCCTGTGAGGTCCTGTGAGCACTCAGAAGAGAATGCCAGAGGACCAGCCTGGCTGGGTATCCAAAAGCCAGAGTGTTTAAGAAACACACAGCCCCCTTTAGATTGCCCAAGCCTACTCAGGAGCTAAAACGGTCGTATGACGGCAGCCTAGGCGAGAAGCCTGTTTCTGAAACCACTCTGGACTTCTGCAAAGTTACCAGACTAGGTTTTTAAAAATGGTTCCTAGCCACATACAAGACGGAAGTCTTAACTTGTATTTATCTACAGAGAGGCTGGGTGCCATTTCTTTACCATCTCCAAGCTGCAAACTCAAACTGGGAGGGGAACAAGACAGAGACGGTGAGCAAGCAGCCATCCATGAATCGGTGAGGTCTCCAAATCCTAGAGAGCCATTCTGAAAGGTCTAAGGGCAGGAAATACTGAAATGGAGTGCCCCCCCCCCCGAAGCCAGTCTACCAGTGCATGGCTCTACCTGGGGGAGGAAGGATGCCACAGTTTCCCTCGTAGACCTCGGAGCTTATTCCCTCCCTTGAGGCCGCTTGTAGTGATCAGGTTTACCTTTGAAGAGTGTTTGCTCTGAACATTCCTGAAAAAGGTGGTCTTAGCCGTAAAGAAGCAATCTTCCAGTTCCTCATCCAGGCTGCAGTACCCGCTGCTCATGCTGCTGTCTACGGTCATTGGGCCCCGCCCGAGTCTGAGCTCATCGGACTGCTGCGGGGCAGGGGCTGCGCGAGGGGCCCTTCGGGTTCTGGCTCAGGTGCGGGTTCTAGTGGGTTACCAGGCTGCTCTCAGGCAGGCAGTCCGTGCTTCCTTCATTGGGGTTTCAAGCGCCTGCACAGCTTGGGGCCCCGGGGTCCACGCACCTTGCTCTCTAGCGCCTGCAGTGTTGAGCATTGTGCCTGCCTGCTGGCTCCCCGCCCCCATGTGCTGACAAGCCACCCCTACACCTCCCTCCCAGTGCCTTTCCTGTACCGCTCTGTGTAGCTCTAAAGCCACTTCCTCTAGCAAGGTTCCCCAAAACCCTGCTGGGTGTCATTCACCCCACCCCACCCCCAGCTGAGTGTCAAGGACTCCCGGTGGAGATGCCAGGATAGGGGCCAACCAGGTTGGACCCGAGGGGGACAATTCCCTTGGCCCTTTCCTACTCCTTCTGGAAGCAGTCTTTCTCATATGCTATCATGATAGCTTTGGAGTAAAGGTATCCCTCCACCAATCCCATGCCCTCTACTCCATCCATCCCTCCACCCCGATATCCTTCCCCCTTTCCAGGCACTAGGTGGTGGTTAGAAAAGTAACCGGAGAGGGAAATCATCGTCTGGCCTTCCTGGAGAAGAAGCAGAGAAAACCACCAGGTCTAATGAGCACTTGTGAGTCCCAGAAGAGGCGATGCAGGGTGAGGCCGATCCACCCTTCCATCTACAGAACTCCACCATCAAAGAGGCAGCAGGCAGCCCTGGGTTATTTACACGTTTTCCTGTCAGTCTGGCGAAGGAGGCTTTCTGCCAGATTTGAGTCTTTCCTATACTTGATTCTCCAGTAACGAGGCGGGCTGGAAGGAAGGCTTTTCTTATTTGGGACTGATCCTTCCAGACCACAGTGGTCTGACAGCAATTTGGGCTACCACTGTTGGAGCAACAACCGCACATGCTCGGTGATGGCACGCTGTCTGCTGTTAATTTGAAATGTTAAATAGAGACCATTAATTCCATTTCGCAGATGAGGAAGCCAAAGCTTAGAGCAGTGCAAATAGGCTGCATATGACAGGGTCAGACTAGAGCTGTGACCTAGGCTCATTTTCTCTGAGTCACTGTGATGTCCCATCCATCAGCTGGGCTAAGACTGTTGGGCGGACACTCTGCCAGCTTTAAAGGTAGAGGAACCCGCAGAGCCAGGAAATGAGAGCACGACCTTTGGAAGCTTGCGCTTCAAAGAGCGCGCCAACACCACTTGCAGAATCTGGTGTCCTGTGGACCCCAGGATGACCTGGAGGGGCGTCGAAGAGGTAGGCTCTCAGGACCCAAGTCTCTGTGGCTGTTCTTACACTTCGGAACTAATCCAATGTTCAGGAAGCTGGGGCTGGCAGACTCGGAGCTGCACGCTCTACTCTAAGCAGTGGTTACTTTGTGTGAGCCTTCTTCCCCCTCCTCAGCCAAACCTGCCTGTGCTCTGGGTCTTTGAAGCTGCACCACGGTATGGTCCTACCATCCCATAGAGAAACCAGCAGATAACAGCGCCCTGGCATGGTGCCCTTGACCCAGAACCATTAATGCTACCAGCTCCCTCTCCCTAGAAGGAGGATAAGGAAAGACAGACAGCAGGCTAGAGATGAGGGTAGAGTAAGGGAGTAAGGGAGCAAGGAGGATTCGCTAGGAGTCAAGGGGGAGCTCCCTGGGGAAGACTGAGGAAGGGCTTGGCCCTGCCCACAGCAATCATCACATGGGTGATTTAGAGGCTGGGACGGTTTCCCCAGAGACAGTGGTTCAAGCCAGGAAGCTGATATCGGCTTCCACGTCTGATGTTGATAGGATGAACGCCATCTACGTCATCCTACCTTCGTGTCCAGCTAGAAAACCCCACAGTTTTCATAAAGCCAACCTCCAGGTTCAATGGAGCAATGTAAGACTCAGGAAACACGGGCCTCAGATCCTCTGGGACCACACTGCGTCCTCAGGGTCACAGACAGAGCTCTGCAATACCACTTTGGTGGCACGACATTCAAAATGTGATCTCAAACACAGCTAGTAACAACCTTTTCAAACTCTAGGGTCAAGCCTCCCGAGAACCAGCACAAGTCTCTTCTTGTGCACGGCACTTAGGGTGCCAGAGAGGAGGAGGAAGCCTGTGTTCTTAGAGTGCATTGCTCCATGCTATTCCAGACATGTGAGGTGGTTGATGCCTAGGGTTTTCAGAGAGCCTTTGATACCCACACTTCACTTAGGCCACTCCATAACCTTGAGAGCAGGTATTATGAGCATTTAAAGTTTTTTATTACTTTAATTTTTTTACAGTCCAGTCATTACCCCTCAACCCCCGTCTGCCTTCCCACAGTTCCTCATCCCATTCCTTTTCCCCCTGTCTCCAAGAGGATGTCCCTACCCCCACATCCCCTCACCCTACCCCCTGCCAAGCCTCCCCACTCCCTGAGGCCTCAAGTCTCTCAAGGGTTAGGCTCATCTTTTCTCTCACTAAGGCCCGACCAGGCAATCCTCTGCCATATATGTGTCAGGGACCTCGGATCAGCTGGTGTATACTGTCTGGTTCGTGGCTCAGTGTCTGAGAGATCTCAGGGGTCCAGGTTAGTTCAGACTGCTGGCCCATTTTACAGGTGAAAAAAAAAAACCCCAATGGCAGGAACTTGTCTTTTCCCAGCTCATTCCTTGCAAAACCTTCTGACGCCTCGTGACATTATCCTTCTCATCCACCACGGCCTGCCTGCCGGTGGATCTAGGCTTGGAAGAAGGCCAGGAGTAAGGCAAAGTTGAGACTGCAGACAGGGCCCCAGCTGATGAAAAGAAACCTGACAAGATCATACCCAATAGAGCAAGTGGAGCAGCTTCTATGGAGGAAAAATCCTGACTGGGGCTGTAGAGTCTGAAAGGGCAGAAGTCTGGCTGTCTGTTGTGACATCTAGTTGGAATCACGATGTTGACTAATTAACAACAGTGACATGGATTGGACCTGGGAACAGAGGGGGCGTGGAGGAGCTTGGGTGGTAGGATTCAAACTTCTAAGGGGTAAGCCACAAAGTATAGGAACTGCCTGATCTTGCCCATGGGGCCTGGAACAGGACTGGACCCGAAGTGTGCTGTGCAGAGCCCTACCTGCACCACGCAGGTTATGAAACCCTTGGTGACTGGTGAGTGGCCCACTTCCCTGTCTCAGGGCCAGATGCTGAAAGACATGACACTAAGCTATCCTCTGTCTCACAGGTACTCCTGACAGGAGGCCACGACCCTTGTCATATCCATCCTGGAGTTCTGCAGGTCCTAGAAAAGCAGTGACACTGGGAGGCAAGGACTAGTGTGCTTGCCTGAATGTGTCTGCACACTACCTTTTAAAGACTTATTTTATTTATTTATTTTTTTTCTTCTTTTTTTCGGAGCTGGGGACCGAACCCAGGGCCTTGCGCTCGCTAGGCAAGCGCTCTACCGCTGAGCTAAATCCCCAACCTCTTATTTTATTTATATGAGTACACTGTAGCTATCTTCAGACACACCAGAAGAGGGCATCAGATCCCATTACAGATGGTTGTGAGCCACCATGTGGTAGCTGGGATTTGAACTTAGAACCTCTGGAAGAGCAATCGGTGCTCTTAACCCCTAAGCCATCTCTCCAGCCCCCAAGGCAACTGTTATAAGGACAATGTTTAATTGGGGCTGGCTTACAGTTCAGAGGTTCAGTCCATTATCATTAAGGCAGGAGCACAACCAAGTTCCCTCATTAGAGCTGTGCTAAATTTGACTTGCATTCCCAGAAGCCATCCTTCCTTCTCACGCTTTCTCCTTTGTTATTCTCTCTGTCAAAAATCTTCTTCTGGGGGTCAGGGAGACAGCTCAGTTAATGAAGGGCTTATCACACAAGCACGGGGACCTACCTTTAATCTCTAACACCAATATAACAAGCCGGGTATGATGCCGTGCACTGATGTTGGGGAGAAGGAAACGGGAGGATCTCTGGGACCTGTTGGCCAGCCCGTCCAGCTGAATGAATCAATGAGCTCCAGGATTAAGTTTGTGAATGACCAAGGAAGGCTTCCGATGCCCTTCTCGGGCCTCTCATGAACATGCACACACATGCAAAAGTGTTCTCCACATACACCCCTACACATGCTATCCCCAACACAGAACTAAGGTAAATAGCATTCTTGAGGAATGGCCGTTGAGGCTGTTCTCTGGCTACCACATGCATATATACATCTATGTATGTGTCCAACACACACACACACACACACACACACACACACACACACACACACACCTCTTCCTCTGTCCTCTGCTTCCTGTCCCCCAGTGATGACCACACATCCCACACCTTCCTCAGAAGCATCCTTTCCCAGCTGTCTCACTTAGATTGAATCTTAAGACCACTATCTACCGCCCCTGGGTGGCATTTCTGAGCACGACATGGCTGTGTACAGCAGACAGCTCAGCTTTTCCACAGACGATTTCCTGTTTTAGAAGATAAGCATCTTATACCATTCAGGCTAGACTCACACGAGATTCACTTTCTCGGAGGCGCGAGCCCACACCACGCTTCTCTTTCTTGACTGCCAGGCTAGGAGCTCTGACAGGAGTCTGGAGGCATACAAATAAACACTTTTGAGTGGAGTTGAATTAACTCAGCCACTGACACCAAGAAGCTGACATCCTGGAGAGCTCATGATCAGGTTGGGGGCAGGGCTGGAGTCTGCCTTTGTTGTCCTTTTGTGAAACTAGAGAACAGCAGTGTTTCTGTTCAGTAACTTTCACCCTCAGGGTCCCGGCAGGTGCAGGGCTAATCTTCCAGAATCTGGGGTGGGTTAGCCTTCTGCTGTGAAGTTGCAGCCCTCATAGTACTACTCACAGAAAGGAAGGTCCTGCTACCATGTACCTCAGAGCTTCGGGAATGACCTGCCATCTTGGAAGCCCATTGCTCACAGTCTATGAGGAACACAGAGAAGCGTCTCCAGGGCTCCCACACTTTTAGGGAAATAGACCTGGAGTTCTGTCCCTCTTTAGAGGCAGGCTCTCAGGTACTATGTTGTTTTGAAGGTATCTGGTTCTGGCACAGCAGAAACGAGCTCACCCTGCGGCAGGCAAAGGGCCCTTGGCAGCTCCAGTGCGGGAAGGTTCTAGGTGCAGGTGAATTGTCCTGTTAGGCAGCACTGCTGGCTCTGAAATGGTAGGGACACCGTGGCACAGAGTATGCCAAATGTAGTCAGAGTCAGGTAGAGAGAGCTGGCTTTGCTTTGGCACACATGGATGGCTAACACTCATCTGGCTACTTCTGGAATTTCCTGGGGAGAGACAATCGGTTCCTTCTCCAGGATATGGGGTCAGGACAGAAACTGAGGCTCAATTATAATCATGGGAACCAAGAAAGCAAACACTGAAGAGGCCAGGTGGGAGTCTAATGAGCCCTGTTCCCTCATTTCCCAAGTCTGCCAGAAGAGACCGGATTGGATCTCCGGCCCTCTCTCTGCCTTTTCCAACATTCCTGCTGACGTCCATAAACTATAGGTGGTGAGTCACCTCCATTTTATGGTGGGCTGAGGATGGCGGTAGTAACTACCCCAAGGAAAGAGAGAAAACAATACCACCTCTGAAAAGACAAAGACCGAAGCAGTAAACTGTGGGACAAATTAAAAAAGTGAAATTACACACACACACACACACACACACACACACACACACACACACACACACACGTATGTAACTAGAATCCTCCAGAGAACAGCAGTCAGAGGGTGTAAAAACCTGAGGAAATGGCTTACAGTTTCCCCAATTTTGAGGACAACATAAACTCACACAGCCAAGAAGGTGAATGAGCCTCAAACAAAAGAAGCAAACAGCAGCAAAGGGCACAAAATACTCAAATTATTCAAATGTCACAGTAAAGAGCGGGCCAGGCAGTGGTGGTGCGGTGCCTTTAATTCCAGCATGCAGGGGGCAGAGGCAGGAGAGTCTCTGAGTTCAAGGCCAGCCTGGTCTAGTTCCAGGACAGCCAGGGTGACACAGAGAAACCCTGTCTTAAAGGCCAAAGAGAGGAGCTGGAGAGATGGCTCAGCGGTTAAGAACACTGACTGCTCTTCCAGAGGTCCTGAGTTCGAATCCCAGCAACCACACGGTGGCTCACAATCAGCTGTAATGGGATCTGATGCCCTCTTCTGGTGTGCCTGAAGACAGCTACAGTGTACATAATAAATACATACATAAGTATTTAAAAAAAAAACAGAGAGAGAGAGAGAGAGACAGCATGTCATATACAGATGACCGTGGACATAGAACAGTTACAGGTAAAAACCACACGAGAGATAATAGTGGCATTGGTATAACAAGTAACAACAGAAAAAACCTTTGAGTTTAAAATTTTTTTTTTTTTTGGTTCTTTTTTTCGGAGCTGGGGACTGAACCCAGGGCCTTGCGCTTCCTAGGCAAGTGCTCTACCACTGAGCTAAATCCCCAACCCCGAGTTTAAAATTTTTATCTCAGACGTAAAGAAGAAACAAGGACCTTTTCAGACATCTGCACACACTCGACACAAGCCAGCAATATAACGAGCTACGCCAAAGTCTGTGTCGACACAGAACCTTTACAGACTGACAAGTCCCTACTGCTCAATGGCACATGGCTGTAGACAGACACAGGAGTGTTGAGGTGGCTTAGCAGGTAAGAACACTTCCCTGCGAGCATGAGGGACTAGGTCTGAATCTCCAACATGAACTTAACATGACTGTGCATGCCTGAACCCCAGCATTAAAGGGCGGAGACGGGAAGAAGCTAACCACGGCTAACCACTCAGCGTACATGGTTGGCTCTGGATTCAGAAGGTAGGGGGTCACAGAGAAAGCCACCTAACGCCCTGCCCGGGCCTCCAGATGTGTACACAGTGTGGAGCCAGACTCTCAGGCTTATGTGCCACACGCACAGAGACCACATGGGAGTGCTTGCCCACATGCAGGCACGAAGAGTGAGCACGGGGTGGGGGTCGGGGGCAGCTCCATCCTCTCAGAGGATAAGGGAAGGGCAAATGGGGCAGGGATGATGTAAAGGGAGGACTGGGAGGTGGGCGCAGCAATCAGGATGTAAAATGAATAAAAAATAAATTAGAAAACATGAAGAAAGGAAAACGAAATATTAAACTTACAGTCACTCAAAGAAGAGCACTACTGGGGAGATTAGCTCAGTGGTAAAGCAGCCACCAGATATGTGTGAGGCCCTAAGTTCAATTCCCAGCATCTCAAAGAAAAGGTTCAGCAACTATGAAAGGAAGTATTTCGGTTCACAGAATGGCACCAAGGATAAAGACAGCTACTTCACATTGATAAAGTGGCCAACTATAAGGACACGGTAATGCTAAAACTGTTATGTACCCAATGATGGAGCTTCAAAACAAAGGGATAGCCAGTAAGGGGCTGCAGCTGGTAATTTCAGGACTCAGGAGGATGAAGCAGGAGGGTTATGAGTTCCAGGCCCGTAGGGATTCCATATCAAGACCCTGTCTGACAAACAAACAAGCAAATCAAGGGTTGGGGATGTTGATCAGTGACAGAGCCTTTGCCTAGCATGCTGAAGGCCCTAGGCTCACCATCAGCACGGGGAGTGTATATACATACACATATGTAATGAGTATATACATACACATATGTAATGAGTATATACATGCACATGTGTAATGCGTATATATACATGCGCATATGTAATGTGTATATACATGCGCATATGTAATGGGTATATAATGCACACATGTAATGTGTATATACACATGCATATGTAATGCGTATACACATACATATGTAATCTGTATATACATATGTAATGTGTATATACATATACATATGTGTATGTGTATATACCTATACATATAGAACGTTGAATATACAAATCCACCAAGAATCCCCATGACAGAGAGCCAGGGCCTTAGCAGGATGCACACTCATTAAGTGTGGAGGAGGGCAAAGAATGTAATAAAAATATACTGTATGAAAGTTAAAAAACAAAAAAACCTTTTGTCCATTCAGATTCTCTTCCTCTTCTCTGGCTCCCCCATGTGGTGGCCCTGTGCTCAACAGACACTAGCCCCTCCTTTTCTTTCTTTCTTTTTTTTTTTTTTAAGATTTATTTATTTATTATATACACTGTGGCTGCCTTCAGACACCCCAGAAGAGGGCATCGGATCCCATTACAGATGGTCATGAGCCACCATGTGGTTGCTGGGATTTGAACTCTGGAAGAGCAGTCAGTGCTCTTAACCGCTGAGCCATCTCTCCTGCCCACCCCTCCTCTTCTTAAGGACCTGGTAAGCAAGGCCTGGCATGGAGACTGTGCTGTGGGAGGAGTCAGGAGATTCGAACTCCTGCCAGCTGAGTCAGTTCTCGGCTGCAGCCAGGCTCTGTTAGGGAAGGATAGTGAGGAGGGGCTGTCTGTCCATGCTTAGGGTGGGAGTGCAGGCAGAAAGGAAACAGAGACCTCCAGGGTTGAAAGGCAGCCAGGTACATCCACTCTGGAGATTTGAAAGTCATCTGTCTGTGGGTGAAATGGACCAGAGTCACCTGCACAGTGGCGGGATGACTTAGGCCTCTATGGTTAATCAAAGGGACCCATTGCCTGCAGAGAGATAGCTCAGATGGCCTCTATGCACCTAACGATGGGGCTTGCCACACAAACATAAGGACCCGAGCTGTGACTCTGATCTTGGATCTACTGCTTGGGGGTCTCGAGAACAGCAGGCCACAGAAGGGAGTGATTTGTCCCTTCCCTTAGGACATCTGACCATATCTGGTTTGGGTTGTCAGATCAGTGGGTGGACTTTATTCACTCCAAAGGTTTGATCCCCAAAACACACATACAAAGCTGGGCACAGTAGCACATGCTTGTGAGCACAGCGCTGGGGATGTGAATCCTGGAGCTCACTGGACAGCCAGTCCAGCTCCATCAGTGAACCTCAAGCTCCAGTGAGACTGTCTCAGAAAACAAGGTGGACAGCTCCTCAGAAACTATGCCCGAAGCTGATCTCTGGCTTCCAGAGATCACACGTACACATATGCAGCATACACATGTGTATCCGCACACACATGTGCACATATACAGCAAACACATATGTACCTGCACACACATGTGCACATATACAGCAAACACATATGTACATGCACACACACATGTGCACATATATAGCACACACATGTGCATATATACAGCATACACATATGTACCTGCACACGACATGTGCATATATACAGCACACACATTTGTACCTGTACACACATGTGCACTTAGATAGCACACACATGTGCACATAGACAGTACACACATATGTACCTGCACACAACACACACAATATACAGCACACATTCAAACAAGTCCATAGAAATAAATTTCTAAAAATGCTTGTATGCAAAGAGAACTGTCAAATAAACAGGTCATGTGGAGCAAGGCCATGGCTAGAAGGTCCCGAGCAGGATGATGCCAGAAGAGGACCTGGGCCCAGGAACGGCTCTAGGAGGGGCTGGTCTCTGCAGGAGACTCAGGAATAGAAGAGCTGGGGAATAGGATTTGAGTAATGGGGTGGGTATGTGTGGGAGGTTGGGGGTAGTGTTTCCGTTTGTCTCTTATAATCTGTGAACTCCATGTCCAAGAAAAGTGTGTCAACAGCCAGAAGGCCAGAGCTGTCTGGTCCGGGAGAGCACAGTTGGATGAGAATCAAAGCGCAGCCAAGCGCAGCATCTTCCCTGGTGTCGCTGTCATGGAGGGGCTAGGCTGCTTCATTGTGGGTGCTACTGGGGGCTTTCATCACTGGGGTTGCATAGTAAGAGCACATACATGTGCATATAGACAGCACACACACATGTGTACATAGACAGCACACACATACATGTGCACATATACAGCACACACATTTGTACCTGTACATACATGTGCACATAGACAGCACAGACATTTGTACCTTTATATACATGTGCACATACAACACACACATGTGCAGATATACAGTCCCCAGAAACATAAAGCATTTCAGTGTAACCCCCTCCCCACCCCATGAAAGAACCACGTCTGCTCCAGCAATTTGTCCTGCTCCTCGACTAGCAGGGCGACATTCTCTGAGAGGCCGACTCTGAAGCCAGGGCCTGGGTAGGCCTGCAGGAGATGCGTCTGATCGCACTAAGGGTGCCCAAGGGAAAGGCGCCGAGGCTTCAGGATCCGTGAGGAAAGTCTTGTAAAACCATTGATCTTCTGGCTTGCAAAAGCAAGCAACTATTATGCCTTCCTGGGGAGGGACAGGGACCACAGGGCCTCAGGAGTCTGCAGCTAAGGCTCTAAGCCATCCCGCCCCTCCCACATCTGCTTCTGCCTTTCCTTTCCTTCTGCCTCCTTCTGCTGAGATAGTCAGAAATCGACCATTATCGCTTTTAAAAGGCGAAGGCCAAATACTATCCATAGGATGATCTCAGTCATATTTTGAAAAATGTATGAAGGACTGGGAGTTGCAGTTCAGTAGTGGATTGTGAATGCCTCTGTGAGTGCACAAGGCTGTGGCTTCAGTCCTCAGTCACACACACACACACACACACACACACACACACACACAAATGCTTGCTTGTACACAGGGATACATGAACATTCATATAAGACTGCTTTTTTTCCCAGCTGTTGAAAAATCTATGTTCTTCTTTCTCTTAAGTAGCAAAAAGGAGAAATGCCACTGGATTGAGACCTTATAATAGACACGGGCCCCCACCTAACTGAGCTCAGGCCCAGGACTCTGCCTCAATAAATCCTCAGGAAGATAGCAAGAGGTGAGTTAGTCCAGCCAGGCAACAGCAGCAGGCAGAAGAAAGCACCTACCATTCTCATGTAACAAAATCCAAGCCAAGGCGGAAATTAGCATGAACAGGTGTCTTAGAAGACACAAAGAACCTGGATCAGGGCCTGGCTTTCCCCACAGAGCATGGTGGGGTGCTCTACTGAAGGCTGGGGGCAAGCCTGCCCAAGACACGTGCCACAGCACCCAGCAACTGGACCCACACAAGCTGTTTGCTGCTGGGAGTCTGCTTGGCTGGCACTGTGAGGGTTTTTTTTACAGCTGTCACGACGCAGGGCTGTTTCTGTGATTGTCAGCCATGACTCACTTAGCCAGAGGGCTCTAGGATACCTTTTCTTCCAAGGAGGACAGAGCTCTGTTGTCTGATGCACCCCTGGAAAAACGCTCCTCCTGGCCATCATTCTAAGAGACCGTGTGTGTGTGTGTGTGTGTGTGTGTGTGTGTGTGTGTGTGTGTGTGTGTGTGTGTGTGTGTGTGTGTGTGCGCGCGCGCGCGCGCGCGTGCATGCACAGGTGCAATAAAACTATGCACTTCCTCCCTTCTGTCTGCAGCCCTGGGAGTTGGCCCACAGCCTACAGAGGCTTTTTCACCTCGGCACAGTTGACATTTGGGACCAGCTGCTGCCATATTGCCTCGCTCTGGGTTATACATGCAAAACACTGAGCAGAACCCCTGGCCTCCACGTACCAGGTCCCAGCTGACAAACTAAACCATCTCCAGATGAGGCCAGATGTGTCGGGGGAGGGGGGCGAACGAATCACTTCCTTCTGCAGTCTGCTGCTCTGGACAGAGTATGAGAGACCCCAAGAAGCAGATCCAGGTAGTGGGGAACCAGGATCCAGGATGGGGGATGGGTCGGATTGGGACCAGAAAGAAGAGACTTGACAGTAGCCAAAGAGAAAGAGGAACTGGGGGATGCAGTTGTTTAAATACACTTCTAGGAGCAGGGCAGTGGTGGTGTTCACCCTTAATCCCAGCATCGGGAGGCAAAGGCAGGTGGATTTCTGAGTTTGAGGCTAATGAGGCCAGTGTGGTCTATTGATCAAGTTCCAGGACAGCCAAGGCTATGCAAAGAAACCCTATTTCCAAAAACAAAAGGGCACCCCCCCCCAAAAAAAAACCATAAAAGACCCTTTTAGGGACGCTGCACTATTCACCTTCTGTCTTTTAAGGGAATGTTCATCAACAGGCTGGGGGAGGGGTGCGCTGAGGGGCAGCCCAGACAAAGCACTGGCCCGGCAAGCTTCAAATTCCATGGCCAGCATCAGAAAACAAGTGAAGCAAAGCAAAGCAAGACAGAACACAAGAAGAAATCTGCATTGCCCATCAGTGCTTCTCTGGCTCGGGTGTAGGCCAGGCTTCTCCCCGAGGCCTGGCTGCTCCCCGAGGCCTGGCTGCAGACTCTGCTAGAGTAGCCACGATTCCAAAGACTGAAGAGAGGGTGTCAAAGCTTTCTATGTGCATCCTAGGACCAGTCTGCCATTACCCCTTATAAGCACGCATCACACTTGCTTTGTAATAATGCTTTTCCGTGGAAGCGGGCACAGGCACAGCAGGGGACCTGGGAACACCACAGAGTGCCAGGCATTTGAACACCACGGAGCACGTGCTGGAGGTTGTAGGGACATGAGACTGCCCGTGAGTCCTCCATCATGCCTGTGCATCTCCCTCTTCAGAGTCAGACTTCATCCTTCCTCATCTTGCCGAAAGCGCAAGACACGAAAAATCCATTTTTCTTAAGTGTATCGTGAAGTCCCCCATAGTGGGCACTTAAAACCTCGCTAAATTAATAAATGGGTAATATCCTAGGACACATGTACCTTCCCTGACCAGCAAGCCCTCAACCCGAGGGACAAGGCTCACACCAAATGTCACCTCCTTTGGGAAGCCTTTCTCGGATTTTTTTTTTTTTCTGTTAGCAGTGGACTCAAAACACTAAACTGATAGTTATCACACACATGTATATACCATGTCCTGGTACATACCACTCAGCTATGTTACAATTCCCCGGCCAGAATGGAGGCTCTCTGTGGACCATCTGAAGTTATCATTTATTATGCTTTCATAGATAACAGATATTCAATGCATGTTTAACATAATAATCAATACACACTCTCCTCTGTCTGCATCCCAAACCTTAAACATCATAGTTCAGATGCATGGTCATTCACGTGCTTTGCCAACCTTGGAATCATGAGCCACTGAGGACACCATACTCCCCTGGCTTCTGCAGAGAAAGAGCACATTCCCAGTCCCTTTGAAGGTCTGTCTGAGAAGTCTGGAAGGATTTATGATCTAAAGACAAGATGATGTGTGAAGCTTCAGGCCTTCTAGAAACTTTTCTAGGAATCACTCTGCTCCTACCTGCACCCATACCTGGATCAGGGCTCAGGGTCAAATAGATTTTGTGGAGAAATCCGCAGGGCAGGCTTCTCCCTGTCATGTCCCCAGACCCCTGTGGAAGGGTGTGTCTGAGGCTCCATCTGGTCAGAGAATGGCTTGTGCCACCCACGGGGGCTGCTCTCCAGCCTGGCCTGTGGCCTCCCCTGCTTACCTTGTTGAAGGTTGGGGTGAGGGTGCTTTCTGGAGACTGTCTGTCCAGGGCAGGGCCCTCCTTCTGTCTGCAGTCCAGCTGGATCAGGCTGCGGCACTCTGGGTGGCAGGTGAATTTACAATCTAGAGGGAGAGAATCAAAGGGATGAGGGGTCAGGAAGATGTCTACTTCCTCACCCAGAGAAACTGGGATTGTGTTTAGCACCGATGGTATAGCGCCGGAGAGGAGGGGAGGCTGGACGGGGACTGTGTTGGGGTGGTGTCTGACCTCTGTGCTGGAGCGAATGGTGGCAGCAAATGCTTCAGATTCATACAGACCGCTTCCACCGCATTATCTTCTGTGACCCTGCACTCGCTATTGGGACCTGGAGTCCTTGGTGATTTCTTCATGGTCAGATCATCTGGTTATGCAGTGCCCATTCTACTAATTCATACTGATAACCAGAGGCCGTATCTCCCTGGAAGAACCTCGCATTGTCCATCTATAAAACATAGGTTTCACCCAGCCTTATGTAAAGATGCTTCCACGGGCAGAAGAGGGTGTGTCTGCAAGCATTAAAGTCCCCCCGAAGGCACAGTCAGTGTCTTAAGCATCATCTCTGGCCCTGTCCAGTCCAGCGGTGGTCTAAACCACCACGTCGGGGTGGTTCTTTTAACCCCACTGGAATAGTCGACTGACCATATCCCAAACTGGGGGAATCATACGCATTTCCAGAGGTGGTGTTCTCATCCACGGAAGTAGAGACTCAGTGTCCAGAATTGGAAAGAACCTTTAGACTTTCATCCAGGGACTTCCTTAGAGATAGGAAACTCCCAGAAATTTAAAGGGAGGCACACACCACAAGTGGCAGAACATACGCTAGCTACTGTTGCCTGTTTCTCAGGACCTTCCCCTGGAGCCTCCTTGGCAAAAGGGAAGGGTAGTCAAAGGGGCCAGAAGGCAGAGAGATTCAGCCTGGGGTAGGAGAAGAAAAGGACAGGAGGGCGGGGCTGGTGGAAACAGGAAATGGAAGCAAGTGATCAGCAGGTAGGACAGTTCCCACAGATGGCTGCTGGGTCAGCTGTGGTCCCTTGTCCTGGAGGTGCCACAGCTTGGTCAGAGCATAGCTCTCCACACACTGGCTTCTCTGACTGAAGCGAGGTGCCTGAGGTAACCCAGAGCAGGTGGGTTTTATGGCAGGGGACCTCAGAGCCCAGGGAGGATCACTTTTGGTTGACGATGGTTCAGACACCTTGAGAGTCCTTTCTGTCCTTTCTGCCACCAGACTTCGAATTTTGGCATGTGGTTTTTTTTCCAAGTGCCGAGCAGACTACTCTATCTTGGGGGTCCTGAGGCAGCTGGTTTTCTTCCTGCTCATCTGAGGAATTCCAGAAGGTGATTCTTGCTTTCCCCAGCTGCCTCCTTAGATCTCCCTATATCAGCCTCCAGACCGAGAGACCCTGACCAATAAAGGGACACAGGTTCCAGAACCCCACATCCTCCTTTCTCTGTGGCCTAAAATTGTGTCCACAAATTCCTGGGGTGACAGCTAGGAGCTTAGTGTGCATATCCCTCAGGCCCTGAGGTAAAGCCACCAGCATCCCTGGAATCCCCCTAGCTTCTTCTCCATTGGTGTGACTAAACACTGACATCAAAGCAACTTGAGGAGAAGAGAGTTTAGTTTATAGTCTATCATGAAGGGAAGATGGGGCAGGGATCTGAAGCAGGGACTAAAGAAGCCATGGAGGAACAATGCTTACTGGGTTGCTCCTCATGGTAGCATGAATATGAATGGACCTCATAGATGCTCACTGCTTGGTCCCCAGTTGGTGACCTGTTTGGAAGGATTAGCAGATGTAGCCTTGTTGGAGCAGGTGTGTCATTGGAAGTGGCCTTTGAGGTTTAAAAAAATCCCACAATGGGCCCAGTGTCTCCCCGACTAGTTCCTGCAGTCCCCACCCCCACTCCCCCACCTGAAGCTCAGGATGCAACTTTCAGTGACCACTTCAGCACCATGCCTTCCTGCTCGAAGCCACACTCCCCCTGCCATGATGGTAACGGAGATAACCATCTGAAACTGTAAGCAAACTCCTAGTGAAATGCTTTCCAAGATCTGTCATGGTCACGGTGTCTCTTCATAGCAATAGAACACTGAGACTCTCTCCACAGCTTACTCAACTTGGGACCACCTGCCCTGAGGGGGCACCACACATAACGGGCTAGGCTCTCCCACATCAATCATCAGCCAAGAAGATACCCTCTGCCCTGGCTCGCCACAAGCCAATCTGATGGAGGTATTTTTCCCAGTTGAAGTTTCCTCTTCCCAGATGACACCAGCTTATGTCGAGCTGGAGGGTGGGGATGGGGCTACAACCAACGGAAATTGTAAAGGGGCCTTCAGGAGCCCAAAGGTGTCTTGGAGCTCCAATGGCTGACACACAGCTCAGTGGAGATAGCTCAGCCTCAGTGGGTAAGGGGCACAGAGGGCTGTGTGCCTGGTTTACCCACAGCATCCAGAAAGGCCAAGAGTTTCTGATAACATAGCACTGGGGGCAGAGCCCTTAAAGGGTGGGGCTGTTTGGGGCTCAGCTCTGGGACACACCTGCATGGCTTCAGTCATGCTCTGAGTGTTGAAGAATGCTCCAGAGCCCAAAAATGTGGAAATAGGAAGAGGAGGGTGGGCTAGAAACTCTGCCAGCTCCACGGCGAGAGCCACCATGTTCACAGGGGGAAGACCTCCAGAAAGCACAAGGTTTCCTTTCTTCCCCTTGCAGTGTCTTACATGGTTAACACCTTCTGTGCACCTGGGCTGCTCTCTTTCAGTGACTCTCTTTCACACACACACACACACACACACACACACACACACACACACACACACACCAACACCTCAGGAAGATCTTTTTTTATAGTCCTGAAACTGGACAAGCTAGGAACGGAAGACTCCAAGAGCAGGTTTGGAACTTCAGAAAAGTATATACCATGGCGCCCTTTAGAAAAGTGTGTGGTGGCCCATACCTTTAACCCTAGCACTCAGAAGGCAGAGTTCAAGGCCAGCCTGGTCTGCATAGTGGACTCCCATTCTCAATGGAATAAAATGACGATGAACTAAAAATAGAGAGTGTACACTAGTGACGTTAGTGATTAGTAACCCGAATAAGGCCGGGGAGTCGTGGTGGTGGTGAAGCTCCTGGAATACTTCCTCCATACTTCCTCCATACTTCCTCCATACCTCCTCCATACCTCCTCCATACTTCCTCCATACCTCCTCCATACTTCCTCCATACTTCCTCCATACCTCCTCCATACTTCCTCCATACCTCCTCCATACTTCCTCCATACTTCCTCCATACTTCCTCCATACTTCCTCCATACTTCCTCCATACCTCCTCCATACTTCCTCCATACCTCCTCCATACTTCCTCCATACCTCCTCCATACCTCCTCCATACTTCCTCCATACCTCCTCCATACTTCCTCCATACCTCCTCCATACTTCCTCCATACCTCCTCCATACTTCCTCCATACTTCCTCCATACTTCCTCCATACCTCCTCCATACTTCCTCCATACTTCCTCCATACTTCCTCCATACCTCCTCCATACTTCCTCCATACTTCCCAGTCCCTGGAAACGCCAAACCCAGGGCTTCCAGGCTAGCATCGATGGCCTCTGAGCCTCTGTACCACTACTACACACAGAAACTATCCTACACGCCAGAGGTGGGCCTTGAGTGGGACAATGCTCCATATCCCAAAGCTTTGGCCATGTCCCAGGGGACCCCTAGAGCTGACCCCAACAGCCCTCCTTTTATAACCTTTATCCGGTGTTCAGTTTGGACACAGGAAGACAGATCATCCTGGGTGAGACTGGGCCATGAAGATGCCACCATCTTCTGGAGCATCGACCTACAAGGCCCGGACTGCCATACACTCTGTGCTAGCCTGAGACATTGGTACAAATAAGAGAAGACTGTTGTTTTAAAAACAAAAGTCCCAGTCGTTTGATTCTAGCAATGAAGACTCTGAGACAGAATCGGGGGATGAAAACCCTGCTAGCACGGAAAAGCAGAGAAAGTTACTTTCCTACCACTCTACAATGTCCCAGAAGGAAAAAGCCCCCTCTCCTTCCCCACGCTGTCTTAAATACCCCTCTGCTCAAAGGCCCTGGTTTCTGGCTACTTACATTCAGTCCCCTACAGCTGGCTGCTTGCTCTGCCTCTTGACCTAGGGTTAACTTTATTTAGCTCTTGGATTAAAAATATGTGTTAGGATTCAGCCAGACCACAACAAGGGTTTTTAAGTTCACAATCTTGGGGTTCACAACGTAGTCAAATATCCTCTGACACAGGACTCTCACCCAGGGAGTGGTGACAGAGGCCTTTAATCCCAGCACTCAGAGGCAGAGGTACATGGACCTCTTCAAGGCTAGCCTTGTCTACAGAGGGCGTTCCAGGACAGCCAGGACTACTCAGAGATACGCTGTCTTAAAAACAAACAAAAACAAACACCAAACAAAGATAGGACTCTCAGGAACCAGGGCACAGTCAGGACACACAGGAAAATAAAACTAATTTGTACAGTAGCCGAAAGCCAGGCCCCACTAGGCACAGATATAGGAAGATGTTTCAGGCAGAATTCTGTGAGCTAAGAAAGCCAAATCAGGCTTGGGTTGAAGGAGCCTTCAAGGCATGGAAAGAAAGGAGTGACTGTAGCCAGTTCAGGTACCCTCATTAGAGGGAACAGAGAAGACCCAGGCCTGCCGTCACTGAATAGCTAGGACAAACGTTGTGCCACCAAGAGGCAACACAAGATTAGGGGGCAACATCCCCAAAGTCTATCTATTTAATTAGTGTGTATTGGTTGTATAGAATGAGGGGTTTTATTGTAGCATTTTCATACTCGTGCATCATCTTCTGTCTTTTCACCCCCTCTGGAGAATCCTACTTCCTCCCCTCCACCTCCCACTACCCCACTCCAATCCCTTTCTATGTGATCCAGACTCTACCCACGAGAGATATTTGTCTGAGTCTGACTTACTTCACTCCGCATGATTTCCTGTTCTATCCACTTTCTTACAAATGGTATGGCTTCGTTCATCCATAAAGCTGAATTGAACTCCCTTGTGTGCAGACACCGCCCACCCGCTGATGAGCGACTACACTGATTCCGTTACCTGGCAACTTCCAGGAGAGCACAACAGACAGGGATGTGCCAGCATCTCTGACACTAGTGCTGTCAGCCATAGAGCGGCTATGGTCAGGATTACTGAGATGGCGCTGGGGAAAGGGAACTTTCTGGGTGACCTGAGTGTGGTCACCAGAACCCACAGGGTAGAAGGGAAGGCACCGACTTACAGGTTTTCTCCTGTAAGTGTTCACCATCGCCTAAGCAGGAACTTACAGGTTTTCTCCTGTAAGTGTTCACCATCGCCTAAGCAGGAACTAACTGGCTCCTCAAGTTGTTTGCAGGGCTGCGCTCCCTCTGAAGTCTGAATGGGAATCTTTCTTGCCTTTTCCAAGCTTCTGAGGTCTCGCACACACAGCACATTTGGTGGATTGGAGCTATAAGCCTCCAAACGCTGCCTGCATCGTCTCAGGACCTTCTCCTCACGTGTCTGTCTTCTTCAAAAGAATCCTGGTCAGACTGAGTCAGCAGCTCACCCTACCCCAGAAGGACCTCATCTCGACGAATTATATCCACAGTGGCCCTGTTTCCACATAGGGCCCCATTACCAGGCCCTGAGAGCTGGGCCTTTTGGCAGAAAGTAGAGTTCAATCCTGAGAGATCCCAGGCCATCCTGGAAAAACACAGTACTTAAGTCCAAACAGATGAGGTTCCCATGGACACCAGCTACAGAGATCAGCAGCAGCCTGGAAGGCCAGGGGCCATGGATGGGTGGACTGAAGCTGGGGCCACCTACCTACCCCAAGAGCAGCCAGCGGCTGAGCTCTTGGCTTTGACTCACGGGTCACCGTCTCAAACAACAGAGCTAGGCTCAGATGCCATGAGAAACTGTGTACAGCAACAACATTCCATCTACTAATGGGGCTTAGAGGAGGGAAAGCCAGCAGCAGGAACCATATGCTCGGAGACAGTGTTCTCCAAATGCAGATGCTGCAAATGTCCTCTTCATCCCCAGAGCTGCCAAAGTTAGTTTGTGCTTCACCCAAGTTCTCAAATGCACAATATGCAAAGTGCTCACACACACACACACACACACACACACACACACACACACACACACACACGCGCGCTGCTGTGTAACGGCAAAACTCAAGTGGCTCGTTTTTCTGAACCAGATGCGTTGCATTGGGGAGAATCCCCTCCACAAAGGAGCTGGACACAAGATACAGAGGTAATACAGTGTTTCCTCCTGCCCAGGCCCTCAAGGACACAGGACCTAGTTAGATGGCCTCCAAGTGGCTCCTTGCTGTCACTCCAGTCAGGGAAGATTCTCCTCTTACCTGTGCGAACAGCCAAGGGGAAGTGGATAGCCTCTGACTTCTGAAGTCACTGCCAACCTTTGGGCATCCTAGGCCTTCTGAGAGATCAACCACACTGTCCCCTAAGTCCTACCCTACGCTTCAGAACCAGCCCTACCTGGTCTACACCGTGGCATAATGGAGCCCGAAGAGACTCTGTGGCCTCTAGACTCTCCTCAAACAGCTTGGTGACAGAGCTTGAGGTGCTGAATTTCTCAGAGCATTAACCTCCACGATAAAACTCGAATCACAATAGGTTGTAAACGTGAGAATCACAGAGCCATCCTGAGGGTTAAATGGAGCTCTTTTTTTTTTTTTTTTTTGGTTCTTTTTTTCAGACCGAACCCAGGGCCTTGCGCTTCCTAGGCAAGCGCTCTACTAAATGGAGCTCTTATGTCTAGAGTTAGCCCAGAACCTGGAAACTCCAGGCAATATTCCCTCCCCTGCTCCTCTCTCCTCTCCTCTGCTGTGTGAACTTCTTTCTTACCCTACCAAGCTGTAGATGGGCAATCCAGCCTTACCAAAACTCTACCAGATACATGGGGAGCTTTTAGTTTTAAAATAATGTACTGGGCACTACTGGGAAATCTGAAGGGATAATGGGTACAGGGACATCTGATTTACAGAAGATCTTGAGTGAAGTAAGGGTTGTCTGTCCTCAGAACAAGTCGGGGTGGCTGTCCTGGTTGTTCAGACAATCCTTTTCTCATTGCCCTGGACTTCCTCATGCTGGAGCTGCTGGGCTGAACCAGCTATGACAGTTCTAAGACCATGCAGGGAGGTGGTACCGTACTCTGCACACCACCTAGCCCAGGCTCACTTTGTCACTGCAGCCTGCCCCTGACTTCCCTACAGTCTCCACCTTGCTCTCTAGCTCTCTTTACTTGTCCCACCATGCTCCTCCAGCCCTGTAACAGATGGGGATACTCTTTGTGGCTACAGCACTGTGTCCTGTAAGACTCCAGGGCTGCACTCCCAGACCTCCTGCCTGGTGTTGGTAAAACTGATTTCCCAGGATGCTTCAAAAGAGTCTCACGTAAATTGGCAGTGCCAGCAGAGGGAGGAAGTACCTTGCTTTTAGCTGAAAGGGAGAGCCCAGAGTGCCGTGATGATGACTCCCAGGCTCCTGGGCTAACTCCTGCATGCCTCAGTTTCCTCTTTCTAAGTGGAGGTGGTGGTGGTCCCTACGTCATAGTGTTGCTGAATGTGAGACCGTACATGACTATCACACCACTGGTACACACTGAAGCTTGATAAATGCTAGCTATTCTTGTTAGCAGTCTAAAATCCGAGTCCAGAGTGGCCGGCTGCCACAGGATCAAGCATCCAAAAGCCTGTCTATACACATCCCTTCAGTGTTGCCAACCTCCAGACCTCTACAGAGGCCTGAATCAACAGGTTCTGACGCCTCCTCAGGGCCCCTACCATTCCCCCAGCTCCAGTCTAGGCAATGTGCCCAGGTCTCAGCTACTCAGGAGACACTGGGTGTCCCCTAAAGCCAGATGAGGTAACCTTCCTGAAGAGAGACCTCTGTTGCCCTGGGATTTCCCTTCTTTTCTAATCACTCTCCTCCTCCCCCCAGCACTCAATTTTCTAAAATTCTGCTCTAGTTTTAGAAAAGAAAGTTGTTGCTCATAGTCCTGATTGAAGGGGAGGTTTGCAGTTTCCTCTGAACTGAAACACTCCCTCCAGGAGGGAGGAGGCTGGGGTGCCCATGAGACTCAGAGACCCACATCTGGAAAAGCTGAAACTTGCAGGTTTTAGCAGGACCCCCTCCCCAGGGTTACAGATGGAGAAAACTGTCCAGGGCAGGAGACTGATGACCTCTGTGGCAGAGAGGAGAATCTCGGACCTGCTGGCTGCCTGTAAGCTGAGCTCAGAGCTTAAGGACGCAGCTTACGTAACTCGTCACCTGTGTCAGGTAGGCTACTCAGAGAGGCAGCTGCCTTCGAGTGCCTCTGCGTCATCCTGCTGCTGCTGACGTAACCCCTCACCCATATTCTTACTACTGACCCCAATAAAAACTCACTGGTTCACCAACCTTGTCTCTGGTGGGTTCCTTTCTAGGGTGAGTAGACTGTCACATCTCCCCAGGAAAAGTCCATCATAAACTGGTGTGGAGACGTGAGGAAGCGTTCTCTTGGTATGTGAGGGGCCAGGTCCTGCAGAGATTTCCCCTAAGGGTGTGTCTACTACCTGAATAGATCTTGCTAAGATGTTCGACCCACAGCTCTTTATCACCACAGATCGTCCAAAACATCCATCTGCAGCTGACTCGCAACTGTCATGACCTATTTCTCCATGAACTGGAACGTAGCTCTCATATATGATGCAGCCCAACCCTGGTCAACATGAAAGAGGAGATGGTTGTGTCGCATGACCCTACTCATATAAAATACATGCATACTTCTACACATGCCATAGGCAGAGAAGTGTCTGAAAGGAGGGCCTAAGGGTATATCCTCTCTCTACAGTGTCTAAGTCGTTTGTGGTTTTGCAAAGGATATATGATTTTTACTAATGGGAAAGATACCATGTGTGCTGGCTAGTTTTTGTTTTTTGTTTTTGTTTTTGTTTTTGTTGTTTTGTTTTGTTTTGTTTTGTTTTTTTTGGTCAACTTGACACAAACTGGGGTCATCAGAGAGGAGAAAGCCTCAATGAAGAAAATGCCTCTGTAACATCAGACTGTAGGTAAGCCTGCAGGGCATTTTTCTTAATTAGTGATTGACTGGGAGGTCCCAGCTCATCATGGGTGGGGCTGTCCCTGGGCTGGTGGTCCTGGGTTCTATAAGAAAGGAGGCTGGGCAAGCCATGGGGAGCAAGCCAGTAAGCAGCACCCCTCCATGGCCTCTCCATCAACTCCCTGCTTCCAGGTTCCTACTCAGCTTGAGCTCCTGCCCTGGCTTCCTTCAATGACAGACAACAATGTGCAAGTGTAAGCTGAATAGACCACCCCCAAAAGCTTGCTTTTGTCATGGCGTTTCATCACATCCACAGTCGTTGGGAGCACAAAGGTCCTTGAACCCACAGATAGCTGGTGCTAGGGAAACGAGAATATTGAACACACAGGTTTTCTTTTCAAGGGAACAGACGTATTAGCTATTTTCCCACCCAGAATGGAGATGGCTAGTAGCCTAGTGATTTGTGCTCTCTGTAGAGCCGAACCATCCCAAGCTCAGGCAACCAGGACTGGAGATCTGTAATAGTCTAGACGACCTCTATGCTGTGTGTATGACCAAGACCACACCCTCCTCCCCTAGGCCTTTACAGTAACACATGCAGCCTGTCCATAGAAACGTCTTCATGGAAGACGTGCCGTGTATTTTAAGAAGCGTTTCCGAGTAATTATGCCTCTTTGTGTATATGGGATTGTACTTTTTTTTTTTCAAACTGTGCTGTACTTAAAAATGCCTAAAATAAACTTCCCAGGGTCAGACTCTAGAAGTCGGAAATAGCAGCCACTAAGTCATGTTGAACTGCGTGAGAAGATTTTCTTCTTGCTTCACACAGATCATTATTCTGCTGGCTGTGGTGTTGGCAAAGACCCCCACAGAAAGTAACCCTGCCTAGAACACTGAAAAAGAAAAAAAAATCAGTGATGATGGCTGGGCACCACTGTTTGCTGCTGGAGAGTTCTCCTATAGGACCTTACACAGTCTATACTGAGCTGCACGATGTATCCTTTTACTTATATTTTTAAAGTAGGGTATCTTGGAGCAGCTATAGGTTGATGGTTAAGTTAAACAGGAACTAGGTTTTCTTTATAACCCTCCCCTGCACGTGCCTGGCCTCCCCATTCTAAACACCCCACTGTGGGATACATTTGTTACAGCTTATGAGTCTACACTCACAACTGCTCAGAGGCCACAGTTTACATCAGGTTCAGGCAGTGCTGTGCATTCTGTGAGTCTGGACACGCACTCATGGTGAAGGCAAAGTGGTTTTCCTGTCCTAAAATTCTGTGTTCTATTTGCCCACCCCCTACTTTTTAACAGATTTGTCTTTTTCAGACCATCGCAAAATTGGCACAATCCAACATGTAACCCTATCAGATTGGCCTTCTCAACCAGTGAGATCCATTGAATCTCCTCCGTTTTATGGCCTCGATAGCGTCATCTCTCTTAACTGTCCAATGGTGTTCCACCGTCTGGAATATACCATCCTCAGTTTTCACGTGCTTGGAGAATGTCTTGGCTGCCTCCAAGTGTTAAGAAGTCTAAGTAAGGCTTCGAGGAGTACCCATGTTCAGGCTTTCGTACAGACACTGGTTTCCAGCGTCTTTAGTCAACCTCTAGAGTTGGGGCAATGGTGAATCAGAGAGGCGAGGTTACTAGCTGGCAGCCTCAGACCAGCAGGCAACAGCTGGAGCGTGATGATCCATCATTCATGGCTTCTGTGCAGCAGCCCCGTTTGGTCATGCAATAACATGCTTCTCAGTAGCATCCCCACTTCATCCTGGTTCTCCTCCTCCTGGAGGCCAGGGGCAGGGTCCATCCCGAAGGGGCTTAGGGAGGCTGCGGTTAAAGGGCTGGAGTTCTGAGTGCTTTTTCTTCTGCGGAAGTAGCCCTCTGCACCCTGCTCCTGGTGGCATCGGGATGGACAGGGTACTCCCAGCACCAGCTGCCTTATCGGACCAGCTGGAGGCTCTGACGACACTCAGCCTGGTGCCAGAGAGTGGCTCTACCTGGCGTCCTCCTTGGAGTCACATGGGTCAGAATTTGAACTTGAAGCCTGCCTCTACCTGGGTATGAGATGTCTGGACAGTTTTTCTTAGTTAAATTTAGAACTCGTTCAGCCTCAATTTGTCTGAGGAATTGAAATAATAGCTTTCTTGTTGGAAAATTTTTCTGAAAAATTAGAGAACGTTTAGATAACGCACCCAGGGGCGCCTGATACTTAATCGTTGCTCAATAAACAGCAGCAGGGGTTTTCAGCTCTGTGGGAGGTCATATACGCAAGTTCTGTGGGGTCAGCATGTAATTAACACTAACCAAGAGCTTTTATATATCTTGGTAAGGAGTCTGTGCTGGCCTGGAACTCACATACATAATCCTCCTGCTTCAGCCTCCCTACTGCTGAGATTACGGGCATGTGCCACCATGCCCAGCTCTAGCCAAGATTTTCCTCATTATCAGGTCTTCTTCTGTTGAACTAAGGTGGTCAGAACAGTTCAATAACTGTCCCCCCTTCCTCAGTAGTACACTAACTCTCCCCTTCCTCAATGGTACACTAGTCCTTCCCTTCCTCATTGGTACACTAACCCTCTCCTTCTAACCCTCCCCTTCCTCAGTGGTATACTAACCCTCTCCTTCTAACCCTTCCCTTCCTCAGTGGTACACTAGCCCTCCCCTTCCTCAGTGGTACACTAGCCCTCCCCTTCCTCAGTGGTACACTAGCCCTCCCCTTCCTCAGTGGTACACTAGCCCTCCCCTTCCTCAGTGGTACACTAGCCCTCCCCTTCCTCAGTGGTACACTAGCCCTCCCCTTCCTCAGTGGTACACTAGCCCTCCCCTTCCTCAGTGGTACACTAGCCCTCCCCCTTCTAACCCTCCCCTTCCTCAGTGGTACACTAGCCCTCCCCTTCTAACCCTCCCCTTCCTCAGTGGTACGCTAGCCCTCCCCTTCTAACCCTCCCCTTCCTCAGTGGTACAGGAACCCTCCCCTTCATCAGTGGTACACTAGCCCTCCCCTTCCTCAGTGGTACACTAGCCCTCCCCCTTCTAACCCTCCCCTTCCTCAGTGGTACACTAGCCCTCCCCTTCTAACCCTCCCCTTCCTCAGTGGTACGCTAGCCCTCCCCTTCTAACCCTCCCCTTCCTCAGTGGTACAGGAACCCTCCCCTTCATCAGTGGTACACTAGCCCTCCCCTTCCTCAGTGGTACACTAACTGTCCCCTTCCTCAGTGGTACACGAACCCTCCCACTCGTCAGTGGTACACATCTGCCTGTGGCTGGTCCAGAAGAGTGAGGCAGATGGATGGATGACTAGATCTTATGGGCAAGTAGGTTTCATATGAGTAAGATGGTGGGCACGCTACAGCAACCAGGCCTGGACATCTGCAACCATAACCCAAATCAACACAGCCTATACAGTTTGCACACTCCTGGTTAAACCCCTCATGAGCCCAGTGTACTGGCTGGTCTTGTGTGTCAACTTCTCCCAAGCTGAAGTTATCACAGAGAAAGGAGCCTCCATTGAGGAAATGCCTCCATGAGACCCAGCTGTAAGGCATTTTCTCAACTAGTGATCAAGGGGGTGATCAAGCCCATTGTGGGTGGTGCCATCTCTAGGCTGGTGGTCTTGGGTTCTGTAAGAGAGCAGGCTGAGCAAGCCAGGGGAAGCAAGCCAGTAAGTAACATCTCTCCATGGCCTCTGCATCAGCTCCTGCCTCCTGCCCTGTGCGAGTTCCAGTCCTGACTTCCTTTGGTTGATGAACAGCAGTGTGGAAGTGTAAGCTGAGTAAACCATTTCGTCCCCAACTTGCTTCTTGGTCATGATGTTTGTGCGGGAATAGAAGCCCTGACTAAGACACCCAGCAACAGGAGGATGGAAACCTCTTACTCCCAGGGTCAGACAGCCAGTTTGGGACACCTACATCTCAACCTTTCTAGAAAGGAGCTTGAGGCCCCAAGTCTTCCATGAACTGTACCTCCTTGTTTCAGAAGAAAGGCAGACCACCCCCAACAAGCCCACTACATACCTCCAACATGGAAGAGACAGAAGACAGAGACAGAGACAGACAGGCAGACAGACAGACAGACATGCTCACACTTCTCATGGGCAGACAAGGTGGCAGCTGGCTGAGGAGCTGTGCTATCTCTGAAAGAGAGAGGCTGTACCTGAACAAGCCCGAGTTTGACTCATCTGTTCAGTTGCTATGTAAAAGAGAGATGGTGGCTTTGTGAAGGATCCTACAGGTCAAGCTTCAGAAGAGAAAGTCCTGGGGGAGTAGGGTGGTGTTGGGGAGCCTGTGAGGACAGAGGCATAAGGAAGTGATCCAAAGCTAATCCCAAGACTATGGTCATCATTAACTCCCAATGACCCCCTTTTGCTAGGGTAAGACTGGGTGAAGTTGACATGCAGACTCTTTCTGAAGGAACCTCTCTGCTCGGGTTGTTGCTTGGTGGATATTACAACAGATATCTGGGCCAGCTGTGGTGGTGTAAGCCTGTAATCCCAACACTTGGCAGGAGGGTGATGAGTGGAGGCCAGCCCTGGGCTACGTGGCAGATCCAGCCAGCTTCGGCTACATAGGAAGATCCTGTCTCACCAAACAGATTATCAGTGTTTCTCTACGTTTGACATCTCGTTACCAGCTCCCCATGACGGGCTTCTTGTCACAGTCCCAGGCATGCTGCCTAGGTCTCCTGTACCTTTGTCCCAGATACACCCAACTGACCTGGCAGAAGCAGGCTTCTGGGAAGGCCTGCAGAGGCACGGTCTTGCCCCATGCGGTGTGTGTGTGTGTGTGTGTGTGTGTGTGTGTGTGTGTGTGTGTGTGTGTGCGTGCGTGCGCGTGAGTGTGTGCGTGCGTGCGTGCGTGTGTGTGTGTGTACTTGATTATAAGTGAATTTCAGGACTCAGGCTTCTATTACAGACAGCACTAATCGATACCAGAGTGCTAGGACTATCCTTCTCATCCCGGATTTCTTTCTGTATCTTTTAGATGCTTCCAACACTCATACCATTGACGCAGATTTACCCATAATGCTCGTAAGTTGTCTAAAATTAGCGCCAGTTTTAGCTCAGGGGTAGAGTGCCTGGACTCATTTCACAGAGTGGAGCAGGTAAATCAATGCATAATGGAGTCGGTCCTCTTACAGTCGCTAAACCATTTCCAATTTTACTTAATCTCTTGACTGTACGTAGGCAGTGTATTTATAGTTTTCCCATACGATGTCTCCTAATGGTAGGCAATGTTGCCTAATGGTACAGCGTGTACCTTAAAGAGACATGCCCCTAGTCAATGACTTCTTTATGTGGTGGCACTGTGGCCTCCTGAAATACACGTTGCTGACAGTGGTGATTAGTCGTGGTGATGGAGGGTACGCAGGTAAGGGATGTGCAGGCCCTGGTGTATAATAGTTCTGGGAAGAAAGAGTTGATATTCGAGTCAGGGAGTGTCATGGTAAGGAAGACAGGTGAACCTTATTTTTCATGAGCTTATGAAGGTAGAAAGTGGTCATCAGAACACCCCACCAGAAGGTCCAGGCTGTGCCTCAGGTGTGGTCATGCAGAGGAAAGTGCAACGACACAGAACAAGTTTTGAACAAAGCCGTGCCAGTGTGCACCCATCAGGACAGATGTCCCTGATTCTGTGTCATGGGAAGAAGTGTATGAAAAGGTTGCATAGCCAGAGAACAAAGGAAAGAGTTCAATGCAGACACGCCCTGCTTGGATGGTCACGCAGGAAGGAGAGATCCAGTTACCAGAGAAAGTATGTTTGAACTACAGTAGACAAGTTTAAAGAGCTGAGCAAGAAGCAGCCAGCGTGTGGTCTCGGAACCCAGCTTTAGTGGTTCTCAGCCTGTGGGTTGCGACCCCTTTGGGGGTCAGATGAGCCTTTCACAGGGGTCACACATGAGATATCCTGCACATCAGATATTTACGTTACAATCAATAGCAGTAGCAAAACTATAGTTATGAAGTAGCAATGCAATAATTTTATGATTGTGGTCACCAGAACATGGAAAACTATATCAAAGGGTCAGGGCATTAGGAAGGTTGAGAACCACTGTGCCGGTGCTCCCTCAGCCCTGCCCCCTCCCAGCGCTTCTCCCGATGTAGCAAGTGTCACTTTACTCTAGGTATAAATAAGACAAAACAGCAGAGGCCCTCCCTAGCTCTGAATCTCCACCACCATCCCTGGGGACCCCCCCGAGAAGACAGAGGGGCTCCCTGGGGAGCTGATAGAGAAGGACACGGGCTCAGGAGTGAGGGGCATGGGTGCAAGAGAAAGGTACGGGTCACTTTGTTCTACTTTGCATCTGAAGCAGACACCACTGCTGAGAGGGAGCAGAGGGTAGCCTAGCTCTCTGGTAACCTGGAGTGGGTCAGTGACCCACTGACCTCAGCCAAACAGGTCTGATTTAAAAGGAATCTCATCTGCTACATGCAGACTGTGGGACACCAAAAGAAACTGGTCTGGATGTGCAGGTTGGAGTATAACAGAGACACAAGTGCACAGGTATGCCTGGCTGGAGAGTCGGAGAGTTAGTTACTCATGGCCAGGAGTTACTCATACTCAGGGCCAGTCTTTTATGGGACAACCAAGCCACTATATCCAACTGGTTTTTCCATGCCTGCTTTTAGGTCACTTAGAGACATCCAAAGGGCAGCTTGCCAGAGGGTATGGCACACTTCTTCAGTGAAAAGGAAAGTAAATAGATGACATCTGTGGCCAGCCTCTCTGCAGGAGACAAAAGGTCCCTTGCAGCCAGGTCCCCGTAGCTAGGACCACAGAGGTTTCTGTAGAGACAGGTCTGCTCCTCTCTCATCCGTGAACCCCCCAGGACCCCTGCCCCCACAGTCCAGTCAAAGGATGTTACATGCTGGCACACTTGCTTGGCTCTGGACGTTGCCTTAGCTCCTCTGCCTGTCAATTGTCTGACGTGGTAGCTCGCTGAGAGGGATTTTTCTAGAGAAGATGCTTTAAGAGCTTTGTGTCCCTCTTCCATTTCTGCCCAGGCAACCTTCGAATACTATGCCTTCCCACGAGAGGCAGATGTCCACTCTGGCCTGTGTGCAAAGAAAGAGCAGGCAGCCATGTTGGAAGCTTGTCCACAGTGTCTGTCTGAGAACTTTAATGACAGAAGTGCCCAAGGAGAAGCCTCACTTGGAAAAAACCAGAGCACAGGGAAGTCACTTTGCTCAGGAAAGACCCGGCAGCCAGGAAGTGGCTTTACCACTATGTGTGAGTCCCTTGTCCGCATCTGTTTTCTTTAATGCCGCACCCCAGCTGCCCATGGGGTCCTTCGAGGAAGGCAGAGACAGAATCCCATGGTTCCCAGCTCTCTAGCCACCTTCTCCCCTTCTCTGGCAACAGGCAGGTTGAAACGCTAACCAAGTGAAGCCAGCACATGTGATGAGGTGTAGCATTGGCCTTGACGTTCACGCTGCCCTGATAGGCCTGAATGACTTTTATTCAGTCAATAATTCACTGAGCTGAATAGCAGAGGAACAAGGGAGTGTGTGTGTGTGTGTGTGTGTGTGTGTGTGTGTGTGTGTGTGTGTGTGTGTGTGTAAGAGAGAGAGAGAGAGAGAGAGAGAGAGAGAGAAAAGAGAGAGTTAAAGAGTGAAATCAAGAAACCTAGTAACTGTTTTTCCTCTTAGCACAGAGTATTTGGTTATTGATGAAGATAAATTTTCCATTTTCTAAATGGTAAAGCCTTAAACAAGAAAAACTATTTATCATGGTCAAGATCATACCATAACTCCTCTTTGCTACTCTGTGGGTTCTTCTTCTTCCTGTCCCTATCACTAGGTAGGAGAGAAACCAGGGTAGAGGGAGAGACAGAGATAGAGATCCCTGCATCTAATTTCTTTCCTTTGGTTTAGTCGTTGAACACAACTACTAAACGACCACCACCTATGGGGCCCTAGCATTTATGGACCCTCTGAAAAGTTCCCAGAACTCCAAACCTCACACAATCTCAGAAACGACCTGCAGCTGGCAAAGCCATGCCTCTGCTAGAGCGCGAGGCAAATCACGGTCAGCTGCTGCAGACAGTGGGAAGCAGCCCCACATCCCCACGCTAGGGATTAAACAAGACAGAAGCACGTTCTTATAACAATCCTGTGGGGTTCTGCTTTTGTTTGTTTGTTTGTTTGTTTGTTTTAAAGAAACCAAAATTCCAAAATTGTCACTATGCCCTATTACTTTTAAAAAATTGATTCCAAATATTTGGTCCAGAAATAGCATTTAATTTTAGTTTCAAGTTTAAGACACGCTGTGACTACCTGGGATCTCCGCTTACCTCTGTATGTACTGAGAAACAGAGGTGGGTCAGGGAGCCCAGTGAAAGGCAATGCACCCCAAAGACTTCCAACCATCCAACAGAAATCATTGTAGGTCAGTGCAATGAACAGAATCCCGTGGCAAAGGGGGCCAGCCCTGGCTGCCAGGCAGCGACCCTTGACACTTCTCTGTATGGCCTTACTGCAAAAGACTAATTCCTCTGTCAGTCCCTCCATACAGGGGGGAACGTGAAAGATACTAAAAAGTAAATATGAATGTTTCTGGTTTTCTTTGGACAGCACCACACTAGTGTAAGAGAAACTGCGACCCAACGGAAAGATCCCTGGCCGAGAAGCAGTGTCTCAGATCCATCCTCGGCCCCCCTCATGCTGCCACTAGCAGAGCCTTTGCTGGCCCCAGGAAATTGTGGGAGGATGAATGGAGCAGCAGTGAGAATAGGTAATCGATTGCTATTGTCTGTCCTGATCATCTTTCATGCACTCCTCTGTCCCTCTACCCCAACTAAGAACTATTCTCTTCCTAATTAGTGGTATTCAGGAAAGGAAAGCAGTGACCAGTCGCTGCCTCTCCAAGACAGCTCCACCCAGCAGCTTCCAGCCCTGCACACCATTCACACTTTCATTAGCAACGCAGGTAGGAAAGCTCTGTCCAGGAACCATTGCTACCCCCAAGTCCTTGCTCACTCTGCTTCATGGACGCTTGCCCTATAAGCTACGAGACAGGCAGAATACAAGGCAGCAGCTCTCCGAGGCACCAGGTTCTGCTGGATCAGGAAGCCCGGTCCCAGTGGCTACTCAGTCCTAATCAATAGCCCTACTATGTATAACCTACAGACTAACAGGGCCTTTGAACCAGAATGAGTGTGCCTGTCAGGCATGTCTGCTCAGCTTCAATCAGCCAAGGTGACAGCACCATTGCCCTGCTCTCTGCAGAGCCAGGGGCGGAGGTGGGGGTTGGGGGGGAAGAAATGGTCCTGAGCTCTGTATTAAGGGCCAGCCTGCCTAAAAGACCCCCACATTCCTTTTCCATGAGAAAAGCCACTAGGCAGAGGCTTAGAAGCCCGAATACCCACTCCACTCTAGTCCGGAGCATCTCCAGACAGAGGGCCTGGAACCTACCATGAGCCAGGGCCTTGCAGCAGAGCCTCTGTGGGGTCCTGGGCTTTCCCGGCAGCCCGTGACTCCTCGGGAGTCTTTGGAAAAGGCGCTGGAGACACAGGGTGACTGTGCTGAAGCAAGCGGCCACCACCTCCTCATCTGGGCCCTCCCTCATCCTAAGATGTCTGCAGATCAATAGCTCTTCTTTAGGTCTGGCGCCAAAGGAGGGAGACACCGGCCCAGCGGAGGGCTCTAGGCTTCCTGTGCCCAGAATAGGCACCTGAGACCTCATGGATGTCACCCCCTCCTCAGCTGAGATCCTGTCCCCGCCACCTCCTCCAATGGAAAACTTTCTATTCCTGGGCTTTTCGCTTGATAAGATAAAAGTGCCCCCACCAAACAGACTGCCAGCCGGACAGCCTGCCCGGGCCTCACTCCTCACACATGCCTGTGAGTCTGAGAAATCAATGTCTTCAAAGTTCCAACCACCGACCAAAGTCATCTGTTACCTCATACCGTGCACGCCCGGACGAGGAGCTCATTAATGGATCGCTTTGGGGGTAGTGGGTTGGTAATGCTTTACCAGCTGAATAGCAGACTCCTGAGGGACAAACCAAAGCTAATTCATATTGCTGGATTTAATTCACTCAGCAGAGGGGGAGGGGGCTGTGTGGCTTCGAGGAGGTCAGGGCATTTATCTTAGACCAGATTCCTGGGAAGAGAGGAAAGACAAGGAGAAAGACGAGATCCTGTGGGCTACAGGGAGTGGGGGAGAAAAGGAGCAAACGATGGTCTCCCACTTAAAGACAGAAATACCTCCTTGGCCTAAAACAAGGCTCACAGGGTATCCCTCGCTCTAACCCCAAAGTAGCCAGCCCTCATGAGAGAGTTTCTGAAAACCTCATTGCCCAGACTAAGTCAGAGAGTTGGTACCAGGCTGGCAGGAGCCTTCTAGGAAAGCCACAAGATCCACCCTCAGGCTGCCCAGGGACCCAGCCTCACAGGCAGAGCCAGGGAAAGGTGGGACTTGTCCTTTAGTCAGAGGGCGTGAACTTCAGAAGACTAGGAACCACTGCCATCATCCTGGTCTGGTCTTGTGCTTGGTCAGGTAGCAGGCACTGGACACTGGACACTCCTCTATGGGAGTCCCAGAGTCCCAAGCAGCTACCAAGCCCTGGCTCAACCTGTTTGTGTTCCCGTCTCCTCCAAAGTCAAACAGAATGCCCTGCGCCAAAGGACATATCCTCTGACCTACTCAAGGAAGAAAGCCTTGATTCTGAACCTCAATGCAGCGGTCCATCCCCTTCCCCACCTTCCTCACGAAATCCAGCTAGGATTCTGTCCAGACCATGTGCCCTACTGAGATCCTCCGTACTCAGTACACATGGGCAGCATATAGTTTCAAATCCTTCTTTAATATAGAAACCCAGTGCCACGTGCCTGCAATCCCACCCACCCAGGAGGCTGGGGCAGGAGGATCTAAGTTTGAGGCCAGCCTAGGTAATTAAGAAAGACCCTCTATATCTGGGGCAGGAGTGTGGCTCAGTGGTAGAATATTTGACTAACATTCAGGGGCTCTGAAATCAATCTTTAATAACTCCAAGAATTTCTTCACAGATTTTTGGTTTGTTGGTTGAATAAAAACCAAAACCATTGTTTTGTGTGTCTCTCATGGGCTGTGTGTGCTCAGTTCGTGTTTTGGATTATTATGCTCTGGACATCTGCTTTCTCCCCTTCCGAAGCCTGCCACTGTCTGTCTACTGTTACTTTGCATGGCTTGAGGAAGGACGCATAAAATTCAGCAACTTCATGTATTTCTTCTTAAGAAAGAGAACAGCATGGAATGACTGCTCATTCCGTCAAGCGTCCTTAAATCCAGCACGTACCAAGACTACAACTTGTGGCTGCCCTTCTGAGACTGCCCTGGGGTCCTAGCCAGTGCTGTTGTACGTAAGTGTAAGGAAAGGGGCAAAATAAATTTGTTAGGTTTGGGGGAAAATCATTCTATGCAAAGAGAAGTGGCCCTTCCATAATATCTGGGAAACTGTTTTAAAATGATCTTGGGAATCGTTGGAGAGTTTCACCAGTATTTGGATGGCATGTATTAAGACTTGGGCACTTCACCATTGTACGGCCATCTCTCCTCAGGGCTGGACACTGATCCTTCCTCTCGTACACTCCTTGGGAAGACTGGGCCGTCTCCAGTCTGTTGGTGTGGCCTGTCAGCTTGTCAAGAAGTCTCTGTACAAGACACGGGTTGTGAGTCCAGGTCCTCAGATGACACTTGGGACCATCAAGCAACAGATGGGACTGAGGCCCTCTGCCCAGCGGGTCTGTAATCTGGCCTAGGCCAACACAGGCGAGGCCCACACCCCACTACTGCCCCTGGAAGGAATGACATCTGAGGCTGGGAGAGTTCCAATAATGAAAGGAGAGTTCCTCCCATTTGACTCTGGGATAGGCCTCACTTCCCTTTTCTCAGCAGCGTTTTGGTTTGGTTTGGGGTTTTCTTCTGCTGGTTCCAGTGTTTTGGATGAAATTCAGGGCTCACAGGTGTTCTACTCTAGAATCCTCATCCCTGATCCTTTGGAAAGGAGGCAAATGTTCTGCAGCTGGTCTGGGAGGTCTACCATCTACAGCAGGGGAGTGTCTACAATGACCTCTTGCTACCTCTGATGTCCGAGCCTGGGCTGAGGATCTCTTTCCACGCTGAAAGAATAATCTAGCCAAGGCTCAACAGAACTGGAAGCAGCAGGATTCACCATCTTGCAGGTTTAGGGTAGGATATGGCCTCCCCCAAAACACCTACTTCTATAAAAAACAGATTGCTCCCGGAACACACATCACCAGCAGACGTTCAGGGAGAGCACTCCTCCAAGGCGCTCAGAAGGGATCTGTGGCTAAGCAAGGCGGCACAGAGGCTCTCAGAGCTTTTAATACTTTCCACTACTGCAGAGTGGACATGATTATTACAACAGAAACCACCAAACCTCCAGCCCCTTCTGCACTGGGATGGAAAACACGTCCAAGTGAATGGGGGAAGTAGGCAGCAGACCCACTGTCTGCGGTTCAAGCCAGAGGTCTGCAGAGCAGATGGTGAGCTCTCCAGTCCTTATCCAGCCCTTCTCTTCCTTGGCTGTCTCCCCCAGGGTCCAGCTTGCTTAACTTCACCTGGCTATTGGCTGGTCTGTGCCATGAACTCTGACAGCTTCAACATACAGAAGATGTACCTGTGTGTCTACAGTCACTCGTGTGTCCATACCCACTCCATGCACATTATATGCCTATGTGTGTCCATACCCAACTCATGCACACGCCTATGTGTGTCACAGCCACCCCATGCACGTGCCTATCACTACAGGTGTGCTGGGAGTGGAAGGACACTAACTTCTTTTACTCTAGATTTAAATATCTCATGATTTGCACATGATAAAAACATAGAGACTATAGGCTGGAGAGATGGCTCAGTGGTTAAGAGCACTGACTGCTCTTCCAGAGGTCCTGAGTTCAATTCCCAGCAACCACATGGTGGCTCACAACCATCTGTAATGAGATCAGATGCCCTCTGGTGTGTCTGAAGACAGCTACAGTGTACTTACATATAATAAATAAATAAATCTTTGGAAAAAAAAAAGATGTAGAGACTAAATGGGAAGACAGGCTTTATACGCCCAACTCTCAGGTACCCGGCACTGACGGAAGCTGCAGCCTGCACATGGTTCACACTCCTCTTTGTTCATTTTCATTGTTGTTGGTTTTCTTTTCAACCCTTCCTAGTGTTTTGGACATCTCCACATTCATTGAGAGAGAGAGAGAGAGAGAGAGAGAGAGAGAGAGAGAGAGAGAGAGAGACAGACAGACAGACATGAGTAAGAAAACTTAATCAACTATGTGGTCAATGATGTGAGTTCCGAAGGCAAAATACTGTGTTAGACTCTGGTTGTCCTAAAGAAGCTCCTCGAATTCCCTGGCGACTCTGATGCCCCCTCTGTAGCACAGCCACGGTTAAGTCTGTCCTGCCCACCTCACAGGGCCCAACACAGGCTGACCATGAAAACACCTAAGACACAGCTGGGTGTGATCCCAGTCCCCTTGGTCCGTGCCTTCACGGCCATTCCCTCAAAGACAGCTGAGTATTAACTTCCATTTCCACAGGTTCACAAGCAGAACAACTTCCGTCACGGTTCTACAAACTCAGCAATGACATTTTCCCAGGGCCAGCACGCAGCGGACGGCCCTGCGGGGCTCTAGGCTTTCCTGTTCCTTCACAGGGCTCGTGGTTTACAGGTGTGCCCTGCAGTACTGTTACCGCTGTGGTGATGTCCCATCTAATTCAAGGCCTTGTACATGTTAGGCAAGTGGTCTACCCCAATCCTTCAAAACAGTTTTTAAAAAACCACAAACAACACTGCACGCTACTTTAGACCCATCTTTTATGAGCCTGATTCATCAAGGTCAGTTTTCAGTTCCTTTTCTTCATGTGTGTGTTCACATCCGTGTGCATCCGTGTTTTTATGTACCCAAGCACATGTGCACGTGCATGGAGAAGCCAAAAGAATAACCTTGGGTGTCATTCCTTTACGGCCACCCACCTTGTTTTTTTTGAGACAGGAGCTCACATTGGGACCCAGAATTCATTGTGTAGGCTCTGCTGGATGCTCAGCAGCTCCAGGAATCTGCCTATGTCACCACAGTGCTGGGATTATAAATGTGTGCCCCCTGGGGGCTGGAGAGATAGCTCAGTGGTTAGAGCACTGGCTGCTCTTCCAGAGATCATGAGTTCAATTCCCAGCAACCACACATGGCGGCTTCACAACTATCTGTGATTGGATCTGATGCCCTCTTCTGGTGTGCACGAAAACAGGGCACTCACATACATAAAAGACATACATAAATATTTAAAAACAAAACCAAAAAACCCCAAAGGTGTACCTCTTTGCCCAGCTTTTTGTGTGGGTCCTAAGGATCAAACACTGATCATTGTGTTTACAGAACAAGTATTTCACATACTGAACTATCTTTCCAGCTCCAAGCTTTCATTCTTCCCCAGTCAACAGCCACTCTAGACCTGGAAATGTGTCTATTCAAGAAGCAGGGAGTTGAGGGTGGCAGAAGGTTGCTCAGAGGTCATCTACGAAAGAGTAAATATGACCTGGCTTCTTGTGGTCACAGGTGAGTGTCATACTTAGCCACCGCCCACCTGTCCAGTGACACACGCAAACGAGCAGCCTAAATCTAGAACACCAGCCCTGACAAGCCCCTATGCAATGCCACCCTGTGGTTTTCCTCCTCAACAGCAGTCAAGGGGTGGGTCTAGGCAGGAGCATGAGATACTTCAACCTCCACGGCCACCCAGACCCTCAGCCACAGATCCCCAGTCTACAGTGAGAACGTGTCATGGCTCCAAGAGGCACCTCTAATGACTTCCTCCTTCCCCAACTAAAGTGCAAAAAGACACAACTTCAGATTTCCCAGGGAACGCATCTTATGAACTTCCTCTGTTCCAGGAACCACAAGCAGGCTAGAACAGGCCCAGCACAGACATGTTGGCCACTCCTGCTAATGAACACACAGTGGAGAGGTCTTGAGATCCACCAGGCTCTGGCCGTATCTCCTCAGTGTTTTGTGTGTGTGTGTGTGTGTGTGTGTGTGTGTGTGTGTGTATGTCTGTGTGAGAGTGTGTGTGTGTATGAGTGAGTGCGTGTGAGTGTGTGTGTCTGTGTGTGCGTGTGCATGTATGTGTATGTGTGTGTATGTGTTTATATATGTGTGTGTGAGTATGTGCCTGTGTGTGTGAGAGTGTGTGTGAGTGTGTAAGTGTGTGTATGAGTGTGAGTGTGTCTGTGTGTGAGTGTGTCTGTGTGTGAGTGTGTCTCTGTGTGTATGTGTGTATATGTGTGTGTGCGTGTGTGAGTGTGCGTGTGTGCATATGTATGTATGTGTGTGTGTCTGTGTGTGTAGGTGTGTATGTCTGTGTGAGAGAGAGAGAGAGAGAGAGAGAGAGAGAGTGTGTGTATGTGTGTGTGTGGTGTTTCAGGGAAGACCCACATATTACTGGCACGGGTCTGAGATAGGATACCCTTGACCTTGGGGCAAGGCACACTCTATTCCCAGCACATATTTTATTTCACTAAACCAGTGCCCCCAGGGAGAGGAGCCTGCGCTGAGCCTGACATCATCTCCTTAGCCTCTTCCTTCTTTCCCCAAAGTCCTAAGTCTGGCTCTGCTTCTTTCTCAAACCCTGAGCTCCTACTCAGAACATGCGACGAGTAAGGCTTGACAGAATGCCTGGAAAAAAAAAACCCGAATATGACTAAATACAAAGCCATCTCCCTAGTCAGGGCTGACATTTGCAGAGTCAGCTCCTGCCAGCACTTCCTGACCCAGTAGGGGAGAGCTGGAACGCAGCCCTGTGGGAGGAGGGCTAGGTGGCTCCAGACAGCAGAGACCAAGAGTAGGACCATACATCTGGGAGGTGGCCTGCAGCAGGAGTACAAACCAGGATCCATCAACTGGGAAGAGGCGCCTGGCACTGACTAAAACCTTGGACAAGGAACACAGTGGGCGGGGCTGGGGCGTTTACATGCCCTGCGCACCCACAGCTACTCACCCTCCCAAGAGTCTTGCCATCTCTGGAATTCGAACAGGAAGGGTTTGGTATGTTTACTGGTCTATCACTTGTCTTAATAATACCCCAGGCAGGGTAGGAGCGGCAAGCAGCCGCCCTCTGTGGGTAACTAAGCAGTGACACCTGAGAGCCAGCAAGATCCCTGGGAGGGCAGGGATGTGACACACACCCCCTTGCCATGTCTGCTGGCCGACTATGATAAAGGCATCGAGCCCTGGGCCCACAGTGGGGAGACATGTCGAGGGCCCGGGATGCCTCAAGCATTAGTTCTATCTGAAAGGTTCCTGCTAGCAACCAGGCCAAGAAAGCCCCGGGCAGGTGAGTGCTTGGCAGAAACATCCACATTCCAGCCTCATGAGGCTATTTCGAGGATGAGTGGGGCGACAAGCATGGAAATGGGGCTCTTCAGAGCAGAGACATTGCTGGCACGTGAAATGCCCTGGGTTCCTTCTCAGACCTCGGCTGGCCTGATCCAAGCCTCACCAGTGCACACTCCCCGGCTGGAATTCACTCTGCCAGCCAGGCAGAATACCTTGGGGCTGGCAGAGGCTGATTTCCTTGTCACCCAGGGCTTACCTGCCAACCTTGCTACCGGCTGGCCGCTTCAAGAGTGAGCTTGGAAAAAGGGAAAGATCCCAGCCTCAGACCTCATCAATTAATTCCCTGCCACCTAATGACTCCCAGCTCCAGCCGAGGAACACACGCATTCATTACCAAGTCTAATTAGACTGTAGACAAGTGGCATTAATCATGTTTGACTATACCTGGGATTCAAGCCCCCATACTCCACAATCATAGAGCTTCATGCTCTGAGGGATGGGGGTGGGAATCGGCTCACGTTCAATCCCTCGCTTTCATCTGTTGAGAAAATGAAAGAGAGGAAGGGAAACTAGGGGCGTGGGCTGGAGATTCGGGGTACCACCGTTTTCTTCCCCCATGTTTTAGCACACACCCCGAAAAGATCTTCCTCAGCAGACTTGAATGAGAGTCAGGAGAGGGCAAGACTGGGTGTCTGTCATCTTCAACAACAAAACATCAACGTCAGTGCCTGATTTTCCCAGCTTCCCAAATAAAATATGGGTCTAAAGGGAGGAAAACACAAGCAGTGCTGGGGGTAGGGGGGGCTTGGGCAAACAGCTCCCAAGTGTCCAGAGTAAACACTGGAGCGGCAGCACACCCAAGGGCCATGATGCTGTCTTCGAAGACTTCTGTCTGCCTCAGTAGGGTGGGGCTGGGGGCGTAGGGTCCTAGCAGACTTGCAAAGAGTACCACCTGGGTGGCTCCACTCCCACAGAGGATCTAGTTAAACCCAGCCATTAATACAGCAACCGGAGTTAGAGGAGGCAGACAAGCAACCTTGAGACATCAACAGCTCTCACCAATCACTCCATCGCTCCATTATACTCACGGCTCTGAACAACCACCCCCTCAGAGGGGCACCCGCCTATCAACAGCTTTCAGCAGATACCCGAACTCCTTAGCCGAGAACTAGACTTGGTTTCTCCCACTGCCAGACCATTTCCTGGCTCAGGGTGGTTCACACACCCACTCAAAGGAGACGCATGGCAGGAGGCCATCTTTATGTGCCTTCTGCACAAGAAAGGGCAAGAGGCAGCTGGAGGAATTCCCAGGTTGTTTGCTGTTGACGGCTGCTGTCTCTGGGAAGGTTGGAAAAACAAAGCAGCGGGCTTCTGCAAGCTCTCCCCTCCGCTGTTCTCCTCGGAGCGTATCTGCGTCAAGCCCCTTTGATTTCCTTCCCTAGCTAACAAGTGGGAGTCTGAGTGCACATGTGTCACACAGGTGTTGTATGTTTGGACACAGATGGTCTTCCCAGGTGGTTCACCACTTTGAAACAGGGTCTCTCGTTGATCCTGGAGTTTGATCAGCATGGCTAGACTAGCTGGCCAGCAAGCTGCCTCCCTGGGACTGGCTGACAGGTGAGCACCACAGGGCTAGGCTTTTTACACGAACCTTATACTTGCCCAGCAAGCACTTTACCAATTGAGCCATCTCGCTAGCCCTCAGACTTGCTCCTGAGAGCCAGCATCGGCTCTGAACTTAACAGGGTTAACCGGTGCTGCTGCTGACCTCGAAGTGGGACTAAGCTTAGGTTAGGCAAAGCAAGTCTCTAAAACTACCCTTCCCGAAAGCCCATTGCCCACCAGGCTCCCATCCAGACTCCTAAACAGGCAGGTGTCATTCACAGCTCCACTGGCCTTCGAGTCTCAATTTACACTTACGGAAACCAGCATGGCGCTCTGCTGGTCGCCACTGCTACTCAGAAAGGCATCTATCTCTAAGCCAGGCACAGAGGAGTCTCAGCCACTGGACTGTGGGTTTTGTCACAGCCGACTTCTACCTGAGATGCTAGGCAGGGCTGTCATGCCTAGAGGACACCTCATACCTAAACTTCCAAGGTATACTACCCACTTCTCGTTTCAGCTCCACAACCGAGCAAAGCTTGAAAACGGTACCCCATGCTTATGCGGTACAGTGAGCCCCAGCTACCCATTAACGCTCTCAAGTGGGAGGAGACAATGGTAACATTTATACCTAATTGGACGCTCATTGTCCGCCCTGCCAAGCACCTTTCTAATCAACTTACAATGATTAATACATTGAATTCTCCCATTAACACGATGCGGCAGATAAGATCATTATCCCCACTTTTTAAAGACAAGGGAAGGCAACAGAGAGAGAGTCATGGGGTCACACAGAGACTAAGTGACATTTTGGATTCAAAGTCAGGACTTCGGTTCCAGTTTGAGCGTGTGAGTGTGTGTGTGTGTGTGTGTGTGTGTGTGTGTGTGTGTGTGTGTGTGTCTATGTGCACACGTAGCTAGGGTTGGCCAGTAATGGCCGGCCAGGACTCTGCCCAGCACTGAGATTACGAGCATGTGCCACTGTGTCTGCTTTCTTTATTTTTAACATGGGTTCTCAGGATCAAGTTCTGGTCCTCATGCTTGCTTTGCCAGTTGAGTTGTCCCCTGCCTTCCCAGCAGGATTACCTCTTAAAAGTTCCCTTTTCTGACACCCCCCCACCCACGCTTTTCAAAAATGAAAATAAAACAAACCCTCTCAGAGAGCCAGACCTCAGCTTAACACCAGATGCCTGGTGAGTCTGCCCTGCGCACCAACATGTCTCAACTTTCTCCTGGTCAGCCGAACACTCACGGTTAGTTAAATATTAAAAACAACAAACAGAGATTCCTTTCTGTGGCCTTCCTGACTCCAGCGCTATTGCCTCTTCGGCGTTCCCGCGTCTCTGGCTGGTATGAAATCTACTACGAGGAGGCTACAGGAACTCAAGAAAGTGAAAGGACCCCAGCAAGTGGCAGGTCAGAGGCCCTGCCTGTGGCTTCTATTTTCCAAGTGCTAGGAACTGTTTAGGGACGGAGCAAGGGAAATAAACAGTTCTAATGTGGTATGAGGATGCTCGTTTAGTCACGGAGTACTGCACCGATACCCACAGAAACCCACCAACACATCATCATCGCTAACCAGAAGAATAGCACAAAACTCGGCGTAAATAAAGCTGTCGGTCCCCCAAAGTCTAAATACAGGCAAGGATTACAACCAGCATATTTTCACAGACAATGCAGCTTCTGGGATTTGAGCATAAGTAACAGCGAAGCCACTGCCTCTTCCCCTGAGTACAGGGTTAGTGGGAGCATCCAGAAGACTGAGGGAGGAAGGGCGAGCAGCGTATCCAAAGGTAAGTTGCACTGGACTCTTCTGCAGGTCAGCAACATTTACAAGGGACAGCAGCCAGTGCGCACACACAGCACAGGCATAGGACTCTACATGCCCAGCCATCTCCTGAACAGGCACCTGTATGGGGGGAAGGATGCTCATGGTGGGGAGAAGAGCACCCACTTTCCCTTTTCACACTTCCTGGAGCTGCTGAGAGGGAGCGAGGGTAGGGCTAGTTGCTGCTGTCCAGTGTTGCAGTCTGAAGGAGGCACAGGGTGTAAGGTAGGAGAAAGGCCCTTTAACCAAGAGATGTGGCCGCAATCCACAGATGATTGCTGGAAACCGTCACTGCGCCGTGTGCCTCACATGCTCAGAGTAGCTATGTAAGCACGTGGGTATGAGTATCCTCTGGCAACAGCAGATCCCTGGGTTGGTGGGGAGGAGACTTCTTACAGGGAGACACGGACTTCAAAAGGGTGCAGATTTGCTCAGAAATTCTCTACCCTGGTGTCCAGTGTTTCAGTCAGGACTGGGAGAAGCCAGCAGATCAGTGGGGATGCCTTGTGGAAGGAACGGGCAGGGAGCTTAGAGCTGGAAGATGGGTGCAAGAGTGCAGAAGGAAGAGGAGGAGGAGGAGGTTGGGCGCATCAAACACTGGAGCATATGCAGTACAGAGGGTTGAGGACCCAGGTGTGGCGGGCTGAGGAGGCTCAGGTGCAGGTGACCTTGGCATCTTTCAGTCTCACAGCCTGTTTCCATTCAAAGCCTAGCCAGGCTTCCTGTGCCAACAGCTCCCTAGGAGAAGATCCTGAGAAAACCCTGAGGTGACCAACAAGTCATTTCCCCATTAACTCTAATAAGTAGGGTCAAATACTTCGTTATCAATATCAGTGCCCAATTTTAAAAACTTACAACTAAAGGAAGAAGAGAACTTGCGTAAGACAACCGAATGACCTTGTGGAGAACCATTAAATCCCAACCTGCAAACAAGCTTGCCTGCATGCACAGGGTAGAAGGCTCGTACCCGTCTGAGGACAACGTAACTGTACACATATAACCACCTCTGGCCAGTGGGCAGCCATTAGAGGATGCCAGGCAGTGACAGCACTGTCTCCAACATTACCTGCCTAAAGTTCGGGCTGGCCACAAAAGGCAATGGCCTCCTCTCCCAGGCTCACAGCCCTTCACCTCGCGCACCTTCCCCCGCCCTCACTCACTAGCGCAGCGCAGCGCCTGCCGCAGCACCTCTCGTCCGCACAGGTCACACCAGCCCGGGCCACCCCGGAGCGCCAATTCCGCGAAACGGTGTCCCTCTCCTCTCTCGGCTAAGACGCGGGGATCCTGCGGTTGCTCGAAGATGCTCCTCACGTCGCGGGGTCGGTGCGACCCAGGTCGCCGCCGCAGTCTCTGCTGCAGACCGGGCCGGACAGGGCGAGCGTGTCGGCAGTCCCGGGGCGTGGGCTCCGGGTCCCCCCGGGCATTCCTCCTGCTACCGCGACCCTCTGACGCCCCGGACGCGGAGATCAGGGCCGTGGGGATACAGCGACGCGGCCGGGCGGGCGGTGGCGGCTCGGTGCCACCCAGGCTCTGCAGATACCGCGGCGGCTCGGGGTCTAGCAGCAGCGGGTAGGGACGCTGCCCAATGGCCGGGGACGCCATGGCCAAGGCCCGCAGGCGGCAGCAGCTCCAGAGCCTGACCAACAGAAGGGGCGGCTCCGGCCGAGCGCGCTTTTAAAGGGCCCGCAGCCCGCGGGCGGGGCGGGGCGGGGCGGAGCCCACGGAGAGGCCGGAAGGGCAACACGCGTGACTGCGGGCCCGAGCCGCATGGGTTTAGAGGCGACTCCGGGACTAGGGGGTTGGTGAAGGTCTGAGCATCCGCGAGGCTCGGTGGGCGCCAGCTCTTCTGCCTCTGTCTCCAGCCCTGCCCCGTCCCCTCTGGTTAGCTCCCAGGACGCCCTAACACCGGCGGGGCGGGGAGCAGGTGGGAAGGGAGGGCTTGGAACCCTGGTGGGGCCCCGGGAGCGGGAGCGAGCCCGCTGCTGTCAGCAAGGCGCCCCGCGGATTCTCCGGGCCGCTCTGGGAAACTGGCTACATCAGCTCTCCCTTCTCACCCCTGCTGCAGAGGCTGCCCCTCCTCGAAGACTGGGGTTAGAGTGACTGGTGACCTTTGGTGATCCGGTGATCTTGAGGGACCTCTGTGCCCCATGGATGGACAGGAACTCTCCTCCCGAATTGCCCCCAACCCCCTTAGTTGCTGGAGTAACCACTGCGGAAATAAATACCAATCCCCTAAACACCTCTTTTATTCCCGGTATGCAAGGTTCACCTGAGTAGGGGTGCGGGGTGGAGAAGTCCGCATCCTGCCAGCACCAAGGGGTGCGCCATAGGTTCCTGTCTGGCTTAAGGTTTATGTATGTGGCCACCATCTTGAAAATCCTAATTCTTGACCCGGCCTATTCTTTTTGCACTGGGTCTTGAAAATTATGTAGTGGTAATGACTAGCGGGCCCGTTCTCAGTCCTGTCCCACGGGAAAGAGAGCAGGTGGGACTGTGGGTCTTCGAACCTGTCCCCGATCGACCGTAGGCTAGCAAGGGTGCTTGGCCCTCTACGCTCTGGTTTGGTAGCTGCAGGCGCCATTGCTCTTTCCAGTTCTGCGGTTCTGACTGAGGCCTCGCTCACACTTTCCCCCTTAAATAACAGCTTTGGTTGATTTAGTGGCAGTCACCAGCAAGCAACTTTGGGACTAGAGAGTCACTGCACCACATTTAAAAATTCCATATTTGGGGTTTCAACAAACCACTGGTAGAAATATTGGGGGTGGGGGCATGTCTACAGTGAACATATACACGCTTTTTCCTCATTGTTTATTAAATAGCACTGGATAGCGATGATTCAGATATACTCGCACAGTACCGGGTGTTTAATATAGACGGGGTTAAAATGCATAGGTTCTCGCTGCGCACTAAGCTACTTTATAAAAGAGATGAGAATCCTCAGGGTACTGGGTACGGGGAGCAATGGTGTTTGTATAGAGTGTGTGGGGATTCTGAAACCAGACCTGGAATTGTCTATAAATTCGCCTATACTTTAATCTCCAGGGTTCTTTCCAGGCCAATGATGGGTCTCCCCCTAGTGTCCGGCTGGGGAATCCTCACTTTCGCTTTTCCCCTGGAAGGTATATTTAGGCAGTAGCTGAAAGTCCAGTGACCAGGGAGTCCCCTCCCTTCCTTGCTCCTCAGCCTCTCCCGCTGGATGGTGGTTATCCGAGCTGGTGGACGAAGACAAGTTCCTGGTCTCTGGGCTTCACTTTATTTACTGATTTCCGGGTAGTGGAAAGAAGAACTCCAAAGCCGGAGAGAGCTAAGAGAGGATGGTGGGCACAGAGGTTCCCACTCCCCTCCTCCACCTTTCCCCTTGCTCTCTTTACATCCATGCTCCAAACTCTGGAGGACAACCAACCCTAGAGGGCTTGCTAAATCACAACTTGCTGGCTCTACTCAAGTTCCTGTGTCGGTAAGTCTGGGCTAAGATACTAGACTTGGGTTTCTAGCAAGTTCCCACAACAGTGTTGGTGCTGATGGTCGGTCCACTGTGAGAACTGCGCTAGGGCCATAGCACTGTGGAGGGAATGGCTTCTCTGCCCCAGGATCTTTGGGGTTGAGTTGGTTGTAACTGAGAGACCCCAGCAGAAACAGTTCCTTGGCACTTTCTCCCAATGTGTGGAGGGGGAAGTGCAGTCTGACTTTATCATCTTTTTCCTCCTCTCTAGGGTTTCTGCAAGCAGCTCTCTGGGTTCTTGCAGAAACCAGTATTGCATATAAACATTTGCTAGGTTTGCACTCTGTGTCTATCGGTCTTCACAAGGTTTGAAATGGGTACCTCTCAGGGGTGCCGTGTTTTGGGTGTGACCCAGGACAGAGACCAGCTTGAGTTGGGTGATGGCTTGGCATGTTACGTAACACGATTCTGGTAACATGCAGCATTGGGAGGCCAATTTTAAGACACTATTTATGGGGGTTGGGGATTTAGCTCAGTGGTAGAGCACTTGCCTAGGAAGCGCAAGGCCCTGGGTTCGGTCCCCAGCTCCAAAAAAAAAAAAAAAAAAAAAAAGACACTATTTATGAATAATTGCCAACAGCCGTCATCTCTATCCTTCCCCCACCAAGGCGTGTCGTTTGTGGCTGACTTTGATCCCCTAGCTGAACAGGGAGGGAATCAATGTCACCTGTCATCTACTGAGGCTGGCTGCGGCAGTCAGGTGTGCAGCCTTCCCCACTGTGGGCTACATAGAAGATGCTCTGGTCTTGTTTTCCCGTGGCTGTGATCTGATGGAGCAGTGGTGGCTGCTTCCAGAGCTGATGGGAAAATGACTTGGAGCCAGAGCTCCTGGGAAGGAGAGAGAAGATGTGGAGATAGCATAATGTCATGTGACCCACCCAAAACTTTCCCAAGTTTATCTTAAGATTCATCTCTCTGAGACAAAGAAAAAAAAATGAGGTCAGGTTAGGGGAGTAACTAACCCCCAACCTCAACGGGTTTGGGACTCACTTCTCTAATCTTTCCCAATCCAGTCCCCTCCCATGTCCCATTAAAGAGCATCTCCTTCCAACACACACGCACGCACGCATACACACACACACACACACACACACACACACACACACACACTCCTCCAGGAAAGAAATGAAAAAAAATCACTGAAATCACGAACCCCCTCTAGTTCTGGTAAAGAGGCATCACCTGGGGTGCTGGGTTCCTGGGTAGCAGCATTCTTGACTTTGTCCTTGGTCACCAGACTGCCAGGTTTCACCCCATCCACTGAAGCATCTGCTGGGAGGCTTTGTTTTGTTTTTCTCCTTAGCAGATCCTCTTGGCTCAGAGTGGGTCACTTTTCCCAGCTGTGACTCATCCCAGGAGGGAGGACATGCTGCTTTTATTTGTGACCAAGGGGAAGGAGGACGGTGAATTTGAGTGTGGTCAAGGCTGCTTCAGAGGTGGTCCTATAACATGTTATTTCCCCTCCTGGGCAAGTTATTTCAAGACTATTCCCCTACCCCCTCCAACCCTCACCCCCTTGCAAGAAAGAAAAGGCACAGACAGACATTGGCGTGGTTTTCTGCAGGGGAGGCTCTGCTTTTATCTGACTCTGAGGCATTTGAAGCTGCTTAAGAATCTCTGGAGGTTTTCAGAAGCTCTGGGGACATTGGCAGTCATGCACAGGATTACTATGTCAGTCAGGAGAAGTTATGTTGCAAACACAGCCCCATATCTCAGCGCGTCAGACAATAGAGACCTCTTTCTCACTCACACCCCGTGTACAGGATGACAAGCATTCACAAGAATCAATCAGGACCCCTGCAGATCCCAGACACCATATCTAATATGGCCAGCCACTAAATGTTGAGAAATACTTGCTGATTCTCGTTGGCGTTTAAAACTCTCAGCCACTTCCATTGAGTCACAGACTATCCTACACAAGGAGGGCCAGTAGCAAAAGCTCATGGTGAGCTCAGAGTTGGAGAAGAGCCGGGTAGGGGGGTTATCAGTCAGCACTGATAATCACTGCAGTCCTCAAAGACACAGAGCGGATTACTTTCATAAGCCACGTGCTCCTCTAAGACCCACTGGATATTAGGTGTTCGTCCAGGCATTCACAGTCTGGAGGAGACACATCAAGCTTGCGCTCTATTGGGAAAGGCACTCAATAAGCCATAGATAGGTGTGGTGTGTGTTCATCAGGACTTGAAGGGGTTTGGGAACAAATGTGGCATTTTTAGGAGACAGAAGGTGAGGAGGTTCCGTATTAGACTAGCCCACTGGATTTCAATCCTCCTAATGCCGAGACCCTTTAATACAGTTCTTCATGCCGTGGTGACTGCCGGACACAAAATTGTTCTTTTTGTTACATCCTAGCTGTAGTTTTGCTACTGTCATAAATCATGATGTAGACACCTGCAATTTCCCCTGGGGGGGGGTCTTTGGGGGTCACGACCCACAGGTTGAGAACCACCAGATCAGCTGCCAGGCTCTCTCACTGAAACAGAGCTAGGTGGAGGGAAAAAAAAAAAAACCCATGTCTGTGAGAAACGATGTTCCAGGCTAAGGGAGTAGCAGGTACAATGGTCCCTAATCATTTCCCCAAATCCGTGAATTCAAATAGGGGACTCAAACATTCTCAGGCCCTACTAGCATGATGTCTGCCCATTGGCTTATATTTTATAAGTGATTTTGATTCATATGACACATGGACCACAGAAAACGAGTCTGGAAGGTAAGACTGTGGGATCCTTCCAGAATGTTTGCGGGAAATGCCTACAGCCTTCCTCTTCCTGCTTAGGCTACCCAGAAGGCTTAGTCTCCACAAGAAGAGGGCATCCCTTGCGACTTTCAGCAGGGGGTGGTGATGACACCTCTCACATGGCTAAAGAATAGTGGATCTGTGGGGGTCTCTAGTAAAATGGCAAAATGGCCAGGATTCCTACTTTACAGATTAGAAACCGGAGATGCAGGATCATGTGACCAGCACAGAGCCCCTAGCCTCGTTTCCAGACCATTAAACCTACATGTGGGCCTTTGCGCTGCCTGCTGGGCTGGGAAGGGCTGGTGGCTAAGGCTGATCTGGATATATATGTACAGTGTGAAAAGTCAGAATCCTTGTCCAGCGTTCTTCCCATTTGATATCACTCTACTTCCTAGGTCAGGTCCAGTTGTCAGGTCCAGGGTCATGCGGGGTCGCCCATCACCCCATCTGTTTCTCACTATCTCCACCATCCTAATGGGAGGTGCAGGTGACCTTTGGTTTGCCCCCTTCCTTGGGCCTTGCTAGTCTTTCTGACCTGATTCTCTACGCAGGGGAACGGGAGGGGCTGGTGTGGAGCGAGCTCAGCTGTAGGCTCATAACCAATGTCTGGTCCAAGACACTTTTTTTTTAAGCCACGAACTGATGCTCTAGGGATAACGGAAGGAAGGCATCCGAGACCTTCAGGACTAGGGGTAAAGAGGAGATGGGCTTAGCAGCTTGGCAAATCCTTCCAGGCGCTGAGCACTGTGGTGAATTTGCTGCACCCAAGTGCTTCAGATGAGCCAGAGAGGGGGGCTGGACCAGCACCACTGCGCATTCTCAAGCATGAATTTAAGAAATCATTTGCTTATTGTGTGTGTGAGCAGAGGTCAGAGGATGGACAGCTTGTAGTGGTGAAGGGGTGGGTTCTCTCCTTCCACCAACCATGTCATCAGATGCTCCTGCTTCCCGAGGAGTTTTCTCTGCCCTTGATGGCACTTAGGGACAAGAGAGTATGTGGGTGTGGCTCCTCCTGAAAATTGTCATCAGGCTGAGGCGCGGGGCTCATGGCAGCTCCTCCGTCTGCATATTGTCAGATATGCAATTTTTCCACCCGGTGCCACAGCCAAGCTTGGGACGAGCTGGCCTGTGTGCGTGCACACACTTTTTTCCCCCCTGCCCTGGAAAAACTCAGATATTCCAGACATACTCATCAGCAGCTTTTATCCCTCAGCCAAAGGGAGGCTGCAAGCCACAAGTGCTTGTATATCCAGGGTGAGGCCAGCTCTTAGGCCTGGTATGGCGGCAGCTAGCCTCAGCATGGGGTACACTAACAAGCACAGAGGGGCTTGGATGACATCGTGGGCTGTCCCTACCCCGCCTCAGCCCCACTCTGCCCACCACTGCCCCTTCTTCTGTCTCTGTTGCCCCTATTTCTGTCCCCACCCCCCTCAGTGTTTCTCCATCTCTCTCTCCCTGGCCACTCTCCTTCCTCTCCATCTCTTGCCCTCCTTCCCTCCCTTCTTCCTCTTTCCTTCCCCCTCCCTGCCTCTGGTGAGGGAGGTATGGAAAACCAAGGCTCTAGAAGGCAATTACTCTGACTGGTCAGCCTAGGAACATCAAGTATCTTTGGGTCACCCTGGCCCAAACTGTAACCTTTCTCACTAGAGTTGCCCACTGTGGTAGTTGGAGTGAGAATGTCCTTCATAGGCTCATGTTTGTTGGGAAGGGTTAGGAGGTGTGGTCTAGTCAGAGGAGGTGTGTCACTGGGAGTGGGCCTGGAAGTCTCAAAAGCCCATACCAGACCCAGTCTTTCTCCTCTCCTCTCCTCTCCTCTCCTCTCCTCTCCTCTCCTCTCCTCTCCTCTCCTCTCCTCTCCTCTCCTCTCCTCTCCTCTCCTCCCTCTCTCTCCTCCCTCCCTCTCTCTTCCCTCCCTCCCTTCCCCTCTCTCTGTCTTCTCCTCCCCCTCTCTTCCTCCTCCCTCGATCCCTCCCTCCCTCTCTCCTCCCTCTTCTTCTTCCCTCCCTCCCTGTTTCTTCCCTCCCTCCCCCCTCTTCCTCCTCCCCCTTCTTCCTCCCTCTCTTCCCTCCCTCTCTCCCTTTCCTTCTTCAGCTCTGTGCTTGTCACCATGAGCCCCACTACGATGATAACCAACTAACCCTCTGAACCTGTAAGCAAGTCCCCCAACCAAATGCTTCCCTTTAAGAGCTGCCTTGGTCATGGCGTCTCTTCACAACAATAGAACAGCAACTAAGACACCCACTCAGGATCCTTCCTGCCTGGTGGCATGGTGAGTTATAGTCTGATCTGGGCTATACAGATTCCATCTCAAAATAAATAAACAACAAAACCCTTGACTTTAGAAACAGGCAGGAAGTTGTTGGGAGTATTTAAGAAGGGCTTTTCCAGGCTACTTTCCAAGCATCAGGGATGCAGAGCCGGGCCATTCAAAAGCCACAGGCAGAAGCTGAAGGAGGGTGGCCAGGCCATGGAGGTCCATTCTGTCTTACATGGACTTAGCTGTGCAGGAGGGGCAGAGTGAGCTGTCCAGTTGAGGGGCTTTTCAAGGGTCATCATAAACTCTGCCCTCACCAAGGACGCACACCAACAACGCAGATTCCTGGCCCACACCCTTCGCCTGCTGCTTAGATTCAGAGGCTGGGTGGGGCCCAGGATTTTATTTCTAACCAGATACCAGTTTCTAAAGAATGAACTGTGGAGTCTCCTATGTCCTGTGGTCTCCACAGTCCTATGGCACTGAGGCATGGAAGGAAGCTCTATTCTTTTCCCCAGCCCCAGCCACCTGTTCTCTGGACAAGGATCTTGGACCGCCCTCCGATCCTACCTCGAGCGGGTCTATTCTCAGAGGATGCCCAGATAATCAATGCAATGGGGTGTCTTTCCAGATGTCTGCAAGAATCTGCTTCCCAGCACAGGGACCTCAGCGCCAGTGAGGTCTAACATGAGGAAAGGGTACTGAGTGCTGTGAACTTCATAACTCTCTAGTCTATCTGTGACTTTCCACCCTCCGCACTGGCACTCAAGAATGGTATCTTTAAATACCAGTTGGACTTGACTTAAAACCAGTCTGGTTCCTTGAAACAAAGCCCACATCCCAGCCGTGACCTTTGGGGCTGGCTCCTCCCTTTCCAAACTTCCTACTTCTGCTTAGGAACGCAGAAATGCGTGCCTGTGTTGCCCAGCGCGTTCCAAGCCTCTCACATGCTCACTGTGATTCTGCCTTGTGATCCCCTGCTCCCAAGCGACATGCGCCCAGCCTGCTCTAGGTGCGCTGCCCCGAAAGGAGGGTGACCCTGCCACACCTGAGCTGTGCATTCCAATCACAACATCTACTGAGGGACAATGAAATCCTGTCATACACCTCCTTTCCTCCAGGGCCAGAGTGTTCTTGTCACTCTGCTAGCTTCAGCACCTGGCAGGAGCCTGGCACTCTTGTTCCCCACCTGATGGACTGAATGGATTCTTTTCACCTTAAGGAATTGATGCAGAGAACAGAGAGGGAACTTAAAGGGTCTTCTGACACCAGAGGCTCTTATAGGTGCCTTTGGTTGTGGGCCGTGACCACTCAAACCCTTCTGAGATGAAACTAGAAACCACAGTAGCAGCTCGGCCATCCTGGTTGACTGAAGCCTTTGAGAAGGGCCCTCAACTTGTGGGCATGCCCAGGAGATAAGACTCTGTCTGGATTGTGTTATCCCCTGAACATCTGCATTTGGCCTCAAGGAATCCCCTGGCTCTTCTGCTGAACTCCACCAAACACGTGGCCTCTTAGCTTCCAGGGAAAACCCACTGTGGGACTTCCCTGTTGGCCGCTGATGAGCAAAAGCTGGTCTGAATTCATTCCCAGAGAGCAGGCTAGAAGTGGCCTGGTGCTAGGGCCATCGGGACAGAACTTGAGTCCACACACAGGCTTAAGGCTCAGAGAGCATACATGAAAAGACAAACCTAATCCAAGCAGCCAGGCTCTGTTGTCCCCCACACCCCCATCCCCGCCCCATGCCCTCACCTCCCAGGGTTGCTTTTTCTATTCCCCTTTAGGGCTCTGCCTTCTTCACTCCTGGTCCTGCTGGCTTATTTAGGGAGGGCACCCTCCATGAATGGGGAGACTTTCATGAAGACAGGTTGGACTGAGGCCAATCACTGCTTCCTGTTTACATTCCTTGCCGAGGGAAGGCGCCTTGTTATATTGGTTAGAGACTGAAGAAGAAAGAGTAAATTTGCACGCAGTTTGAGCAAGTTGGTGTGCTCTACCCAGGTGCCCACTCTAACTTCCACAGTAAAGGAAAGTTCTCTGGTGGTCCTCAAACATTAGACAGAGCCTAGATTGTGATGGGTGATTAGGGCTGGGGAGAGCAGCAGGTGTGTGATGGGTTAAAAAGAAGCAAACTTTCTCCCCAGGATCTAGGCTTCTTATGTGGACCCTACATGACAGGGCAGGAAAATGGAGATCTCTTAGGGAGAGGCCATCTTCCCTAAAATCATACCCCACTAGGGAAAAGGCAGGGACCAGGAAATGAGCTCACCATTCCATTTCCCAAAGCTCTGGAGACATCTTTCCCGGACCTCCGGGCTTCCCCACCCCTTCCCGGTCAGGTACCGTAGTTGTAGGAAAACAGAAAAGGCGGTACATTTATTCCATGTCTGAAGGGAGGTACAGGCCTTCTCTCTCCTTAGGACTCTGGGTTCTAACATCTGTCCAGTTGGCATGGCTATGCTTGATACCAACCAGCTGTTTCTCAGAATCAAGGGTTCCTCAGGGAGAAAAGGCAAAGGATCCCTAAAGCACCAGCCGTTGGCCTCAACTTCCCACTTTCTCAAATGCAGGTGCATCCAGACCAAACACAGAGGGGCCATTTGTGGGTCGCCTGCGGCCAAGGATGGGACTCAGGAAACAGCATGGAAAACGGTGAAGAATAAGCCCACTTATCCAACCTCCTGGAGAAGCCACAGGAGAGGCCTGCTGGTCCTGGGAAGTGCAGAGTGTGAGAGGACTGAGGCTTTTCTCCCCGAGACCCGCCTGAGTTCAGACCTCCTGGCCTGGGTGAGGAAAAACAGTCTTGGTGTCTCAATGAGGCAGTGGTAGGTAGCCACATGGTCTCTCTTGCGGGTACTGCCCTGAATGGCCAGGAGTCCCTGTGCTGGCTGCTTCCCAAGAGGACAGGCAGTCAAAGTAATGCTAATTTGTTGGCCAATGGCCAAGAGGGAGGTAGGCTAGTGAGATGGGACCAGAACTTGCCCTGAATTTGGTCTTGCAGTGCAGGGGTACGGTATGAATGACTCTATTGCTTCCGAGTGCCTTGTGCACCCCCCGGGGGCTCAGACTTCTGGTGTTGGTGGAACTCTATGTAGCCTGTAAGGGAAAGCACAGGTCAGCTTGGCATACCCGTTGAAGAAGCCTGCAGATGGTACCCAAGGCATCAATGTTCAGGACCACCCAGCCATCAGGTCCTCAGCCCTCCTGTAGCATCCTTGTCCCAGATGCTACCTTCTGCTTTTCACCTCTGCCTGTTGGAATCCCCTAGGAATCTTAAAAGACCCCACCCAGGCCTCCCTCAGGGTCTCTGGAGCAGTCCCCCAGGACCCTGTACTTTTAGAAGCCCCATTGTTCCAATGTGAAGGGACTCTGGGAGGCCAGGAAGGGGTTCAGATTGGCTCACTGGGCTCCCTGGCTGCTGGTCTGAACGAGGAAGTGCAAATTCACTAAAACGAAGTTCTGAGATATCTGTAAATAGGCTGTAGATCACGGCAAGAAAGATTTGTGTTGGCACAGTAACGATTAGGCCTTCCTGCTCGAAGCCACAGAGGAGAGAGAGTCCCCTCAGCTGCAGTGAAACTGGGAGTGGAAGCCTCCCCAACTCAGGAAGATCTGCTCCTGGCTCTGTGCCTCCTGACCCGGATGCTAGTGTCTCACAGGAGCACGGTGTGGGGGTCTGAATAAGAATAGAAGCCAGAGATGCCTATGTTTGGATGCCTGCTTCCCCGTGGGTGAAAACTATTTGAGAGGGATCAGGAAGTGTGGCTTTGTGGGAGGAAGTGTGCCAGTCAGGGTGGGCTTTGAGGCTTCAAAACCCCAAGCCAAGTTGGACACAGTGGTGCATTGTCTTTAATCCCAACACTCAGGAGGCAGAGGCAGACAGATCTCTGTGAGTTCGAAGTCAGCCTGGTCTATGTAGTGAGTTCCAGGACAGCCAAGACTACACCGAGAAACCTGGTCTCAAACAAACAAACAAACAAACAAACAAAAACAGACACACACTGCTCTGTATAGCACAGACCTCCTGAGTTATTTGGGCGGTTCACAATCTTGGTGTGTACGTCCACACCCGCATTTTCTTTTGTGACTTTTGGAATTCCAAAGCTTGAGCATGGCTGCTGGTCACCACCCACAGGAAGGGGTGCTATCTGGAGATGCACCAGCCTCTGGTCCCCACCCACAGGAAGGGGTGCTATCTGGAGATGCACCAGCCTCTGGTCCCCACCCACAGGAAGGGGTGCTATCTAGAGATGTACCAGCCTGGGCACTCTGAGCAGGTGGGAAGGATGGAGTCCATGGGGCAGGAGGTAAACTTCGAGCAAACATGTTTATCTATGCCATGGTTTCAGAGAAAGGTATAGTGGTGGCATCCACTCCAGGGACACCTGGGCGGATCCCAGGAGCCATGTGAGAAAGTCTTAGGCACACTGTTCACACCCAGTGCAGATCTCAACCCTGACACAAGTCCACCTGCCTCTAAGCCCCACTCTGATGTCCTGAGACTAGCCCGCTTCAAAAAGCCAATGAGTAAAACCTACAGCTCCTGAAGGCGGTACCCTGTTTGTGGATGAGGCCTTACACTGCAGTGCGGTTGCTTAGAGAACCAGCAGGTGCCATGATTCCTGCACGGGGCACCCAAGGACTCAGTGCCCTGCAGCTTGGCAGCAGGGAGGACACAGCCTTCCCCAGACACAGTAGAGGCTTACCGTTCGATGAGTCTGTTGTTGTCCTGGAGATCAAAGGCCAATAGCTTCATATCATTACAAAGTTCCTGCATGCTGTCCAAGGCACAAGAACGGGGTGGCTGAGGCCCAGGTTACTTGGTCCAGAGCCCACTTGCAGAGGCCACGGAGCAGGGGATGGCCTGGCACGGGATGAAGCAATGGGGTTTTAACCTCAGAACCCCTCTTCCCTCCAACTCTCCAGGACTTACTGGAAGACCAGGTCCTTCGGATCGGGGCCGGGATGAGTTGCCATAGGTTGTGGTGAGACCTCAGCTCCCTGTTTGGAAGCTCTGTCCAGGAGGAGCTGATCAAACATCTGAAGGGAAGCCATGGGTTAGTCAGGAAGGGCCTGTCAGCTTACGTGTGGCTGGTTAGGGGCTGAAGGAAGGTAACATTATCTCTAGAGCTCCCAGAACTACCCGGTCTTTCAGCCTCCCCTTCCTTCCCATCCTGGGAGTCCCGCTGCTGTTACTGCTTTCCTTCACCTGGTCTGAGCTGAATGATTCAGTTTGCCAGTTCTTTGTGTCTAACCTAAACCTCTCATGAGCCACAGTTCAGGATAGATGCCGTTCCCGGCCAGTCTCAGAGGCTGCCCACATCACATGCTGGGAGCCTTGTGTAGTGATCTTCTAGAAACTTCCCCTCTTTATTCCTGTGACTAGCTAGACAGCTGCCTTGGCCGGGAGTGAATCAGAAAGCCAAGGAGAGCTCACACAGCCTCAGGGGCAGCCTTGGGACCTCCAAGTCTGCACAGAACCTGAGAATGAGGCCCTGGCTTATATTGACTCTCAGTCTGAAATCACAAATGTTCCTATCTCAGGGCACGTTTGTGAGACAGAGACCTCCAACCCTCATGGGCATCCCTGAATTTGGTCAAGGCTGCTCTGTCCACTGGCAGGAAGTGATCCAAATGCCCCTCCTCTCAGCAGCCCCTAGAACTCCGGAAAGCACTCACACCTTGGCCAGGCTCTCCTGGGCTCCCCGGGCTTCTGAGTTACAGGTAGCCACGGAGTGGCCAATGAGGTGCAGGTGGTTCTGGGCCTTCTGCACCTGCCTTGAGTAGAGAATGAGGTTAGAGCAGGACACCACTGTCCATTGTTGGGACACAGCTATCGTCAGCTCACCAGGGAGTCCTAAGCATTGAGCTCCCTTTAGGACTGTCCTTCTGGGTGTCACCCATCTCTCCATCTTGCCACACAGAGGGAACTGAGAGAGTCCCAAGGGAGCCAGGGCAGGGATCAGTAACACTGCTGTGTGGGTGTAGCTGGGTCACTCATGCGGTTACCAGCAAACGCGGAGCCAGGTAAGGCTTAGGAGAGAGATGACAGTCCAGGCTAATACATTTCTGTAAGGACAGCCCATGCTAGAGCATTTCTGTGAGGAGTGTCCGAACCTCCGTTTCCATAAGAAAGTAAGGGCAAGACTTGAGAATTCTAATCTTTAGTCAGAGGGCGTACATTTTCCCATTGCACAGAAGAAACCAAGTCCCAGGTTCACTAAACCAACAGTGGGCTCTGAATACACATTAGGATTATGGGGCTAGCTTTTAAACTTCTGACATCTATGATCTGCCTAGGCCCAACAAGTCAGAGTGTTGCCAGGTATTGTATTCTAGTGTGAGGGAGAGGAACTGAGCCCTTGACAAGCCCTCAGGCCACACAGCACACTTCCTTCTCAGAGGCCCCAGAAAAGTACACTAGGGGACCGTGGACCAGTTAGAAAAAGGAGCTCCGGGGTTGGGGATTTAGCTCAGTGGTAGAGCGCTTGCCTAGCAAGCGCAAGGCCCTGGGTTCGGTCCCCAGCTCCGAAAAAAAGAAAAAAAGAAAAAGGAGCTCCAAATTTGGGAATAGTTTGAGGGATGGAGTGTTAGTCGACACTGCCTGCCCGGCTTCCCTGTCCCCCTTTGTCTCCTCCCCAGGGGAGCTGGTGTTCTCCCTAGAGAGAAGAGACCCATCACAACAGACAGGCACAGCAGGTGAAATCTGGATTTTTTAGGGGCATCTTCACCCATGATCTAGGCCTCAATCTGCCACTTAGCTCTGTGATATTAAGGAGAGACCAGTTCTTTGAGCCTGGGTCCCCTCATCCGAAAAGGGAGGTGGTAACATTCGCCGTGTGAACACTGGGGAACCAAATAATCACATTTGTAGAAATAGCCCATCATTCTGCCCGCTCACCGTTTCTTCACTTCTCACTAAGTCCTCTCTTACTGCGGCCCTGCAGAGCCCACAGTCCTCTGTTGTCTGGAAGGGCTGGGCCAGCCCAGGATCCTTGAGTTCAGAGGAAGGGGCAGGCCGCTTACCTCATCCGCTTGCCATGTGTGACCAGTGACACCTGATACGTCTGTGCACACTCCTCCTGGAACACCTGCAGCAGCCTCTTGGCTAGGTGACTAAAATTTACCCTGGAAGGACAGAGACCCCATGGTCAAGGGGCGAGCAGCCAGAGCCACCTGCGTGCAGACTTAGCCCTTCCACTGCTACTTGTCACAAATGCCAGCCCCTCTGCTCACAGCAGGGACATCTCTCAGGGAAGAGAGGATGACCACACACTTGGGTCCTGATGCCCAGAGACCAGCAAAGCCTCGTGCACCAATAAGGGGCCAGGGAGGCCAATACATACAGTGAACACATACACACTCAACTTGATCCTTGGGAGAAAAAAGGGATGCAGAACTCTGGAAAGCACATGAGAAGAGGTGTGTGCACATGCGTGTCTGTGAATATGCATGCAGGAGTTAGAGGTGGTATAGCTCTGGAGGGGAAAAAAATCTCCAAATAGGAGACCAAGGAGGCCTCATGGAAGATGTGGGCGTCCAAGAAACAGTATCTATGAGATGCTAGGCAGGCCCACGCCAAGGTCAAAATCAGGGAGGGGAAAGAAGTCAATCAGTGAGAATAATTAGAAAAATCCTACAAGCTTGTTCATGCTGGGAGTAAAGCCAGTTACTTCAAGGTTGATTGTGAGCAACCTCTGACTCAGCTGTGACCCTATATAACCTGGCTCAGATAGTTACGCCCTCTGCCCAGCCATGGCTAAGGGTCAAAGCGCTTCACTATTTCCCGCCTAGAATAAAGATTCACTCCATCCCGATGGACCGATGAGCTCCGCCCTCCTGCCCACCTGCCTGCCCAGAATGGGGCCACTCACTTATCCAGCTTGTGGATCTGCTCCTCATTGTAGCTGAGGCCTGAAGAAAACAGATGGGGATGACGTCACCACTCAGCTAGTCAGGAAACCAAGTTAAAAAGATGAGGACAGCGCAGGGTGGGGGCTATTTTATGGGATCTCAGACCTAGGGGAACCCCGAGGGGATGAGGAAATGGAACATCAAGTAACTATGACAACACTGATGTTGTGACCGAAAGTCTGATTCTGATTTACGTATCAAGGAACCGAGGAGAACTGCTATGGGGCTCCAGAGGGAGGCAAGCCTGCTGGGTGGGCGGGTGTGTGTATGGGAAATGTTGCAGGTGGGAACGCTGCATGAAGTGGTCCTCAAGGACATTAGCCGGGCTTCGGCTCTGCATCCTCGACCCTCTCCGGCTCACAGCTGATTGGCTCCATCCCTTAAGTCACTCACAGGTAAGCCACCACCTCCCAACTCTCCCTCTTTGCCCAGCAACTGTTTTCAAAAGGAGCAACTTTGGGTAGAAGAGCCCTTGCCTAGACCTAGGCTAACACGGAAGCCCTTAAAGCTCTTGCAACGAGGATAGACTGCCCCCTGGTGGTCTTTGAAGGGATGAGTCTTGCGCGTGGCAGTAGCTCCAAGGTGAAGAGCAGCAGTTCTCAAACCTGTGGTTCTTGAGCCCTTTGGGGATGACTGCCCTTTCACAGGGGTTGACTAAGACCATTGGAAAACACAGATAGTTGCATAAAATTACAGCTACGAAGTGGTATCAAAAATAATTTTATGGTCGGGGGTCACCGCACCATGAGAGGACGGTATTAAAGGATTGTAGTGCCGGGAAGGTTGCGAGCCACCGATTAAGAGGATTCTGGTTTGCCTTTCCACCTTCCCATCTCATCACCCCAGGAGCAGGATCTTCCTCCTGGACCTGCACTAGTGAAGGCCAAGGGACCTGAACTCACTCCAGCTCCTCCTCCTAGTACCAGGCAGCTGTGAACAAATGAGTTGGCTTGGGTAACACGCGGAAGCCTATTTGGATCCCAGGAGAGCGCCCTGATGCCTGTGAAGCAACCTTCCAGAATGGCATCGCGCAACACTCCAGGTGCCTGCAGCTGTTCTTATTTTAATAAAGTACTCTGGAAGAGCAGTAAATAAAGACACTCTTGGGGCTATAAAGTGGGATGGCTAAAAGAAGCTGGACCTAGAATAATTGCACTAACTAGCCATTCAGTGCCTCAGTTTCCTAAACTATAAAGTGAGGAAAATCGTGACACGTAGAGGATTTTGTTGTTGTTTGTTTTGGAGACAGGGTCTTTCTGCATAGCCCTGGCTTGCCCTGAATTCACTATGTAGACCAGGTTGGCCACGAAATCAGATATCCAGCTGTCTCTGCCTCCTGATCGCGGGGTCAAAGGTGTGTACCACCAGGCTCACCAGTGCATAGAGTTTTTATGAGCACTAAGTAATTCAAAGACTTATGGGGTTGGCGCCTAGCATCAAGGTGAAGCTTTAGAGCTTGGATGTCAGGAATGTGGCAATGTGGAGGTAAACCAAACTTCCTTGCACTCCTGAAACCACAGTAGTGGCCAGCTGGGCACAAGACCTTGGCTGAATCCCAGGTTCTGCTGCTTCCAGAGACAGGAGGCCTTGCCTTTCCCATGCCCTCTGAGGCCAGGCTTCACAGGAAGATGAAGGCCCCGAAGGAGAGAAATGGCATGTCCTGTAGATCTCCAGACATGTCCTCATTGACGACCACAGGACACTGGTGGCCATGGAGACCTGACATGTGGCCATGTGTGACTGAAAATCTGAATTTTTAATTGAATGCACTCGATTAATGTAAAATTGAAAACCGAAGCAGTGTAAAAATGTTTTTATCCACTAAATACAGCTTTTGAATTGTATTAAGATATATCACATTTACCGAATATTTATCTTCTAGACAGAGATATAAAGTATATGAAATACACACAGGATTTTGAAAATTTAGCATGAAAAGGAGCATAGGATATCTCTCTAGTGGTTTTGTTTATATCAAGTATATGCCAAAATGACATTAAGATGTGTTGAATTGATAAAATATGTTAAATTACTTTTACCGGTTTTTTCTTTTTAATTTGGCTGTGAGATAACTTAGATTGCACATATGGCTAGATAGTATGCTTCTCCTGACAGTGCTTTATAGATTATCCTGGGGCCAGAAGATCATGAGGCAACATTTGGAGCTCTAACATGTTAACTCCCTAAATGACTGGGACTTTTATTCCCAGGCTCCCCGAACCCTGTCCCCACCCCTTCCCAGGTTCAATCCTTACCCTGTCTACTCCACCCCCATCCAACTCAGACAAGCAGATTTTCATTCTTAAACCTCTGAAGGGTTGCTCTTGCCCAGAAGGTCTTTGTGGGCACTGACAATGACGTAAGAAATCTCCTAGTCCAGGAACTCTAATGGGAGCTTCCTCTGATTCTCATCCCCAGATAAACTGGCTCTTTTGGTGGTCCACGGACAGAGCAGAGGGGCCGTGGAGATGGTTCGGTAAGTGCACTGTTCCTGCACAGTGTGGAATCCAGACTTCAGATCCGCAGCACCCGTGGGAATGCTAGGCAGGTGTTGTGACCACCCCTGAGCCCAGCGCTAGGGAGATGAAGACAGGCGATCCCCCAAAACAAGCTGGCTAGCTATATTAGCCAAACTGGTGAACTCTGGGTTCAAGTAAGAGACTGCCTTAAAATATAAAGTGCAGAGCAATTGAAGAAGAAGCCAAGCATTAATCTGTGGCCTCCACAACATATAAACACACATACATTCATGGACACAACACATGCACACACCCCAAAACCAAACCAAATGAAATCATGGAACTAAGGCGTTTCTTTTCAAGCCCCTTTCCACATGACTCCAGGTCACTGTACCCTGTATCCATGTCTCCTGAGCTTCCATCACGACAATACACTTGGGTACAATGTCTCTCAGCGGCCTACGGGCAACATGCAGGCAGGGACTCTCCTGCCTTAGACCAGCAGAGCCCTGGCTCCCTCCATCAAAGCTGAGTAGATAGAAGGGAAGAGAGGGAGGAGGGCCTCTCGTTGTTGGCTCTCTCCAAAAGCTCACCTGGCCTCATCCTAGACTTCTTGAACTGTTTGTAGATGAAGTGCATCTTGTCCAAACAACACTGAATCTTCTGGATACTGTGGGCAGAAAGCAGGAAGACTCAAATACCACAGTGGTAGGGAACAGGAGGGAGCTGGCTCCTTGCAGAAAAAGCCTCAAGACCACAGATTGTGGGGTCATGTGATCTGGGAGCAGGGTGGGGAGTGGGGTGAGGTGGGGGGGACTGGCCTGTCTCTAAACGTATTTAGATAATGTAGACGAAGTCCTCCTTCTCTATCCTAGATCGCGCCTTCCCTTCCTCCCCTCTTGCCCATCAGGGGAGAGAGCCTGGACTGGGTAAAAGAGCCCATACTCATAATAGATGAAATACCCACTCCATAGAAGGAACCAGCAACCCTTCCTAAAACAGTAAGGCAGGGGTAGGGTGAGGTGGAAGATGGCCTCTCGAGGGTCTTGTTAGCCTAGTGTTTAAAGTCATTGCTGCTTCTCCATCTTGTTTTTCACACTGGACACAACTGTTTCTCTTAGGGTCCTGGGGGGGGGGGGTGTCTGTCTTCCCTTAGGGCACTAGGGTGTCCTTCCTCACCCTAAGGACTATTTGGCTCCACTTCCTCCCAGGGATTTCTAGGTAACCACCCCCTCAGTTGTTTCTGGGTCTCAGCTAAGTGCAAGCTTGTTCCCAGGGGCTCACACAGCCCCTCCGCTGTCCTTTTGAGAGGCCGCCGTAAGGATGAGATTGGCTGACATGAGCTCTGGTTTCACGAGTGCGAACTCAGAATTGCCTTGTGATTCCCGAAAGCCACCTCAGTGCACACAGAGGGCTTGTGGAGCACACTAGCAGAGTGGGGGTGGGGCAGTACCTAATCCAGCACACTCATGGTGTCTACCAGAAGAGCTGTGTGTGGTGCACACACTTTGAATCTCAAGCGCTCATGAAGCAGAGGCAGGTGGACCCCTAGAAGTCTATGTGAAAAGTTCTAGGCCAGTCACTATTACATAGTGAGATCTTGTCTCAGAAAAATAAAGATAAAAATAAAAAATTTACCACAGGTGAGACAGAGTACACAAGACTGTGTTCATTTTAGATCAGGATCTGCGAGGAAAGAGCTAAGTAAGCCCTGCCATTTTCAAAGGCGTTTGAGTTAAGAATTGAGGACATGGGATATTGGGTCAGTAAAGACCTCAGTTGCCCTGGTCTCGGTGGGACGAGGGAGTCTGTGGCTCTGCACCTGACAGATTGTGGATGGGTAGGCACTTTTAGGTCTATGAAAAACAGTAATAGGGTTCTTTAAACGCTACAAGTCAGGAGCTGGAGAGATGGCTCAGTGGTTTAGAGTATCTGTTGTTCTTGTAGAGGACCTGGGTTCAATTCCCAGCACCCACATGGTGGTTTACAAGCATCTACAGGTCCAATTCCCTGTGATCTGATGCCCTCTTCTGTCCTCTGGTGGCATTGCATATATGTGGCTCAGAAGAAAATGCATGAAAAATACCCATACATGTAAAATAATAAAATAAAATAAATTTGTTTCTTTGTATTTTGAGACAGAGTTTCTCTGGGTGACCCTGGATCTCACTCTGCAGACCAGGCTGGCTTTGAACTCACAGAGATATGCCTGCCTGTGCCTCCCCAAGTGCTGAGATTAATGTGCATTAATTGGTGTTTTGACTGTATGCATGTTTGTGCAAGGGTGTTGGATCCCCTGGAACTGGAGCTAAGACAGTTGTGAGCTGCCACGTGAGTGCTGGGAATTGAACCTGGGTCCTCTGGAAGAGCAGCCAGTGCTGTTAACCACTGAGCCATCGCTCCAGCCCCAAGTGCTGAGATTAAAAACATGCAATACTACACATATTTTTCCAGAGATTTTAAGCCTATATGGCCTGCCCCCTATCTATCTATCTATCTATCTATCTATCTATCTATCTATCTATCTATCTACCTACCTATCTATCTACCTATCTATCTACCTACCTACCTACCTATCTATCTCTCTATTTACCCACCCACCCATCTATCATGTGGTATTAGGAATTGAACCTGGAGCTTAGCACATGCTAGGCAAGTGCTTTACCACTGTGCTACAGCCCAGGCAAAATAAGATAAATTTAAAATCCCCATTTGCTGTAAGCTCTGGGAGGGGGTGGATCTAACCTGAAGCCCACCTATCGTGTACTGATTGACAGAGGCTCTCAGGACGAGCCTTCTCTCACCTGCTAACAGGCAGCACTGGTGTTTGTCAGACTCGGTGACATGCTCCAAGTGAGAGGACCTGTTTCCAGGCACACCCAGAGAAAAGGGGCCGAACTTTCCTGCAGAGCTACAGCGCCTGCTGTGACTGTCCTTGTGAGTGGAGCTCCCAGTTAGGACAGGACCCAGGTTCTCATTCCAGAGGCTGGTCTCAAGAGAAAGCCTGGCTCTTCCTTAGACTCCCCTCCCACACCCTAGCCCCTTGTCCCTGAAGAGAGCAATCAGACTGACTCAGAGAAAGCTGTTGAGCCTTTGGGACCAGTGTGTTTGCACCCCACCCAGCATCATCACACAGACGGTGGGAATCCCACAGACCTTCTGTTATCCTCATGAATCTGATCCCGGCTCTTCAAAAGCTCTCCAACCAGACAACTCAGGCTCCTTTGGGTTTCTGTGACATTGTGGGAACACTTAGACAGGACCTCTGAGAACTGTGGGGCCAAAAGAGAGAATCCTGTAGGGTCCTTGACACAAGGCTACGCTGTGCAGCCCGCAGGCCCACTCTCCCAAGCCCTCGTTCCTATAAAGCTCCACTCCCCTGGCTCACTCACAGTCTGCAGCCTGGACCTCAGCTCCGTGGCTTCCTTTAGTTCCTGGATGTCAAGCATCCCAGCTCCACTGCTGAGCCTGATGGGGAAGTAAGGATACAGTTGGGGGCTTGGGAGGTAGAGGACTCTGTACCCACGTGCTGGGCACAGCTTCTTTTCGACAGTCCTGTTTGGCTTTCTGAGGGTCTGAGACAGAACAATCAAGCCCTATGCACCAAGGTTGTGGTATTGTTGAGCGTCGTAAAGAATAAAAGTTGAAGTAGCAACACAGGAATCTATGAAAATATATAAGTCTACAACACAAGGTAGCTATTAGTACACTCCTTGCTAGAAAGTTCTATAACTAAGTAGAATAAAGTTCTTCCCAGTAAAACTATATTTCCTGGCAAGTAGCACATTGGTGGGAGAGTACCAGCCCATAGTCTTGGACCACAAATGTCCCACTGCCCCATGAAATGATTGACAACTCGACCCAGAATGATTGACAGGTGCATATCTGCAAGGTGACAAGGTAACACTACCCTGGTTCTTTTGCTGGAAAAACACACCTACACGGTAAAGAATCACATGACCACTACTGTGGTGTGTACCCAGGAAGGACCCAGCATGGTTTATGGTGTGTCCTAACACGAACGTGCTTAACTGGAATCCAACAGTCCGAGGAACCCCTAACTTACCAAAGGTACTGCCGGGAAAGAAGAAGCCAAATGTCAACAGAAAGTTCTACGAACCTGAGGGTGGGGCAGTGAACTGGGAGCTTCCATTAAGCTGGGGGAACAAAGGCAAGGTGTGTGTGGGGGTGGGGTCGGAGGGAAGAACTCACGGAATAAAACTACCACATGAAAAATGTAGTCTTGGACTGGTTCCCAGTTTGGGTTAAATAAGCTATAAAAAGAAATTGTAAGGCAATTGTGATAGGAAATTTCCAATCATGGTACAGAGATGAGAACGTAACTGAGGGGAAGAGAGCTCACTCGATGAGGAAAGCAGGTTATAAAACGCTAAGGGACAGAATGCGGGTGACAGTTTACACACGAACACACGCACACACATGTACACACACATGCACACACACATGTACACACACATGCACACACACATGCACACACATTCACACACACATGCACACACATGCACACACGCACACACACACATACACACATGCATGCACACGCACACACACACACATACACACATGCATGCACACGCGCACACAGACTGACAGACAGAGACAGGGCCAATACCATGTGAGGACTCGTGTCTGGGTAGGAGGTGCTTCCACACTTCTGATTTTCTCCCACCAGCATGCAGTCTTTTAAAATAACCTCTCTCTTTTTTTATTTAAAATATTTTTATACAATATATTTTGACCACGATTTTCCCCTCTGCCAACCCAGATCCTCCCTATATCCTCATCCACCCAACTTTATGTTCTTTTTCCTTCTTAAAAAAAAAAAAGACACAAAAACAAAAATCAAAACCAACCAAAAAACCTCAATAGGACAAATATCAAAACAAAATAAAACATAGTCATGCCTCCTTTACCCCAGAAACCAGTGACAGTGGATTTCATTTTGTGTTGGCCGACTACTCCTGGCCATGAGGTCCTCTGTGGAGTGGTTATTATATGCCATGGATAGAACTGATTTTCCCTGTGGCAGCGGTAGAGCTGCAAATAGATGTTTTATTTAGGGGTGGGACCTGGCCTCCACTATCCCCCCTTGGACATTAGCATATTCCTTCTTCCTTCCTTCCTTCCTTCCTTCCTTCCTTCCTTCCTTCCTTCCTTCCTTTTTCCTTCCTCTCTCTCTCTCTCTCTCTCTCTCTCTCTCTCTCTCTCTCACACACACACACACACACACACACTGATAAGTCTCTCTCTCTGTAATCCTCATATCCTGGAACTTGCTTACTATGCAGACCAGGCTGCCCTCAAACTCACAAAGATGCTCATGCTTCTGCCTCCCGAGTGATGGGATTAAAGACAAAGCCAGCACAGTCTTTACGTGACAAGAATTAAAGCGAGAATCCTGTATCTTTTTGTTTGGGAACACAGGGTCAGAGAAGGAAGAGCTGAGCAGAGAGTCTCGGGGTCCACTGGAGCCTTCCTGAAGGCCGGGATGCCGTGCTGCTTTGCCCACTACAGAGGTCCGGGGCTCCCCAGTGTGTGGCACATCGTGGTGGCCCCATGTGTGGCCATTGGCTTGTTATAGGAGTGGATTTATATTATTGGGGTTTGGGGAGGGAGGAAACCGCAGGATGGCTAAGACCTGGCCTAAAGTCTAGATCTGGAGACTTCTGCATAAAGATAGGAAGCCCAGTCTGCCTTCCTAAGGAAGCACACTGAGGAAAGGGTGATCAGATGGGAAGGAAGTAACACTCTGCCTCCATCAACGGAGGTGACATCCACCCATGAAAATGCCCCCGTTCCGCTGTAGACCACTTGTAATCTCTAGACTCCAAGGCTCAGAGGAGTCTACAGGTCTGAGGAAGTCTGGGAAAGGAGGAGATTGTAGAGCACTGGACTGGGAGGCTTTAGAGATTGGCCAGAGGCCTGGGCGAGGAAAGGTACTGATGGCCTATGGTCCCCTGCGAGCCACATCTGCAGACTCCTCTGTTCTCCGTCCTCCTCCATACCCTGCCGCTCACTGCCCTCAGAGCCTGGGAGCCAGATTGGAAAACCCAGCTCCTGACACCGCCTCCTCCTACAAGCTGTCAGTCCAGGGCAGGGGACGGACAGACACCTCACATATTCCTCTACACACTTCTCCCCAGATCGAGAACCCACACAGGATCACAAGTGGTTATTTTCTTGGTACCAACCTCTCTCTAAGTGGACCCCCCAGGACTCCATCCCTTCTCTACCCACCTCTCTCTCTAGCTTCACCCCAAGACATTTGCCTCAGACATTCCTCCCATCCCCCTCTCAACCTAGGCTTTCCGGGCTCAGAACCTTGGTGACTTGGCTCCCATTCCTAGAGGGCCCTTCCCCAGGCTCAAGGGCCAAGGAAGGACTGGCTGCAGCAGGTAGTCTCATAGATCTCATCACTGTGTCATGGCCAAGGGACTGGCCGGAGGATGTCCAACAGGAGCGCTCCCAATGGCTTCCACCCTCTGTCACAATGGGTTCCGGTCCTGTTGTGTGACAGGAAACCATTCTTGCCCTTTATCTTCCCTCCCACATCACCTCACCATCAGTTTCAACCAAGCCCTGGGCACACGCAGGCATCCAGCCCACCCCAGGCAACTCCCTGTACTTCCAAGTGAAAGGCTCAGGTTGGGGAGGGGCGGGGGGCTTCCCCAGGATGCAGAACTCCCCTCACTCATCATGGACACACTACGCCTTTCAGAGTTCAGGCGATGCTCCCTTCTCGGTGAACTCCCCACCCCCAGGTTCTTTCTCTCCACCTTTCACTAGCTTAGCTTCCTCCTCCCCAGGCCTCCTTCTTTCTTTTCACCTCAGAAGGCAAGGATAGGTGGAAGACCCAGACGAAATATGAGCAAAAGATATGGACGCTGAAACAGTCTGGGCTTTCATTGTTGGTGTGCAGGGACAGAGCCTGGGGATGACTCCTTCCCCTGAATTCTCTGTGGGGCTTGGCACAGAATGAGTGTCACGAGTCATTCAGAATCTTGGTGATTTAAGGTCCTGCCTGTGGTAGGGGGCCTGCTTTTCCTGGGACATGATAGGGTTACTACCCTTTTGAGGGTTGTGAGGCTGCCCTCCCTGGGGTAAGGGATTGCCCTATATCCCAGAGAGGCAGGACCCCAGTGGATGTCTCCCTGTGATAGGCAGGACTAGGCTGAGGATAGACATACATTTGGGAAGATAAGGTTTTAAGGACCGGATGAGGTGCTAATGTTGGGGGCGTAAGGGGAGGGTTTTGTGAGAGCTCTGGTCTCGGGAAGAGGGGTGTTGTGAGAGCTGTGGTTGTGGGAAGGCCTATCTCAGGGGTGAGGAGCAGAGAAGAGAGCTGAGGGGCCCCAGTTGGCCTAGGCAGGACACCTACCTTTCAGTGCCCAGGCTGCTACTGAGGAAGAGGAGGGCTGTCCGTGTGATCTCCAGTGTCTGTTGGCACGTGTTCTGAAGCACCACCCTGTATGAGGGCAGCCCAAGTCAGAGGCACCTCCATGGGCCGCTGTGCATGTAGGCGTGGCCTTAGAGAGGGCGAGGAGAGGTCTGGATGGATACGCTATGCACTCCTCCAGCTCTTCAGAGTACTCACAGGACCCAGTGTAACCCTCGAAGCATCAACGCCTGTCCATCCAGCAGGACCCGCGCCAGCCACAAGGCCTGGTAACCAGCGCCCAGCACGCCCTGAAACGTACGGATATGTAGGATCAGTCCTTCCTAGCGTCAAACCCCCTTCTGCCTCCTTGGGGGTGGCCCCTCACCTTAGCGGTGCTGTAATCGGCCTGTAGGTCAACCTTAGGGACGAACTTTGGGACATCCAGAGCAGCTGCAGACAAAGACTCTGTCTAAGGAGCCCGCTTCTATAGACTGGGTCAACTCTTAGGTCATCTTTCCTCGTCCGCAGTACACAGACGCGGCTGATCGCCCATTTAAAGCCTCCACGTGCCCAGCGCCTTGCAAACCTTGACCGCGAGGATCCTCGAAGTCTCAGTCATTTACTGCCACCTTGTGGCCAAATTCCAGAACTACACTCTAAAGCTCAAAGCCCTGTCTCTCGAGGTTAAAGCCCCTCCCTCCTTCATCTCAGAGGCCGACTACGCATGTCCCAAACGAGAGGAAATATTTATTCTAGAAATTAAGGAAAGAAAATCTAGGTCCCGATACACCCTACCTTCTCTCCAGAAGCCTGGACTCCTGCTTCTTCTACCTCAAACTATCAAAGACGTCCCCCACCAGTAGCAGAAACTGTTACAGGCATAAAAGTTCCAAATGTCCTGTGTCTGTTGGTGAATCTGGGGAAACTCAAGGAAGTCTAGCCACCGGCTCAAGTCGCATGGCAACACAGAGGCATGCATAGAATTCAAACCCGAATTTGCTCTACTCTGTGGGCCAGAGAAACACTCACTAAGGAAACAAGTCATGCCCCGGATGTCCAGAGTATAAGATTCAGCCTGAGCGGCCCTACTCACGGTCCCTGAAGGCCAGCCCCTTGGGTGTGTCGCTGGCCATGCTGAACAGAGTTAGAGGGCTGCTGGCAGCTGTGTGGGCGATGTGCTGGGCTGAGAGGCTTGGCTCGAGGACACAAGGGTGACCCTCGAAGAAGTATTCTTGGTGTTTGGGGGCCACGTTGGTCTGTTCATATACAGCCTCCAAAAAGATGGCAATCCTACACACGTGAGAGGAGAACATGTGTCAGGAGGCCCCATGGGAAGACTCAGCTTTTCTTGGGTAGGGTCTGGGTGGAGAGGCCAAGGGCAGGATGTTGACCAGGATGGGCACCCACTGACTCTGAAACACCCTACACACACAAGACATGAGGACTGTCAGAGCTAGGCACAAGCATCTAAATGATGATTCCCACGAAGACCCGGAAGAGGACCCCAGAATCCCAATGCCTAACCCAATACGAAATTCTCCCCATCCCGTACAGTGCTCCGGGTACAGGGCACATGCCTGTAATCCTAGCTCTCGGAATGCTGAGGCAGGAGGATGGAGAGTTTATCAGCCGGGGCTACCCAGCAAGATCCTGTCTTAAACAGCAAAGACCAAGAATTTAGTGAGAAAAGGGGGGTTCTATAAACAATAAATTACGGACCCAGGAAACGGAGCACCCGCCTCTGAGATTGTCAGTGCTGGTTCACATTGGAAGAGCGTGGGATTGGGAACACAAACAAGGCAGTCTGCTTGACTTGAACTTGATGGAAATAGTACTTCCCCCAAATGTGTTTTGGGAGATGATCCCCTTGGACCCACACCACTGCTTAGACGAGGAAGACTCTTACTCCCTCTCTCTGGTGCTCCCACTCACGTGTTGTGGGCATGGATGTAGATGTGATGCAAAACCGCCTGGGGCAGGGAGAAGACATGGATGACAGTTCGCTGCAGGATGTCACTGGTCTCTGCAAAGAACTGATCGAAGCCCCAGCATTTAGCCTGTTCGGCCTCCAGGATGTTGGCCAGGATGGGCACTAGCTGACTCTGCAGCCCCCTATACACATAAGACACGAGGACTGTCAGAGCCAGGGCCCAAGCGTCCAGATGGAACTCCCCAGGCTACAGAAGAAACGTGGAGGGCCCTTGGGCCTCTGCTGAGATAGTCTTGACTCAGCCGAGAGAGGTGATCCCTAGCCTGGCTTCTATAACGTGCCTGCCCCTCCCACTTACACAGACAGTCTACAGGTGATGGGGAGGCTGTAGCTCCATTCCAGGGGACCATTTTCCTGCTTCTGAGTCCCGGAAATGGCCCCAGCTGGCTTCTCTGTGGTGATCCTATACCTGTAGTGGGGCAGAATCAGAGCTCTAGACACCCCCTCTCCCCATCCATCATACTTTAAGAAACAATAAACTCCAAACAGCACAGTTCATGTCACTTAGCCACTATAAAGTAGGCTGGAAAATAAAAGTGTGGTATCCCGTTCCTCCTGTGAGATCACCTCTGCCCAGTCATGTTCCTTTAGGCAGAGCCCTTCTAGCTGTCACTATGGCTATACCAGGTCCAGCCACCTCTACCTCTGTGGCATGCCGAGCTCAGCAACATACATTTTCTCCAGTTTTCTAGCTGCTCCTCCAATCTCTCCTTCCCTGGCAGTTGGTCCCATGCCAACTCCTTCCTTGTCCCTAACCCTAATAATGACCCCACATGGATTGCCCTTGGACTGAGGGAGCACACACCAGCCTCCTGAGGACACCCTGATAAGAGAAAGTCCCTGAGGTGTCTTCCATTTATTATAAGGCTAAGAGGGGAAGCTAACCATTGGTCAGCTCTGAGGAGACCAACCAAGAACAGTTTCAGATTCCCGAGCATATGCTGAAAGCTTGCTGTAGACCCCAGCACCTCTGACCTTCGAGGCCACCATGCCCTATTTCTCTATAACCCCCAAAGACCATTAACTGCCAATGGTGCAGACACAAGTAAGTACTTATGGACTGCCCTGCCACCCCGAAGCTGTCTCCTCCCAACTGCACGTTATCTACAGCCAATGTAAGCTTCTGCTTTTCTTCCCTACGAGTTATTTATGATGAGCTCTCAGCTCTGGGTCCAGTAGATAACTTTCCTAGCTGCCTTCAGGCTAGAACCTTGAGAATCTGTCCCAAGATTTGCTGCTTTTCTCCTACACAGCATCAGTAACAGCTCAGCAGATCCTCGTACTGCAGGGTCCCCCGTTTCACTGGTTGGACACTTCATCTCTTTTGTTCTAGGTAGTACATCCTGGCAACCCCTGTCTTAAGTTCCTCCTAGCAGACAGTGAGAGGCACTGGGAAGATGCTAGACCTGGGTACCAGCTCCATCTTTATCCCTGTAGGCTCTGTTAACCTCCTTGAGCCTTAGTGGGGACGTGGTGAGCCAGGGATGGGGGCGGGGCTAGAGGAAACAGTGAAGGTAGGAACTGGAGGTACGAGATGCCCCAGGGCCCAGTGGAGGGAGGGCCAGGTGTCTGGAAGAAGTTCAGGGCCTGTCCCTCTCACTCCCTGTCCCATAGCCCACCGTACATGATCTCCTTGTTGCGCCGGGGCCCACCAAAGGGGATGAAGGGCAGACTACCGGTGGCTGCGTGGTACAAGGTCACCCCAATACTCCAGAGATCCACTGTCACCCCGAACGCCTTTTGCTGGGGTTTGCGAAGCACTGCCCGCTCATACATGTCAGGGTGCTATGGGAGAAAGGGAGGGAGAAGCCATGGAAAGATGGTGTGGGGAGTCCTAGAGGACTCTCAGGGAGGCACAGAGCAAGGGGCCTTTAGCTTGGGGCAGGGTGTCTCCAACATATCACTTACCAGGTACTCCTCTGTACCATAGACAGAAACAAACTTCTCATCGTCGTCCAGCTTCCGGGCAGCCCCGAAGTCAGACAGCTTGTAGATGCTCTGCCCCTCCTTGCCTACCAGGCGCATGATATTCCCGGGCTTGATGTCACGGTGGACAATGCCATTCTCCCGCAGGTGGTTCATGCCAGCCACTGGGGACAGACAGAGCACTAATGGCTTGGCACAGCTAGGGATGGGTCAGTCTAGAGTTTGTCCTGGTGAGGAGTCTTTCCTTGGATCCAAATAGATAGAGAGTTGGCACAAGGAACTCAGGGGCACGGGAAACACTGGAGAACAGAGATGTCCCCAGGGCAAAGAAGGGACGGATGGATCATTGGTTACCATTGCACTTGCTACTCTGCCAGATGACCCTGGTTCAATTCTCACACCCTCCACCCCCCAGCACCTCCCACAGGCCATCTCATGACTGGGGCAGTTGATCCAGTGATCTGACTCCCCCTTCTGTCCTCTGCAGGCTCCAGTCACGCATACAGCACACAAACATATGCAGGCGAAAAAACGCCCATATACATAAAGTAAAAATAATTTAATAAAGTTTTAAGGTGGTGGTGGTAGTGGAGAGATGGTTTGGTTGAGAGCTCTTGCCACTCTTCCCGAGGACCTGAGTTCAGCTTCCAGCGCCCACACAATGGCTCGTAGCCATTTGTAACTCTAGGTCCAGGGGATCTGAAACGTTCTGGCCTCTGAGGTTACCAGGCATACATACAGGGTACATGTGCACATATAAGCAAAACACTCATACACACAAAATAAATACAAGGAAGGAGTCCCAAGGGCATCAGAATATAAGACTCATTTGGATTCTCCGGGGAGGTAAAATATACCTAACAAAATTTATCACTTAAAAATTGTCTTTGAATTGTTTTACTATGTAGCCCAGGCTGCCCTAGAATTCCTGATCGGCCTGCCTCAGTCTCCCCAGTGTGGGTGGGGAGCAAGCAACACGGCCTTTCAATTTAGTGGGTTTCTAAGCACACAGCTCAGGGGCTTTAAGCATATTCACACACTATCATGCAAACATCGCCTCCTCACCAAAAACATCTCCTCCTCCCCAGATTAACCAGCACCTCCAATCTGTGTGTCTCAGGCAACTTGACTCCCCAAGGGGCTGTGTCCTAGTGGAAGTGTGGGCTTTGCTTCTCTGCAGCTAGCTTGCCCCCAGCATGGGGTCCCTCAGTTTCATCCATATTGCCTCCTCTGCGCAGCTATATTCCGCCACCTGCAGGCTCCGTAATGTATCCTGTTGGGCTGTTTTACCTGTGGACTACTGTGAATGAAGCTACCTGCCTTAACTGTGGCAAACGCATCCTTTTAGAATTATCTTCTTACAGCTTTGAGCAGAATTGACCACGTGGGTCCTCCTGGCCCCTCCCCCTTCTCAGGCCTGCTGGGGCGCCTGCTTCAGAAGATCACACTCATCCTGGACTTTGCCCACATAGAGGGCCTGCGCCGGGGCGGGAGCAGGGCATGGCTCACCCACACAGCGCAGTACCACCAGGAACTCCTCCTCAGGAAGGCCGAATGTGTTCTCAGGGTCTTCCAGCACGCTCAGCAGGCTCCCACTGGAGCAGTACTCCATCACTAGCACCTTCTGCCGGCTGCCTCCCTGTGCACCGGAAAGAAGGAGGTTTATGGAAGAAGGTACTTCCCACTTCCGCCTGTGAGGAGGTTGCCAACCAAGAGCCGGCAGCACTCATTCCCGGGTCCCAGCTTCTTGCTTGGCCTTCTCGTTGTGTCTCGCACCCATCACAGACCCAGAATCAGCCCAAGGCTATTTTTCCCAAGAAGCCCTCTCTGACTGGGCACTGATTCCCCTTCTCTTTTCCAGTGATTTCCCTGTGTGGCTGCGCACCCTTGATGTCGTGTCTGTTGTCTGCCCCCCCCCCCAATGCCTCTGGACTGCTGATGAGCAGGACTTGGCCCTCCCTGGACTTCGAAGGTCAAGACCAAGAGCATTCTTCTCTGACCAAGCAGACGACCCACCGTTTCCTCCACTGCGAATAGCTTCACGATGTTCTCATGATCCAGCCTCCGCAAGACCTCGAACTCCCTCACTTGTACCTCAGGGGGCCGCCGGTAGCTGGCTGAGTTGAAGACCTTTACAGCAACCACCTCCCCGGATTTCTAGCTTGGGCACAGAGTAAGAGTCAGCATGGGGACCTACCCCTGTTGGGGGACCTGCAACTTTCCCTCTCTTTAGCCTCTCCCCTAACCTAGTCCCAGAGGAGAGAAGCAGGGACTGGGTGGGCTCACATCCACAGCCCCTTCCCCTCCCTACTCAGGGGGCTTGAGCAGCTCTTGGAAGTGACACATCTGATATTGCACAAATGTTGACTTTCGTCCTTGCTCGTTTTGTCATAGATAAGAATTGCCCAGGCAATCTGCCCTGCCTGCAGTTCCTGAGCACCGTGTGTGTTCTGACACACCTCCGCAGCCACTAAAGGACAAACCCGAACAGGCCCAAGCTCCCAGCCCTACCGTTCCTAGATCCCTTTTGCTGTCACCTCCTCCCTTGCCTTGTTCTCTAGTCCCAACAGGTCTTGGACAGAGGCGCCATTCCAAGGAATTTTTTCCAGCATCCCACACCTCAGGGCAAACCTATGGAGTCCTTTCTCATCAGAATGGATGGAAGAAAGAGTCCTGGGACCCTGTCCAGCTCCATAGACTCTTACTGCCCAGCTCTAGGGCATGAAAGGGTCTGGGGCCAGAGTTGCTGTCACCTTATTCCGGGCCTTGTACACATTGGCAGTGGCCCCCTGCCCTAGCAGGTCATCAGTATGCCACAGGTAGTTAGTGGTACTCTGCATCCTTCCTCCTGGAAAACAAAACAACCAAACATGTGTGTGTGTGAGGGGGGGGAGGGGCAAGGTCCCCTGCCTGACCTGCAGCAGACACTGGTATCCAGCCATCAGCTTCCAAGCACATCCCAAAAGGGCTCCATGCAGCCACCGTACAGGCAAGGGAGCTGGGGAAGTGGTGGCACAGGAAGATTAAGTAACTTCCCCCCAGAGAAGCAAAACATCAGGGGGTGGGGTCTCCTGGACCCTAAGCTTGCATCTGTTCTATCCTTGGGGACTTCTCTATGTCCTGTGCCCCAGGTTCCTCCCAGAACTCTTCAGAGGTAGGCCAGCTTCCAGGGACAGACCTCTCTCTGTCTCCTCTTTCAGGCACTGGGGACAAGAGTTTCTGCAACCAGACCTGGGATTGTCCCAGGAGGCAGACACAGTGTGGGAGGAAGGGCCCTGGGTCAGCAAGGGTCAGGCAGAGCCAGTCACACCATTACAAATCTCCAGGATTGCAACACAGAGCCTGGAGTCCCCACCCCTTCTCTGCTTTTGTGGTCCCTGACTTCCTACTGCTGGGAGCTAACCGCTGCTCACCAGGTCACCAGACATATCAGGTCTTGCTCAGGGTTTTACTAGAGCAGGGCTGCATGGGAGACCACCAAGAAGGAAGGATGGGACGAGAAGAGGGGGAGGGGGAGAGAGTGGGAGGATCTAAGACCCTCAAACCCAAGGGCTCAAGAGCTCTGGGGGAAGATCTGAAACCCTCTACAACTCTGCTCCCCATCTTTACACTCATCCTGTTCCCTCCAAAATCTGGTTCCTCTAAAGCAAATGGTTTCAGAAAGCGAAGCCTCAGAACTTACACCTATTGCCTGTCTGCAAAATAGGGCCAGGGCCGACGTTTGGGGATACTTGAGGGCAGGAGCATAAGAAGGACCATCAACCCCCCGCAAATGTTTTGAAATAAAGCTGCATTAGTCAGGCCTCTAGCATCTCACTCCTGCTCAGTCCAAAGGTGCTTGATTCTGAGTCCTTTCTGTCTGGCGTTTTGTTGTTGTTGTTCTGTTTTTGTTTTTGTTTTTGTTTTTGAAGACAGAGTAGCCCAGATACCATCACTGGTGTTGAGGATGGTCTCGAACACGTGTGTCTACCTCCTAAATGCATGGGTTATGGGTGTGCACCATTATTACCTATTACCTCGGGGCTGGGGACTGAACCCTTGGCTTTGTGCATGTGAGACTTTACAAACCAAGTGGGCTCTATCCCGGCTTGGAGTCTAATAGAAAAATGCAGGGAGATTCGTGTGTGTGTGTGTGTGTGTGTGTGTGTGTGTGTGTGTGTGTAGTAGGCGTGAGGGGTGGGTCCCCTCTCAGAGGCAAAGGGAAGAGGGGATGGGGTGAGGAACTCTTGGAGGGGGGCTGGGGAAGGGGTGCAGCATTTGGAATGTAAATAAATGTATAAAACAATTTTACAAAAGCAGACTTTGGAGACTTTTGAGCCAGAAGCCACTCGAGATCAGTGGCCACACCCTAGTTTCAGACAACACACTCATGTTTGCATTGTGCAAAGGTAAGGGGGCCAATGAGGCCTTCTGAAGGTGCCGTGTCAGTTGCCCTGGCTTCTCCGTGTGGCTGAGGGGTCAGCCCAGTGTGAGGCTCAGACAGGCTAAGGCTGCAGCCTTGGGAGCTGGGGGGCAGCAGATTGTGTCACCTTCATAACTCTACCTAGGCTGGTCCTCAACCAAGCCCTGCTGCTGGGGCAAAGCAGCTGAAGTTGGGAAAACAGGCGGTGAGGGGCACAGAACGGGTGTCCCAGATGTGCAGCACGGTCCTGGGTTCTGCGCCTAACAGCACATCTGGATCACCTCTGTCTCCATCCCCACAACCCCACGCTCCTTCTGTAGATAGGAGGTGCAGCACGATGAGTGGATGCCATCCGTCCTGCCCACAGACTCCTGTCCTCCTGGGGGCTCCTCTGTCACAGATATACATACCTGCACTCCAAGGGGCCTAGAATCAGGCAAAGACTCTCCCTGGCAGGTCTGTGCTATGCTTTCTGTCTGGGGCAAGTCCAGGAGCCAAGCTATACCGGAAAGAGAAGAGTGGGTAGATGAGAGGCCCCTAAGTACTGTGCTGTTTGATTCTCAGCCCCGTCAAAGGCCACAAGTCCCAGCCCTTTAACCTGTTCCTGTTGTCACCTTCCCTACAGTCTTGGGGGAGAAAAGGGGTTCCAGCTTCTTCCCAGATGTTGTGGGAGCCTCTCCTGATTACTTGGGCTGCAGGGGAAAGATCACAGGCAGAGGCCAATAGAGGCACCCAAAGCTGAGCTCCAGCTTTGCATTAACATGGTGAGAAGCAGAGCCCAGGAGGGGAGCCTTTTTGGCCAATAGTGGTTCTCCTCAGGGCCATAATCTTCCCTGCCCTTCACTGGCCCCTAAGCAGTCCTTTCTGAGAGTGTTTTCCCACAAAGGGGTGCAGAACACCTCGAGGCTTCCCGCAGCCACAGAAAAGACGCAGGGAGCAGGCATTCAGCTGAGTGTTGACTTGAAGCTGCCCCAGCTGGCTTCCTCACGCCGCCCTCCTCCACAGACACTACACACTCACCCCATCTCCCATCTCAGCTGCAGGGGAATGCGGACTTGTGGGACTGGGTGGCACCCTCAGGGGTTCAGGCCTTGAAGTCAATCCTGAGCAGTGCCTAGAAGATCCTGGTAGCGATGGGCCCCCGGGATCCACTAAGGCAGAGTATGGTCTTGAGCCTGAAGGTTTCTCGCCTGCCTCTCTAATAGCAGTGGGATACACAGCCCCAGGCTCTTAGGTCTGTCATACTTCCTGATTCACTTCTCTCTCTCTCTCTCTCTCTTTCTCTCTTTCTCCCCTCCTCTTTCCCTCCCTTCCTCTCTCTCTTAAAGGGACAGGCATCTCAGCGGCTGCCACTCACACCTCTACCTCCCCCATCAGAAAAGGGAAAGAGGATCCTGTAAGTTGGCAAGTGGAAGCCACAGGGCCATCGCCTGAGCCACAAAGAGGCCGAGAACTGAGGCTGGGGCTCTGTGACAGGCCACTGAGCACTGTTCTGACATCTCTGGAGGGAAATTCAAGTCTCTACTTAACGTCAACTAAAGAGGTCCAGGAAGTTAACCAAGTTGAAAACTGCCTAGAAAGGCCCAGGACCTGTGCTTGCCCCTCCTAGATGCTGGACAGGACATGCTTTCCTTAGAGCTTGCAAAAACAAGTACAAGCCCAGATCATAGCCCCTACTCTGACCTTACACACAGCAAACCCCGCCCCCACTCCCTCCCGGGGCGGCTTTCTGACCACAGCCCAAAGGCACTGTATGTTTTAGGTCATATGGATGGCAGGGGATGGAATAGCTGGTAAACTTTGGGAATCTGGAAAGTGTTTTTTCAGACCCTGTTTGATGGTATCAAGTTCTACACACCTTTAGTGATTTGCCCACCTTCCCAGCCATAAACCAGTACCCCAAATACTGGAGGGGAGGCTGGGAAGGGGTCCGTGCTGCTCTGGTCAGCTCTGAGTGGGCAGTTGGATAAGGGGTTAAAAACCAGGAAATTCCATGTTTCTCAAGAAGGTTGGTGGGACTTTCCCCTGGCCACACCTGGTGATTTCCTCTGCCGGGCCTCACCCCACCACAGGGAGGAGAGGCAAGAACAGGCCCGGAGCTTGTTGCTGACAGATCCACTGGATGATAACGTGACAGCTAGAGAGCCCTTGCAATAGCTTCTCACAGCAAGGCCAGGAGGGGCATCCTGGGTTCCACACTCCAGTCTGTGTTACAGGTTTCCACCCAGCAAGAACATGGGAGACTGCACTTGCCGATCACCTAGGGCTTGGAGAGGACAGAGCATGTATTTTCTATAGCACATTATTTAGCTGGTGCTGTAAGACACCCTTCTCTAAGGTCTCTCACCCTCTAGCAAAGTGGGCCTGTTCAATGTGGCTACTCCATCAGTCTAGAAAGTCAACTGGGTTCCTTTCATAGTGAGAGGACCCCTCAGGCCTATGAGAGGTACTGGTTTTGCCCACTCCCACACATTGTTTCCAGTGCCTTAAAAGTATGAAAGGTCTCAAACAAATGAAAGGACAGTGCAGGGTGGTATGTGTGGGCCTTGTTTATAGGGCTGTGTATATTGGCTGTACTTAGTCACAGGTTTTTGCAGTATCACTTTGACTATCCAGAAGGCTATACACATGTTCCTCCATGAGCTTGTGATCTTCCTCTTCCCCTTCCTCCTCCTCTTCCGTTGTCATCGAATTCCTCCTCCTCCTCCTCCTCCTCCTCCTCTTCTTCTTCTTCTTCTTCCTCTTCCTCTTCCTCCTCCTCCTCCTCCTCCTCGTCTTCTTCTTCTTCTTCTTCTTCTTCTTCTTCTTCTTCTTCTTCTTCTTCTTCTTCTTCTTCTTCTTCTTCTTCTTCTTCTTCTTCTTCTTCTTCTTCTTCTTCAATTTATAATGTATACAATGTTCTGCCTGCACACCAGAAGGGGGCACCAGACCTCATTGCAAATGGTTGTGAGTCACCATGTTCGATTACTAGGAATTGAACTCAGGACCTCTGGAAGAGCAGCCAGGCTCTTAACCCCTGAGCCATCTTCTCTCCAGCCCACACTCTCCTCTCTCTTTTTTCCCCAGGGTCTTTCACACCTTCTAACACAAGAGTGAGGCCTAGCATCTCTGTGAAGCAGGCATTGTGTGCTCAGGACAGGAAAAGGGAGGCATATCTTATCCCAGAGATGTGGGATGCTGGAAATGGGATATGAGTGCATGGCAGTGCACACTGAGCAGACAGCAATTTTGTGGACCTCGTAGGGGCAGCAGGAAGGGCTTGCTAGTCTTGTTGGGTGTTCTGAGTTAGGCAGAAAAGGGGGACTAGTTCAAGCTTAGGAAGCAGGGCCACAGGAGCAAAGAATATGAATTGTTCAGGGGTTTGTCCCTGGGATACCAGGGAGAGCCAGCACGGTGAAACTGTGCGGTAACAGATGGTGCTTCCCCTGTAGACTCTGGGGGGGAACATCCTTGGTGTGGTCAAGATCTAGGATTGCCTACCTGTGTCCCACTGTGCAGGAGGCTCAGAAGCCTGGAGGGAAGAGAACGATCATACAGGCCTTGCCATATCTTCCCAGGGTCCAAGGAATCCTAGAAATAGTGGTAATCCAAAGGCAGCACAGGGACCAGAGGCAAGTTTGTGCGGTGTGTGTGTGTGTGTGTGTGTGTGTGTGTTATATTCTGTGAGTGTGTAAGTATATGTGTGTGCGTGAGTATGTGTAAGTATATGTGTATATATGTGTGAGTGACTCTGCATGTGTTGTGTGAGTTTATGTGTGAGTATGTATAAGTGTGAGTGTGTATGTGTGTAAATACATATGTGTGTATATGTGACCGTGTGTGTGGTGTGTGTGTGTATGTGTGACATTGCATGTGCGTGCTTGTAAGTGTATATGTGTATATATGTGACCATGTGTGTGGCATGTGTGTGTGACACTGAATGTGTATACGTGTAAGTGTATATGTGTGTATATGTGACCGTGTGTGTGTGTGTGTGTGTGTGTGTGTGTGTGTGTGTGTGTGTAGTGGGAGGCAACTCTGGAAAAAATAACCTCACTCCTGCTTGCTACTGATGGAGGCTGGTGTGGGAAAATGGCTGATATATGTCACTAAGGTCACTTCCTAAACAGGACTTAAGTCATATAACCTTTTTTAATAGGATTGGTATAAATCAAAGAGACTTGGTATCCAGTGGGTCTTGAATAGATATTATTTTGGGCACATTGGCATGTATCTGTGGTTGATCCCAGCTTCTAAGAAGACCGGCTGGAAGTTCACTTGAGCCTAGGAATTCAGGGTCAGCCTGAACTGTAAAAGTAACTTTTATTTGCCTGAGTTAATTGTCATCTCCAAGACTTACGTCCTCTGTCTGCTAACCCAGACCTAGTCCTGGAAGCTTCTAGCCTCTATACCATCTTAGGTCTAGAATGTTCTCAGCCTCAGAGGCTTACTCACCCTTTCTAGCTCTTTCTGAGCTCTGGCTGAGTGGTACAACTCGGCTGTTCTGACTCAAACCCCTTTGCAAGCTGACTGACTCAGTCTCCTCAGCCTCTGACTGAATTGCTCTGCTTGGCCTCAGACTGACTCCATCTGTCCTTCTTATCCTCTGGCTCATTCTATCTTTACCTGTGTCTAGCTTGTTCTCTCTCTGTAAAATTGTCCCAGTAAAACTGCCTTCTCTCCTCTCTCTGTACTGCTCCGTTAAATAGATCGCCTTTCCTCTGTCTTCTCGAGAGAGGTGGGCAGATCCTATTCTATCAAATCCTTGATTTCACTTTGTCTGCCACTCAAGTAGACATCACTTTCAAACATGGGTGCTTCCTTCTATAAATTAAATTTACCTTTATTGTTTGGGATAAAAGGTGTGTACTAAGGACGTGTCTGCATTCCAACTAGAGGGACTAAAGGTGTGTGCTAAGGGCTGAACCACACCACAACCACAGACAGGGTGTTTCAGTAATTAACAGTCTTGGGGTTCACGGTGTGATCAAATATCTTGCAACACTGAACAGGGCAACAGAGCTAGAGACTGTTTTAAAAAAATATCCAGCAGCTGGGGGTGTAACTCAGTAGTTCTGCTCAGCATGCATGAGGCTGAATTCCATGCCCAATAGTAGCCACAGCGCCCTCCCCACCCCACACATTGTTTCCAGCGCCTCAAAAGTAAGAAAGGTCTCAAGCAAATAAATGACAGAAAGGATGGGGCAGGGTGGTATGTGTGGGCCTTGTTTATAGGGCTGTGTATACTGGCTGTACTTAGTCACAGGGGCTAAATGACAAAACCTTAGAACCTATAGTTCCCGGATACCTTCATATTTCAACTCTGGTTCTTCCGAGCAAAGGGAAGGGGTTGTGGGTGTATTATCCAGGCCCCAAGGGACCTGGTCCCTGTGCAATTAGCTGTCATCATTCCTCTCTGGACATGTGTTTCTTCCTTCTCACACTCAGCTGAAGACCTTGCCTTCAATTTAGCTGAACTAAAGAAGCAATTGAAAGTGAACTCATTCCCCAACAGCCATAGCCTGTACCTACCCTAGTATCTGTTGTCACTTCCAAGAGACAGGACCGTGTGTCCCTTCTGCTGGTACCACCACCTCCACTTGGGCTATGCAACTCATCTGTCCCCTATACTTCTTCAGGCTTCTGGGTCTGTACACGGAGCAAATGTGTCTCAAGTCTGTTTATCTTCAGATCCAACTCTGGTCTTTGACCAGTCTGGAGGTTGGGTCTTTCCTTCTTTGCTACCTAGCCCACTCCAGTGAGGTTTGTTTATCATCTACTGAAAAATTCTCCTCTCCTCTCCTCTCCTCTCCTCTCCTCTCCTCTCCTCTCCTCTCCTCTCCTCTCCTCTCCTCTCCTCTCCTCTCCTCTCCTCCCCTCCCCTCTCCTCTCCTCTCCTCCCCTCCCCTCCCCTCCCCTCCCCTCCCCTCCCCTCCCCTCCCTCCCTCTCTCTCCCTCCCTCCCCCCCTTTCTTACTTTTTGTTTTTAGAGACAGGGTCTATGTATCAAGAAGTCCCATTCCCTACTTCCTCTGTTTTAGTGTTTTGAGACAGGTACTTCTATAGTCCTCTCTGTCCTGGAACTTGCAATGTAGACTGAATGGCCATGAGCTCAGAGATCCTCCTGTCTCTGCCTCGCAAGTTTAGATTAAAGGCGTGCCCCACCATGTCCAGCAAAAATGCTTACCTTCAACACCAGCTTCATCTTATTCCTTGGCACATTCAACAGTTGGTCCCTATTTTTATCGAATACTTCCTTTTCCTGGATCCTGTGGCATGTGTCAGAAATCAGGCTCTCTCCCTGAGCCTGCTATCTGCGACTTAACCCCAGCAGCTTCTTCCTACCTTGGTTCCTGTCGGCACAGTCCTCTCTCTCTTATTGTTTGTCCCTCTCTCATATCCTTGCTCTGAGATGGCCTTTTGCTCCCCCACCCCAGTACACCCCTTGTGTAAGATGCTTTGCATGGTGTAATCTCTGTGGCATATCGTGGCCCCTACCTGCTAGGCACTCTGTGGCTAAATCCTGACAATATGCTCTTCTGACACCGAGGTTCTGGATCTACTCCATCTTTTTCTGCTGGCCCCTCTGTATGAGATTTTCCTTTTCCATCTATCATTTCAGGAGTCTCGGTTTGAACATATCCTACTGGATTTCAGGTTTCTATTTCATGCCCCCAAACTCCAGACTCAAACATCCGCTGCCTGCTATTCTCACTTGAGTGCCTTTTGGTCATCTAAATTAGCACTAAGCAGAAATTAAAAATTTCCATGCTTGACTTCACGCCACAATGGCCTCCTCCCTCTTTTAAAAATGGAATAATTGCTCAAGCTGGTCTCAAGCTGTGATCCTCTTGCCTCAGCTAATGACTATCTGAGACTACTGGCAACTGTTATCACACAGCTCCATGATGGTTTCTTGTCCAACCCAGGATTGTTTCACTTTCACATTCACTTATTTTGCTTTGTGTGCTCGGGTGTGTGGCAAAAAGCCCTACAGTCTGTTTTCCTGCTCAATACAATGCTAGACTAGATAAAAGTCAGTTGATTGACTAAATGATTCTTTGCCGTATTTAATATCAGGGTTGGCATCTGAGTCAAAGGAAGCTTCCTGCAAGCTGTGGTGGCTCATGCTAGGAAATCCCAGCACCCAAGAGGCTGAAGCAGGAGGACTGTGAGTATACTGTGAGATTATTTCCTACCTAATGTTCTAGAATGATGAGGTCATACTAACCTGGTCTCCTGTTTTGGTTTCCATCCAGTTGGAATGGGTTTGTGTATTGACTGTTCACTGCCACTGGTTTCCATCCAAGTTCCAATAGAATACATATGAAAAGGGACCCCAAAAGCATGACTCTTGCCTATAGGATTCTCTAAGTCTCTCTGATGCTTTGCCCATAGCCCAAGAGCTGGCTCCATCTCAGCAACTCATCGGCTTCAGGGATTCCCCCTTTCATAGACTGCCGCTAAAATGGGAGCCCACATGTATCACAGAGTGCCAGAAGAGCCTCAATTTTTACTGACCCCAGGGCAACAATGCTGTAAGAGCATCATTAACAGAGGGAGCTAAGACAGGCTGGTAAGGCAAGGAGCTGAGTACCAGATACCTAAGAGAGAGAATGACAAATCTAAGAGGAAGATGTGCATTCCCTGGCTGGAGTAGGATCCCCTGTATCACTATTGAACACAGACAATTCCAATAAACATGTCAGGCTTGACTTATCCTCAGGGATGTCTCAGATTATAATAAGTGCTCTAAAGATCAATGTTGACCCCAGGTTTTGTGGAATCCATTCTAATTTCTTACCTCTCTTGCTATTCTGCTGCTTTTGTTAATCTGGTATCTATTTATTAAAAATGCATGCACTGCACAAGACCTGTAGAAACACAAACCAGACCAAATCCCAGCATGGAGAGGGGAGGTGGACATGAAGTCCCATCCCTAGCAGAGGAGCGAGTGGCAATTGTTAGCAGCTGGGAAAGAGAGGATCAGTTTTTCTCTAAGAGTGTAGTCCCCGATAAGCAGACAGTGCTCACACAGCCAAGAATATGGGGCTGTAGGATGATGTCACAGGTGAGGCAGGCACAAGATAGAAGGAGGCCTGTCATTGGATGAGAAGGAAGGATGGGTGGGAGAGAAGTTTGAAGGAAGAGGAGGAGACTAGAACAGAAAGGAGGAGACAGGAGGGAGAGAGGAGAGAGAAGCCATGACAGGACGATGAAGGCTGATGTAAAGATTCTGCTCTGTGTTTTTACAGGTTGTTATTAATGTTCCTAAGCGATGAATAGTACTGGGCTTTGTATGTTTGGGTGCGCAATTATATCTTACCAATTGGGTCAAAGGTTATTGAGCTGTGTGTTCTTTTATGTGACAGTTTGAGTGTAGTAAAGTGTGTGGCGGCAAGAGACACTGGGCCACCACGGAGTTGGGATGTGTTTCCTTCAAGATACTGCGGTGCTGGACCTAGCGAGGTAAAAGACAACCATACTTTTTTATTTTTATATTTTTACAACAACATGGGGCAGCACCAATCATCCTTGATGGGGGGAGGCAAGGTTGGGTAGGGAAGAGTAGGAAAGAGGGGATGAATCTGTGAAGAACTGGGGCAGGATGAATATGATCAAACACGCTTTCTGAAAGTCTCAAACGTTAAATATGTATGTATATAGGCATGTGTGCACACTTGCTCTTACCTGGGATAGGAAAGCAACTCACAGTGTAAGAAGTCAAATAGCCCCACATGGGGCGAGGCAGAAGCTGTGTGCAGGACAGGAAAGTGTGCAAAGCTGGGCTGCTTGTATATCCATCAAATAGATAGGACAAGGACAACTGTGCTGTTTTTAAGAATTCAGCAACAGCTTAGAGAAAAATAATTCTGAAGGGCATGGTGGCACATGCTTTTAATTTCAGCACTCAGGAGACAGAGGCAAGTAATCTATCTCTATGAGTTTGAGATCATAGTGAGTTCAGAGATGGCCAGGGCTAGAAGGTGAGACCCTGTCTCAAACAATGCACATGTATATATGTACATTTACACACGCATGTACACACACACATACTCTACAGACTCCAGGGAACAAGTTTGGAGGATTCAGTTCATGGCTGACTGGACTCATTGCTTTGGGCTTCTGGAAACACATCTTGGCCGGAACATGTGGTAGAGCAACAGCTGTTACTTTTTATGAACTCCCCCATCGGGTTCGATTTCTCTTAAAACACAAGGCATCTCTAAGAGAGTAGAAGCACCCCTGTATCCTCCGCCCCCACCAGCAGCAAGACATGTCACTCAGACCTTTTTCCAGATACAGGGATGGCCAAAGGCAGACTCAGGGATCTAGCTGTGAAAGTCAAGAGCCATCAGCAGGCTGGAGAGATGGCTCAGCAGCTCAGGGCACTGGTTGTTCTTGCAGAGGACCAGAGTTCTCAGTTTCCAGCCCTGCATGGTGGCTCACAACTGCCTGCTGTGTCTGTTCAGTTCCAGAGGATCTGATGCCAACTTCTGACCTCCATGTCACTGCATACACGCATTGTATAGACATGCATGCAGGCAAGCCACCCATACACACTAAGTAAAAATGAGAAACCTTATAACACAGATTTGTCTGGCAACCCTTAGTCATAGTTTACAACCAGCTTTATAGGTCTGTCTGTCTGTCTTTCTTTCCTCCCCCACAACCCCCCCTCCCACACCCCCAAGACAGGGCTGGCTTTACTGTGTAGCTTAGCTAACCTGGAAATGGCTCTGTAGTGCCGGCTGGCCTTGGCCTCAATCTCACATAGACCCACCCACCTCTGGAGTGGGATTAAAGGTACCTACCAGCATGGCCTGCCTAGGCTTTCAAGTGGGGGAACTCTGATCATAAAGCTAAAAACAAAAGCAGTCCTCATTGAAAACAAAAGGTGATTCTGTTAAGGGAAGTTCTTACAACCACAGACTGGTGAATAGTATGCTGGAGACTTCCTATAAAACCTCTGAGGCTCTACACATAGGCTAAATGGGAACAATGCTGTCGAGCGGAAAGAAGGTGGCACTCAAGGTCACCTAATTCCTATTGTCCCTGGGCTCGGACTCTGTTACTTCGGTACTTTCAGGGAGAGGGGAAGGGAGGTGACTTGCAGCAGCGAAACCTAAAAATGTATTTTATTTTGAAGTTGTGCTTTGGATTTTCCCCAATCCAACATCGGCTGAGTGAGTCTTAGGTTCACACAAAGCATCTTCAAGCATACATACAATATTCCAGTTATCAACACCATTTTAAAGAACATACCATTTTACACAAATGTGACATACAAATCAGACGCCACGACACTGCAGTTCCCTGGAAGATCTAAGTTCTCTTCTGAACCGAAGTCCATGCACACCAGCCCTTCCAGTGGTCTGTCTGTTCATCCTGGTACTGGAAGGATTTCGCATCTCCTTGGGGATAAATGAGGGTGGCTGAAGAGGCTGGCAGAGACCAGCATTTCCAGTTTATAAGCTGCTGGTGGCAAACTCCTCTACCTTCCAAACTGGGATGCTGGTAGCCCCACCCACTTTTCTTCCCCAGAGACTTAAGTCCATACCAGGGAAAGGATCCATGCCACGAGGGGCAGAGCAGGGCTCTTGGAAGCATCATGCTGGTTTCGGGCAAGCCTATCTGAGGAAGGCTGGTTGCCCAAGGCCTGGGGTGGCCGGCTCCTTTTGGCTTTTGGTTGTGAAATCACAGTGTGCAACCTCAATTCCAGTTGAAGTGAGCTCTGCTGAGGAGGACTCTCCTCCTTTTGGTTCCTACTCCTTTTAACAGGACCATCTCACAGGCGTCAGAAGCACCAGAGATAAGGAAGACAGCTAGGCTCCCAGAGCTGGGGTTAGTAGGGAACCACTTGGACACTGTCCAGTTCATTATGCAAATCAGCAGATGGACATGGACCGAAGGGGTGAAGAACACAAATAATGTACAGGGTTAAGAGAGAAAAACAGAGCAGGCCCAAAGTATGGTCTTCAAGAACCTCTGCTTTTTCCTTCTTAGAAGGTGGTGTCCTGGAGAGAGAGGGTAAAGGGCAGGCTGGAAACTGATCACTCGGATGAGGAGGAATGTACAAAGTAAAGGGTGGAGCTTCATGTTCAGCAAGGAAATGGATCCTTGGGTCTGGAGCCCCTACTGGCTCAGGAGCAGCACAAGCCCAGGTCAGTGGAAAAGAACACTAAGAACCAACATCCAAAGGACCACGGGTGCCCCACGCAGTCAGACTCACGCTACTCATGGAGTGCTAGGGCGCTCTTCTCTAGCTTTGGGAGCCGTCTCCTGGTACTGCAAGTTACTCTTCTCCTTAGTGACTCCTTCAGGCTCCCATCCCTTCACCCAGAGAGAGACATCCACCACTTTCTACAGATCCAACTACCAGCTTCGCAAGTGGTCCAGCAGGATCATTTCTAGCTCAAATCTAAGAACACTCAGATTTTCCAACCCGAATGGCAAACCCATTTCTCTTGAACTATAGAAAACAATATGGTCAAAGCATAGCATTCACATCAGGAAACAGAGAGGAAGAAAGAGCCTGAGTTGCAAGGCGCTGTTGAAACACAGGATCCCAAAGTATGATTTAGCACGGGGTAAGAGGAGTAGGTGTTCCAAGCACCAGGCTTGTAGGCTGGGAGAGCATTCAATGGTAGCACATCTGAAAAAAGCCAAAGGCAGGACCCAATGGGAGACATTCAATTTTTCCCTTTTTAAAGATTTAAGCAATATTGAGTTTGTGGGGGTCAAAGTTCCCTTAGTCATCCTTGTTTGGATAGACAAAACAGTTTCAAGAGGCAGTACTTTAAGAATTTGTCAAGGGCTTTTCAAGCCCCTATTCATCCAGAAAGAGTTTGATTAAAAAAAACAAAAAACAAAAAACAAAAAAAACTAAGCCAAGAGGTGAACTTGAAATAGTTTTAATCTGGGCAGATTTTTGGATTAGAAGAGAGCAACTTAATTTTCTTTTTAATGGAGTGGTGAATTTTAAAAGTTTTAAATGCCAAAAATGGTGGGAGGAAGAAGGACCCATTTCCTACCCTTTTCAAACCTGTTATAAACACAATAAAACTTTAATTAAGACCTTTTAACTCTAAAAGGAACTAGCTATAGAACTGTCTTATATTGGAAAACATCTTACATGGAGAATTGTGTCAGAGACAAAGACAGGAACAGAAGAAAAGTCTCTATGTTCAGAAACACTTCAAAAGCTCTGTAATCAGACTGGGATGCACTTCTACAGAACGGAGCAGAGCAAATGGGAGCAACCAGTGACTAACTCACTCGAGAGGAAGAAGACAGGACCCCCCGCACATCAGATCATAGGGCTGTCCCATTCTGCTCAATTTTTACGACAGAGAGATTTCAAAGGCCATTTCTCTGTTCCAAACAGCACAAAGTTTGTGATGAGAACAGAGACTCCTGGTGGCTTCTGTGTGAACTGCCACCACAACAAAGAGAGGAGACCAGAGAGGCTACACCAGAGACCAGAAAAACCTGTGTGTGTGTATAGGTGTGCATGTGCACGCACATACACACACACATATATATATTTATATAAAATGAAAACTGGGCTATATATGAGTTTTTAAGTCAGTACTGAAAACCAAGATGCCACTGAGAGCTGACTGGCTGCAGCCGAACATCTGGTCAAGGTGTCCTCTATGGTCTGAAGGGACAGAGGACAGGCCCATGTCCCGTGTCTTGTTTTGGCAGGTATCACAGCAACCCGATAAAGGAGAGCCTGCCACTGGCTAACCTAAGAAGAGTATGTACTGGAGCTGGTTGGATTATAACAACAGAGGGAAGCAAAGAGCAGAGGGAGGGACCAGAAAGGGGAAAGCAGTAACAAGGGCTTCATTCTCAAGGTCTGGGTAATGGGAAGGCTAATTCCTGTAAGAACAACTTAGAACCTAATTTTCAACCGAGTCCCCAAGCTAGTTAAATAGGAAGATTTTAAAAACGGCCAGTCTCCTTGTCTAGAATAATTACGTTATACCCCTTAGACAGTACAAGACTTGTCAGTGGACTGTGGGGAAGCAGATGAGTTGACACCAGGGCTAGTGGCATTTGTTTTGGGGAAGACAGTTGGTTTGGGCCGTGTGGCTGGTGGTTTGACTGGAGCAGCCATCTTGACAGACTTGACAGGCCGGAAGGCGCAGGCAATATCCCCAGCAGTACTGGCACTGCGCTGGAAGGCAGGCTCAGGGTCCTTGAGGAGCTGGGTGTGCAGGGGGCTGGAGGGCTCAGATGTGGGGGCTACAACTGGGGAGGTCTTGAGGGGTTCCAAGGTGTCCAGAACCACATCAGGTGTGTGCTTAGCACTGCTCTGCCGCTCTAGCTCTTGAAGCTCATTCAGGGCAGAGTTCATTGTTGCTTCAATATCCTGCAAAACAGGAAAAAGGAAGAAGTAAGACAAACCAAGACAGATGTTCCCAGAGATCCTATTTCACTCAAATAGGCCAAGTCCTGAAACCAGCTATAAAATACCTTATTTCACTTGGCTAAAGTCCTGGGACACATGAGTGTCAAGAAAATGTAGAAAGAGTATAGAGAGATTGTCATCATGAGGAATCTAGAAAGAGTAACTGCTGACTTTTGGATATGACAAGGCTGTTGCCCACATCAACTCATGCCTGCTGTGGTTACCTGCCACAAGATCAAGCCATCAAGCCAGTCACATGCCAGCAAAAACTGCCACAAGCCCATGGAGGAGCTACTGGCAGTTGACGGCTGCTGAGGAGGGGTCACTTGGTTTTGGGAAGAGGCTCCTGGTAGGTTGACCATGCCCCAGAGGGGGGCCCTAGACCTATGCATATCTGGAGAGTATTAGACTTCCAATACATATGGGAAGTATCCATCCAAGTATATTGGACTTGGGGGGCAGGTGTTAATAACAATAACAAAAGGAAGACACAAGTTTGGGAAGAAATTGGAGTGGGAGGCACTAGGAGGAACTGGAGGTAGGGAGTAGTGGAGGACATGATCAAAATAAATAATTAAATGCATTAAGTTTAACAACTAAGAGAAATTATTAAAAAGGAAAGGGTAGCTGAGTCCTTTCAACTCAAGTCCTTGGTTTTTGTGACAGGTGCTGATACACTTCTGGATGAAATTATATACAGTTAAATGGAGAAAGGAAAGGTCAATGACTATATGTGGATTCGTTATATAATTCTCTGTATTTCGGTGTCTGTTGAAAGTATACATAGTGGACAAATTTTACAAAGTGGTAGAGATTAAGTATGATCTTTATTTTCATGACTTCAAGGTCAATGGTTAAGGACGTTATTCCTTCCTTCCTCCACAAGTGCCAAGTCCTTGAAGATTGATCGGAACAATGCTTCAATTTCCCAGTTCATCCAAGTGTGTACTTTGAAACCAGTTCCTTCTACCCAGCACCATGAAAGAGAACCCAGAGTGGCCAAAAGGGGGAGCCAGAGCTCACACGGGTAAGTTAGCATCTACAAATCAGTGGACACTGCAGACTTGAGGAAAAAAGCAGTCCTAGCAGGGGCTCAAGGCAGACCACAGAACCATTGTATGTAAGCACCCAGCTTCCATACCCTCCTTGCAAACTTGTGTTTAATATTGCGCCCCAAAGCCACCACAGGACTCCTCTTTGGGATCAAGAATACTTTCAAACATTCTAGGTGTCAAGTCAGCCTCAGATTTCCCACTCAGGACTTGGTTCCATGGCCCGATCTATGTTTACTCTGGATGATAGGGACTCATTTTCACTAATCACTATGGCATTAATTAGTTCCCCCACTTTTTTTCTTCCTGCAATCCCAGGATGCAACCTAGGAGACTATGCAAGCTAGGCAAGCATTCTGAGTTTGCATCACGGAGCTAAGGCTTCCCAAATCTTTTAGGATGCTCTGGAAGAAGTCTTATCTCCTGGCGCTGTCCTGTTATGCAACTAGTATGTTTGTAGTTTCTAACACTTTGATTAATGGCTGGCCAAAAGAGGATCAAGGAAGATTCCCATGGTGCAAGGCAGACTGTTGTCAGGAGATTGAACAGAAGAGAAGGCTAGCAAAGCAAGACATCACAGGCCCAGGGTTTAACTCTGGCCTCACCAGGCACACCTCTTTAAGCAGAGCAACAATGCAGCCAACAGAGACCATACAGGGCCTTTACTGTCCTTCCCATTCACCCCAGAAGATGAGGTGAGGAAAAGGACAAAACCAAGCCCTCAGTTCCTACCTGTTCTAGTGAAAATTATATAGCTGGGAGAGACGTCTGAGAGAACTGCTTGGAGTGGCCCCAGTAGTTGGATGTTTAGAGGTCAGGTTGGGCTTCTAATATTTCATGGAAAACACAGAGTCATCAGTGTAGTGCAGATGAGAAGGAAGTCCTGCAGTCTGGGAGCTCATCTGTAGTGTTGCCTGGACCCTTGGGCTGGAGGCCCTTTGAGTACCTGAGCTTCAAACAACACGGCTCCTTTGGGGTCTTTATGACAGAGTCAGGTGGTGGATTAAATATCTACCCACAAGCACTGAGATCAGCTTCAGGAAGTGGGGTGACAGGAAGAAATATATAAATGTGACTTGGACTATATTTGAGTCTCAGCTTCACTAACGTCTACTATTATGTTTTTATTGCATGTGTGTGTGTGTGTGTGTGTGTGTGTGTGTGTGTGTGTGTGTGTACCCTATCTTGAGACAGAGTCTCTCACTGGACTGGAAGCTGGTTGTTTGGCTAAGCTGGCTGCCTGCTCCTAATCCCCAGCACCGAGGTTACAGGCATACATGGCCACGCTTGGCTTTCATGTGAGTGCTGCGGATTTGAATTTAGTTCATCTTGCTTCCACAGTAAGTATTCTTATCCCCTGAGCTGTCACCCCAGACCTTACCTTAGTAAGACTAATGGACTTTTATCAAAATACTCGTAACCGCTAGTTTTAAAAGCTAAAAGTCTGTAAACAGCCAGCACATGAATAAGAAGGTAGAATTCTATTAATTGTTCTTTCAGGTTCTTGACGGGAGGGAGGACTTGGCAGACTACTCAGTAAACTGTCTTGGCAGGTTCACTGTATGATACTTGTAGTACTCTCAATAAAATGCACAGAATGTCTGTGGATTAGCTGGGGCTGCTGAGGGGAAATGACCAGTGTAATTATCGCTTAATTGTTCAGAGTCCTGTTACCTGTGCAATGACTTCGGGGTCCATGGGCCGATGGTTATTGAAGCTTTTTGACCTTCCTGCCGTGGCAGTCTTTCGGATCTGTGGACTGTCCATCCGGTTCTTCAAGGATGAGTGGCGGCTGATAGAGTTGAGGCTGCCATGGCCGCTGATGGAACACTTATCTGGCCCTTCCTTGGGGAGATTCTGGCTCATGATGGGCTGGGAGGATGGACGGCAGCTAGCCCCCACCCCCGGGGAGGAGGAGTCAGTCAGAGAACTGCCCAGCCCATGGCTGTCACTCCGAAATGCTTTTCTGATGCTCCCAGATTCTGGACGCTTCCTTTGCCTTCAACAAACAGAAATGGCATCTGATCAGGGAGCCCTGGCTCCAAGGGAGCTAGGATTGTGACAGAGGGGCAGAGGCTGGCACCTGGGACTTCTAAAGAGAGTCAAATAGAATACTCTAACTCTTCAGTTTTTCCTTCTCCTGTTTTCTCTATGGATCTGTTCCCTTCCAACCCTCCAACCTGGGCAGAGCAGATGCATACTTACTTGATGGCTGTGAGCTTTGAGTTCTAAACATGTAAGATGCTGTCAGAAAAAAATGCCTGTTTAAGAGAAAGTTTCTAGTGGGAGAAAGATTCATGAAAAGACCCACTCCATTGCCTGCCTGAACAGAAACCCAAGGCCCCAGGTTAGAAAGTCTCACCATCACCAATGAGGGGAGAACTGCTGGTTAATGTTTCCAAATCGGTTTGCTCAACTGTCTATAGTGAGCCTGTCATCATCTGGGCTCTAGCAAGAGGCTGTTTCCTATTCATAGACATGGAAAAGATTTTTTAAGGAACCGCTTTTTGGCACAGACAGAGGGCTCACTGTGTGCCAGCTCCTAGGGTGGAAAGGGCATTTATGCAACTCATATGTCACCCAGCACTGGCCCAATTTATTTCATATTGCAAAAGGCTCTCAAATGATAGGATCCTAGTCATATGAGTATTGCCCAACACTGAATAATTTCATTTTTTGAACTGGATTTTAAAGGACCTCATCTAGGTAGTCATCACGCTGCTAGTTCAGATAGCAGCTGGGTAGCTCTGAGGAAGATGAGCTGAGCTGGGGACTCTGGATGGTAAGGGTAGGACTCTGAAGATTGGGAGCCACCTCTGAACCTTAAGTAAGTTCTTGCGCTGCTTACGGTTGAGATCTGCTTTATCTTTCCGGGTAAAGCAGTCATTTTCAACAAGGAAAAGGGATGCTCTTCAGTCTAGGAAGGCCCTGCTGAAATAAGCCCTCCTCTGTCAAAATTTCCAGACACTAGTGGTTCCGACGGCAGACTGGAGAGATTCCCGCCCTCCCATATTCCCTCAGTGCTTGCACAGGACTGTGTTTCAGTGCCTTCCATATGGTCTGTTGCCTTGCCAGACTGTGAGCTCTGAATAACTAGCATTGGTGCTTGGCACAACACAGATGGTTAATATAGGATGTGGAATTAAATTGAAATGCCACACCCTAAGAACTCGGCTGATTTCCTTTTTCCATTCAAGGATGGCTGACTCACAAGTCAGAACTGCTGAGAAGGCAGATTTAGGAGGCTGTGGTAGTGTGTCATCCCAGGCTCTATGAGGGCCATGAAGATGAGGAAGACAGAGATGCTGGTTATAAGCTTAGCCTGAAGGAGGAACCAGGCATAGCACTGAGCACCAACAACTCAAGTCATTTCAGAATGCAGAATGAGAACATTGTGTTTTCAGCCTCAAGGAACTTAGGGTGTCAGGAAGGCTTCCCCAAGTAAGTAATGCCTAGACTGAGTCTTGGAGGGTGAGGAGGAGTTAACCACGTGAGAGGGTCCAGGAGGAGAGAGTTCTCTAAGGCAATCAGGAAACTGATGTTGCATGGGAGGACTATTGTAGAGGTAGTCAGGAAGGCAGAACGGCAGACTCGATCCTAAGGGCCAGGCATACTGGGGCTGTCTGTCACTCATGCACTGATTGGCTGGTGCCTGGGAAAGGTTGATTAGATCATGTTGACATGGTTTGGTTATGGTCTGCTCCCAGGAAATTCATCAGAAGAACCTTGATACCACAAGCAAGCAGTTCACGGGAACCGCCTCAACCTTCTACCAGATGTTTACCTTTTGACCATTTTCAGCTTCTGTTCTCTATAGTTCCTTTGTGGTAAATGGCATCGAATATACGCTGACTTAGACTTAAGCCCAGGGATGAAGCTAGTAGCTTGGCAGTAGAGTGCTCCGTCTGAATATGTGACTTGTTCAGTTCTGTCCTCAACACCGTAACAACAAAAATAATCATGCATAAATAAATACCTAACTTCCCCTCCAACATCCAGCCTTGGTTTCTGGCTTAACAGGCTTATGACCTTGTGATTGTAGCTTCATAATTAACAGAGACTTATAAATATTGAAAGAAATGTGATGAGCTGGCAGCTATGTCTTATTACCTTGGGCTCCTAGCAGACTGGAGGGAAGTATAAAATCCTCAGCTCGTTTAGTGGTCTGAATTAGGACTGTACTGGGTAAGTCAGCTGAATAAGCTAGATGAACCTGAGAGTAAAGAGATAGGAAAGAACCTTCCCCCCCAACCCCCTCTATTGTCTGGGTGGAAAAAAGCCAAGAGATCTGGCAACCTCATGCAGTTTAAAAACAATAAGCATCTTTTATTCTCCTTCCAGTCTCAGTGTCCAGAAGCTATGGTTAACAGGGTATCAAAGTGCAAATCATTTAACCCCTCCAAAGTCAGGAGGAATACAAACTGTACGTCATCTCCAATCGACGTTCACCAGGAGTGCCCCGGGGCTTGTCATCCTCTTGGCACTGGGCCACAGTTCAGGGTCTGGCGGAAAGAGGTCTGTAGGACTTGGTGTCTGGCCCCTTGAGATGAGATTAGTTCTCCAATAGCCTGAGTGCCTCTTGGGGAGGCGGCAGCTCATGGGCGGGCGAACGAGGAATCCCTCTAGATAGCCAGCAGGTGTGATGGAGTTAGAACCTCAGAATACTGCTAATGGCCACAGTGAAAGCTGGGGTGAGAGTAAGCCTGCTGGACAGGGGGTGGGGGTCTGCAGAGGGACTGCTAGGGAAGTATACCACACAGTGCTAAAGCAACAGGGAAAGATGAAAAGTGATTTCTGCTAGTGTGAAAGGGAGCGAAGGGAAATCACAGGATGAGTCAGGAGCTCAGGACAAAGCTTTCCTTGGGCTCAGTGCTCTTCTCTTTTCCATGGCCATGAATGCAGGATAGGGAGAAACAGACACATGTCATCTAAGTAAGCCCACATGGGGACATTAGCTTGGTGGAAGACAAATGAGACTCTGACTCTTCAGACACACAAGGGTCCAAGATGTTATCAAATACTATTTGAATAAGAATTGGAAAAGTGAAGGCACTGATAAGAATTAGAAGAAATAGCACAAAATCAAGTTGCAAAGGTGACCAAAGCTTTGATGAAGGTTTGGCTAAGACTGCCAGGAAGTCTGGGCAGACAGACACTGTGGAACACACAGAGTACCACAGGATGGTAACAGACAGTTGGGAGGCTGGGGCCTGCCCTCAGACCCTCATAAGCCTCCTCTCCTTGGCCTAGCCATACACTTTGCAGCAGCAAACAACACATGTAGACTGTTAGGCTGGAGGAGCTGGGAGCCCTGCGTATAGCACAGAGCGGAGTGGGGTTAGGCTAGGGGTGAGGCTGAGTGAATCATTTAGGGGAGCAGAAAATGAAAAGCAGCGCTTACTTGTTGATGTTTGCAAGATAAATATCAGCTACATGACCCCCACTGGGACAGCTGGCCCCCGTTCTGGCTGTCACCTTTTCTTCAGGTGGCTCAGACATGACCTCAATCTCAGACTTGGGGCTGGACCTCTCCACGACACCGTCCTCGCTGGGGCAGAAGGGACAGGCAGGCAGGGAAAAGGGAAAACAACACAAAAAGCAGTGTTAAATCAGCAAGATGCCCCCCGCCTGGACATACACATACATAACCCCACACAGTGTGGAGGCAGCAGCAACCCCTATCTGGGGCTAGCTTTGTAAGCTGAGGCAAGGGAACCTGAGGGCCTTTGGGGGCCACTTAAGTAAATAAATAGTTCGCTGAGTTCTGTTTGACTCTCAGCAACTCAGAAAAGCTTGGCTTGGGGACACCTAGATTCAAAGTATCTGCCTTTGGGCCCATGTTGCTTTCGTGGGGTGGCCACGAGGGGACCACCTCCTGGAGAAGGAGGTGAGGTCCAGGTTGTGGTTTATCTGCTGAGCTTCTGAGCACTGCTGGTAAGGGCAGGCAGCTCTGAAGTGGCTCTGAAGGGAGATGCCATCGATGAGGCATGGTGTGGACACATGTAGCCTCTCTCTGAGCATTCAAGATGGTCCCAGGTCTCTCCATTGCTCTCCTGGCCCCTCTGGCTACTGATGAAAAGGAGAGCCCCTTTTCTCCCACAGTTCATCTTCTCTCGATCCCGTAGTGAAGTCATAATGCTAAATTTGGGAGAGTCCTGTCCATGCACACACCGCCACCAGGTTTGCGATGTTATCAACACAGGGAGGATTTCCCCGCAGAACAAGCCCGGGAGAGGCTGGGAGGGTGCAGACTCAGGATATCAACCTTTAAAAAGATAATAGTAAGGGAAGGACTAAAACCAGTGACAATGCTGTATCCTAGAGAGGTGTGGGGCTGGGGTAGGGCAAAGGGAGGCAGGCATATGTAGGCCACAGGGTTTGCTACTTTCTGCCTAGGAGACATTGCTCCAAAGGATGGGAACCAACAGACAGGCTATCCAGTGGGACCTCTAGAGCCAACTCTGATTTCCCATGTTCTCCGACATCCTTGTCCCTCCTTGCACTACTTTGCTTCTTTTACAAGGGTTCTTTTTCTTTCTAAAAATCTTTCTAAAAAGATTTGTCCTAAAAAGTACCTGTCAATTTTCATTTGCAGGTGGAAATACTACAGCACGTTGGGGTGTCCATAGAAGTTTACGAAGAGAAGCCAAGTCTGTTGGCTCATGCTATAATCTTAGCTGGGGGGAGGCTAAGGCAAGAAGACTGATATAAGTTATACAGAGTGAGTTCAAGCAGCCTAAGTTACAGAGTAAGGCTATGCTGACCAGTCGTCAACTTGACAGAAGCTAGACTATCTAGAAGGATAGAATCACAACTGAGATAATGCTTCCATAAGATCCACCTGTATGACATTTTCTTAATTACTGATTGATGGGGGTGTGGGGGTGGGGTGGGGTGGAGGTGGGGTTGGGGAGGGCCCAGCCCATTGTGGGTGGTGCTATCCATGGGCTGGTGGTCCTGGGTTCTCTAAGAAAGAAGGCTGAGCAAGCCTTGATGAGCAAGCTAGTGATCAGTAATCTGTGGCCTCTGCATCAGCTCCTGCCTCTGGGCTCCTGTCCTGTTTGAGTTCCTGTCCTGACATCCTTCAGTGATCAAAGCATAAAACGAGCTTAACCCTTTCCTCCCCAACTTGCATTGGTCATACTGTTTCATTACAGCAATAATAACCTTAATTACGAGATGTGAAGTGTTTTCTCAACCTAATCTTCCCAGAAAGGAAATAACGCAGGGTCAAATTAAAAGGTCCATGCTATCACTCATTAAGCATACATATAAATGCTGGCTGGCATGTTTCTAAAACAAATGGATCAAGTGGAATTTAAAGGGAGAAGAGAAAGTGGGAGATTAAAACAATTCTCCACTGAGTTGCAGGGGCAGGGTGTTCTCCATGGAGCATTAAGCCTAAGAACCTTTTGGGAATTAGTCTCCCTTCTACAGTGTAGCAGGGACCCCCTCAAAGGTGCCACTTACGTGTCTTGGACTACGATGTACTGATGGGGGATGAGTCCGTCTATACCATTGTGCCGGCCTTCCCACCAGTCGTCAGAGGCTCGCTGGTAAAGCAGCAGGGATGCTCCCTTCTTGAAAGACAGTTCTCGGGCTGTCCGGCCTACGTAGTCAAACTTGGCAATGGCTTCAATGGGCTCACACTCTGGGAAGGGTGGGAAAGAAGAAAGCACATGTTTCTGGGATCTACAGACTCAGGGAACTGGGTGAAAAGACTGCTAACAGTGGTGGGGGGATAACACAGTGGAAAATCAAGCCACACAGGATCCAGAGAGCTCTGAGAGCCTGGCATTGTCTTCTCTGCCCAACTCCTCTCCTTTGCCTAAGTAACACAGGGACGCTGCTTCCCCTGATAACTTCTTGGTGATCCCACAGCTGTTTCTGCTGACTGTCAACCATCCAACATGCCACTCTTTGTTTTTTATTTTTTTTAGGCAGTACTGTGAATTGAACTCAGGGCTTCATCTGTGGACATCCAAAGACACACACTCCACTACTGACCTCTATACCCAGCCTAACATACTATACTTTTGAGCATCTTTCTGGTTATATAGTAAATTCATCAGCAACCTAACACTCAAATGTACCATATTTTAGGTAATTTCTGTTTGTTTTTCAGTCCTCTCAGTAGAATGTAAAATATATAAAGTGGTTTAAAACCAGTGTATGGAAAATGCATATGAAAATAACTTGTGAGGTTAAAAAGGGCTTGTAAGAGCAATGCATTTTTATCCTGTGTGGGCTTTTCTTATGAATACAATGAAGATGATAGGATTAGCCCCCTTTTCCATGAAGTTGTTATGAGGAGTCAATTACAACTGTGAAAAATACTTAGAACAGTGCCCGGCACTGTGGTATGTGCACATCCATTGCTATGTGTACATGCATGTGACATGTATGTGACAGTCACTGCTGTCATCATGTGTCCATTCTAAGCTGCAGGAGAGATTGGATAGTAAGTAGAAGGCTCTCCAAAACATAGAACAATTAGATTGTAAATACCACAGCAGGGAGGAAGGCTGATTAAAACCAAGCCCATGCCCATAAAGCCCTGGGTGGCAAGTCTGCTGCTAAATGGGCTGGCTGAAGATTCCACAGCAGAACCGTCTCCGTTCTCTACAGCCTCAAGTACAGCACTTGGCTCTGTGACCTCCTTTTTCTCAGCTGCCCCACCAATCTCGCTAGAGATAAACCTCTAACAGTGTGAGAACAAGGCAGCCCTAACCAATACTGAATTCTCTCGTTACACCTATTTCTCACATAGAGATCATCCTGATTCTTCTCACACCAGAATCTAACAAGGAGTCCTATCTCTCCCTCTTTCAAAAGCTGGCTCCAGATGCAGGATTCCTAGCAAGGCAGGGTGCAGGCAAGGCTCTGTAGACTGTGCCATTTTCTTTTTCTGCCCATAAAATTCTGAGGCCCCTTGTCAATTGCTGAGACTTCCAGAGACCAAGTGATCCAGAAACAGAGGTGTGGAGCTGTTGGAAGCCAGGAGAATGTGCTGGCTGGACAGACTCTAATAAATCACGAGCGCTCTAGAGGGCTCCGAGGGTGACAGCCGAGCATTCCGCCCCGGGATGCACACTCACACGCTGTTCAGCGCACACAAGTCTGTACTTTGGAAGGGGTCACATTTTCCAGTTGGCAGGCATGCAAGCGTGTGGTTTCTGTGTCCTCATTCCCACCCCCCTCACTTGGCTTCTGTTGAGTTCTTGGCACCCAGAGTCTTTATTCCCCAGGCCTGATGTTTTTCAAATGAGCTTTGCTTTGGTTTCCAGTAACCTGGCAGCATTAGGGGCCGATATCTACTGGATCAGGTTAGATAGGGAGCTAAGAGGTGGGGCAAGGAAGCTAAGGACTACAAAAGGTGGATTATTCACCTCTGGTTTAATTTCTTACTTGAGAATGCCCTCCAAGGAAGGGAGAGACAAGAAACTCCTTTCTTCCCCTTAGGGCCCACTGGCAGCAGAGTTGGTCAAATGAACAGTATACAGCATCATGCCTGCTTTACTGACCAGCAGGCCGCCCCTAGCATACCATCGTCACTTGTGTGGTGTTCCGCTGTAACGTCCTGGGTGGAGTCTTCGGCAGAGATAGTCTCTCCATGAGTGCTGTCACTGAAACAGAAGAATGATGACAGGGACATCACTGTTTGCTCCTAAAGTTTTCCTCCCCTTTGTTGTATCAAATCGATTGCTTGCTAGACTCTAAGAACGCAGCCATCGACTGCTAAGGATAAAAGATTTCTGTGATTCTCTAGTTTAGCTTCTGTTCCCCCAACCACTTGTCAGTACTTGGGACTTGAACTGCCTTGAGAGAAAGGGAAGGCTTTGGAGTTACAAATAAACTCTTTAGAAAACACAACTCAACTACTCAGAGGTCAATTCTCTTCATGAATTCATTCCTGGTTTTTAGGAGCATGGCAGAAGGAATGCTCTGGTTTTTGTAGCAGGGACAATTGGATCTAAAAACCAGCTCTGATGTTTGATAGCTACATTTGCTGTTACTTTTAAAATAGATACAGAGGTGTGTGAGGATCAGTGGTGTAATTTAGTGAAGGCTGTGGCAAGAGGGGTGCTCAGTAAGTGTGACATCTTTCCTTCTTCCTTTCACTCCATGCCCCTAGGTGCCTCGTGACTCACTGGCCTCGGCACTGATGAGAAGCAGGAAGTGAGTGGAGCATGAGTGGAATAAGAGCAAAGGAAAGGATCTCTGGGCAGTGGATTTTACTGGAGGCCAGGGGATGAAGCTCAGCCTAGTCCTTAACACATGTATCTTCTCTTAAGTCATCCAGGGCAGAACTGAGGATGGCTACACGTTACTGTGGACAAGTTACTGTGTTTCTTCTCTTATCTTCTGGCTCAGGGAGGAGATGGCCATTCTTGAAGAGCAGAAACAACCTTCTGACCCTGTCTGAAGTTTTCTCCTCTGTCAGTAGGAACCATCAAGCACACCCTTCCAGGCAGGCAGACCTATAAACACCCCACATTCAGCCTGCCTCTCCCTGCCCAGTACACAAGCCCCTCCCATCTAAGAAGCCCTTTAAAGACTAGGCAACAAGTCGGTCCCAAAGGAAGGTTCTTAAGTTCCAGAGAATACTCTGGTAGACATCAATAGGGATTCTTCTTTGTTTAAAAAAAAAAAAAAAAAAAAGAAAAGAAAGAAAGAAAAAGAAAAAATAAAACAGTGGGAATAATTCCTTACTGTTTTCTGGGCCTAAAGACCGTCCCAGGGGTGAAGTTCATCCCTATGCATCCCATTAAGGCATCAAAGCATCAGTTCTTAAACTGCAGGGAGCCTTGGAGGGCTTGCTAAAAAGCATGTATTGTCTATCCCACTCTAAGCTTTTCTGACTCACAAAATCTGTCTGGAGTTAAGAGAATCTGCATTTCATTCTGATCTCACAGGACCTGGTGCTGTTGGTCTGGACTTCCCACTTTCCAATTTGTACCATGGTAAAGGAATGATACTTTCTGAGGTTCTATGTAATCCTAAGAGCCTGTGCTTCTCCCCTCCTGCGCCCTTGGCCCTGACAACATGGCTAATACTATCAACACCTGGACCCAAGGTCCCAACAGCAGTCCTAGGCAACCAGAATCCAGTCTGGAGACTGGTAGGTAGTCTGAAAAATGTACATTTTCATATCTGTGGAATGGCTAAGCAGGTTGATGCTCCACCCTAATGGTCCTGGTTTCTTGGCTACTCTCCTAGATTTGGGAGGTGGGAGGGCATACCTTTTCACTTCCTTAGCTCACTGTGATAATATCTTTCTTCCTAAAGAGGGAAGTCAGGAGCTAGGTCAATGACAACTGCTCCTTGATGCCACTGGCCCAAGGGCAAGGACAGTGGCACAAATGTTCCCAGATTACCTGTGTGGTGTTTTCAAAGGACACTAATAAATATCACGTATACAACATATGGGTTAAGGGCTGAGGAAAACACTTGGGAGAAAACTATAAGAGTTTCCATGTGTGTGTTCTAATAAACCACACTCCTTGGTCTCTGTTTCCTGGATAGAGCCTGGGGATGAGGGAGCTGGGACCACTATACCTCCTCCCCTTTTACTGGTCCATAACCTGTAGTGGTTGATATTTAACTTTACAGGTAAAGGTAGGAACTGAAGGACCATTCCACAGCTTTCTAACTACTCATGCAAAGGGGAGTAATGTGTAGGAAAATAGTTCCTTGGAGCTCACAGGCGAGGTGATCAACTGATCGACAGGCTCAGTCACCATGAACCATCTGTCAGCCACAGAAAGCTTTGTCTCTAAGCTCAGATGCCGGCCAAGGATCTGTAGTCCAGGAGAGAATAGATCCAAGGATGCCATAAGAGTTTACAGACAAATGTTATTTTCTTCACTCCTTGGGTTCTGAGAGGATCATGGAAAACCATGGACCAGCTGACTGCTAACTACGTAAGCAAGCACCGTGCCCTCTCCTACCAGCAATGGGGCTGGAAGGTTCCAGGTGCTCATTTAGATGGAAGAGGATTTGGGCTGACTGTGCCTTCAGCTTCTATTGAGAACCATTTAGAGAAGAAGGGAGGGGACGAGACAGCAGGGGTGAGAAGGCAGCTGCCCTTGTAGTCAGTGAAGAACGGCACTGTGAAGTGGTCTTGGGGCATCTGTGTGGGGTGGTGGATGGAGCCTGACCACCCCACAGTACCTAGAAAGCCAGTACTCAGGGTTGAATCCCCATCACTGGGGTGGCGGATACTTTGCACTGACCTTTCCGGATTGTATGGGGTTCATCTGAAAGGGAACTAGTATTCCAATTTTTGGAAATGATTCCTTTTTCTAAAAGAGGCAGTCTAATACAAATACTTAAGAAGGTTCCTTTTAGAACTTATGTACTCAGGTTAGGTCATGAAAAACTTTGTCTACGCAATCTCATACTTTTACAGGGGTGGAACTATGCGTAACCCACTCCTAATAAGTTTACACCTTTTCTCTTACAAATATCTGAAATCATGCCACCCCATAAACTCAGTGTGCCTCGTATACAGATTCTTCCAACTAAGAACAGGATTCCCTGGGACCCAGCTCTCTTTTCCTCACAATACACAGCTTGGGCACCACTGCCTAATGAACAGTAGGTCTAAACACTGCGTTATAAACTCTCCTTCTCTGGCGAACTGCTATTAATGCCTTTATTTTCAAGATGGTTCCTAGTCACACAATACTCATTTCAAAAGGGAGGTGGGTGAAGTGGCACTTATTCTGTGGGTGGATCCAAGATGGGAGGACAGCCAGACCCTAGCAACCTACAGAACCTGTATGTGGAGGTGAGGACCTGGCTGCTTTCCTTCGGGTTTTGCTTGGCCATCTGGCCCCTACAGCAGTGATGATCAGGCACGCTCATCTCTCCTCCCCTCCGTGGGTCTTACCAGTAATCCTCCATGCTCCCTCCTCTGCTGTAGATGGGACCCTCCAGCTCCCTGGGATTTGGGAAAATGTTCTCATGTTGGATGATGATGGTTTTGATCAGTTCATTCACGTGGGCTTGACAGGACACCTGGTCGTGGCCCTCTGGCACTGACATCAGTGAGGGCCCGAAGCAGATGGCAAGGTTGTAGGGGTCCATCATGTTCTCTTCACTGAACTGTGATAAGCTGGAAGAGAAGAAAGAGAGAGAGAGGAAATTGGAAAGCTCTCACATGAATGCCCAGAAAACACAAACATAAGAGGCATTGCCAGAAGGAAAGTTGTAAGTCCACAAACCGCCACCTGCCTTTCTGGGCATCGCAGGCCTTCTGGAAAGTCATCCGGGAAGAGCCACTGCTAATGGGGGCCAAGGAAGGGAAACATGCAAGATCTGCTTGCAGGTCTGACTTCTTCTCCAGTTCCCTATTTGAATCCTTGAGTCTCATCTTTACCCTTGCCTTTGACCTTACACATCAGAGCTACCCTTTTTTGAGAACAGATCATATAACACGCTGCAGAACTGGATATGGCTGCCACAGACCAATTCACTAAACTATCAGAACAGATGGGGCCCTCAGCTTGCTTTGGGAAACCAGCACAGGATGCAGGAACTGTGCATCATGTGTTTCCATGCATGCATACAAAAGAATCATGTTACTGGGCATTTTCTATTCCAAATTCTCTACTTACTACAAATACAGTCAGCGGATTAATTTTTTCACTCCACCAGGACAGTGAATTCTTTTTAGAATAGCTAATATAATTATTTAACATTTTCTTAATATCCCCTTGTATTATTATTACATCCAGGAATTAATTATGCATTTTGTTTATATTCTGTTTGGGGTTCCCTTGGACATAGGCTAATTTTATTATTGCTTATTTATTTAGAGATTTTTTTTCCCCTCCATTCTCAGCCAGCAGCTGCTCCAGTCACACCCAACCTTGGCCAAGGACCCAAATACGCAACTATCACCATGCCTGATGAGTCCCTAAGGGTCCCTATCTATGGTGATTTGAATAAGAATGGCCCCCATAAGATCATATATTTGAATATTTAAGTCAGCAGGGAATAGCACTACTTAAGAGGGATTAGAAGGTGTGGCCTCGTTGGCATAGCTAAGGCCTTGTTGAAGGAAGCCCACTGGAGATGGGCTCTGAGGTTCAAAAGCTCAAGCCAGGCCCTGGCTCTCTCTTCCTGCTGCCTGCAGATCTGGATGTAGAAATCTCAGTTACTTGTACCATGTCTGCACGCCTGCCTGCCACCATTTTCTCTGCTGCCAGGATGACAGTGGACTAATCCTCTGAAACTGTAAGAAAGCCCTAACTAAGTGCCTGTCCTGGCACAGAAGCCTGGGCTGACTTTGGGTCCATCCTCCCAAAGCTTGAAGGGCTATGGACACTGCTGAGGCGTTTGCCCTTCTGGTGGTCATCAGCAGTAGGCTCTCAGTGTCCAATCCTGACAGACCCTGGAAAGGAACTAGGGTCTTGGGACTCTACCGCCATTCGTCTGGACTGGGAGAAGTTCATTTCTCGTGTGTCCCTCACCCAGACTTCTGTTACAAAGCTGGTTTTCCTCTAACAAGTGGCTTTCTTCTCTGCTGGAGCATATGATGTGTACCTGTGTTCCTTCTACAATCACTGTAGGACATCAGAGATGGCATGGCAGGTGACACGGGCCTGTGAGCATATCTGGGGAATTTTCTTGATTGCTAATTGATGCAGGGAGCTCAGCCCACTGTGGGCAGCACTATCTTTAGGCAGATAAGCCTAGACTGTTTAAAGAAATGTAGCTGTAGATGGGAGGAAGCTAGTGCCCACCATTCCACTGTGGTTTCTGCATAAATGATCTTTGGTCCTATCCACTTTGCTGCCAATGTTATAATTCCATTCTTCTTTATACCTTAATAAAATACCATGTTTATCCTTTATCTGCTGACAGACTTACTGCTAGGCTAGTTGAATCTCTTGGCTCCTGAATAGTGCAACAGTAAACATGGAATGCAAATATATCTGCATATAAACATAAACAAATATATGTTGACTTCAAGTCCTTCAGGAATATACCCAGGAATGTTTTAGCTGAGTCATGTGGTAGTTCTATTTTTAGCATTTTGTTGCACCTGCATTCTGATTTCCATAGTGTCTGTACTAGTTTGCACTTTTTTCAATCTCATATAAGGTTTCCTCCTTCCTGACATCTTCACCAACATTTATTGTCCATTGTTTCTTTATTTTCTTCTTTCCCCTTTCCTTTCTTTCTTCTCTCATATTTACATCCTGACTATAGTTTCCCCTCTTTCTAGTCTCTCCCTCCCAACCTCCCTTCTCTCACCAAGCCACCCCCAACTCCCAACTTCCCCCAAGAAAGGCTTTCCAGGGACATCAACTAAACACAGCATAACAACCACAATAAGACCAGGCACATATCCTCACACTGAGACTGGATGAGGCAACTCAGTAGGAGGAAAAGGGTCCCAAAAGCAAGCCAGAGAGTCAAGACAGCCCCGCCCCCACTGTTATGTATCCTACAAGAACATCAAGCTCCACAGTTGGTTGGACTGATATGCAACAGATTCTCAATATACCTTTCTTTTCTGCTCGTGTGTACGTGTGTGTGTGTGTGTGTGTGTGTGTGTGTGTGTGTGTGTGTGTGTGTGTGTAGGCCATGCCAAACAAAAGGGACGAAGAGACAAGAGAAGGCCTAATGGGAGGGAAAGGGACGAAAGGAAGGGTAGAGGAATATATGTGACATGCAAACAGATGCAGGGCTTTGGAAGAGGAAGAGGACTGGTAAGAAGAAGTGGGGAGCAAAGAAGAACAAAGTAAAATGATACATACATATGAAAAGATCATAATGAAACCCATCACTTTATATTCTAAATAGGAATAACAATAAATAAGAGTATAAATTAGGTGGCACTTAACATATTCATAATGTTGTAAAACCCTTATCTCTAATTTGCACATACTATCATCATCCCTGAAATTAATCTGGTATTCACTAAACAGTTACTTTCCAGCCCTCTTCTCAGTCCCTGGCTACCAGGAATCAACTTTCTATTTCTATGGATTTGGCTGTTTTGAAAATGTAATGGACTCTAACAATGTTGAGTGTTTTGTGTGTGTCTAGTTTATTGACTCAACACGGTATTTTCAAGGTTCACCTGTATGGTATCATGCACCAATTCTTCATCCCTTTTTATGGCTAAACAATATCCTACTCTATAGATAAGGACCATTTTGTAAGCTTAGAGACAGAACTTCCCCAAGGTGAACATTCAGATGAGGCCCACACTTCTAACCCAGCACTGTCTTCACAACATGAGCCTAGGGCTAAGGTCAACAACTAAGCTGCAGATGAAGAGGTAACCCATAGATACCATTAGCTTGGTTCTCTGCGATGTAATATGTGTACAATTCAAGAATAAGCGTCAGCTACATTAACGTGTGCATTCCCAAAGTGTGGGTCCAGGTAAGGGCTCCACGAGGAAACAGCTGCCAACTCTGGCTACAACTGTTGGCAGCTGCATACTTATCAGCTGTCATCTTCCCATGGAGACTGTGCTTTACCCTGTTGATCAGTAAAACAATATTTTAAAAATTATATACCCACAAACAAATTAATAATTGGAATTAGTAACATTCCTGTGCTGTTTTCTAATAATGTCTCTTCTTATACTGCACCATGTTTACTCTCTTGTTTCTCTCCCCTGCAAATCCAGGGAAAGATAACAGTTTATCTGTCTTCTCTGTCCCTACCAGCTGCTTCAGTTGGCTGCTCTTGTCATGCTCCTAGTTCCTGGGGGACAAACAAGGCTTACAGGTAAACATGGGTATGGTGATGTGAACAAGTAGTGACTTGTGGTCCTGAGGAAACGGTCTAGCCAGAGTAGTGAGCAGTGTTTCCAAGCTATGCATAAGCACATCGATGAGTTATGAGGATTTCATCTCAAGGGCAGATGGGATGCTGGGTTAGGACTCAGCTTAGGGAGGACGCAGACTGAAGAGTCAGGATTCTGTAGTTCTGCAGTGGGATGGGTGACAGTGAGGGCTTTCCAATAGGGTTTTAGGCGGAGCCTAGGGGGTTTTAATCGAGATGCCTATAAGGCCAGGCTGATCATGAAGGCATAACCAGGATGGGCCTATGAAATGGATTCTAAAGTTGTAGTCATTTTAAACAAACACTAACTATGTATGAAGGCTTCACACTCACAAAGTATGTGCTAAAACAAACTCCTTTGGTTTATCTTTGGTTTCCCTGTTTTGATGGATTCAGGAAACCATAGAACTACTTCTTGGCTATATGGAAACCTAGGGCCAGCATGACAATAGATGACAACATGGAGAAGGCTGGGGACCAAGGTAAGCTATGTCGCACCCAGTGAATAGACCCGTTGTCATGGGAAATTACTGCCACATAAGAATACAGGTCTAGTAATGTTAGTTAGATATAACAGCTTTTCAAAAGCTAGGAATCTAAAGTTTTAAAAGTAGGAATTCTAAACAGTTAAATATTGTTTTAATGTTTTTAGGACACAATGGAACCAAAGGAAATATACTGGAGTGCCTCTCGGGCCTTCAGGTTATAATCTTTGTTCTAGATCATTGAGTAAAATGAAGACAGAAGAGCTTGAAAGGTGCATGTTTCTGCTTCCTGCCTTGTCTGCAACATGGGGACACCCATCTGTCCCAGGCAAGCAGGCATTGCTTGAATAAGAAATATCCCATCTAAGCCCATGGCCTCTCTGGTCCTGACTTTTTTCCAGCCACATGTACTATAGGTGACTATCACAGTGGTATCTCCACTTCAGGGTTTTCTTGGATTTGGTTCCCACAGTTAGCTGCTGAAAAACCTCCTCTTGGACGTGTAAAGGAAGTGTGGGACTACCTGGCCCACATCAGCACCTATCTCAGCTTCTTTCTCTAGTCCTTGTTTCCCTAATTCCCTAAGTTCATAATTGCCCTTATGTTCTGGAAAGAATTTAGGATTTCTCTCGCCTCAGCCAGCCTATAAGCAAGTCCTGTTAATGCTGTGTTCAAAGTAGATCCGAAGCCTGACCCTTTCTGTCATCTTCTCGTCTACCAACACCTAGCTGGACCATGTCACAACCTTGGAATAGGTCTCTCTTCTCTTTTTGACCCTTTGCAGTAACTTCTCCACAAATTAATTGGCAGGTTTGAAAATAAGTACCTAAAAGCCAGATTGTACCATTTTTCTCTTTAAAGGCTTTAAGTCATCCCCAAATTCAAACCTACTATTATTGTAACTCTCAAATCTTCATGTCTTTACAGGCCCCTTCCTCACCCTTCAGGCTACTGCTTGTACCTTGTCTTCTCAGAGGCCTCTGTGGCAAGCACATCTCTAAATTGGTTCTTCTTCCTATCCTTTGTCCATTATGACCCCTGAACTCTGTCCCCAACTTTACTCTTCTTTTTCCCTTAGCAGCCATTCTACCTGAAGTATCAACTATTGTCTGTTTCCTTCCTTGTACCATGAGGTAATGATAAAAGGCTATTCTCTTCCCATTTGGCGGTGTATTTTTAATAGCCTAGCACTGTAGTTGGTGAATGGTAGATGCTCAGTAAGTGTCTGTTAGGATAGACAATAAGACACAGATCCATGTGAAAGCTCTGTGTAGTCAAAGCCAAGTCATTCACTGTGAAGGCTACTCACTGATTGAGGAAGGCAAAGAGGTATCTCATGATAATCAGAGTGGGCTTGGGCAGGACCAGAAGGACTTTCCGGATATGCACAGCTCTCTCTTGCAGGTTGTCCATTGCTGAAAGAAGAAGGCATGTTATCCTCTGCATGACTGCAGTCACCAGCAGCATAACTCAGAGCGAGCAAAGCTGGCCCACACATAGCCCTGGGATAGTGACAGAGGCTTCCCCCGGGATGTTCTGTGGGATGAGACTGTTTCAAAAGATCACATGCTGGGACCTACACCCTGACTAGTACAGACTCAAGGTATATGTTCCATAGGCACAGAAAGTTGGATATGTTCCCTCTCTAATTTAAACAACGACAGACATAGACAAGGCCTTCACACCTCCTGGATTTTCAGTCTGGCTCAGCATTTGGACTGAATACTTACTTGTTCCTCTTTTGGTTGTTTTGAGAAAAACTCCGGGCATCTAGAATGCTAGTTCTCTTTTTTTGTTGCTGGTGTTTCTGAGAGTTCTGTGTAGTCAAAGCCAAGTCTTTCACTGCGAAGGCTACTCATTGATTAAGCAAGGCAAAGAGGTCTCTCATGATAAACCTGTCATGACTGCTGGATAATGTCTTAAAGGGTCCCACACATGAGAAGGGACAGCGGCTGTGGAAGTCCTTTGTTGACCCCTGTGTACACAGTTATCTATTCCAACTTTGGATAAGTCTGGCTTCCTTCTTCCTTATCTAAAGTAGACATGAGCAGAGCCTGAGTAGAGTGAGAAGACAGCAGATGCTGGAAAAAGTAGTAAAATCTATGAAGACAACTGGAAAAGATTCCTGGCTTTTGTGCTATGGTCAGGTTAGTTACAGATTTGGCCATATGCCTGTGACCTGTCATGAACAGCCTCTGACTTCGCGGTGTGACAATATGAACATGATCTGGCAGCCTTTATGTGAATAAGAAATAGCAAATACTGGATTAGGAGCAAGAATAAGGAAGAACTGGGCATCTGAGGAATCTGCTGTGCCTTGGCAACTCCAGCCCAATGTAAGAGACTTCACTTGGGTCCAGTCTTGGAAAGGAAAGACATGAGATGTGACCTAAGTAACACGTGTTTGTAACTGTCACGTAACTCCTTCCCATTAGACTCTCATAAATACATAGACAACAAAGAGAACAAGTATCCTAGATGTCTGGGCTTTTCTCAGAACAACTGAAAGAGGAACAAGTAAGTATTCAGTCCAAATACTGAGCCAAACTGAATTCAGGAGGCACAAAGGCCTTGTTCAAACTGGGGAAAGAGCTTCCCTGCATTTACTCCCTTCACCTTCTGGGGCCACCATTCAGATAAGGTCTATGCACTGGCCATCTGTATGTCAACTTGACACTAACTACAGTCATTTGGGAAGCAGGAACGTCAATTGAGAACCCCCCCCCCCCCACTAGATTAGCCTGTGGGTAACTTGTGGTGTGTTTTCTTGTTTGATGTAGGAAGGCCAGCTCAAAGTGGGTGGATGGTGGACTCAGTTGTATAAGAAAGCAGGTTGAGCAAACCACAGGGATCCAACCAGGAAGCAGCACCCTCCATGGCCTCTGCATAGTTCCTACCTCCAGGCTCTGACCCTGTTTGAGTCCTGCTCTGACTTCCTTAGTGATGGGATGTAAGATGAAACAAACCCCTTCCTCCTCAAGTTGCTTTTGGTTACTGTGTTTTATCACAGCAATAAAACCCCAAATAATATAATCTGCTTCTCGAATGACTTGATATTATTATTTTAAATTTCCACGGGTTTCTCATGGAATCAAGTGGTAGGATGCTTCAGGATCACCAACTATGCTAAATGCCTAGGATGGCTTTTTAAGCTCTACAGAGAACTTTAAAGAAACCAGAGATTGTTCTCTGGGAAAATACTAAATGGTACTTTTAAGTGCATAGAGGGGCTTTTCTTGTTTTCAGACACATATGAATGTATGTATGTATGTATGTATGTATGTATGTATGTATGTATGTATACATGCATATGCATATGTAGCAGGTAAGCCAATGTACATATAAAACAACAATCAGGGAGCATGGTCAGTGTTTATAGTTTCCTTTGGTCCTATTAAAAGCTCCAACATTGTGTATAAGCTTCAAGTATCTGACAAGACTGGATCTTACAGATGAGTGTACAAGCATTTTACTAAAAAAGATAAAACCCAGAGATAGGAATTAATGATGAGATAAATTAGGAGAAAAAAAAAAGCCAGGTGTCTTGACTCGAATTCTATACTATTACTGTTAAATCATTCTTTCTCTTCCACTACTAGAGATAAACAGTAGAGATAAAGAGGAGAAACTCACTGGAAGAAATACATAAAAACAAAAAACTTGATCTAAAAGCCTAGGAGGAGACAAATGGATGAAAATTTCCAAGTATCTTGCTGCCTGCCATGCATGGGATACTTACTGACACAGGCAATCAAGTCATGGAAGATGTCTTTGGGGAAGAGCGGGTGTTCCAGCCCCCGGAAGTAAAGCTTGAGGACGCCAGCTATGGAGTCCATGTCATGGTCATTCTGGTCCCCAGCCAGGGGGTCCTCTCCTGAAGAAGGTAGCCCCCATTCCAAAAGGAAAGAGAGAGAGTTAGGCAAACACACAGGTGAGGTGGAGATGGTGGAGGGGTGACCCATTTATATCCTCAGTATCTCTCTATCCAGCAAAGGCCAATGGCCGCGATGTGGCACTGTTGGGTTAATGAACATTCCCTGTGGGTTGGGGGACAGAAACCAGAGATTGTTTTTCTCATAAGAATCATGAAAGGATTCTTAAAGGAGACTGAGCCCATGGCGGAGGGGAAACAAGACCAAGAGGCCGGTTTCTCTGACTACCATAGCAGAGGACACCCACTGACAAAACAGTCATCCCAGAATCCCCATGGAAAATTTCATATCAAGTGTAATTAAATTTAATGATAACACCAACCCTAAATTGAAACTATACATATATCAATTACAGTGACAGAAATTGCCAAAGCTTGCCCATTACCTTAATAGACCACAAGATGATAAATGGGATACAATGAAGAGGCACGTTAGCCTTGCTGTTAGCTGCTACCAAGGGCTCTGGATAAGGCTCTAAACTGCCTGGATATAGAGTGAGGACTTGGGGTTTTGGCGGATCACCATAGGAATGAGGCAGGATGGGTGGGGCTAAGAAAGAAGGAAACCGGGGCATGCCCCAGTGTCTCTCTGTGTGTCTACTGAAAGTACAGAGAAAACAGGCGGTTTCTTGGCTTTATAAGCAGAGAACTCAGGGGAAAGGTGGAGCCAGCTCTCGGGGCTGGCGAACATCTAGTCCCATCTTTGGCTATTCCCCGCTCACCTCTCTCAAAGGCGTTCTTTATGTCGTTCACTTCTACTTGTGACCCAGACACCCGGAAAACCCCCTCATGTCGTAGGCCTAGAAACACACAAAATAAAGTGGTCAGAGTGAAAACAGCAAGTTCACAATCGTAAATCCCATACAGATGGGGTTACAATTCCCACCTCCACTGGTACTATGTCTTTGTCTTTTTTAGGACAAAGGAGAAAAAACAGGGAGGGCACAGATACTAGACAGGTCTCTGGAAGGATCATGAGGCATCAGTTTGTTTTTTTTTTAAGATGTATTTATTTATTATATATGAGTACACTGTAGCTACCTTCAGACACACCAGAAGAGGGCATCGGATATGAGGCATTAGTTTTAAGGGAAGCATCAGGCCAAAGACTTAAGGGATGTTCACAGCCTCTTCTGCTTCCAAGGGAGACTACCAGGCTGTGGCCTCCCCACTTTTAGTTTACTGTTCCTGACTATAGAGTGGGAAATCACCTCTGGGTGCTTTCTTACTGCCTGCGGTCCAAGAATGGAGGCAGGTATTGGCAGGTAGAACACTATGTACCATGAGAGGTTAGAGAAAGATGGGTTGTTATAACTTCGTTAGCATTTTAACACTATTCCCATTATTCTAGGAAAATCTCTGAACTGATGACATAAAAACAAATGTGACCAATCAGTGGATGACTTTGTCAATCTCTGTTCAAGGCACTGGTCCCTGATGGCTGCCCTTTGTTTTGTTTTTGTTTTGTTTTGTTTTTTTTAAAGAAAACATGTTAATACTGCATTGCAAGGTGCACAAAAATTATCTTCTCATGATTTTGCTGGAGTGGAGATAGTCATGAAAGACAATGCTTATATAATGATTGCCAATAATGCTATCCTAGAAAGTATTTGTCCTCATATAACCATCCAAGGTCAGGGTTAGCAGTAACTCATGTTCTAGATGAGGGGCTGGTGACCGATGACACGGAGAACCGGGACCAGAGCTCAAAGGTAGTCTTGTTGCAATCACAGACTCAGTTTTTGGTGTCAGACTCAGGGCTTATTCCAGTGCATGTACAGAGAGGGTGGGAGGAAGCCATCTTGGCCTGATGTACTTAGACAGGTTACATCGAGCACCACACACCACACACTACACATTCTCAGTAAGAAAAATCAGGAAACAATCACTACTGATTGGCCTAACTACTATCTCCAGCTGTATCAGGACTTTTAGCCTTTCTCTAAGCCTAGATCTCCTTTGTCAACATTTCTCTGTGATATTCCAAAACCTTGATAGAAACCTCAGATTCTAGAAAAGCAAACAAAACAGAATGAGGCTATATTTTGCTGGCTATTTCATAATTGTCCTCTAGGTGAGGGGAGCTGTATTCAATTAGTTAGGTCCTGGAGGTATAACAAGACTGAAATTGTGGAATCTGACTGGAAGTAAGTGAAGGAATGTCATTGCCCGGCTTCTAGTAAGGTGTAAGCTGTTTGTTCCTCTGAGGCAATCTCTAAAATACTCCTCAGAGAACGGCAAGCAACATTAAAATCCCATCAGTGCTAGTGCGGTGGTACTATATCAGTTACCAAATGGGGTATGAGAGCCAGAAATTGTTGTTTAAACATAAAATGTATCATAAATACTGAGACTCTGACAGAAACGGAAACATACCCCAGGACTTAACTGGAAACAGAGTACAAGGAAATGTCACCTCAAACCAGGCTACTTGGTGTGTTTTAGATGGGAAAGTACTACACAACTTTCTGAGAGGGTCAGTTCAGTGCTCTTGGGTACGTCTGATGGCTAAGGTCATGTAGCCTTGGCCTGTGGGACCAAGGGAAGAACAAATGAGAGATGAACTTGCTGGAAATCAGACAACTGGCCTAAAATACTGAGCTCTCCTTCAGTCTAGTTTCCAGTTCCCCTAGAGAATAGATTCTCTAGACTAGGGCCACTTACTATTAGGACCAATTATTATTATTATTATTATTATTATTATTGTTGTTGTTGTTGTTATTATTATTATTGTTGTTGTTTTATGTGTGTCTGTGTGTCTATGCATGTCTCTGTGTGCGTATGCATACACGCATGTGCACACTTGTGTGTGTATGCTATGGCACATGTGGAAATCCATGTTCTGAGGATTGAACTCGTATTATCAGGCTTGTGAGGCAAGCACTTTTACCCACTGAGCCATCTCACTGGCACACCAGACAGAATCTTTTGAGTAAGTGATATAATAATTCTGAGAGGAGAAACAAGTTTTCTAGAAAGGAAAAACCAGTTGACATTTTGGTATAATGTATAACCAAAATAATATATCTATAATCTTTAGTCTTTGTTTTTCTTAGCACACGCGAACATGAAAGCATAAAGTGCTCTTGGATTAGTGTAAACTATTTGAAAATGCTGTAAAGCACTGGCCTGTGGCTTCACCTCTGGTCAACCGCCCTTCACCCTTCCTGCTTCAGCCTGTGTTCTTTCTTCCGTCTGTCAACAGGTCCTGCACTTTGTGCTCTTTCACCACAAAATACTCTTCCTCAGACGGACACATCGCTTACCTCTTCCTCACAAGTCCACCAAAGTGTGGACTTTTCATGACCCATTAAACAGTGCCTCTCTCCACTCCCATCCTACACTCTGTTTCTCTTTTCTTTGTAACATACACCAGCACTGGAAATACTGCAAGTCAGTGTGTTTGCTAGCTAATCGTGCTTGTTCCTCAGTGGAACAGAAGTTCCAGCAGGAGCCTTTTCACTGGTCGTTAATAAGCAACCAATATGGACTCTGTGTTGAAGGAACAGATGAATGCATGGGTGAATGAAAGAACCCACTTCTTCCCACTGTTCGTTAGGAACCTCTTCTACTGAACTCAGCTTGAATTTGTCTTTGCCAGCTCCGTGGTATTAATTACTGCTATCTTGTAAAGTTTCTTATTCTGCCACTATCAATTACTATTGCTTTATTTCTTTCATTAACTTAGTATCTGCTCACTTATTTTCTTCCAAACACATCATAAAAATCACTTAAAGACAAGATTAGTAAATCATTTCTCTGTATGTTTTCTTTTTTGGCAATACATGATGCTCAGTCCTGGTCAGGGGCTCATAACCTCCCTGTTGGTTGTTCAACAGTGAGGAGCCATGCTCATACTTCAAGAGAACTGAGGTAACATTAGAAACTTACAGTTTATCGAGATTAGGATATGATGTAAGAATGCTGAAATAGGGGCTGGGGATTTAGCTCAGTGGTAGAGCGCTTACCTAGGAAGCGCAAGGCCCTGGGTTCGGTCCCCAGCTCCGAAAAAAAAAAAAAAAAAAAGAACCAAAAAAAAAAAAAAAAAGAATGCTGAAATAATTATTATTTCAACAATGACTCTAAGAAATATCCCAGTTTATAGGGAGAAGAGGATGTAGAATAGAAAGGTGCCTTGGAATTTAGACAAGCAATATCTGGCTTCTTTAGCTCCAGGATGGCCATTTTATGACTTTTTAAAGTATTTAAAAACTATTTCTGATGTGGTTTCTAAACAATTAAAGTCCAGTATAGATATTCTAAATATTCTCACCTTTGGAAAATAAACTTGCTGGTAATTATTAAATCTGTCTAATGAGGCCATTAGCTGGTAAAGAACAGAGTTAAATCTCTTGGCTTTGCCCAAGCAGAAGGGTAAGTACACCTTGACTAATGTTGAGAAAGAGCCAGTCCCTGAGGACTCTCAAAAGTCGGATACAACTTTACAACAGTTATGGAGCTCATAGGAACACTATATCCAATGAGGCCAAATTAAAACAAAATCCAAATATTATATACACAATCAATGCAACATTAGAGATGAAACTGTTTCAAACCATCCCAGCACAGCTAATGGGACAAAATGGTTAGGCTATGCCATGGAAGGTACCTACATACACCAAGACTATAACTACAGGTCCATTACCACCACAACCACATGGTCTAACTGCACTTCTTCACAAGACTGCTGGGATTTAAAACTCTGGAGCTACAGAAGAGCATGGTAAGTGGCTAGGTCAAAATAGGTAGACACGGTCTTTCTGAGGGAGTCAGCAGTACATGAATGAGTTAAGACTTATTCCTTTTCTCAGAATGTGAGGATGGGAAGGCACTCTCTCTTCTCTCTCTGGTGTATATGCATATAATGTATACATGTGCTTGTGTGTAGCTATGGAGGGCAGAGGACAGTGTTGGTTGTTCTCTATTCTAATACTCTCTGCCTTTGACACACTCCTTTGAGGCAGTGACTTTCCCCTGAACCTAGATCTTATAGGATTCTTTTTAGGGGTAGGGTGGCAGTCCTCAAGCCCCAGAGACCCTGTCTCTGCCTTCCACAGAACTAGAGTTACAGCTGTGCATAAGATGCGGCTCTTCTTGTTATGGCAGTTTGGGAATTTGAATTGAGGTCCTCTTGGCTGTGCAGCAAGCGATCTTAACCACTGAAGCATCTCTCCAGCTCCAACTACTGCTATTGTTTTGTAAAGGAGTCTTTGAAGTTCTAACTTTTTGCACAAAGGTATGAGCGAAGCTGTATTTCTGCTTACCATGTCTGCTAATAAACCGGATGCAGCTTTCTACCACCAGAGGAATTGCCTGGCTGGAGTCCTGAAAAACAAAACAGGAATACAGAAATCAAAAACCAAAAATAGAAGAAGTGAGTCTGGTCTCAAAATGGAGATAACACCGCTGTCTGGTCACCCCCAGCCTGACTCTTCATTGATACTGATTGGGGAGGGGAGAAGGAAGGCCATGATCTGAAGGAACCAGAGCACTCGAGGAAGCTGTTTGAAAATACAGATGACATTTAAGAGAATACTCTGAGAAATGAGGATCACTTACAGACAGTATAGTAGTGAGAGACACCCCAAACAAAATATTCCAGGGGCTTTGCTTCTGTGACCTTAACTCATGTGTTGAAGAAGTAGATGCAGCAATGTGTGCTCGACCTCACAGGCTGATGGGGTGTGGTAGAACCAGAGATAACTGTTTCTAGAAATGATTCTTTAAAGGCTGGTGCCCGTTAACAGTGAAGAAAGATTCTATTAGTGGTATTAAAGAAGATACAGAAGACTATAACTTGAGAGACTACTTTGAAAAGTTTGGCAAGATCAAAACCATACAAGTTGTGGAGGATAAACAAGAATGGAAAAAGAGGATTTGCTTTTGTAACTTGCTTTTGTAGTTGGTAAAACTATTTAGGAAGCCCACAGTTAATGGTCATAAATGTGAGGGAATTAGGTCTTCTCTAAACAAGACGAGCCATCTGCTGGGTCACAGAGAGTGGTGGAGGTGAATCTGGCAACTTTACAGGTCAAGAAGGGAACTTTGGAGGCAGTGGAGGTAATTTTGGTCATGGTGAAAATTTTAGTGGAAGAGGAGGCTACAGTGGCGGTCCTGGTTATAGTCATAGAGGAAGACATGGTGTGGTCTGGTTATGACTGTAGAGAGGACATGGTATGGTCCTGGTTATGGTCATAGAGGAAGACATGGTGTGGTCTGGTTATGACTGTAGAGAGGACATGGTGTGGTCCTGGTTATGGTGGTGGTGGAGGTGATGATGATCAATATAATAAATTTGGAGGTGATGGTGGCAACTATGGTGGCAGTCCTGGTTACAGTAGTTAAGGCACAATGCTGGTGAAGAACAGGATATGGACACCAAGGTGGTAGATGTGGTGGAGGAGGATATGTGTTAATGAAGGATAGAATTTTGTTGGAGGGAGCTATAAAGATATTAGACATTACAGTGGATAACAGTGAACAGATTATGGGCCCATGAAGGGAGCAGTACTGCAGAGGAAGTGAAGTGCAGGCTGGCCCTAAGGTGGTGGTTATGGATATGGCTGCAGAAGTGGAAGGAGAAGGTTTTAAAGATGACCAAAAAGGGCTATAGTTTTTAGCAGGAGAGAGAGAGAGAGAGAGAGAGAGAGAGAGAGAGAGAGAGAGAGAGAGAGAGAGAAAACAAAGAAGAGAGATGGACAGAGATAGACAGAGAGAGGCAAGCAAAACACCCAACCAATGCACATAAAAAAATAAAACTTAAAAATCTAAAAGAAAGAAACCTAAAAGAAAAATGGTTTAGTTGGCACAATAAAGGTAATAAAAGAAAGACATCTCTTGAAGATTAAGGGTGACCTGGGAATATGTATAGCAGGATCCCCACATGTACATTTTATTTTGTGCTTTTGCCATATAATCCTGACTGTTCCACTGAATTCATATGGGTTTCAACTTCCTGTCTACAAACAGAGGAAGGGACTAGTGAAAGGGCTGGTCACATGTCTTACTGATACATGAATATACCTGTTTGTGTCTTTAAGTTTTACACTGTATTTATTTTATTTTGTGTGTATGAGTGTTTTGCCTACATGCATGTCTGTGTGATACTTGTATGTCTGATATCCGAAGAGGCCAGAGAGCACACTGGATCTCCTGGGATTAGGGTTTCAGATGGCTGTAAGCCATCCATGAATTGAATGAGGGTCCTCTACAAGAGCAGCCAGTGCTCGTGACCACTCCGCCATCTCTCCAGCTCCAAGTACCTGAATATTAATGTCTACATTCATAGAGGCATTAGGCCTTATAAAAAGTCTTTTAGATAATGTAGAAATGAGGTTTAGTAAGGTTAAATGGCTAATTGTATCACTCAGCTAGCAAGTGGAAAAGCCAGGACTTGCTTTGTTACTGAATACTTTGCCGTCATTCATACTACAGACTGTAAGGGGAGTAAACAATGCTTGCTAATTATTACTGAAAATCAGAAAGGTTTTGTAATGCAGCCACATGAGTAACATTCTTATGTATGAAAGAAGAGCATAAGAGATGCTCTAAAACCTAGTTTCAGATGTCCAGGCAAGACTACTCCAGTGTGGTAGAGCCTTGTGTCTTCTGTGTCTTCTGCATTATATCCATCTGGCTTTCAATTTTCAACTGTGGCCATGGGTTTGGCTACTATAAGGGAAGCATCTGGGTCTCATGAGAGAGTCAGGCTGAGAGAAGAGACGGCTTGGCCTATGTAGGTTCCAAGCTTGCCAGGGGTTCAGGATGCTGCCAAAGTGAAGCTGGAGCCAGAAAGGTTTCAGTGTCATAAAATGCTCATTTTATTGTTATTTTCTTTTGAGACAGACAGGGTCTCAGTAAGTAGTCCTGGTTGGCCTGGAACTCACGATGTACATCAGGCTGGCCTCAAACTCACACAGAAATCTGCCTGCCTCTCTGCTGCCCTGGGATTGATGATGTGGAAAACCCACACCTGCTCCTAATGCTCATCCTTGTAAACCAGCATCTGACATCCTTAGATCAAGTAACCTTGTCAGGCCAAGTAACCCTAGGAGAATCTTTGTCCTTTATTCCTTATTCTAATGGAAATACAAGGCTCAACTATTATAAGGAGAGAAGGCCTCCATTTTTCAGAAGTCATGTAGCAGGAGAGACAATGAAGGTAGCAGAACAGATTTGCAGAGTTTTTCTGGTCCCAGATTTTGTCTAACACTCAAGGAGGACATTGGGAAACATCCAGGTTCCTGGCATTAGTAAACTGCGAAATGTAGAATTCTGTCTGGATGGGCAGGACGTGTAACACCACCAGCAGGATGACTTCTGCAGTTCTCAGGGAACAAGGCCTGAAAGACAACATGCAAGCCTATTGCCACCAAGAACCCATCAGAAGTGATCTATGGAAATATTTTGTAGTCACAAGGCTAGAGCAGAGCTCTCTCCTACCACAGAAGGCTAGAATGGTGGCTAAGGCAGAGTCTAGTAAGGAACAAGGGCACAGAGGTTTCAGATGCCCCCATTATCCTGGCTGCTACCTGTGATACTTCTAAGCCACAAGTGACTTCACTTCCCCGGATGTGCCCATGTGTTCCCAACATACCCACAAAGACCTACACTAACTACATACAACTACCCCAGCACTTCCTATATATTTTTCACCCATTGCCTTTTTCTTTCTCCCTTCTTTTCTCAATGTTAGAAGCAATGTCAGTTTGGTCAGTTTCCTATTTGGCTCACAATGTCTTTGATCATATAATCTTAGCTGGAAAGGGTCAGTAAGGACAATCAGGGCAAATTTCCATTCGATCAGATTAAGGAAGCTGAAGGGAACTGACAGTTGGTATAATTTGGAAAGAGTAAAACAGCAGTCAGTAATTTACAGGAGAAAACTATCAGGAAGATGACTATAAAATATCCATAGTTGGAAGACTTTCTTTTAGGATTAATTGGATTTAAATTTTTTTAAACTGGTACATACAATCTGTAGGTATTAATGGGATACTATTTGTTTTAGTACATGTAGACACTGCATGCTTGAGTCTGGAGACATGGCTCAGTAGTTAAAAGCAGAGGACCCAGGTTCAGTTTTCAACCCTCACATGGCAACTCACAACCATTCTAACTCCAGTTCCACAGGAGCTGATGCCCTCTTCTGGCCTCCAGACATACATGTTGGCAAAACACCAATATGCATAAAATAAAATAAATGAACCTTTTAAAAAGAGACAAGCACAGAGTAGATCACATTTAAGGAAAACACTTAAATTTCAAGGATCAGAGGAAGCAAGGTCAGGAAGTAACGGGTAGGGAGAGGAAGTGAAGGGCTTGAGTGGAGCAAAGAGGCCAGTAAATGTCAGCTCAGGGCTCTTCTCCTCTTTAGGAAAGGTCTGGGTTGGTTTGAACTTAGTCTCTACAGAAAAACAAATTTCCAGATTATTTCTCTTATTTAACTGACTTATAAGAAACAAACATTGATTTCTTGGTTATTTATATAAGCAAGATCTTCTAAATTATGATTTTACTATTTTTCTAAAGATTTATTTATTTATTATATATAAGTACACTGTAGCTATCATCAGACACACCAGAAGAGGGCATCAGATCTCTTTACAGATGGTTGTGAGCCACCATGTGGTTGCTGGAATTGAACTCAGGACCTCTGGAAGAGCAGTCAGTGCTCTTAACCTGTAAGCCATCTCTCCAGCCAAATTTTACTAATCTTACCATCTAAGAAAAACTTCTTGCCAGAGGGAAACTATAAGAAAAGCCAATTAAAGGGACTTAACAGATGTAGTGAACCCTGGCCTCTGATGCAGATCTGTACAGGGAACACGCCTTGCCCGCAAATGCTTTAGTGCAGCAATATGCCTTGTAAACCAGGCAGGTGCCATCCCTGCTGATGGTGACCCTAGTCAGGGGCAGATCCTACCAACCGAACCCCAGCACTCCTGCAGAGCAGAAGCTTCAAAGCTCCCACCTGGAAGCTCTAGGTCTAAGCAGGAAGTCTAGACTTAGATCAGAAATGAAGAAGTAAATTTCAAGGTCAAGCCTACTTTTGGTAATAAAGGAAAAGTGGTTGCTTAGTCTATAAGATATATGTCTATTAATTTTAAATACAATAAATTATCTGAGAGGCATTCCATTCCTCTCAAGTTTTAAGAGAAACCCTGAGAGAAAGGAGAGAAAAGAATTATAGGAACAAGATGGTAGAAAGCTACAGTGAGATTTTTCTTATCCAGAAGATGTAAATAGCCAGGCCTGCTAGCATAGGCCTGTAGTCCAGAATTTGTGAGGCAGCGGTATCAGAGTCATAAGTTCAAAGTCAGATTGGACTGCACAATAAGTAAGATGCTGTCCTTATAAAGGAAAAAATAAAAATAAAAGAGAAAACAAGATTGATTTTTCTCATTAAAGTTCCATCTAGGGTCAGGAGGAAGATGAAGGCTAGAGAGATGGCTAAGCAACTAAGAGTACTTACTGTCCTAGCAGAAGACCCAGGTCTGGATTAGGATCCACTCAGTGCATTAGAACTCACACAGTGACTTACAACTATCTGTAATCTCGGTTTCAGGGGATCTGACACCCCCCCTCACTTCCACCAGGCACCAGGCATGCATACATATGTACACACATACATGCAGGCCAAACACTGATACACATGAAATAAAACAAATCTCCAGTGTATTGAGAAATTGAGGACACGGCAAAGCTTGTCCAGTGAATGCCATGGTGGACCCCGCCGTGGCAGGGTAGTCTCAGATGCATGAAGAGAGCTGGGGCTGGGAAGAGTAGAGGAAGCCTGTATCCCCTGCACCTGAGACTGCCCCAGGCTAGGGCCTCTGTGCAGCACCACAACTGACATATAACGTTATATTATAGTCATTTGTGTATTTATATCATGTATGTGCAGGTACCCAAGAGGCCAGAAGATGGCGTTGGATCTCCTGGGGCTAGAGTTACAGGCAGCTGTAAGTGGCATGACATGGGTGCTGGGACTGAACTCAGGTCCTCTAGAAGAGCAGCAAGTGCTCTTAACTGCTGAGCCATCTTTCCAGCCCTGCAAATGATTTTTTTTAAAGGCCTGGATCAGCTTTTTCCTGGTAGACAGAAGGATATTTCTGAGCCCTGCCTTCCACCCCGTACTCGCTAACTTTCCCTCCTGCAAAGCTGGTGTGAGAAGCTGAGGGAAACATGAAGTCACTTCACTGCTTACCATAGACTATAATTAGTGAATGGAATTTTGCTACTGCAAAAATACACTTCATTTAAATTTTTTTCCTTTTAAAGTAAGTAGGAATTGTGCTGCGATTTCCCCTGTTGTGGATCACTCGAGGCCCCTGCTAAGAGTCCCCTAACATGGGTGACAGCTGGCTGCGCAGCAGTGAGTTTTAATACAGTGGTGACAGTCAGCGCAAACCTGCCAAGATGAGCATTTCTTCCTATCACTCCCAGAACAGGTTCCTGCCTACACCAGGGTCGTCAGGTTACATCTAAGAGGACAACGTGAACAGAGGCAAGCAAAACCTCTAACTTAAGTGAGACGTTTGGATTGAGGATCAGCTATTTGAGCGACTGGTGTATATGTAAGGACGTGTGAGGCCTCTTCATGTTCTCCTAGGGAAGGACATCACGGGCTGTTACGGAACAATTTGTCCAAGTTTAAGTCAAACCTAACCTACCAGAAAGTTAAATGGAAGATCCCATAAGGAGAAGAATGGATCAGGAAGCCTATGATAATTCCAGCCAGCTTGGAACCAGTGGCTGCTACCGTCTTAACCATGCGGTGACTAAAGGTACAGCCAAGCGTAAGCATGACGTCAGAGGCACATCATGAAATTCATCACAGCCGAGGGACATACTTGATCTTCATGAGCCAGGCTGGGCAGTCTGGCTCTGTTGGGCTCTTACCTGTTTCCTCACGGTTGAGCTTCGCCTGTGGTTGTCCCACCAAATCAGAAAGGACCAGTCCAGCAACAGGAAGGAAAAAGAGAAAAAGGGGACAGAATGAGATGACCACTCCTCAGTCCAGAACTAAAGCTTTAAACCATGTAAAACAATTGTAGCAGCAGGCAATGACCCATCGCGATCCTGAGATCAGTCCCAGAGGAAGCTAAGAGACTTGCCAAGTTAATTCCCAACAAAAGCCTAATAAACTTTAGTCTTTCATAGAAGCATAGAGGGTTAATGTCTATCACTGTTCTACAGGTAAATAGGCAGCAAGCAGTTTACTCTGTAGTAAAGCAGAGTCATGTTAGACAACTTAAAGGTCTTTCTGTATGAAAGGAAACAAAAACTAAACACCAAAGAGTGTATATCTTCTCTTGAGTCTGGGGGTGGGGAAAGGAGCACTTAAGTTTATTAATTAATTTTTGTTTTTTATCTAGAGGGTGGGACCTCAGGGCCCTGTCATTGTTTCAAGCTGTGCTTAGCTGTGGGGGCCTTTGTATCCAGGGTATCAGACACAGACCACACTACTCAATGAGGAGGCAGCACCGCCCTGCTCTGGGAAGGTGGGCTGGGCCTTGTTCTGACTGCTGCCAGCCTGCCCTTAAAGCACCTTGTTGAAACTGTACTGCTTTTCTGAGCTAACAAAATGCTCTTGTCTTCGAGAAGAGGGGACTGATATTCTGAGAGGAGAAATGAATAGTCCAAGGGCACACGTGGAGAAAGGGATAACCAGCGTGGGAAATCAGTGCAGCTCCTTTTAGTCTTTCCAGTGATGCGGTGCCTCTGACAGAGCTAACCCTACCCCGCCAGAGCAGTCCTCAGGAATGGCGTACTCACGGGACCTCAGCTCTACTCCACTATGACGAAATGATGGAAATCAGATAACTCGTCACTGGTGAGCCTTAACTGTAAGTGGCCTCACGACTATGAGTTGCCAGGTTGATATAAGGCCATGTGCTTCATTAAGGCGCGTTCTCCTTTTAAACCAGCACGTTTCGGGCATCTCAGGGTGCTAGCTGAATGAATGTCATGTTCTCTGCCAGTTCATAGCCCCATTATGACTGTGAGGGAAAATATTTGGCTGAGGTGGAGTGGGAGGGGGGTGGAGAAAGCCTGGGAGGACTGCATACTTGTACACCAGCGAGGACAGCCCTCAGTGCTATTTGGCAAGCCAGTGCAATGTCATGTTTCATTCTCCACACAGTCACTAATTAGTGCCTATCGTCTTTTGCATGCACTTAAAAACAACCACAGATCAAACGCTCAGATTACCTAGTCTTCCCTGTATCAGAGACTTCCCCAAGGTCACACACTGAAGTCTTCTAGCTAGGAGGTTATCAAGATCCAGAGTCTGGTGTTTATTTTCTTTGCAGTATTGTGGCTCTGGGGAGTTTCTTGAAGATTCTTAATCAAGTGACATCTCCCATGACATTATTTTGCTCAGACTACCCTAAACCGGAGCAACTCCACAGCCACTTGAAAGGGGATAGAGGTAGTGAGGCAAGGAGAAGGAAGCAGCTCCTGCCTTGGGCCACTCCTTTGCAAAGCCATCCATAACTTTTACAATGACATCACAGCTCTCTCCCACAGGCCTCTCCTTACCCTTCCCAGGGTCACTCACCTGGCAAGACTACAGTCTGTCCGCTGACCTGTGGAAAGAGAAGGGAAAAATGCATTTGTTGAAGTAGAGGTGGGGAGAGCTGCACGCTCTAGGAATTACCATGTCCTTCCTATCTCCCTAGGGAGCCAGAGGCAGAAAAGGATTGCCCTGAACCTCATTTTGGGGCAGCAACTTTACTGCTCTAGGTCCTCTGAACCTCGTCAGTTCTACTTCCTAAATGAGAAAACAGGCATTGATGTGTGGAAGAACAAGTTGAGTCACACTTTAGAGAACAAAATTTACAGTAAGCCTTCCCATACACACAGTTCAGCTTCTTACGTACGTGCTGAGCATGCTCGTATGGTGGTTAGAGGTAGGTTTTGGGACATAGGACATGGCTTGTGTGTCACTATATGAACGAACACACACACACACACACACACACACACACACACACACACACACCACACTTGACTTTGGAGAGGAGAAAAGGGACTGTGGAAGGAAGAAGGAGAAGACATGTAGGTTCTAGTTTTAGAAGCATACTAAATTCTCCTGTTAACTAGCATAGTAAGGCAGGGATAACAATACCCACATGGGTAGCAAATGAAGGCTTGCAATCTCATGACAGGTGGTAAGATTTTCATAGGCCATAGACAGTTTTGAAAAATAAAATGGAAAACCTTAAAGTTGGTAAGGAAAAATTTTTAATAAGAAATATGCACATATGCATGCATAAACCATGATGTAATATGGTGCCTTCTTTGGGCCAACAGTTGATGAAGCTTGACCTGTCTTAGCTAAATCAATTGCAAACTCTGGTGAGCACTGAGTCAGGAAAGACAAGATTGACTCCTATACTCCTTACTCAAGATCAGGAAAGGCAACTCTGAGGGTTGGGGAAGGCCAGGTTTTTCTTTCATTTTGTGTTGCTAATTGTTAAGACAGTCCAGCTCACTTTCAGCAGTACCATCCCCCAATCTTCAATAGCCCTGTTACCAAAGGCTCAGCTTTCATTTGCAAAAATATTATTCTGAGCCATTATTTTCAACATCTGTCCCATTTCCATTCTGGAATATTCATACACATCAATTATCCCTCTGTGGCAAGAACAAGAGGCTCTTGCATTACGGTGACAGATACTTACAGAAGGCAGGGACATGATGATTTGCACACAGGGTGATTTATAGCTATTGTTTTTCTCTATCTCTGGAACTTGTCATCTTTAAATTATGGCAATTTAGAGCCCCAGTGGTCAGCCTCCGTCCTTCTAGAGTAGCATTATTTGGTGCATACATGTGTACAAACACGCGCACACACGCACAGCTCCAAAGCCTTTTTGCCTGTCTTCCAGGCTGTATTCAAATTGTTTTGAGAAAAAGAAATCATAATAAGTTTCTTCCAATAATTTTTATGAGCTGTCTTTCCTTCAACTCACCGTACAGCAATCTGGTAGCTCGAGAGTACAGACTTTTTGTAAGCAAATCTGGCTCTCATGCCTAGACCTGAACTGTTTAGGTAGGAAAAGATCAGAAGTTACTAGAAGGCTTTTTTTCCCTCTCACATTAAAGCAAACATCTTTAAAAAAAAATCATAAAATCAAAGATGCTAGAGAGAAAGAAAAAGAAAATCATTTGGGGGAATTGGCCAGGGCAGGACAAAGGCAAGGCAAGAAGAATAGGTAGGTTAGTATGGTCTGAAAAATGGGATAGTCCAATTCTTGAGCTAAAAACCCAATGTGTCTTTGTAAATTCTGCTTTACTTCCCAGTTTTCTGAGTGCTCGAGAATTGACTTTAAGGTGTTGAGTTCTGTATGAGTTAACGTACATTGTCAGTGAGGAGACCGCAGTGCTTCCCGGTGGAGAACAGGCTAGTAGGAGCGGAGGAGGGCAGAGCATTCAGGGGCATCCCTAACCTGGAAATCCCATTAATCATAAGATGCTGAGAACGAGGCAGGAGACCCTGGCAGGGTGCCAAACAACCTCAGGGAAGCTTCTTTTCAACCTTTGCTTTGCCTTCTGTTTGACAGCTGACTGGGGAGAGAAAGTCCAGAATGTCTGTCCAGTTCTCTGCCTCAGGACTTTCCAGTGTCTGGGTAAGATCATTGCCAGAGATGAGACAATACACTTAGCACTTGGGTTTTAGTACAGCCACAGTAGAGAGATGGCTGCCGATGAAGTAAAAGGACATGAATGTTCACCCCGATAGCTAAAGAAGCAACAAGTCTGTCTATCCCCCTCCTTTTGAGGTCCTTCTCTCTCCCCAGGACTGGGAGTCTTAAGAAGCGTCTGGAGAGGCCATAGCCCTGCGCTCCTTTACTACAGACGTGGCAGAAAGGTGAAGGGTCTGTGTGGAAAGAGCATATGTTCCATGATGAACATTAGCATTTCTCATACACTGTTGTTTTCCCACTGCTCAAGCAGCCATTGAAGGAGTGCTTTCACACTGAAGTCTAGGAAGAGAAGTACATTCATATAACCAGTTGGGGCTGGCTGGCTGAGGGCTGGAGGCCTGGAAGAGAGCCCTGGGCCTCTCTGCTCCACCAGCCTCCAGCCGAGCATGCTCATACTCACTTTCTCCCAGGGTCTTCTGCAGGAGGTCATGCTTGGCTTGTAATTTAGTGATGAGGTTCCTACCCTCCAAGTACTCCTTCATTTTCTGTAAGAGAAGAGGAGAAATAAGAGAACTTAGATTCTTGAAGAAACACAAGATACAAATGTTCAACTGGACAATTACTTTTGAGAGGACATTTGATTTCTGACTTTCTGACTCAAATTTCAGGCAAGTCCATTCAAATTCTTTCCTTTTTCTTTTATTTTTTAAATCTGTCTCTCTGCTGACTTTCAAGGTAGGTGCATATTCTATCTAGGATTTTCCTATGAATTTCATGTTAGCATGTATAAGAAAACTGTTCTCTAAGGAAAGTCCTCCATCTGTCTCCTTCAGTCCCAGTAATGAAGGAGAGCGGCCGGGAGGGTTGGCGACCTTCCTGAGTGTCAGTGTTGTGGGTGTGAAGACATGCACTTGCTGTTGCCACTTAGGCTGGTATCCTGCTCGCCCCAGGGTGCATCTCATTGCCGTAGCAGCTGGGTCAGGGTAAGCCTAACTGCAGAGCCCCCGTGTATAAGCCAGACCCTAACATGTCTCCCCTTCTATTCCAGCACAGGCTTCTTGAAAGGTGGGAGTTTCAGTGCTCAGGTGGAGTGGCTGCCACCTAGTACCTGTACCTACAGATGCCAAGAAAAGATGAAATGTGCCACCACACTTGCAACGGCAGGTGGAAAATGACTGCTGTTGCAATTTCAGTTTTGACATCTCATCCACTCTTGTCTGGCTTGTGAGAGATTATGCTTGACTGGATAATTCACCAAATCTTCAAAATAACTACATAAATTACTAGTATCATTACTCCCACTTTACTTGAGTAATGAGAAGACGGCGGTGTGGTTTGAAGAGATTAATGAAATTTCTCAAAGGCCAAAACAGACTGATGGCTTTACTATCTGTTGTGTAGCGGGTGCCCCCCTCACCCCCACCCCCATGGAAACAGTCCATTTCCCAGGGAAGCCCCATTAGAGAGAAAGTAAAAAAAACCTCAAAAGCAGGCCCAGGAAGTTTCTAAAAGTAACCAGATTCAGTAGGCCCCTCCCCCAAGAGCAACAACATAGATAAACAGCTGAGTCACTTCAGACAAGCCCAGCTGCTACAAAGAAGCGGGACAGTCAAGATGACTGAAAAGAATCAGAGCACAGCAGAGCTGCCCAGCAGAGGTTCCGACTAAGCCACCTAGAAAGGACACTCTCAACTGAGCTGCCTGAAGGCTATGCAGTGCTCCCCAGGTGCCCAGCTTTTGAGAGCTTTGGGGATGAAGATGTCTTTGAGTCATCCCTGCTCCTGTAGGTAGCCCCACCCCCCAAACCCACTGGTTCACCAGTGGTGTCCCTGTTTTAGTCTGTCATGGGTTCTCTCTCTGGAGTGAGTAGATGTGTGTTGTGTCTTCCCAGGAAAATCTTGTCACATAATAGTAGCCAACATGCATTTGACAGAATGGTGTGTGCTCTGAAGCTTTATAATAAAATGTTCCACCTACTCCATTAAAGAGCCAAAGAGAATCAGAACAGACTTTCACAGTAGTCATCTTTTTAACATTAACAGCAACACAGGAGGCTTTAGACTACTTTAGTACACAGTCTCTCATCTGATTCTCATAATTCTTCTACCCGTATCTGAGGAAGAGAATAGTAGTTTTTTAGGGATGATAAGACAACCCTAAGGGGGGTATCACTGCAGACTGTAGGTGGTAATGCCGGGTGAGGATCTTCTACTCTCCTCTAAGCCACTGTTGAGAATCTGAGTCTGCCTTGGCTATCTATCTCCTGACGCACTGGTTCGTATGATGGCATTTAACTTAAAAGCGATGGGAAGGCATCTCAGAGCGTGATCCGTGCGTCACTAGAAAGATTTGGCTTTGCTTCAGTGAATAAACATTTTAATAATAATAGTTTTGTCTTTTACTGTGCACTAAAGAAAGAAAAAGAATTGTACACCAAGCCTTTGATTTTTATGACTATTACCATTTCATTAATAATAAATATAAGGTGAAAAGTTCTGAGTTCTCTTACTCTACATTTTTCTGTGCAGTATGAGGTTTTAACTAAGAACTTGCTCTCTTCTTTCCCATTTAAAACAAAGGAAACCTTGTTATTCTGGGAGATGGCCTCAGGGCCTCTTGTGCTTGTAAGTCCCCATGACACCACTCTCATATAGCCCCATCACAGGAGGGTTATCCCTCTGGTGTCTTTCTGTGGTCCAGAGACCATGTCATTGGCCATCCTGACTATCCTGATGCTTATTGCTGGGTGGAAGACACGTATTAAATATGAAGAACGAATAAATGGTGAGCAACCTCATTCTCTTCTGTCGAGACTGCTCCTCACAATTATAAACCCAGCCTCCACTCTAAATAAAACAAACCGGAAGCAAACCCTATGCTAAGTCATTTCTGCTGCTCTCTGATCCCTTATGCCTTTGCATGGAACATGTGCATGAAAATAGGCTCTCTTGTCCCCTTCCTCTTTCCATCTGTTCCAGCTGTCAGCTCACTTGCTGTCAGCCTTCCTGGATGATATCCTAATCCCCAAACACGGCCTAATTACAGGTTTGGAATCATACTTAGGACCCAGAGTGGAAGTATCCACTGCTGACAGTACAACCCCGAAAGGCCGATCTTTGGAAGGTTATCCCAAGAGTCTCAAGGGTTTCCTAAAGAAGAAAGTTCAAGAAGTTATAACCTCTAACACAGACCAGAATGCTCAGAACACAGCTACGATCCTGAAAGGGAATGAATAAAAATTCCTTTCTCTCACTCATGTTTCTTTTCTCAATTCCCAACCCTTCCCCCAGCCTCAAGTTCATGTTCACAGCTCACTGGGTAACTTCAGCTGTCACTTGGTGAACTAGTAAAACAAATAACAGTCTGATAAAAGAGTATGAAGTTACCTTTTCAGGTTCCATTAATCTAAAAGATCAAACTGTATCAAGATATGCTCTGCATCCCTAATACGAGGGCGGGAAGGCAAAGGGACCCCAGAGTCTGCAGGCATGCTATCCATCGCCGCCTTATCTCCCCCAGAAGTCAGGACAGACACGCTGGGAATAAATAATCCTGCTTATCAGGAGAGTTGAGGTAGAAGGCTCGGTTGCTGCTGAACAGACACAGAGCTGAGACAGCTAAGGCCGTGAGGAATAGGTAGCCTTTTGGTGATTTAGCATAATGTCAAGACCACACACACACACACACACACACACACACACACACACACACACACACACACACACAGAGTAATATACCAGACCACAGCTCTAAATCTAGTATTTTGCCTGATGGACAAAAGACTGCCTTCTCTCCTTTGTCTTACCCAAATCTACCCCTAAGAATTCAGACAGTTTGACTATTTCATCAGCCACAATTTTCAATCCCTTCCTCATCTTACCTCCTACTTGAACTCCACATTTGGGGCTAGAGAGATGGTTCAGCAGTTAAGAGCACTTACTACATGTGCAGAAGACCTGGGTTCAGTTTCTAGCATTCACATGATGGCTCACAAACAGTGAGGCAAAGTTTTGGGGTTCCAGTGCCCTCTTCTGACCTTTGACGCAATTGCATGCAGATAAAAACTCACATAAAAGTAAGTCTGGAAAATACTTAAAAAAAAACAAAAAAACAAGGGCTGGGGATTTAGCTCAGTGGTAGAGCGCTTACCTAGGAAGCGCAAGGCCCTGGGTTCGGTCCCCAGCTCCAGAAAGAAAGAAAAAAAAAAAAAACCCGTAGTCCAATTTTTCCATTTTGGAGACACTTCACCTTCTAAGGTTCGATGATTCTTGGCTAACCAGAGCAGAGAGCTGTTTAAATGGAGATGATGTAACTATACAGTGGAATTCTATCCAGCCATTGGAAAAAGGTTTCTGTGAGCTATGGGACAGTTCCTTTACACGAATCTTATTCAAAATAAGTGATGATAGTCCAATGGGGAACAGTGAGGGTGGCATACTCGCTTGTCGCACTTTAGTCCTTAATGTTCTGCTTGCAGGGCAAGCGCAGTATCACACAAGGCACTCTAACTACTGAGCTACATTCCCAGCCCCATCTGATACATTTCCAGTGTAGTTGATTGTATTAAGAGGCACTCACTGAGGGGTTGGGGATTTGGCTCAGTGGTAGAGCGCTTGCCTAGCAAGCGCATGGCCCTGGGTTCGATCCCCAGCTCCGAAAAAAAAGAATAGAAAAAAAAAAAAAGAGGCACTCACTGATAGAGCACTGATTGCCTATGCATTGAAAACCTCTGAAAGGACAGAATATACTAGTTGCAATCCATGGCAGAAGGAAGGGAAAGGAGGTGTCAGGGGTAAGGTAAGGCGTGTTTGCCTTCTCTCTAGTTTCCTTTTGATATATTTTAGTCTTTTTTAAAGGATGTAACAACAAAAAAAGAAGTAGACACTGAGGGATGATGTACTGTAGAAGATGAGTGATAGACAAAAAGACAAGGAGGTCAGAAAGCACTTCCCTTCTTATAATGAGGGGAGAGTTGCTGAGCCTTCCCTTTTAGCTCCTCAGCAGGGCACAGAGGGAAAGCCCATGCTAGCAGGTGGTCTGAGTTCTGGCTTCAGCTCTTGATGACGGCCTTGTTCAAGCTAACCATCCACTGCATGTTTTTCCCTTTTTCTTTCCCCACAAAGCTTTCAATGAGGAGGCTCAGTTAGAGGATGTTTAAAAGTTGCTTCAAGTTTAAAATTCTGTAATTTTCCACAGGCTATTGCAAGCAACTGATCTTTGTAAGACATGCTTCAAGCTTCTAATTGATGTCACATGGGCAGATTAATCTGATGACAGCAGCAAGCAGTGATAGACTATCCCAAAAGCCCACGTGGTCACTGGGACACACTAGCTATGAGTCCAGCCATGATGAGGGGCATCTTCTACTTTCCAAGGGCATGGAGCTTCCAAGCTGATCTGCTTTGGTTTTTTCTTCTTCCCTGGTTAGCAAGCATAGTCAAGCCTCTGTTTTAATATGGAGACCTGAATGCCCACTTCACTACTACTACCAAAAAGGCCCTGCTATCAGGACATAAATTACCTGACACATTTCATATCCACTCAGAAACGTAATGAATTCTTACAAATCTAGGTAAGCCCAAGCTCATTGCTGCTAGTTAAAGCAATGTGTACAAACACTGACACGGAGTCCCATGGCTAACCAAGTCAGGAATGTGTTGCAGAACTGCAGTGTACTGCAGGTGGTAAGATTTAGAAGTCACCTGTTTGGATAAAGTTATTTCTTTCTTAAAAAGCTTTATTCGGATTGTGTGTCTGTGTGTGGGCATGTGCATGTGAGTGCTGGTGCCCACGGAGGTCAGGGAACTGCATCTCTCAGAGTTGGAGCTACAGGCAGTTATGGCCTGCAGCCATGGTGTTGGGGATCAAACCCACGTCCTCTGCAAGAGCACTGTGCGCGAGCTCTTAAGAGTGCTGAAGCATCTCATCGGCCTTCTTGTTTTGGAACAAATTTCAACTTCTGAAGTTGTATGTTATAGATTCATTCAAAGCAGAAAGTAATTCTGAAAAAGACTGGATCAGTAAAGATGTTTTATATCCAAAATTTCTCGTCTTCTTCCCTTTTGTTGAGTATGTATGCGTGCATGCATATAAGGCTTGTGCTAGTCACAGTGTCTTCCTCAATTGCTCTCTGGCGTATGTTTTAAGGCAAGGATTCTCACTGAGCCCGGAGCTTACCAACTCACTAGCCTGGCTGGCTACTGAGACCCAAAGATCTCCCTGCTTCTACTGCCCAGTTCTGGAATTACAGGTGTCTGGGTTTCTTTCACATGGGTTACTTGGGTTTAAACCTAGGTGTTCATGCTTGTGTGGCATGTACTTTACTGACTAACCATCTCCCCAATCCCTAAGCCCTCAAATTTTTTCACTGGAGGAATAGAAGGGGTGAAATGGTCAAATACATTATACACATGTATGGAATTCTCAAGTTTAAATTTAAAATATAAATATAAAATTTATACATAATGTGTGTATATATAAAACATTTAAAAGTATATTTTAAAAATGGAATCTTCTGAAATATAATAAGACTGCATCATTGATATTTAATCAACTCACAAAGAGTTGCCAAAAATTCTATTATTAAGAGATAATATAGTTTGGTAAGGAGGACAGTGATAGCCCCATTAGAGTCAAGAAGTTGTAGTAATATGTAATTTAGATTTCTGAAGGCCTTTACACTTTTACATAGTCTGCTCTTCTTGAAGAATTTTATTCTCCTTGCCAATCCTCTTTGATCTACTCATATTAAACACAAAAGCTAGTGTGATGCTTCCCCCAGCACCATTCGTCCTTGTTGTTGCTCACACACATTCCTACACTTAAATCTTCCTTATTTAGAAACACATGAAGTCAAAACCAAAGTCCCCTTGTATATGTCTAAGCCCTTATTGTCTTCTTTCTCGTCAACTCTAAACATGCACAACTTGTAGCATAGAATCTGGCACACAGCAAATACATGATAAATGATCAGTGAATAACTGAACGATGACTGATGCATGGATTAATAGTGATGATGGTAAAAATGGGGGCAGTTACTGAGTGCCGGGAACTAGGCAATGTGTCATTCCATTCTCTGTATAGATTTGCATGTGCTTAGAAAATGTAGTAGACTGGAGACAGAGCCCAGTGGTATACCTCTTACCCAGCACATATGAAAGTTCCACCAAGAAAAAAAGCAAATGACTGCACCCCAAGCAATCAGAAAATATAATTAAATGACTTAAATTTATAATGCAATACATATCACAATGTCTCATTTTTGTAAATACAATTTTAAATACATGCTCATATGTATTTATTCTCTTCTTTCTGCTTAGGTTTTATATAATGAGTATGTTTTAAAATGTTTTTCTTTATATAACAAAAAAATTTGAGTTGTTTTAGAACAATATTCTTAAATCATATTCTTTCAAAAGTCTTCTTTGGGATTTAAAACAACAAAAACACCAAAGATTTGGAGCTTAACTAACTGAAACAGATTTACAAAAACATCAATCAATCATGTTAGAGCTCTTAAAGAAAAAAGGAGAACGTTCAAAAAAAATTAAACAAATTGTCCCAGCTGGAAGAAAAAATCTAATTTGCTCCATGCTGAGAGTGCTTCATGACTGGAAGACAAGCGAAGTCCTTTCATTTGGTCAGTGTGCATTTTCAGTAGCCGTGTTTTATCTTACAACTGAAAAGTCAGTTTTTCTTTTCTTGGTCATCAGAAGATAAGGAAATAAATGTTGGTGCAGGCAAAAAGTCGGACTTGGCAAGTTCAGAACATTTTAATTATTAAAAAGCAGCACAAAAGACCAGCTGACAGCTTTTAAAAAAACTCTTAACATTGTACACACAGACACTCACACATAGACACACACCTACCCATCTAAAAGGAGAAAAATGAATAAAATATTCTGCTTTAGAATTCTCTACAAACCCAACAAGTTGCTCATTTAAGTCTCTTTAACTTTTACAAATAATTAGGAAAAATCACTTCCTAATAATGGAAGTTATATGATAATGTATTCAAATCACTTAGGAGAGACTTTAAATTTCTTTTTTTTTTTTTTTTTTTTTTTTTTGGTTCTTTTTTTCGGAGCTGGGGACTGAACCCAGGGCCTTGCGCTTCCTAGGTAAGCGCTCTACCACTGAGCTAAATCCCCAGCCCACTTTAAATTTCTTAAAACAATATACATATTGGCAAAGATATTTGAATATAGTTCTCAAAAAAAGCAATAAACTTAATTCCCTTGACATGCTCTCCTGTGACTGAGAATGAAAGCGTTCGAGCTGATTGAAGAGTTCCCTCGTCTTTTTCTTAGTGATTTATTTAGGAGCGCCCTTTCAGGTCCCCAGCTAAAACAAATAACTTGGAGATGCCTTTGCTTTAAGGGTAGAGATGGTGTCCAAGAATGCCAGGTTCACACCTTGTGTATTTAAAGCTTGCTTTTCAGACAAAAGCTCCTGTGGGTGTCAGTGTCTACTGATGTTCCTGTAAGGCCAAAGCGTGCCCTTACCGTGAAATAGAACTGTTCCGTCTCCTGCTGGTTAGCTCTCCTCTTAGCAATGCTAGGCTTGCTCATGAACGTTTCTGAGACAGTTGATTTGACAGACTCCATGGAATTGCTATACTGGAAGCAGTCAGATACATCAAAATCCTCAACAGTCACGATGTCCTGTATGGTCTGCAGGGTGGCCTCCATCGTCTTTTTCACCTATATCCATAATAGCCAAAGCAATCATGAGAAGCAGGCTATAAAATGGCAGGTGATAGAGCAACTAGGAGGAGCTTGAGAGGGCTATGTCTCTCCTCTCAAGAGAGCAGTAGGAAGGCAGGCAGGCAGGCAGGCAGGCAGGCAGGCAGGCAGGCAGGCAGGCAGGCAGGGATTACACTTCTCCCTGAACAGTGCTGAGTGATGAATATGACAGGAACCCAGATTCAGCACACTGCTCTCCCCAGCACACACCTAAACACCACTCTTCCTGCTGTGCACCCAATGCGGCGCTCTTATGTAATGTTTACTTTCTTCAAAGAGACTTATTTTATGTGTAAGGATGTTGTACCCGCATGTGTGTGTGTGTGTGTGTGTGTCTCACACAGTGCCTGGTTTCTGCTGGAGCTCCTGGAGTTGAGGTTAGAGATGGCTGGGAGCCACCATGCAGGTGCTAGAAGCCAAGCCTGTGTCCTGTGCAAGAGCAACCAGTGCTTTTGGCCACTTAACCACCTCTCCAGCTCCAAAATTTAGTTTAAGAGTTAGTGCTATTTCTTTATTATAGTGGAAGTGCAAAGGAAAATAGAAAACATAATTGCAAAACAGTATTTCCATCATATCAGAGCTAATTAAAATATGTGATAGGCTTGTCCTTCAATGCTCCTGGCACCGTTTCATGACCCACCGTTTCATGATCAAACAATGGGTTTGTTGTCCTATTTGCAAACTAAGTGACCCAGCCCTACTTCCTAGTAAAATTAAGACTTACTAAAATACAAGAAGCCATCTGAGCTCAACAGAAACCTGAATTACCTTTTTAAACTGGATTGCCTTTAAACTTTTAAAAATTTGCTTGTAAAACTGGATATTAAAAGAAAATATGCTGTGTTTAGAAAAAAAAAAAGTCACCCTCCTGTAGGAGAAAGGAGATGTCTGAAGTGTCAAAGTCAAAAGGTTTCTTTTTGAAAATGCTGGAAAAAGCCAGTCATGAGTGGGTCATTTCAGAGACTTGATATAGTTCACACCGTGGCCAAGTGCCACTTTGATTAAATGTGTAGTGGGGAGGGGCATTTTGTAAAAGCCCAAAACAGAGCACAACCTTTGGCATCGTACAAACAACTTCCTGAATACCAAGGGCAGGATGTAGCAGCAGGGAAAGCACAAGCCTCCACTGGCCAGGAAATCTCTGCATGCTCCTTCCACTTGTCCCTGATGGACGACCACAAATAGTTCAACAAGGAAACCGTGGCTCCAAGCCTCCTAGGAAGGAAACGCACGCACCTCTTCATTCTCGATCTTCAGAGTGGATAAGCGAGACTGCAGTTGTTGGCGTCTTTGCACCAGCTCACTCTGGACAGGCTGCTGGGCACAGAGCTGAGAGGCCTGTCAGAAAAAGCAACAGAAGGTCAGGAGGAGGACTCCAGAGCTCTCATTACTGCTCATGAACGATTTACACTGTATTGTATCCCAACTAATGGAAGGCTTGCAGTCTTCACGTGAAAGGGGAGGAGAATCTGTTTGGAAAGACCACGTTTCTCTCTTTGTAACCCACAGGCAGGCAGGTGATGGCAGGGTAGGTCTAGCAGCATCTGCAGATCTAAGGGATTCTGAGGAGGCTGGACCAGAGTGTTTCAGGCAGCTCCAGCCCAGAAACCAATGCTTTGGCAGTGAAGTTCCTGCCAAAGGTCCAAGTGGTCACCTCTCTGCTCTTCCCTCCTCCCACTTCATCCACTAGAGTTAGAAAGAAGGAGAGAAGTGGGCCGGGAAGCTAAGTTGCTGCTGCTGGCAGCCTGTATGTTTATAAATCTGGACCATGCACGAGAGCTTTGACTCAATGGGAAAGAGTTCATGTGAATATGGGAACAAGTTCTTAAGCCCAAGTTAGAAAGCCCCAGAAGGCATGAGATCTGACAGAAGAAACTTGACATCTTTTAGATAGCCATCATTGTGGGGTCCCCTGCACCCCCCATCCCCAATAAACCAACTTTATCCTCTGTGAAGGAACGCAGACCTAGATAAGAGTCTCTTGATAAAGGTAAGGCTACGGCATGAGGTAATCTGATAATCTCCTGGATGACTGATGGCAGGCAGAAGGCTGGGAGGTGAAGGATAGGACCCACGTGGAGGCAGTGCCTGTCACCTTATTACCAGAGGAGACATCTGGATAGAACTGGGCTCCTTTGCCCTCAGCAAAGACTGAGCAGACTCACATACTTGTAAACCATTTGCTTACTCAAAAAACTAAAACCTCTTCAAAGGAAGGGGACTGGAAATTGACCCTTTCCCCTTTGGTATTTGAGATTCCGATCTCCTCTTCAGCTGAGAGGCTTGCTCAAGCTTTGCAGCTGATTTCACTATGGCTTTTAGAAGTAGACATAATGGAGAAAGCTTGTTGGCCAGATGGGTTACTGCCAAGAATGAAATGTCTGTTTCTGGCCCTGATGTCATCAGTCGTGCATCCAGTGCCCCTCAAACCTCTGGGTGCAGCAACAGTAGAAACAGGCACCAAGTCCTAGTGCATCTGAGAGCAGCTGACATCAGTCCTATCTACCTGTGGCCCAAGAATACCAGGGTAGCCAATTTCAGAGCTTCCATTAAAATGCCACTGAACTTTGGTCCCATTTAAAGGACTTCCAGGCAGCTCCTTCCTTCTGCCTATATGTTAGCAGGGCCCAAGAATGATTTGACATCTCACTCTAAACTAGAACGGGGAATTCTGGCCAAGCCACCAATCAGCTGTATCATACACAGGACAAAAGAATGAACTCTTATTTGATAAAGTCACCTGGCCTAGCATGGAAGAACTAGAGGGAAGACATCGCCTCCAACGCTGTTTCTTTAAGAAGCAGCGAGCTGCTGACGCATGCTTTGTCAGTGACCTTTCGCCAGGATGCAAGGCAATGCACCCCATCTGTGTACAGAAATGTGGTTCTCACTGGGCAAGGAGGGCCTGAGGGCCTATCATCGGGATTCCCCTTCATGGACACATGCTGTTTGGCTCAGAAGAGAACTCAGATAATCAACCAGTCCCTTCAGATAGTCCCAAGTTCACTTATTTTGGGGAAAGAATCTCAACGGCAGCTGGAGAATGGCTTAGAAGACAAACCTGAACAGAGTCAACACAGGTGAAGCCTGGGCTTCGTGGAGGCTGGCAGTGCCCCTCTAACTTTAGCTAATGTGATGCTGTTTTAGTTTCCATCTATTCAGATGCTGGCACCCGCTCAGCCACAGCAATGGAAACAAACTGGAAGGGGCTGGTTTTCCCCAAGTAGAAAAGGAGAGGACAGAGATGGGCTACTGCAGTGTGGCCAGCCTGTGACAGTCAACTGTCTGAGCAGCACACTACTACTTTCAGGTAGAGCGAAGCTTCTAGAGCCCAGACTCTAATCCAGGGACCAGAGCACCATGCTGATTTGTGGTCTCTTCTCATCTACTCCTTTTGGTCTCACTAACTACTGTGGGGAACTGAGGAAGCTCTTGAGAGAATCTGTAAAAGGTGGATGAAATCCTGAGTGAACGTGTATTGTTGACAAGGACATGGTCATGTCAAGGACTAATGTGGTATCGTCCATCAGAGCTAGCCCAACCTACCCAGCCCCAGCTTTTCTGTGTGTGTGTCTACTTTTCTTCATTCCCCGGTCACCCCAGTCAGGTTTCTGGAACACAGTTACTTGGGAGAGGGTGGGATTCTCTCTGGGAGAATCATCCACTCTACACTCTACAGCTCAGGTTGGCTGGATTAGATGGAACATGAACTTAGGCTCAAGGATAAACACAACAGTCAAAACCAAAGAGATATACTGAAGGGTCTGAAAGAATGGAACAGTTTACCTGACAGGAAGCCCCTCTCCTTCAGATGCAATAAAACTATACATAAGTCTAGTACATTCAAGTCCCTTTGGGGAAAGGTGCAAGGTAGGGAAAGGCCTTACCATATCTCCCATGTGGGGCTGGAATTCAAACTTCATAGGGGGGCAGAAAACATTATTGTACATCTCCATGAGCCGCTGCTTGTCACTGGTGGCATCTAGGTTTTCCACTGCATTTTCAATAGCATCCAGACCTTCATGTTTTGATTGTTCCAGATTTAATTCAGCAGACAGAAAAGTGCGTAGAGCCCGGTTCAGGCTAGCATGGTAGCCGAGGTCACAACACTGCTGTGGGAAGGAGACGGCACACACATAAGCATACCACAGACATCCCAGGCCTGGCAGCAAGGGAAGTGGTCTCGGGTAGATCTGACCATATCAAGGGACTGACTGACTGCAGTAGGAAGGAAGCCGAGATAACAATTTCAAAGCCTGGGTAAGATTCCTTAGTTCTTGCCCCCAACTTTAGTGGCTAGCAGACCATGTAGGGCACTGAGGTGGTTAGACAGAAGAAGATTCATAAGAAACAATGACAAGAGTTAACCAAATGATATTTCATAAGAATGAGAATAGTTAGAGAACTCTGTTCTGTTTTCTGGTTTGTCTGGGGGATGTCATGACAACAACATTCAACAATAATACAGCCTGCCTCGATTCCCTAAGGGTTGCTGTGGTTAGAAGTCACTACATAGCAAGCTTTCCAGGCCAATGGAGCAGTCAGGAGTCAAAATCTGGAGGGCTGTCTCAGCAGTAAACTCACATTCACTCAGCTCTAAGTAGGTGGGAGAAGGAGAACGGAAGGTTGCTTAAGTTATGACATCAACTTAGTGATCTGGGACAGGCTTGAGCTGAGGAAAGCTAAACCAAAAAGTCCTAAATATGAGCGTTACCGGGAAGATTCTTATCATGCTTCTGATTTTCAACAACAAAAATGAAAAGACAAAAATGCTATGAAAGAGGCAATTGTAGGGGTTGGGGAATGTAGGTCAACTGGAAGGGGTTTGTCTAGCATGCATGGAGACTTAGGTTTGATATCCCCCAGCACTGAATAAACTGAGTGTGGTGAAGCAGACCTGTAATCTCAAGCACTCAGGAGGGGTAAACAGGAAGGATCAGAAGTTCAAGGTCATCCTCAGCTACAAAATCAATTCAAAGCCAGTCTCTGTCTTTAAACAAATAACAACAAAACCAGAGGTAGGGGAACAGTTCAATTAGTAAAGTCCTTGTGGTGCACATGAGGAATTGTGTTTGGTCACAAGCCTATGTGGCTGAGGTGTCTAATCTAGCACTGAAGAGGTGGGAAATGGGCCTTGACGGTTAGCTAGCTAAGATGAAGTTTTGAGAATCCTGTCTCAAAAAACAAGTTCAGGGCTTGAGAGATTGCTGTGTGGTTAAGAGTTCTTACTCCCTTTTAAGACTTGTGTTTGGCTCCTAGCACCCGTATCTGAAGCTCAAAACTGCTTGTAACTCCAGATCCAGGAAATCTAACACTCTCTTCTAGACTCACATGGGCACCTGTACTCAAGTGAACGTATTTCTCTCTCTCTCTCTCTCTCTCTCTCTCTCTCTCTCTCTCTCACACACACACACACACACACACACACACACACACACACACGGAAACAAAACAGTAGAGGCAGAATCAAGCTACCCTGGCAAAGCTACTCCTATCCCATCCCCAGACCTGTGTCCTTGACAAGCCAATGAGCAAATGTGACCAGTGTAGTGGTTTTCAAGTTGTAGATCACAGCTCTCAAGTTCAATGTCAGCACCCAGGTTATCCCTGAGAAGGGCAAAGGTGGTGACCCAGCTAGGAGGTCTTGGACCCTTTTTATCTTTACCTCAACGAAAACAACTCTGCTCATAATAAACTCTGATTCTATGTGTGGTCTGGTTTGAAGAATAAGTTCTTAAGAACAAGTCTAAAAAACCCCTTTGGATTAACTGTAACCCCCAATGCTCTTTTTAGCAAAGGCATTCTGTAATACTATGACAATATTCCCTACCCCTCCAATAAAGATCCAAATTCCATGGCCATCAATTATCACCTCTATTATTTACATAGCTTTGATGTCCAGAGCCTGAGAGGAAATGTCAAAGGAAAATCTCTGGATAGAGTAAGGCCATCTGCCTGATTGTAATTTCACTGCATAAATAAGCATCAAATTAATTTCCTCAGCCTTTCCCTCTCATCATGATCACTTCAGGAACAGCCACTATTGGGGAAGAAAAAAAAAACATGAGACAGGCCGCCTCCTTCCAGGCATCTGACACGAAGCTTGCAATGGAGTGCACATTGAGCTGAGCTCTGGATTCAGTGCCAACAGACTCTGGCAGGTGCCTGACTTCAGCAGGGTAACAGCAGTGACAGCATAACTGTAGTCAGAGGATAGGAAAACACTACATTCAGTCGGAGGAAGAGCAAACGGAACTAGACAAAGGCGGCTGATTGGGAGGCTGCACGTGCAGGGTCCCTTCCTCCTCTATGAGATGCTGTTAAACTAATTAATCAGGCAGCCTTTGAACCTGTAAATCTTCCTGCCTATCTCTAAGATGTTCTCCAGTTCCTGAGATGAACTCTATACTTATTGGTGTAGTAAACAAAGGTATCACTGCCAACAGAGTGTATGGGAGACTGAGAAAAACTAGGGAGAGGCAGGTGCTGCTCCTCAGAAATCTTCATATATTTCTTGAAACTTCTTTCTTCTATCTCTACCCTAATCCACATCTTATTTTATAACAGTGTTGTCTGTCATAAAATATGATTTCTATTGTGCCCCTGTTGAGGTACCGAAATAACTTACCTCTACTTAAACTAAACTTCACCTTCAGGTTGTACTTGGAAAGAATGCTACTGTTCATTAAGAATGCTCACTATATGCCAGACAGTGGACAGTTATGTGTATTCTACATCCTAATCCTCATAATTACCCCCACTGAAGCCTGTTCCACACAAGGAAGAGAAAAGCTCTATGAAGTTACAGTTTGACCAAAGTTAAATGGGCAAACACATGAAACACCCACACTGTAATTTGTGTGTAGACCACCTACTCAGCATCACCTCCCAGCATGCCCCTGTTAGCCTCTTCTGATGAACTGCAGTGCTTGACTCTCTGCATAGGACGGAGTGTTGAAAAAGCCTAGGCCTCTAGCCTAGAGAGCGAGTTTATCCCTCTGGGCTGTAAAAGGGGGAAATACCAGCTTTGTAACTGGTTATGTGGCAAACAGACAATACACTTCACACATATCTGGCACTATGTAGACTTGAAGCTAACGCCAATCACAAGTATCCTCCAATCTACTGACCTCTACTCTTCAGCTCCTCATATTTCTTTTCCTGAAATATTACCTTTCACTTTCACCTGCTGGACTTGGACTCAATCTTTAAGATCCATATTAAATTCTCAGCCTCTGGGAAGCCAGCCAGTCCTGCATTCCTGGTCCCACTTGGACTCAACTGCATCATCCTCATATGACCCCTCAATACACTCGGTCATTCTGAGGCCTGCAATTTCATATCACCCCACCCAGAACGCAGGTATCTTAGAACTTTCCAGCATCTCACTCTTGCTTACAATTTGTCCTAGTAGGTCTGATTCTCAGAAGGCACTCAATAAAGTTGACTGATGGATGCCACAGAAAAGACTCCAGCTCTCAGGAAATCACCTAGTGGGCTGAGTACTCACCCACATGTTCTGCTGCGTACAGTCTCAGAACAGCAGGGAGTTTCCCTACATGGGAGCATTGCCTCTATTTGTAAAACCATTCTGTAGCTTCTCTGTGCCAGTGAGTCAGGGTCAAACTCACAATGTGTCCTCTGGTTCTGCCACGCTTTCAGCTAACCTAAGAGATGTGGATAGGGCCTTGGCCATCTACATATTTGTATGGGCAAAATTAACCCTTCAGAAAAAAAGCAGTATCTGGCAGGGTTAACTGGGATTTGAATACTTCCCACGAGAATCCCAAAGGGTAGAGAGAACACACAATTTTGTCTATACCAGAAATAAATGCTATACGAATGCTATAAAATGCTACACAAATATGATAAAAACTCTCGGAAGAAATAAAATTTTTATAAAAAATTGAATAACACATCTCAATGTATGAACTTAAGTCCACAGTTCACTATGCCCTTACCAGCTAATATTCTCCCTCAGAGAATCTAGAGAAGACCTAGAAACAAAAAAATGAGTGCTTCGGATCACCCTTCAATTTCCTACAGGAGAGAAAAACAACTGCTTTCAATAGAACGTCATAATGGGAAAACCAAGCTCTGTCGTGTCCGATTTCAGTGCACGTGGCTTCACAGACCTTCTAGGTCACTCACAACACTCCAGGTCCCCATGATGGCAATGCCCTGTACTTCACTCACTCACCTGCTCTTAGGTGAGGGAATTACACTGCAGAGAGCCTGCGGTCCTGAGAAACAACAAGGGAGATCGAAAGGGCCTTGGCCGAGACTCGAGATTTTCTACCATGTATGATGTCTCTCATGTGGACTCTTACATCTTTTATTATACTATAAAGAAATTGTAGGCTAGTCTTTATGTTAGTTAAATGACCTTGATTAAAAAGAACTTTTTATTTATCTTTAATGTCTTAGTACAGACCGAGTCAGACCCTTAGAAAGGAGACCAAGCAGTGGCATATGACATTGACAGCAATGGTCTGGAATGACACTCATTCCATGTCTTGAGGAACTCCTGAATACTGCTGAGCTCATTATGTCCATGCACGCAGGCTCTATGCTTCTTTGCTACACAATAGTTTGGGCACTTTACATTACATAGAACAGCATAGAAAAAGGAAGAAACTATTGATAGATGTAAAAAACTGAATAATGCCAAAAAATTAAAACTTCTTTGGTAAAAAAAAAATCCAGATACAAAAACTATATTCTGGATATAGCAAGGAAGCTCAGTGGGTAAAGACACTTGCTGTGTAAGCCTGGTGGCTTGAGATCAATCCCCACGTGTCCTGGTTTATTGCGACTGTTGACTTGTTGCAACCTAAATAATCTGGGAAAGGTTGATCTGTGGAAATGTCTACAGAGGATTGTTTTTTTTTTTTTTTTTTTTTTTTTTTTTTTTTAAATTTTTTTTTTTAAAGATTTATTTATTTATTATATATAAGTACACTGTAGCTGTCTTCAGATATACCAGAAGAGGGCATCAGATCTCTTTACAGATGGTTGTGAGCCACCATGTGGTTGCTGGGAATTGAACTCATGACCTCTGGAAGAGCAGTCGGGCGCTCTTAACCGCTGAGCCATCTCTCCAGCCCAGAGGATTGTTTTGAGTTTAACTTATATAGAAAGACCCAGACCCTCCCCTATGGAGAGAGTCCTAAACTGTAAAGAGAGAAGAAGCCAGCTGAAAGCAAGGAAGCAAACAAGCAGGCAGGAGGTAGCCAGCAATAATGATTACTCTCCCGAGGATGTAATAGGACTGTTCCTGCTTCCTGTTCCTGCTTCCTGTTCCTGCTTCCTGTTCCTGCTTCCTGTTCCTGCTTCCTGTTCCTGCCTTGATTTCCCTGGAATGATGGACTATAACTCTGCTTTCTTCCTCAAGTTGCATTTTGTTATTTTATCACAGCAACAGAAGTGAAAAACACCACATAAAGGTGGATGGAGAGAAATGAGTCTACAAAGTTGTCCCCTGGCTTCCACACATACACTGTAGCATGCACACATCCACATATGGCCAAATAATACATGAAATAAAATAAGTTATATTCTGTATTATCCTAGCTTGATGACATTCTCCAACAGGCAGAATTAACTTAGGGTTTGAAGAGCTGGAATAGTGATTGCCTGGAGTTAAGAAATAAGAACTATCTGAAATAATGAGAATATATTTTTCATATTGTCTTTCTCCCTATGTCTCCTTGTTGTGAGACAGTCTCAGAGCCAAGACTTCCACTTCTCAAGTGCTGAGATTCCAGATGTGTGCTGCCAGGGCCTGTTAAAGATACTTATTCTATAGCTTGCTAAAAGCATAGGTTACAGGAATATGCAAATTTATCAAAAATTCTTCAAACTGTAACAATCACACCAATCATTCAAGTTAATTAATCTCAAAATGTAAATTACACATGGAAAGAATGTTAAAAAGGCAAAATTAAAAAGTAAGTCTTGAGTTAGGAGATAATTTTTTTCCATTCAATAAACTATGACTTGGCTACACATTACTACTTAAGGTAAAGTAAGTCTTGGTTCCTGATATCTTGGATCTTAAAAGAGACATACAGTGACCTTCATTTTAATCCTCAGCTCACAGTAAGAAATACATCTACATACTTACACACACATACACACACACACACACACACACACACACACACGACAAACATAAAATTTTCATAAAAAGATCTTAGTCATAATAGTGTGACCTGATCTGATATTTCTCCCTTAGTCTAATCATTTAAAATAAGTTAAGTGAATAAATATGATTTCATTGTCCCCTTAATGGATCATGGCTCGTGGTTTGAAAACACTTGAGTGCATGACTGTGTCTTAGGCAAAACCAGTTACATTCTATTTATGACCCTGATGCTGAATGCCTACCCCCTAAATGTACTAGCTGGTTACGGAGAAAAGTAGTAGCATCTGCTTTGTAAAAAAGGGGTAATGTTCATTCTACAAAAATAAAAACCAAACAGCAAACAAAATAAGATACAGTTAAAACACAAGCAAACACAGACCACATTTGCTCAGGGCCTGGGATGCCATCTGTCTGGAGCGTGGCAGCCCTGGCCTGCTCGTCATCCTCTAAACCCGTGTCCTGTTAAGTAGGTACTACAGAGGCTACCTCCTTTCCCAGTGGCTCTTCAAACCTCATCCTGGGAAGCTTAGGCTCTCAGCAAGGCAAGAGCACAAAATGTCCTGCTTTTTATGTGATGTTTTAAAACAGCTACCCATGCCTGATGAAAGGCCTATGGATTACCAAGACTGGAACTCAGACAGCAAAAGCCTCTTTTCTCCTCAAGTAAGCAATTTATTGGAATTGGTACAAATATTCTCTAGAGGCAAAAAGAAGAGGACAGACCAGTAACAGAGTGTAACACCCTGTCTGGTCTAATTTTTTTAAATCTTATTCATTTAACGAATGTGAGATAAGCAGCAGAAAGGGAGCATAAAAAGCGACTGTCTTCCCCGTGTTGAGAATGGGCCTCTACTAACAGTGGAGAAGAATGAAGGGACTGGTTTAGGGCTTTGACCTCACTGAAGGACAGTGTTCAGATTGGCATCAACAAGCACAGAGAACAAAGAGGAGCCTGAACAGAGACCAGGGCTCGGCTTTCCAGCAGAGACGATGACATCGAAGGCCTTAGGAGGCCCGACCTACTCATCACAACTTGCTGGCTGAAAGGGTACCAGTCTGTATTTTAGAGAAGTTCCCCCAGCAGCCCTGATGTGGGCCAGATTTAAACAGTTCAGGTCCTTATGTTACTAGGAGCGGAGGGGCAGGAAATAAAACAGAGTTCCAGAAGAGTTCAGGAGCAAGCCCAGGAAGTGCTCACTAGTAACTTAATAGTGACTTGGAGCCCAGATCCCCACATGATGTAAAGCATAGCAGGTGTGCTTGTGAAGGAACCACGATAAAAAGTCATGTGCAGTCTGGCTAGAGTCTCACAGCTCAGCGGCTGTGCCAAGAACCTGAGGTAAACCACAAGTCTCCGAAAGGATACTGCTTATGCCCTAGAGACTGGGCTGCTAATAATGCTCAATCAGCTGGCTCCGGACCCACTTTGGTGACTGGAAAAAGCATGAGAGAGGGTGTGCTTGTGTAGCTTCATACAGAGCTGGCCCGGGAATTGGGTCAGACTGCAGTCTGTATGTGAGAGACATGTTAGAACATAGGGATCGAGGAGAAGCAGTAAGAGATCAAAGCAAAGACTGACCCATAAGGTTAAAGACCGATGGCTGTGCCTGCTGCCTACAAAGCACACATGCATACTAACCCCGCCCCCCTCTCATTTTTGTGCCACATCTCCAAAGAAAAGGGCAGATATCAGTGGCACTGGATACCTTCTAGTCAAGATCCTAGTTTGTGGCACACTGTAAACCCAAACTTTAGGCAAGTATGTCTCTTAATTCTCGGGGTCACACATTAAGACAGCATTGTGCATCTACAGGGGTGATGTGACAATGAATGAGAAGATCCCAAGAAACATGAAGTGATGTATAAACACGAGGAAGGCATTCGAACTCTTCTTGTCATTGCTTCTTTCTACAAGCTTTAATAGAAGAGACTATGCCTTGACAAACAGAGAACACAGAAGTCATGAACATGGGTTTAGGAATCAGAATTGGATATAAATTTTGTCTCAGCCTTTTACTAACAGGGTAAATCATTAACTTTCTGAAGTTAGTCAACAGCAATAGACAGCATTGCTTGGTACTCCTGGACTGCTGTAAGGAGCAGATGTACGGAGCATAGAGCACCCCTTTACACAGTGGACCGTGGCTATTATCTTCAAATTGCTCTCAAAATGACCAAGATGCCTGAACACAGAAATGAGGAGCATGCAACATGAGGTTTCTGAAATTAGACAAGAGGTAGCCCCAGCCTCCCAGCCCAGCTTTAAATACTTACATCAATAATATCAGACAGGTCATGGATGTAGTACTTGAAGACAGATGCGTTGGTTGCCTCCAAAGCCAATAAATACTCATTCCGGGCTTTAATGGCCTTCAGCTTGTTCTCTGTGTACTTGGCTTGTCGCTGAAAAGAAAATACAAGTTCACTTTAGTCTTTTTGATTAAAAAAATGCTCATTTCATGTGAATCAGTGCGTATGTTCATATGCACACGTCTTTGTGTCTCTGTGAATGTTGGAAGGCAACTTCTAGGAGTCATTTCTTCCTTCTACCATGTGGGCTCCTGGGTTTGGATTCAGGTTGCCAGGCTAAGTGGCAAGCTTACCTGATGAGCCTTCTTGATGACCCATCCCAGTTACTGTTATGATTTTGTTTTAAAGAGAAGGCTGTTCTGTGAGAGATGAAGGCCAGCACATCAAGAGCTCCCTTTGCTGCTATTTCCTGTGTATCCCTACTCTCAAGTGAATCCCAACTCTGATGAATGAGAGGAAAGGTCCAGATGTGCACTCTATAACAATCCTGTTTCACACACTATTCTCCACCCTGCTGCTGGCCTTGAAGAGGTGCCTCTAACTTCTACCATAAACACTGCTATTGAAAGTCAAAACACAAGGTCTACTACAGTCTCTACTATTTCTCAAAGCAATAGGGCATCTCACTTGATTTGGAAAATGGGATGAGAAAAGTGACTACTGATTCTTGTCAATAAATTTGAAGTTCAAATCTGAGATTCACATGCTTAGGTTTTTCCAGAAGCTAGGTTCCTGGCAAGACATAGAAGGACCCTTTGGTCGTTAGGCGTGAGAGGAAGTGCTTGGTTCAGCTCTCTGTGGCACCCATTATTATCAATCTTGCCTTCCAAGCATCCCTTCCTCTACAGTTGCCAGAGCACACGTACCTTCTCCTTCATCTTCTCGATCTTCTTCACTGAACTCCTCCGGACATGTTTCTCCTCAATGCGGACGTTGGCCGTGGAGTCAGGGGAGCGAGGGGTCTGCCGGTCCTCTTGCTTTACTGATTTGCCAATTTGCTTCTCTTCCTGCTTCTCTGCTTCCTTTAGTTTGCTCTGAGCACTGATGCTGTCAGCATTGTACATGTGATATGTCTTCATGACCTGCAAGACATTTCCCCCAGAGGTCAAGCCAATGGATCCAACTTCACGTTACAGACTAACAAAACTCAGCAGGGCCCCTCCTTCATGAAATAATATGCACATCTTTCCAGGGGGAAATCCAGTAATGTCTGGTTTAGCACATATATATTAAGGTCTACACCTAAGAGTAGGGCAGCTTATTGTAATGATTCCATATTAATTTCAATACTTTTAAAAACCTTTTTAGTCATTATTATCTGTAAACGTGACTCTTATATTGGCCCAGTGATTTCTACTGCTTGGTCACCTCATGGTACTAAGTAGACAAGAACTAAGAACACCTCTCTCAGATCCCAAGGCTCTGCTTTACCTCTATTAGATACCTGACGTTTCTCACAGAAACATCATAGCACCTATCATGTACTGAGTACTTAATATATTATATTATTATAATAATAATAATACATACACACACACACACACACACACACACGCACATGCACACGTTAATTTCATTCACCCTAGACAATGTCCTATGAAGGCTGTAGACCTGCACAACTCGGGGAAGAGGATGGGAAAGAGGACAACTCATATCAAGTTACTGAATTGGCCACAAGCAGGACGTAACATAAAAGACCGACATAGGGTCAGGTGTGGTGGTGCGGGCCTTTAATTCCTGCAGTCTGGAAGTAATACAAGAAGATCTCAGTGAGTTCAAGGCCAGTCTGATCTACAAAGTGATCCCAGGATAGCCAGGATTATATACAGAGAGTTTGTAAAAGTTATAGAGACTCTATAAAAACTGGAGGGGAGTTGGGGGGTAAGGAACACAATTTCCCTAAAGAGCTATTGTCTAGGAATTGAACACTTTTTCTTAGCAAGAAGGCCAGGAAGACAGAATCTCTGCTCATTCCCAATCTTCCGAAATATATTACTTCCAGCTAAACAGGGGTCAACCCTACTGTGCAGGAAGTTTCTGTTTCCACAGGCAGCTTTCAGATTCTATGTGGGATTAAAATACTTGATAACAAATCAAGCAGTTGGAAATTCACTAGTGCTGAAATTTTGATGCCATGAGGTCTCTTTGAAAAGCAAGGGCAGAAAGCCTAGAAGTAGGGAGTCCTTGTGAGTGGCTGACAACAGAGAAGGCATTGATTCAATATTACTAATAATCTCTAGCATTCAGTGCACACTGTGTGTCAGGAGTTTTTGCCTATGCAGACTCAATTTTCACAACCCTATGAGCATTCCCACTTCTAAAGATAAAGGAAGTAGGTCTCAACGGCATTACTTATGGCACTGAGAGTCTTATAACTAGTAGATGCCAGAGGCAGAATTCAACTTAAATCTAACTCCAAAGTCTACATCTTCTCCACTGCTGGACAGTGGACTCTCCTCTGCATAGGACTGAAGCTGAACCTTCTGGGAGGAAAGATAGAGGACAGGCAAGGAAATCCTGAAGAAAGATGCTGATCTCATTTAGAAATGAAACTGCTCAACTGAGAGCAGCATCTCAATTAGGAGCTGATTTAGACTCCAGAGCAACTGGCAATGTCTGGAGCTTAGAAGTTGCTAGTAGGTAGACAGGGAAAACCTGGTGCCCTGTGGGTACGCTGAGGTTCACCTGCAGTTGGAGGACGGAATAGAGAATACAGAGGTACAGTATAGCTTCAATTGTGTCGCATTTTAGACTGAGAGAAATTTAAATATTCACTTCACCCTGAATCTGACATCATTTCCTGGAAGTTTTACCTTCATATACTCTGTGTACCAACAACCAATGGTATTAACAAAGCTTTGCGGAAACCTGGCCAGATCACTGCTTTTCCAGGTTTAAGAAGTTAGAAAGGCACCTGCCCAGTTGGCTGAAGAACAGACAAGGGGTCTTTTTCTCGTTTTTAACCTGAATGAGACTAAGGAATTCAAGCATTAATGTAAAGCATTATGAAACAGTGAGTTTTTATTTTATGAAGTAAAGGGTGAAGACGAAACCTGGCAATGAGCATGGGAGAGCAAAGCACTCAATGTAACAAACCAGCAACTTCTATTGTTCCTTCCCTTAAAGAACATAAAGAAGCCTCTCATAAAAAGAAATTAAATTCTCAGAGATGACATGACTTTTTTCTTTGCATTCTCTTCCATAGTTAGGAAATGTCATACGTGCCACACTTTAAAATAAGAGCAGACAGCCAGGTGTGGTGGTGGACTCCTTTAATCCCAGCACTCAGAAACAGAGGCAGGTGGACCTCTGAGTTTGAAGCCAGCCTGGTCTATAGAGAGAGTCTAAGACAGCCAGGGCTACATAGAGAAACCCTGCCTCAAAAACCATCTATACATATTTACATAGGAAGATTTCCAGACTTCCATTTGAGGAAGTTCCCAATGTTTGCTAAAATTTGCAAGACCCAAATAGGCAACTCAGAGGAAACAGTATAGAGAGAAGAAAAGACTGAAAACAGTTTATCAGTAAGAGCCCAAGAGAGATGAAGGAGAATGGGAAAGATCCAGCAATATGAAGTAAGACCTCAATGAAGGGAGTTGGGGAGAACATAGGGTGAAAGACCTAAGACTTCCTGGCAACTGGCAATTAAGATTCCATTCTTGAACTTCTTCAAAGAGCATGAGCCATCCCCTCCCTACTACAGACTTGTAAAATGTTGCCACCTTACTTTCACTTGCTACCTCATTTTTCTGCCCTTACCCCCTATATTAAGACCAAATGCCTTGAGCTTAGGACTATCTCTCATTTGTCTTTCTATGGCTAGTGCCTAATGGCCGGCCAAATAGACCAACAGTATCAGGGGACTATTAGCAGACACTGTTTCACGGGAACAGGTGCCAAATTTCAATTTGAAGCAGCCCTGAAACCAGCTGCTGCACCAAGTCAAGGAGACATATCCAGGGGTAATACAGAAGCATACAACCTCTGGAGTAAAGATAGCCCCAGAGGGTCTCACTATCTCATCCCCCCCCCCCTCTGGTTAGTGTTTCTTTGGTTCTTCATAGTCAATCCATGTGGCTTCCCTGCCTCCATATATACTCATTCCTGTGGGGGCTTCCTGTGTTTTCCAGACACAGTCACTCTGTAGAGTTGAGGCAGACAATATAGAGGTCTTTGGGAAGCACTGCACTCTGACTTCAAAGGCATTCCTACAACATCAGAAGGAAAATGAAAGCCACTTTACCATGGCTCACAGGCTAGCCAGCTCGTTGTGATGGAGAGGGGATAATGGACGGGCATACATTCGAGGAAGAATCACTGGGATTGCTCTCTGCAAGAACAGCTGTGGGAAACTCCCCCTGGCACAAGATGCTAAGTCAGGGAAATCAAAGCCCCTTCAGGCAGAGGAGGAAGGTGAAGAGGAGCAGCTGGCTACCTATGGCGGGGATCTGGATTTCTTGTCAAAGGCATCTTTATTCAGAACTACCTGGGCTCTGCCCCTTGGCTCATCAAATACTTAGATGATCAACCCTAGAGTAATTGGTTCCCCCAAAATAAGTATTCGTGGGTGTTAGGGGCAACTGTAGGAGGAGCACTGAAAAATCCAGTGGGTTTCTTAATACCTTCAACTCTTCTTTCAATGACCCACAAGTCACACATGATTTCTATTGCTGACAGGATCAGTGAAAGCAGAGGTCCCTTCCTGTTTTCTTAAATAGAGCAACTAGGAATGCTCTTTGGAGGACACTCTCCCCATCTCTTCCTAGGGCCCAAAGAGTATGCACATGGCAAATCGCTTTCCAAAGCCAGTGCAGGGTCATAGTCTCAAGTTCCTGCTTGAGGAAACCAGATCTCATGTAGAGTGACCAACATCCTCTTTCCTCAATACTACCAATTCAGCACTAAAAATATGTCCTTGGAAACTGGTTAAGAGGTTTCACTGTGTCACCCTGGCTGGCCTGGAACTCAACAGATCCACCTGCTTCTGCTTCTCAAGTATTGAATTAAATGTGGCTCTCTCTTCATGAGCACTAGACTAACCAGCAAAAAGGATGGATAGTCACCCACATCTCAGGCCAGTCCTAAGTTAATCTCACCCTACATAAGCAATGACTCTTAATTCTAGTCTGCAGCTTTTCTAATGATCTATATAGACTCTTCAAACTCATTTGGTCCTTAACTATAGCCTCATATTTTGGAAATATGAATTCCTTGATCATTGTCAGCCACATGACATTCGGATACCAGAGCATGGCACTTGCTGCTGCTTCTGGAGAACTGCTGGGTGGAAAACCCAACAAACTTCACACCAACTCTCATCATCACGCTGACATTTGCAGTGGGCAGTGTCCTTCCAAGTGCATGCAGCTAGTGGTCAGGGCAGTGCACTCTCAGGTGAATAATTTAGCAGTCTGGGGTCAGCAGACACATGCTTCTCAATCTTGGTACTGCTGACATTTGGAGCTTGATAACTACTGTGGTAAATTGTCTGTACACTGTAGGTTGTTAGCAGCATATTTGGCCCCTATGTTTTAGATGCCACTAGACCACGAAATCTTCCAGTCACGACAACTAAAAACATCTGCAAACATTGCTACACATTCTACTTTGTAGGAATGGGGGATATTACCCTGTGTAAGGCTCAGTATACCAGAGTCTGCTTTGCACTCTCTGGGAGTTCCTGGTGTCTTCTTCTGTTTTTCTTTTTCCATTTATATGTAAATCGCTAGGCCTTATTTGGGACTGACAAATCTTAAGTATACTAATTGACCTCAAAGCGGGGAGCAGCACACTCACTAATTCTGCATGTGGATGCTAGTGGGAAGGCTTTATGCTCTGTATTAACTATGGGCCCATGGTGGCCACAGAAGCAATTGCCAATATTGGTCTGAAGACTAAGCATAGAGGTCTCAGGGCTAGGGGATGGCTGAGTACACAAGATCTAATGACCCTAGTTTGATCCCCAGATCCCACAAGGTGGCAGGAGAGAACAAACGTCTAAGAATGGTCCCTTATGCACACTCAAAAATAATGGGGAGAATGTCATCAGAAAGAGCAGCAAGCTCCATGGTTTTCTTCCTCATCCCACCACAGCTTACACACTACCATTTGCTTTTTAAATCAAAACTCTTCAGACACTGCTCTTCCTCTGCTGCCTCACTGCAAAAGCATATGCTGGGTCTTAGTTGGTTTGAGGTTTGCTGCTTGACTTCTGAGAAACAATAGCAAAGAGCAAAGGCTCAAGATGCTTAGTTATTGGGAAAACGAAGAATAACATGTGTCATCTGTTGTACTAGAGAATTCTACAGAGGCAAGCCTCAGCTCTTCTTGGTACGTAGAAAATGTTCTAAAAATAAGAGAAGTTAAGCAATGAAGAGATAAGGTTCAGGAAATGGTTCACAATACCATGCTTCTATTTTTAAAAAGCCTTAACTTCATTTGAGAGAATTAAAAACTTAGGGGACAAAGAGTACCACCTATTACTTGGCTTCAGAGATTCCAAAACAATTGCAGCATCACTGGAGACAAATTAGATGACCACTCAAGTCTATTTACCAACAGTTGCCATGACATACTGGCCACACCTAAACTTTTGGATCAAGAATTGGAATTCTGATCTCAAAGGCTTGCGGAGCATATCACCACTGCCCTCCCATCCTGTGAGAGATAAGAGGAAGGGCAGGAGGGAAGAAGGGGAGGGAGAAAAAAAGGGAGGGAGGGAGGGATCGAGGAAGTAACTACAGAAAATCATTTTCATTTAAATAGGTTGGGGCACTCTGGAAAACGGCACAGTGCGGGCACAAGCAAACTCTGGACAGGGTCTGGAAAAGCTACAAGCTGTATAACGGAAGCCTTCCTGCTACTGCAGCAGGAACTTCCTTGGGGTGTGTGTGTGTGTGTGTGTGTGTGTGTGTGTTTTCAATATAATTAACAAAACATGGCTGAGAGAAAACAGCCAGCAGCACTTCTGAGGCTCACTGCTCATTTCCGTCTACAAGCCACAGTCGGAAGAGTTCAAACCTTCTGTTGTCTGAGCCGCCGCTTACCCCTCTGCTGTGTGCTACACTCTCCTCACCTGAAATGGTGCTTCACATTGCAGACTTTAGGAATCTGTGCTTCCCTCACAGCATCTGCTCTAATCTCAAACTACAATTAACCTAAGTTCTGATGCATAATTTAAGACTATAAACCCTTTCCAATAAGCAGAAGTGTGATGTAGGCTACATTCCTTGTCATCAAGTTTGGGGTCCCTAGCTTGCCAGTAATGGTGACAGCTGTGCTGGTAACTGAGACCTTGGCTGGCTTCTTTCGATGGTGCCCCAGATGAAGCCAGAATAAAATTGCACAACTGGAAAAATATTTTTTGGCTCATTTGGTTTTAAAAAAAAATGAATGTGGAAAAAATGGGTGGGGTCACCCCCAATGGGGAAGAGGCACTGTCGTCGGCCTCAGCTGAGTTCTGTTGCTGACGTGAGTAGGGCTGCAAACTGCCAAATGCTGCTTCTCTCTAGGACAGAAGAGCTGGGCAGCCCATCCATCCAATTTACCAATAAAGCTCGATTTACCGAATAAAGCTCGTTCAGGACCTTCATCAAGTCATCCTGGAGTTGCTGGCCAACTTCTTTACTCTGTAAAGAAAGAAGAAGGAAGGTTAATTGAAAATCAGAAGGAGATGGGAGGTGGCAGCAAAGACAAGAGCAGCACAGGCTCTACAAAGGACACAGCTTCGATTACAGCCCAGTATTTAACCTAGCAAATCAGATAACCAATTATGTCAGATTACTCAGAGTTTTAATGAAATGAAATGGGCCCTTTCTATAGCCCAGTAGAGACAATCGTGTAGAGGGAAAATGGGTTACAGCCCTTGATTTTTCAATTGGTCTCAAAAGCAGGCTTGAGAGCCACATCCTACCTAGCAACTGAGGTCAGGTAGACCGCACTTCCTCAGATATTTAGAGGCACGCACTCCATTGGATTACTAAGGAAAATAAGGTGTTCAACAGGATTGGACAAGGAACAGAATACAAATATTCAAGGACTTCAAAGACCCTAAACTCAACAGAAAACTCCAAGCAAGAAGGTACTGTACTTCTAAACTGACAGCACATCGAACTTGGCAAGCTAGGATCCACAGGATTGGTCTGCACAGTCCTTCTCCTTAGAAGGAAAAAGCACCTAAAATTAGTGCATTTGTTTTTTCTGGCTTGGATGTTAAGACCTACAGGCCACCTAATTCTCACTTGCTTCATTTCTTCCCCAACTTCCCAAGGTCGTGGTTCTTCACTAATAATGTCTTGCAACATCAGCTAATGCTACCTGATTCTGGTAATATACATTAAGGAGTTTCCAACAGACTAATTCTGAACAGCAGTGCTCTCTGATCTGTCATTACTGCCTACCCTCGCTAGATCCAACCATGAAGAATAAAAGAAATAGAAGAATGAGGAAGCAGGAAAGAAACGTATCTTTATATCAGATACTAATACAAAAATGCAGAGAATAAAAACAATTGGTTATTGTTTTCAATGCTCAAAATTCAGATACGTATAACAGCTGAGCGCATTTCTTTCTACTTTCCCATACTGGGAATTGGACTTGGGATCTTGTGGGTACCAGGCAAGCACTCTACCACCAAGCTGCATCTCCAGCCTCTAAATAACACTCGTCACAGCTCATTTCCAAAGCAAGAAGAGTCCTTTCATTCATACGGCTTTCACACTGCATTTTCAAGGGGGCTGAGGGGAGGAGAGAACATGTGGGCCCCCCACAGGGCACACTGAGGGCAGAGAAAACTTGCCTGAGTCAGCTCTCTCCCACACATAGTTTCTGGGCGCCTTTATCCACTCAGTTATCTTGCCAGCCCGAACCTGAGCATTTTAAAAATAGTTTTGCCACTTTACTATTGAGTTCTTTGGCTAATTTTTTTTCCATTAGGGTATTCATTATGGGATATAATATAGTGTGACTTCTATCATGAATACTTATGTGTTTTGTATTTGGTAATTTTAAAAATGGGGTGGAAGGACCACAAATGAGCAACTACAACAGTCGCTGCCAGTCTCAACTTTTCCAGCCCTGCTCTGTCTTTGTCATTTTCATTGTTGCGATGATAGAAGACCTTTCAAGCAATTGGGGAAGGTGAGGTTACAGAGGTTATAGTTCAAGAAGGTTTCCTTCCCTCCGGTTGGGGAAGGGAGGGTGGCAGGAATGAGGAAGTGGGCAGATCACAAAGCAGAGAATGAGCAGGCTGTCCAGACGAACTATAAAACTTCAAGGCCTGTTACCCATGACTCCCTTCTTCCAGGAAGTTTCCAACTCCTAAAGGTTCCCCAACCTTCTCAAATAGTGCCTTCATCTGGAGTCAAGTGTTCATGGGCCATGAAGGACATTTCATAGTCAAACACCAGCATTTGCTGTAATTTGGCTGCTCTGGTCTGTTTCTCCAGGCTTAATTTCTTTCCTGTAAAATGAAAATCTCTCCGTCATATTGTAAGGCCTGGAACTTTGAAAAGTCTAGAGAAAACCCAGGGAAGATATCCCAAGATATATGCAATGGCAAGGACTTTCTGAAAATGACTCTAATAGCACAGAAAATACACTTAAAAACTGAGAAAGTGGGTAACATCAAATTAAAAAGACGTTTTGTGTAACAAAGAAAACCACCAGAATAAAGAGAGTCATAGAATGGGAGAAAGGTCTTTTCCAAGTAACCATCTGGTTATCTAGAATCTACAAATACCTTCAAAAATTAAAGACCCCAATGACAAATCGTCTAGTCAATAAATGGGCTATTGAGCTGAATAGATAGTTCCTACAGAAAGAAATGCAGTGGTCAGTGTTAGCATCCTTCCAGGCGATGCTCCTCCTGACTCACTATAAAGAGGCTGCTTGCCCTCCTCGCCTTCTTATCCCCTCACTGCTGCTCTCTGCCTCTTCTTCCTCTCGCCACCTGTTCCTGGCCAGCCCCTCCCCCCGTTATTCCTCTCTCTGTGTCTCTCTCCTCCTTTTGTTCCTCCTCCTCTTTTTCCTACCCCCCCCACCTTCCTCTGTCTCTACTCCCTCCTCAATTCCCCTCCCCATACCCTAAATAAACCCTACTCCACACTGTATCCATCCTATGGCTGGTACCTCAGGGGGAAGGGATGCCTCAGCATGGGCCCACAGAGGGCACCCCCTCCACCTCACCATGTCTCACTCTATCAAACATATCCTTGGCTCCTCCTCCTCCTCTTCCTCCTCCTCCTCCTCCTCCTCTTCCTCCTCCTCTCTCTCTCTCTCTCTCTCTCTCTCTCTCACACACACACACACACACACACACACACACACACACACACACACACACAGAACATCCAGGAAATATTTGAAAAATGTTCAAGATCCTTAGCTATCAGAAAAATGCAAATTAAATTGCTTTTCGATTCTATCACAGCTCAGTCAGAATGGTGTCATAAGAAAACCAACGACAAAGCTGAGTCCTAAGAGCTACAATGCAGTGATGTGACTCAGCTACACGGATCTTGGGAGCACAACACAGGACTCTGGGACACACACCAGGGATACATGTACATACATGATTATTGTTGCACTATTCACAATAGCCAGGAAATGGAACCATTCTAGATGTCCATCAACAAATGAATAGAGAAGTGAAATGTGCATATACACAAGAAAAATTTATGTAGTAAAAAAAATGAAATCATGACTTTTGAAAGAAAATAAGAAAACAGCTGTAACTGAAAACTACGTGATGTGAAATAAGTCGGACTCAGAAAAGCAAATACCATGTTTGTTCTCTCATAGAGAATCCAGATTGAAAACTGTATGTGTAGGTTGTGAAACTGGACAAGGCATGATGAAGGGGAGGAAGAGATTTTAAGAGAGCTGGGAAATAGAGTAATGAGGTCCACGTCCTAAGAAAGCAGAAGTTGGTGTTAACCAGGGGAAGAAAAGGAAACCGCTCGAGGGAGGAACACAGAACTCTGAGGGAGGGAACAAAATATAATGACACACATGTATGAAGGTGCTGGGACAGGACTCATCACTTTATATGCTAGCCTAAAATACTAACAACAACAACAAAAAGACCTTTTCTTCCTGTCTTTGCTTGGTTTCTCTAATGCTACAACAAAACACTGGTCAAAAGCAACTTGGGGGAAAGTAGGGTTTGTTTGGTTACATAGCCCAGTCTATGTCCGCCACTGAGGAAAGCCAGGGCAACAGCTCAAGTCAGGGACTGAAGAGAGACCACTGAGAAAGGATGCTTACTGGTTAGCTTCCAGACTCACTTTCAGCCACATTTCTTACACAGTCCAGGCCTACCTGCCTAGGAATGGTACTGCCCACAGTGGGCTAACCACCTACATCAATTAGCAATTTAAAAATACCTCACAGACATGCCAAGGACAATCTCTGAGCTCCCTCTTCCCAGTTGACTCTTAGGTCTGTCAAGTTGACAGCTGAAGCTTACTATGACAACCTCTACCATTCTATGGTTCTACACCATGTTTTGCCCGTCTCCTCATTATAAGAAAAACATTAAATATCAGTCTTTTCTGTCAAACACATTTTGTTTCTAAGGAAGAATTCAAATCTTTTGTTTCTTCTCCACCTCATAAAACCTTTGTGTAAATGCTTTAATCCCCCACTCAGTAAAGCTTTTATTCATACAAAGGCCCTGCTGCATTCTTGGCCCCATTCTTATTTCCTTTGTGCAGATTCTTATAAAGACTAGCCAGTCACGAAGGACTGGAGTAGAATCCCATCCCACGGGAAAAGACAGTCACTACCTGCTTTAGAATAAAAACCAAGAACACTTTCTGGCCTTCTGGCCTTAATCAAGAATGAAATTTCTCTTGTTTACTCTTGATAAACAGTTCTGCCTTATTGAAGACACTTCATTTGGAATTGTCTCTTTGTGTCTCAAACTTATTTCTAACTGTGTGTCCATCTTAGAGTCAAGCAGACTGGCTTCAGAGCAGAGTAAAAGACAAGGCACAAGTTTTCTGTGAGGACCCTGATGGCAGCAAAATGAAAGCTTCAGGGATATCATGCCTGTTTTAGATTTCCCACTCCTAGTTCCTGTGGTTCAGTCACCTGGGAAGACAGGAGCTTTCAACTGTTAGTCTATAACTTCCCATGGAATTTCCTCTCATGGAGAGGAAGGCTGAGCTCCACAGAGGGGCAAGAAGGTAAAGAGAGGAGAAAATGACTCACCCTCTGCCTCAGAGTCAACAGGTCAGAGGTGACCATGAGTGTCACTATCAGCTGCCCGCCCTCCCAGCTCCAGAAGCTCCTCTTGACAGCCTTTCTGCCTTCCTCACCTCATCCTAAGTTTAAATGGCAAAGGTTAAATGAGATGTACCTGATCCTGCGCTACATCGCTTAGACTGGTCTTAAACAAACTAGTAGGAGTCCAGGAGTGGAAAGAGGAAGGGAGGGAAAGAGGAGGGAAAGACTAACCAATAAAACAGCAATTAAGACGGCAGATGTTTCCTTTTGTGTTCTGATTAGTCGGGAGGACCAATGAACTATTATCCCTGTTTATTTGAACTCGCTGCTGAAGCAATCAGATTTACCATTCCCTCTGGCTGGGCTGGGAACACACGAGTAGCTAGCTCTAGTTAGCTCAGTTAGAATATACAACTAAAGCTTCTAATGAGCCATTCTGGCCCAGAAGAGAGGCAGGAACTGACCAGTGTCTCTCCTTTCACAGATGATAAAAGGCCACCTGTTCTCCAACCCAGAAGCCTTAACAGTGGGCCTTCAGGGAAAAGTAAGGCCCCAGGAAGTACTTCCCGCAGATCTCCACCGAGGGGCTAAAGGAGCGGGGAAGCTACCAGGGAGCCCCACCCAAAGACAAGGAGCACATTTATTCCTAGGAACAACAAAATGGATGAAGCCAAGTAGAAGACAATGAGGGCTGCAGAGCTTTCCCTTCTCTGTACAGAAGCAAAGGGGTTTCTAGGCAGGGAGGAAAAGGAATTTACAGTGTGGTCTTTGTGCACCAACACATGGCCTGGATCTCTTTTCTTTAAGATTTCTTGGAAGAGAATGAGTCATCTAAACATTGCAGGAAACCCAACAGAAGTTGGGGGTGGTTAACTTTGGGTAAAGTTTTTCTTTTAAATGTTTGCATAGTTATCTTTGTCAAAAAAAAAAAAAAGAAGAAGAAGAAGAAGAAGAAAGAAAAGAAAAAAAGAAAGGTAGCTAAATTTAGAATAGAAATGCAGCACAATTAACAATGGACTAGGAAGTGCGATGGTGGGCCCAGATCTATTTATATTGAAACTTATCACAACCTTTTTGGCTAGAATGGGAGCCCCACTCTGCCTGTGACAAAAGCAGGAGTAGTCAAATAAGATTGCAACAGCTCCTTCCAGCTGTGTGCTTACAAAACCAGCAAGAAGTCTTCCCTTTCTAACAGATAAGGGCGGGACAGAACTGGAACATACAGCCTCTTCTCCACACTGTCCGCCACCCCGCCCAAGCGTGAGGCAGCAGATGTGTGGTCTGCTCTGTCTGGATGTAGGACTGTCTCTTGCTCCCTTTTAAAAGTTTATTTTATTATTTTTAATCATGTGTAGGTGTGTGCATCTGCATGTGGGGATGTGGAAATGAAGGCAGTCGTCCGAGGAGGCCAGAGGCATCAGATCCTCTGCATTTGCTGTCACAGTTACAAGCTGACAGATGACTGGGACCTAACTGAGCTTGGGCCCCGTGGAAGCGCACCCGTGCTCTGAACCACTGAGCTGTCTGCGCACTCCTTGCCCCATCTTTGTAATTTCTTATATTAATACATTTCCTGAAGTCAACGGGGCTTTCTGTTAGACAGAAACAAAACAAATGAACGAACAAATGAACAAATGACCCACCACTTATGCAAGGTTCTAAACCTAGTCCATACCGGGAGCAGCACCCATCCTTTACCTCTCCTTACTCAGACAGTACATTTTGCCTATCTACACTGCAGCACTTTATTAGGCACAGAGTCCTTGTTCGTAGATGTGTATGTTTATGAACCAATGTTTCTGCCATGTGGTAGGAGCTAATTTCAGGGTCCCAAGGCTGAAGCTGTGAGCAGGTAGAAACAGCAGGGTCATTTAATTCTGTGACAATGAGACTGTGTCAGCAGCTTTCAAAAAAAGAATGAAACTTTCAAGTGCACAGATCTCCATCAGTTCTAGCATCATCTCTTTACCCCCAAAGAAGATGTATCAGAGGCCAACTGTTCCAAAAAGTCTAATTTAAAACCGAATGCACATTTCCAGATCTCAGAGGAGAGCGATATAAATGTTCTATTAAGCTCTGCAGCAGGGGACAAGCCACCCGATCCAGGGTGGAGGTTTCAGGGGCACTCGATTTCAAAGAGGCCGAGTTCCTGAGCTGGCACTTTGCCCAGAATGCTTTGAATGGTTAAGACAGGGCTTATGGAAGTGGGCTATTAGGTATCAGGCCAATGTTAGGTGATGGTGGTAACTGAGCCTGGCTGGCCTCTCCCATCCAACTTAGTTCAAAAAGCAAAAACAAAACAAACAGTGGTTCGGTGGGGGCTATTGTTACAAGGGTGCAGAGAATGGTGACATAGCAGGTCAGAGCTGAGAAATGACTTCTGAATTTTCCTTCAACCACAATTCCTTGTCAGTGTGTATATAGGAAGGACCTTGCTAGTCCCCATTCACCAGCTGATGAGGAAACCGACAGTGACTAGCAAGGTTGAGCTCTATTGGAACTTATAATGCAGGAGATCAAGGTCATACAATATACAGATACAATGCTGGAGTACAGTTTGATGGTAGCAGGCTTCCCAGAAGCTCAGGCCTCGGGGTGGTGAATCTCCAGCAAGACAAGTGACAATGGCAGTAGTTTCACCAAAGCACAAATATCTTAAAGAAAGGCTGGCTTGGAGCTGCCATGTGAGAGATGCTGGGAGCGCTTTGATATTCTGAATCTGGGTAGTAGGCAAGGATGTTTTGAAATTATAATCCAGTATGTTTACAATGAAAATCTTACGTGTAGCACCTTTTTATATTTCCTATTCTGTTCTACTTTCTAAATACCGGTCATAACTCACTAAATTTAAAGTAGCAGTGATAGGATTAGAGCCCACCAACCAAGACAAGACAGGAAGTAAATAACTTCCCCTCTTGAGATAGCTGATTACAGTTCAAAGGAGGTTTAGGCTCAATCACTGATTTCTGTAAGGCAGAAAGACAGCTGATTTTAGGGAATGAACAAAAAAAATCCATCAGCAAATATTAATAGAACATCTATTATATGTCATATACTTGTGGCTTGAATATAAAACAGCAAGTTTAAAAGTTCACAGTCTGCTGAGAAAGATAGACATTGACCTAATGCCTGAGTCTATCAGAATGTAAGTCTTTATCCACCCCAAAGACATTGACAGAAATGGGATGATCTTAGTGTAAGAATTTCTCTTTACTTATCTCAGGCCAGCTTGCCAGAAACAGAAATCTGAGTTTTAAAAAAAAAATCCAGTGGGTTGGGGATTTAGCTCAGTGGTAGAGCGCTTGCCTATCAAGCACAACGCCCTGGGTTCAGTCCCCAGCTCTGGGGGGGAAAAAAAAAATCCAGCTATTACACGTAAATCCTTCTACTTTGCATTTGCCTTTCTAATTACAGATGGCTGTTTCAGTCACAATGACACTGCTTTAGAGTAAGGGAATCTCAAAAGCTTATATACTGGCTAAAAAATGTTTGGAATCTTTTGAGTTTGTAAGCTAATTTCACCAATAACCATTTCATTTAGAAGTTAATGAGTATAGCTGAATTTTCCTACAAGGGGAAAAGTCATATTACAGAAAAAAAAATGTCAGAAACCTGACACCACACTATAAATCTCACTACTTGTTTCAGATTCCTGTTGAATTATCTTTAAAAAACATAGTATTAAAATACCCCAAAGCTTCTCCTCTGCCACCTGTAGCAGTTTGGAGAGCTGGCCCTGGTGTCACAGAGAGAGCAGGTGAGCTGGCCCTATTGCTAGCTGGCTGCAGCACTCAGGAGAGCTGGTCCTGCACCTTGCCTGGGCAACACAGTAGAAGAGTTGGCCCTGGTGGAGGAGGCACAGTTGAGCAGACCTGAAGGCAAGAGCATAGGAGAAGTGGCCCCACCACTCATCTGCCATGAGGTAGTGTGGGTGCAGATGTGATACCCCTCCCTTGCTGCCACGTGCAGTAGTTGGAGAGCTGGCCCTGCAGGCATGAGAACCAGAGAGCTAGCCCTGCCCTTTCACTGGCTGTAGAACACAGGGAAAGTGGGCCCTGCACCTCACCTAGACAACACAGTGGAGCTGTCCCTGAAGGCAAAGGCATGGGTGAGCCAGCCCCAAGGGTGTGAGAGCAGGAATGCTGTCCTACCCCCTACCCTCTTGAAAGCTGCACACAAGGGCGAGTAGGCCCCACTCCTTGACTGGGCACAGCAGAATTGGCTCCAGAGGCATGGGTGCTGGTGAGACATCCTCAAGGTCATGGGAGCAGGAGAGCTGACCCCGCCTTCTCTTCTGCTGATGGAGGTTTTAGATGGTCTAGCTGGGACAGTGCTGGAGCGCTTACCCTGGTGGTACAGTTAAGGGAGAGCCTGCATGCTGACCCGCTCAGCTACCACCCAGGCAAAGAGCCAGGGCTCTGAGATTCAAAATTTATATCATCTGTAAATGCTTGGGATGTGTGAAAGGTCCAGGCCTGCTGACCCAAAGCTGCAGGATCTCCATGATACAGGGCAACAACAGGATAACCAGGATGAGTCCTGATAAGGAATTTAATGGTATCATAGAAGTCATAGATCTTGAACCAGACCAATAACTCATTGCAATGAACATTTGCAAGTGAAGATGTGTGGTCAGAGGGGTACACTGTAGGACACACTGTGACACACTACAGCTTCCACAGTGAGATGCTTTCTATGCTTTGCTTGTCTTTTGTTTGTGTGCTTTTTATTTTGGGGGTATGGCCAGGGCAAAGGGCAGATATGAGGGTATGGGGAGATGAGAGGGACTGGGACGCATGATGTGAAACTCACAAAGTTAAATAAAAAGTTAAAAACAAAACACAACAATAACAAAACCCAAACGAACCAAACAAAATAACAACCCAAAGACACTAAAATATAAAATCACTGAAAACTAATGAAGGGGCAATTTCTCTTGAGTAGCTTACACCTGGCATGGATCCAAGAGTGTTTGTTATGTTAGCAACTGCAATGCTTTTCTTGTACCAAGTTTACTATTCTTAGAGAAGCATCAGAGTTCATGAATGAAAAATAAAGACTTTTCCTATTTTCCCACCATCACCCTTCATCAGATACCAAGTTAGCATATTTTTAGACTGGATTGTGTTAGAATGCCTAATTTTAAAACTGCTGCTTAAATTATAAGAATGAATAACTATCTCTCAATAATAAGCTTAAGCTTACCAATACATTGGTACAGACTGGATGAGTACATTAAAATGGGATCCAAATCTCTGCAGTCTTTAAGGCATACACTTCACTGGTAAAGAGATAAAGGGCGGAAGAGAAGCTATCAAGAAATGGCAGCTGGAAAACAAGCTGGCATATCTATTCCGATATCCAGTAAAGAAGAGATCAAATCAAAATTACAAGAGATGAGGAAAGCCATTACACTAATAAAGGGGAGAATCATTAAGATACAACTGTAAAGATATATGCAAAACATTCGAGCTCCCAATCATAAACGCTGATGGACACAAAAGGTCAGATAGGTCCCAAATTAATAATAATGCAGAGTGATCTTGATAGTCCATTGTCATTTTTAAGTAAGTAAATCTGCAAAGACGCCTCGGGACCAAATAGCACCATGGTTCAAATGGACTAAGCAGATCAAGACAGAATATTCCATCCAGAAGCTATAGAATCTACGTTCTCAGTACCCCATGTGCCGCTCTCTAATATACCGTATTCTAGCCACAAAGCAAGACTTACAAGATACAAAAGAACTAGGATAACTAATTGTATCTTATCCTATCAGAATAGAATTAAACAAGAAAACAATAGTATGAAAAATTTTAGAAATTATTTAAAAAATATATATGAAAAAACACATCCTAGGATGAGAAATCAGAAATCTAAATTTTCTTAAAATCAAATGAAAATAAAAAACACAACATATCAGAAAATTTGCTAGTTCTAAGAAGAAAGTTTATAGCTATGAATACTTACATGAAAAATATATAAAACAACAACAACTAAAAAAACAACCCCAAACCTAACAATGTGCTTTGGGACCTTAGAAAAAACCAAGAACATGCCAAACCCCAAAGCAGTGGACAGTAAGAAACAATGGAGATAAAAGTAGAAATTAATAAAATAAACACTAAAAGAACAATATAAAAATCAATCCTAGTGGAGCCTTTTAAAAAGATGGAAAAGGCTGACGAAGCATTAGCTGATGAGGAGGAAGACTCTAATAAAACTGAGAGGAGGGGGGGCTACTGCAGATTCCAGTGACACCCACAGAGCAAGCGTTAGTGATTACGATGGAAAGTTATACTCCTGAAAATTCAGAAGAATGGGTAAATTCCTATACGGGTTCATCCACCAACATCAAAAAAAGGAGATTCAAACAAGTTAAACAAACCCACACCAATAAGGCGAATAAAGTAGCAAGAAATCTCCCAACACTGAACATGTCAGGATCAAAAGGACTCACAGTCCAATTACCAAACATTTCAAGAAGAGCAAACACCAATGCTCTCCAAACCGTTCCATACACAGAAGGGAGAGACATTGCATCAAACATTCTATAAAGCCACCACTACCCAGATACCAGAACCAGGTGAGAAAGCTGCACAGAAACAACTTCCCCATGAATACAGACACAAAAATTGTTGCTAATGGAATTTAAGAATGGATTAAGATCATCAACAAACATTGCTTTTATTCCAGGGGGCTAGTTCAGCATTCAAATCATGAAGTATGGTATAACACATAAGTAGATTTCAGGCTAGGAGTCACATGATCATGACAGCAATGCAGAAAAGGCTGCTGGCCAATTTAACACGATAAAATTCAGAAGACACCAGAAGTAGAAAGAACATACTTCAGTACAATAAAAACGACGTGACAAACTCAGCCAAGATTATACCACATGGGGAAAAACAGCCTTTCCCCCTAGAAGCTGAACCCACTACCTTTTCTAAGTGAAACAGATAATCCAAAAAAAGACCGAGTTCCACTGGATGGGGACAGGTCGACAGGAGTAGGAGGGAGGGAGACACTGAAGTCCACCTGTTCTCTCAAGACCTTTAGTAGCACAGTCTGAATATTTCTTGATGTGTGTTCCAGCCTCTTAGAAAGATACATCCTGTAATAAGAAAATAAGCTCACAACAATATCCTGGAAAGAAAAATCAGATCTAAGCCTTCTCTTTTAAGTCGACATTGTAATCGCTGTCTTGGCAAATCTCCATCGTGGCTATTGCTCAGGACAGTGACTTTAGTGAGAATGTATGTTTTCAGGTTCTGATTTCTGGTTCCAAAAACATTTAGTGACATTATCCTGAAGGTGAATGTCTACCTATTTCCAAGGCTGGACATAGAGGCATAGAAACAGTGTCTTGGTGACTTTGGTACCCTCAAGCAGACTGGGACATACAAGGAACAAAAGACACCTGGCAAAGAGGATACAGATCTCAGGACATAACATCAACTCAGGAAGAAAAGCAAGCAATGGCTTAGAAAGAAAAGAGCCAGCATAGTAAGTGCCTGCAAGCATATGTCCTCCTACAATGTCGGATCCCAGGAGCTGGAAAGTACCTTGTGGTTCTCAGATGGCTGGGTTGGGACAAGAGGTAACAGAGCTCATCTGAAAGTTGGCATGTGAACACTGAGAGGAGGAAAACACCCTGGTAGGAAATGAAATAGTCAGCAGCACCCTACAGGAAATGCCTAAATGAGAAAACTGCTGATCAAACAAGAAAGAGGAACTTAGCAGCAAAGCCAGTTCATCAGGAATCAGTGTGGTGTTAGAAGTCTTGGCTTGCCTTAGAATCCCAGTATAGAGAAAGGAAGAGGCTCCAGGGGTTTAATCATGAATATAATATTTTCTTGACACTTCAGGTAGCAGGGTTGGCTCTAAGAGGACCATAATGCCAACTTTAGAATACTGAGTAGATCTCTCCAGCTACTGTGCTGGTTTATTTCTTCTTGTCTTTGTGCACACTAATTACAGGGACAGCTATTCCCTTCAGTCATGGTCCATGAACACTTTTTAAAAATCCGGATCCTTCTGGATAGCACTTGCCCCTCACTAGCACCTCACCCCATGAAAATCACTTAACTGTGAGAAGGAAAAGGCCAGAGTTTGGGCTTTGATAGTGTGTGTGTGTGTGTGTGTGTGTGTGTGTGTGTGTGTGTGTGTGTGTGTGTGTGTTTAAATATTTACTATTAAAAGGCAAAATTAGTAATCTTACTTTTTGGTTGTGAGCCTAGCCTTTAATGGCTGAGCCATCTCTCCAGCCCAAAATTAGTAATCTTTTGTGGGGTTTTAAATATATACAAAATTAGTGGGCAGTAAATCAACAACAGAATCTGGGTCAGAATGGGGAAAAGATATTGTTAGATAAGCAGTAGAGGGTTAAACCATAGTAAACTTTGGCAAGTCAAGAATAAACCCCATAGGCTGGCAAGATGGCTTAGTGGATAAAGGCATTTGCCATCAAGCCTGAAAACCTGCATTTGATTCCTAAGATTTAAGAAGTAGAAGGAGAGAACTAATTCATGCAAGTTATCCCTTGAACTCCACATTCACATCAGGCTTATCACCCATGCACATATGCATGCGCGTGTACACGTACACACACACGTACACACACACACACACACACACACACACACACACACACACACGCATATCCCTCCACCCTCCAAGAAAAGAAAACTAAAAAACACTTTTTTTAAAAAAAAAAAATACATGATGTAGCAAGAAAATCCACAGAATCAACCAACCTGGACCCATAGTGGCTCACAGAGACTGGACTGCCAAACCAGGAGCCTGGATGGGAGTGACCTAGGCCAGTTGCATATCATATATGTTACAGCTGTGTAGCTTGGCGTTCTTGTACAACACCTAACAGTGGGGGCAAGAGCTTTCTCTGACCCTGTTGCCTGCCTGTGAGACCCTTTCCTCCTACCGGGTTGCCTCTTCTAGCCTTAATAATAAAGGAGGTGCCATGTCTTATTGCGACTTGATATGCCATGGCTGGTTGCTATTTCCAGGGGCCTGTACTTTTCTGAAGAGATATGGAGATATGGAAGAAGACTTGGGAGGTGGGGGGGGGGACTGAGAGGGGAAACTGCAGCCAGGATTTATAAAGAAAGAAAGAAAAGAGATGATATAGGCTGGGTGTGGTAGTATACACCATAACAGTCCTAGCACTCAGGAATCTCAGGCAGGATGGAAAGTTAGGCCTGCCTTGGCTGCATGGTGAGACCTTGTATCAAAAAGCAAAGCAAAATATTAATAGGAGAATACAAGTAGTAATTTATGGTAACCACTAAAGGAATAGTGTCACTACCAATCTAAGGGAAGGAAAACTCTGTAAACCATATAAAAAAGAAGGAATGAACTCATCTGCTAATGTGTTACTCACTCGGGCATAGAGACTGAATTCTAGTTGTCAGTAGAGGAGGACTTGACCACAGAGGGTAGCACCACGCTTTTAGAGGGTGATGGTACTGTCACATGTCTTAATTTTGGTCATGGTTCGAAGCTTCACGTTTCCAGAATGTTCCTCATTCTTTCCTGCATATCCAACCTTCAATAGGATCATTTCCATTCCAGTTGAATATCAGAGTCAAGGATGGTGGCACATGCTTGTAATCCCAGCAATTCTCAGAGGCTAAGGCAGGAGGGAAGTCCAAAGCTAGCCTTGGCTACTTAGCAGGAACATAAGTTTTTATTAACACTTATTAACATAAGTGTGGGTCTGCTGGTGATAGTTTTTCATATTTCTTTTGTGAAAATCTCAATAGTTGGCCTTCATTTCCTAAGGAAACTTCTTTCCACTGTCTCCTATCTTTCATTGCTCTTACTGAGAACCCAGAGTTAACTTGGCTGTTGCTTGAGTGCAGCTGTAAGACACTTCTGTCACGGCTGTCATCAATGTTACGCTAATTCACCAACATGCAACTTTCTCTGTATTCATCCTACCTGGAATTCACAATGTGTTTTTACTCTGTAGTAACTTCATTAGTTGTGGCATTTATAGCCATTTTTCTTCAACAGATGCTTCTCTTCGTTCTTTGTTTCCTGTTGGAACTTCAGATAATCACCTTAGGCCTGTTCATGTCTGATGCTTTTCTCTTCGTGTCCATCCTTTTATCACCCCGATCTTCAGGGTACTGCTGTATGACCCATCTTCAGCTTTGTTTAATCCAGGCATTAAGCTTTTCTTCTAGTTACTACATTTTTCATCATAACATTTTGTTTTGTTTTTTTCTTATTGATATGTAATTGACATAATATACACTCTAATTTAAGATATTTAAAATTCAATACATTTTAATGTCACAAAGAATTTGTAAACCATCACCACTAATTTCAGAATACTGTTATCATGCTAAGAGACCTGATGACTGTTAGTAATCACTTTTCCACCTTCCCCTCAGCTCCTAGCAACCACTAATCTACTTTCTAGAATAAACTAGAATATTCTAAACATTTCCTATAAATGGACTCATGGTATGAGGTCTTCTGTATCTGGCTTCTTTTATTCAATACAGTATTTTCAGAGTTTACTCATCCTAGAAGAATGTATCAGAACCTCCTTTCTGACATGTGAGCATAACAAACAATGACTGGGTGTTGAACCCAGGGCCATGCACATGTTAATAAGCATACTACATCAGTGAGCTACACTTCCCTGCCCCTCGTCATGCCTTTTTTTTTCAACAGCTAAATATTACAAATTAACAACAAATTTTGTTAACATTTGTTTAACTGCTTTATGAACATAGATTATTTCCACTTCTTGATTTTATATATAATGCTACTGTGTGCAAAGGTTTTCTGGAAGGAGCAAAAGTGCTAAATTAGGTTAACTCCCGGCTTCAGTTTTTATAGAATTATCTAACTTTTCTTTAATGCAGGGTCTCTCTAGGTAGTTCTTCTGCCTGTAACCCTAAATACTAAACGTAGAAGCCCATGCATCATGTCCAGCTCCTCACTAACACTTCACTTTATCTCTCTTTCTTTCTCATTATGGCCACGTTACCTCATTGTGGTTTTGACCTGCAGTTCACTAATAGCTGACAATGCAGAGACCTTATATTTCTTACTGGCCATTTGCTGATATTCTTTGGAGAAAAGTTTCTTCTAATTTTTACTCATCTATGAAATTAGATTGCCTCTCATTGCTGAGATAAGAGTTCTTTACACTATAAATACAAACTATAAAATACACGATTTGAAAATACTTTCTCTTATTCTATGGGGCCATCTATTCTTTTCCTTGATAGTGTTCTTAGAAAGTTTTGTACATTGATATTTCATTTAAAGTTATCATTTATAATTTTGTTATCATTTAATTTTTTAGACTATGAAACAGTGTAAAAATATGTTTGATAACATCCTTATTTGGGTCTTCTATGAGGCAAATACCTCTAAGTTTTTGGTCATAGATATTTTATTTCTACATGTGCCTATTTATAATTGGAAGTCAAACTATGTTATAATAAACAATGAAAAATACATCAGTATTGAGGGAGGCTTTAAATCAGATTCTAGTCACAACCAATCTTGGATCATCTTAAGCCAGTCAGAGATGCGGACAGCTTGAAGCTAGTTTTCAGTCCCTGTGAAATCGCTGAAGTCACTTAGGCCCTACCCTTACTTCTAAGTTCCTTCCTGTGCTGATCTAAAGCGTGTGGAATCATAATCAGTACCCTTGGTCTCCCCAGATCCCTTGCACTGGGAACTGAATTCAGGTCTTCACGAATGCTAACAAGTTCTCTACCACTGAGCTACACTCCCAAGCCTGTCTTTTTCGTTTGTTTGTTTTATTTTGCTTTAATGTGTACTTTGAGACAAGCACTCATGAATATGTGCGGGATGACCTTGAACTCATTATGTAACAGAAGCAATCCTTGGCCGCCAGAGTAGGATTGCACCACTGGGCTGGGCTCTTCCTTTGTCTCAGTTTCAATTTTTTTTTTTTTTTTTTGGTTCTTTTTTTTTTTTTCCGGAGCCGGGGACCGAACCCAGGGCCTTGCGCTTCCTAGGTAAGCGCTCTACCACTGAGCTAAATCCCCAGCCCTCAGTTTCAATTTTTACATGTCTAGCCCTTCAAGTTTACTCAAAATTCCACTCAACTTCATGCCCCTCAGCTGTTTTCTAGAATGGTGGATGCTTCTAGTCATGGTTGCTCTACCGAAGCATAAAATTCAGACGGAGTTACCTAAAATGGCGGTGTAAACACTGAGCTCAGAGAATACGTTGTAGCCTTCAGCAGGCCTAGTGCAATTCTAGATTCCCAATAAGCATTGTGCAATGTGCTTTACACAGAAGAGTTTAACATTGGACACAACGAAAGCTTGTCACACATAAGGTTCTCAAGTTCTTCCCTTCTCAGGACATTCTGGGAAAACGAGAGAGAAACAAACCTCAGGATTTAAATGTGGTTCCTCTTATTTCCCCAGGGACTTTTTCAAATCCCCAATCTATAAAGGGGAGGATGAATCTAACTCAAATTAAGGGTATCTTCTGAATCACCTAAGTGACTGAAAATCGAGAATCAAATCTCAGGGATCATTTGGTGTCTTACATTTTACCTAATGAAGGAATTCTACACAAAGCTCTAAATATAAATATATGAACAAATCTTAAACAGGGCCAGGCGTGAAGCACACTTATAATCCTAGCATTAGGGAAGCAAAGACACAAGAATTCTTGGAGCCTGCTAGCCAGCTAGTGTTGCTGAACTGTTGAGCTCCAGAAGTAGTGAAAAACAAGGTAGAGGGGCAGGCAGAGATGGCTCAGTGGGTAAAGGACCCTGCTGTCAAGCCTGTCAACCTGCGTTAATTGCTAGTATACACTGGCTCAGTGTCTTCATTAAGCAAGCAAGCTACATATGAAAATTTCTTTTACTACTTGGACTTCACTCCTCAGCAACTATTACCTATGCCATCTACAGAGCCCTTTTCATACCTTCCTTGCTTAGATAAGAGTTATTCATGCAAATACTTCCTCCCTTTTATCATTGTGCATTTCTGAATGATCTAGACTTCATTATTCAATTAGTAATTAAAAATAATAGTTATACCTTCTACTCAGTGTTTAATATGTGCTAATTTATGGGCATGACTTCATTTAACTGTTGTAACAGTTTTTATCACTATCTCCATTTTATAGATGCTAAGTCTTAGAAAGGCCACGCAATTGTCCAGCCATGAAGTGAAGAACTGGAATTGAATTCACACACTGTTCCACACTATCCATACTATTTTGTCATGTATGTACTCTAATCTTAAATAAGCTTTACTGGATGAAAACAAGGGGAAGAAATTCCATAAACTTTGACACAAAGAAAGAGAATGATATAACAGCCCTCCCTCAGGACCTTTAAGGGAGAGGAAAGATAATATAACACAGAGGCCATAGATAGCATCAAGGAAACTGCTTTCCAGATACAAGAGGTAAGATGCACATATGAATGCACAGTGATTCTGACAGCATGCACAGGACCCCTGCAAGCACAAGGCAGACAGAATTCCAGCACGAAGAGAGGTTAGATGGGTATGAGCTTCCACCATTAGCCGAGGCACTGTTGGTATTTAATAGCTGCAAGGAGAGTGTCAGTTTTCCTTGAATTATAACAATTTTTATCACTGTCTCCATTTTATAGATGCTAAATCTTAGAAAGATCAAGCAATTGTCCGGCTACTAAGTGAAGGACTGGAATTTGAGCTCACAAGCTTCCACACTATCCATACTGTTTTGTCACATATGCACTTTCATCTTAAGGAAGCCTTACTGGATGAAAAGGTGACCTCTGGTCACACTCCAGAGTATGCTCCACTCCCAAGAGTCACTGAAGAACACAAACTGGATTAGATGGGGATTTTAAAAACCCAAAAAGCACAAAGTTAGGTGACTAGGAAGGAGAGGGTGAATATTGCATGGGTCCAGGAAGTGTGAATACCATCCAAATAAATTGTAAGAAATGGCTCAGGCTCTAAGGTCAACTATAAACAAATGAGATCTCATTTTGAAAAGCTTCTGTAAGGCAAAGGACACTGTCAACAGGACAAAACGACAACCTACAGATTAGAAAAAGATCTTTACCAACCCTACATCCGATGGAGAGCTAATATCCAATATATACAAAGAACTCCAGAAGTTAGACTCCAGAGAACCAAATAACCCTATTAAAAAATGGGGTACTGGGCTGGGGATTTAGCTCAGTGGTAGAGCGCTTACCTAGGAAGCGCAAGGCCCTGGGTTCGGTCCCCAGCTCCGAAAAAAAGAACCAAGAAAAAAAATGGGGTACAGAGCTAAACAAAGAATTCTCAACTGAGGAATATCAAATGGCTGAGAAGTACCTACAGAAATGTTCAACATCTTTATTCATCAGGGAAATGCAAATCAAAACAACCCTGAGATTCCACCTCACACCAGTCAGAATGGCTAAGATCAAAAAACTCAGGTGACAGCAGATGCTATCCATTGTTGGTGGGATTGTAAGCTGGTACAACTACTCTGGAAATCAGTCTGATGGTTCCTCAGAAAATTGGACATAGTACTACCTACAGACCCAGCTATACCTCTCCTGGGCATATACCCAAAAGATGCTCCAACATATAACAAGAACACAGGCTCCACTATGTTCATAGAAGCCTTATTTATAATATTAAGCTGGAAAGAATCCAGATGTCCTTCAACAGAGGAATGAATACAGAAAATGTGGTACATTTTACAGAATGGAGTACTATTCAGCTATTAAAAACAATGACTTCATGAAATTCTCAAGCAAATGGATGGAACTAGAAAATATCTTGAATGAGGTAACCCAGTCACAAAAGAACACACATGGTATGCATTCATTGATAAGTAGATATTAGCTCCAAATCTCAGAATAACCAAGATACAATTCACAGACCATACAAAGCTCAAGAAGGAAGACCAAAGTGTGGATGGTTCAGTCCTACTTAGAAGGGGGAACAAAATCATCACAGGATGTAGAGGGAGGGAGGGACCTGGGGGAGAGAGAGGAGGGGGAGGGGAAGGGAGGCGGGCAGGATCAGGTGTAGAAGGAGTGGGGGGTGTTGTACATAGGATCAGGAAATTGAATGGAGGTATGTAGCAGTGGGGGATGGGGAACTGGGGTTGGCCACTAGAAAGTCCCAGGAGCCAGGTAAGCAAGAGGCTCCAAAGACCCAAATGGGATGACATTGGCTGAAATACCCAACAAAGGGGAGAGAGAACCTGTAGAGACCATATCCAGAGGTTAGACATGGTCCCTGGGTTGAGGGATGGGGCCACTCACCCATCTCAAAAATATTAACCCAGAATTGCTCCTGTCTAAAGGAAATGCAGGGACAAAGAATGGAGCAGAGACTGAAGGAAAGGCCATCCAGAGACTGCCCCACCTAGGGATCCAACCCATCTGCAGTCACCAAATCAGACACCATTACTGATGCCAAGAAGAGCTTGCTGATAGGAGCCTGATATAGCTGTCTTCTGAGAGACTCCATGAGAGCCTGACAAATACAGATGTGGATACTCACAGTCAACCATCAAACTGAGCATGGGGACCTTAATGGAGGAGTTAGGGGAAGGACTGAAGGTGCTGAAGGGGTTTGCAACTGCATAGGAAGAACTACAACATCAACCAACCAGACCCCTCAGAGCTCCCAGGGACTAAGCCACCAACCAAAGAGTACACAGGGATGGACCCAGTAGCATGTGTAGCAGAGGAATGCCTTATCTGGCATTAATGGGAGGGGAGGCCCTTGGCCCTGTAGAGGCCTGATGCCCCAGTGTAGGAGAATTCTAGGGCGGTGGGGGAGCACCTGTATAAAAGCAGCGGGGAGGGGAGATGAGATAGGGGGTTTGAGGAGGGGAAACCCAGAAGGGGTGATAACATTTGAAATGTAAATAAATAAAATAACCAATTTAAAAACAAAAAGAAATTCTCGAAGAATTAGTAAAAATAGTATTTAGAAAAAAGAGAATAAAAAGAATATATAATTTGTGTATCATTGCTAGTCATAGTGATGACAGAAAGAAAGCAACCACAGCCTTTCTATATTTCTGCTTTTTCCTGCCAGGCTGGTTCCTCACTTGGAAATGGAGACCATTGCCTAGCTGGCCTCTCATCTGGTCATCTCTATCCATCAACTCCCATGGACAGCTCCTGAGCTAGGTCTCTAGCATGTACAGCACTGTAAGCCACAGACGTTTGCCCAGAACGTTCTCTATAGGTACTATGAGGTTCTTAAAAAAAAGTCCACTGTATCTCTCTTTTTAAATGCCTCCCTCTCCAATTTAGTTAAGATGCCCTTTTAGCTTGTAGATAGCACTGTCAGCTCCACATTCCTATGGGATGCGGGGCTGACGTAAGCAATGTGAAAAGCTGAGGATAGAATCCCCAACCCAGAGCACGTCAATCTTCTGTATAAACTGAGGCAGGAGTAAACTATACCTGTGGCTGTATCATAATTTAAATTACTCTCAAATATTCCTAAGAAGTTGAGAAATATTTTATTATACAAAAATCCAAAGCAAATCAAAAGAAAGTAAATTAATAAATACAGAATTAAAAAGAAATCACAATCACAATCACACTTCTAGAACGCATAGGAAAAAAGGTAAGCTTGTCACAACTGTGCCTGGTATCTTTGACCCTGGGCCTCAATCTACTCATTTAAAGCCGCAGACCGTGAATGAATACCTCAGCTGCTTTACCCTAGAACCAAATTTTAATCAGAAGTTCTTTAAACATGTCTTAGTCTGCAGGTGACATGAGAAGATAGGGTCAACACTGCGGTAGGACATCCAGCCCATAAGATAAACAACGCAGCCATGGGGCGCCCTGGGTCACGATCCAGGCTGACTCTGGCCTCATACTTTTTCTATTCTGCATTACCTTTCAAACAGCTTCACTGCTCTTCATCACTTTGCACAGTTGACTCGTGAGTATCAAGTCAACGTCTGAAGCACAAGTCTAATGGGTTAGGAGGGGTCAAAAGTATTCGAGGAAAGCACAAGGCAGGCTTGGAGAACTTGATCCAGCTGAAGAGATGATCTGAAAGTGTGTTGAAATTCCTTTGTTGACCACAAATCCAACTGTTATGACCTCTCTCCTGGGACTTATAGCCCATTTCCTTTATCATCCATTTGGCAATATAGTATGTTCAAATCAGCAGTGGAAGAAATAGATCCAAGGGACTACTGTTTCAGATCGCCTACAAGGGATTTTCAGAAGCCCAGAAGGACTCCTGAACGCAAGAGGGCTTTTAGAGCAAAAGCTCAATTCTCTCTCAACTCTCTTTCCTTTCTGCCTAGCTTAGACCTTGGCAGAAACAACCTTATGTGCTTAGAACAATTCAGAAATTGTCTTCAAGTAGTTCCATAAACTTAAACTCCAGTTCTGAAAACCCAGAAATATTGTTTTAGCTCCCTTACAAAGTTATTCTGCAAATGTTCACCCTCTTAAAGTAAACAGTAGTCTTTCCCAGGTTCCTTCCCAAGGTGAAAACTAAGCCTTTCTTATATATTCTCATATATATTCTCTCTCTCTCTCTCTCTCTCTCTCTCTCTCTCTCTCTCTCTCTCTCTCTCTCTCTCTCTCTCTCTTTCTAGAAAAGCCAGTAAGGAATGTTTCTGTGCCACTGATAGTGCCATAATAGCCTGATCTAGGTTTGGGGTAAGGAAAGCCAATACTGATTCTGAATCTAAAAGAGAAGGATACTAGTAGCTAGGAAGTACAAGTTTAAGGAAGGAAACTAGAAGTAGCTTCTGGCTTTGAAGAAAGGCAACTCACTTGATCACACCCTGTTAACAAGTGGCACATCTTCAGTGGGGATTACAGATAGCTCTAGGTTCAACAACAGGACCATGATCTGAGAGCTGAATAAGATTTATAGTATGTTTAATATACACAGCTGTTCTAGTTCTTAGAAATTACTTAGAAACTTGATAACAGAGACTAAGATCTGTCTTCCTGTCTTAGTATTTTCCCAACATTTATGCCTATGGCATAAAAATGAACACCCTGTTCCTTCTAATGCAAATGGAGATGTGCTATCTCTTCCATCTCTTCTATTCCTCTTGCTGCTGTATTTCAGACTTCATCGCCTGCAATGGTTTTCTAACTCTCCTTACTTTTCTAATGTCTAATGCTCAACTTCTCAAAGTAACCTTTGTAAAAGGCCAGAGCTAGGAACGCAGGTCAGAGATAGAGTGCATGTCGACTATGTGTTCAAACCCAAGACAGACAGACAAGACAGAAACACACACACACACACAAACACACAGACACAGACACACAGACACAGACACACACAGACACAGACACACACACACACACACACCCCACAGCAAACGTTAGAGAAATAAGTCTTAGAGTCTAATTTTTTGAAAAAGCTTTTATTTTATGTGTATAAGTGTTTTGCCTGCACGTATGCATGTGTACCACACATGTTTGGTGCTCCTAGCAGCCAGAAGAGGGCATTAGATTTCCCAGGATAGGAGTTACAGATGGTTGTGAGCCTCCGTGTGGATGCTAGGACCAAACCAGAGTCCTCTGCAAGAGCCACAAGTGCTCTTACCAGCTGGGTCATTTCCCCAGCCCCTAGTCCTACTGAGAGATGACATGAAAACCAGAATAGGAGACATAGTGGCAGATCAGATCTTGTTCAGTCGTAAGCGATAACGGAGGCACATTTCTACCTAACCAGAAAACACCACAGACATAGACAATGAAGCACATAGACAGAATTGTCTGGAACAAGTGTGGTATTGCAGACTCACTAAAACGAATGTAACCAATCACCAGGTGGCAAGCCCTTCAGTTACCTATTTTATTCAGGATGAAAGTGAACAAGGGAATACTTCAAGCTCTGGCTTAAGACATGAACGCACTTATCTCATGAGGAATGTGCCACCAGAAAATCCTTGTCTTAAATGAAAAGGTATGATTCTTGGCCTAAGAAAAAGTGGCAGTCTGGCTTTCATGTAGGGCTAGAGGGAGGATGAGGTGAGACCACAGAGCCTAGAGTTATCAGGTCAGAGGCAACAAACTCAAATCACATCCTTAAATCTAACCTGTGGGTAAGCCCACCCAGTATGTCAGAAATAATCTATTCTGATTACAATACCCATTTTCATCTTTCCTGCCACAAAGGGGATATATACTGATGACTTTAATTTTGCCAACAGGGTGCAATTCATCTCCATTCCCACTCTTCATATACTGTTCTGTGAAGGGGATTAGATGGACAGTATTAAACTCCACTGAGCTCCAGCCTGCAGCTCTGAAACTTAGTGCTCAGAATGCAGTATGGAAAGCCTTAGTTTATATATGCTTTAAAGGCCGGTGAGGGCTAGGGAGCAGGGGTAAGTTGTTTTCTTTTTTCTTTTGGTTGGGTAACAATGACTACAAAACTTTCAAAGCCCAGGTAAGATCTGACACGAATCCAACAGACATAGTTTTGAAGCAATGTTTAAACAAAGTGATGCTGAACACTTGACGTTGTTTCCAAAGAGTATGCAGCTTATTGGTCAAGTGTTCTGTGTTTAATGGATAGCTAACGTAAAGACTATTATTCTATCAGGGTATTTAAATTAAAAAAATTAAAATCTAAGAAAAGATATCTTTATTTAAATAATATTTATTTTCCAAAGTCATTTTATACTCATGTGTCCCTATTGTCCTCACACAATCTTCGGGAGGCAGAGTGAGCGAGAAGGAAGATTCCTGTTCAGTTCCTACACTGAAGTACAGTAATATGGGATTCTTGCCATTGACAGGCTCAACGACAAAACAGTCTCAGGCCTACACCATTACCTACTATCTTACATGAAAAGGAAAGCAGGAGGGTTGTCCTACGTACCAGTTTCAGAAGATTTCAAACTCAGTCTAAAGTATTTGTCCAGGACCTGTCCTTCCTGGGCCCTTCCTGGTCCCTAGCATCAAGTCACCTTCACACTCAAGTCCATGAGCCTTGTTCCCACTTTCCTTTTGTCCATTTAACATGTTCTCTCCTCTTTGCTAGATTTTCAGTCTTCTCTCAAATGGCCTTTACTCTTTCTGGTTTCAACTGTCTATTTTATATAGTTTGTTTTTAGATATTCCTTCCAGCTTTTGTCCTTACAAACATTTCCCTTTCCCATATCTGAAACAAAACTTAGAAAGTGTGGTATTAAGTCCTGGAGTGAGCTGTAAGTAGAATTAGGTGCATTCTGGGATATTTGGTTCTATCTTTACCACTACCTGAATGACCGGAGGCCGGTCACTCTTGGCGCTCAGACGCCTCACTAATTACAAGACTGGATTAGGAGTGGCTATCCCACAAAGGCTGTCCCACATACTTTCCTATGTGGGATATGAACAAACAGGAAGTCCAACTTCCCTCTGTTCAAGCCAAATGCTGGGCGCCATTTTTAACTTCTTTTTCTCCTGTGCCACATTCAGTTTAGCAGCAGATCCTATTGGCTCCATCTTCAAAATACATCCTCAAAGCCAAGGCTCACAGCCTCTCAGTGTCATCAGGGTCACCATGCTGTTTTAATCTATTTTCTCATACTTGAATTTATTTACAGAAATCTATTCTCCTTGATTCTACTTCTCCTTTAGTCTAAGTGAAATATCTAACTACTAGAAATATCTTCCTCAAACAGTTTAACAGCAAAAATTCTTATTATCTCTGAGAGTCAGTTCAAATAGCAAAATAGCAGTGAGATCTTCCATGGCCACTCTACATTTCTAGGACCTATGGACCTATGGGCTATTTACCTCATTTTATTCTCTCTCTCTCTCTCTCTCTCTCTCTCTCTCTCTCTCTCTCTCTCTCACACACACACACACACACACACACACACACACACACACACACACACACTCTGATGGTGATGGTGTTTCTCCTATAGAATACAAGCTCCACAAAGACAAGGACTGTTTGTCGTTTGCTGTTTTCTTGTGGCAGCTCAGTGCTTAGAACACAGGACCTGAACTATAAGGATCTGTTAAATGAAGTGAATTTTACTTCTTCTGCTGTCTGCTCTCTCAGGCACATCTATGATCTCTTGTTATCTTGATCTGTCTCTTAGTCGATCTCATTGTCCCAGCTTCATTATCTCCCTGAATTACACACCAATGTGACTAGGAAATGCGTCTTCAAGATCTCACTGTTCTACTTAACATGCCCATGTTTCTCTTTAACTATGTATACTTCAAACTCTCTGAACTCCACTCAGAGCTCTCACACTTAGGCTCTGAGCTCTCCCCACGTGTTCTCCCACTGCTTGCAGCTTTGGTGCTGTCAGATCATTCTAATGGGCGGTATTTCTAATAGACGAAAACAACCATGATAGGAAGTTGGTATCAGATAGCATGGCAACATTCAAAAGATATTCCCATCAGATAAGGAGGTAGATACTGGAATTATCAGATCAGATAAGGAATTATCCTGGAAGTGGATAATTAAAAGCTCAATTATTTTTCCCACTAATAGATCTTACCTGACTCAACTTTCAAGAATCTGTTTATTTTCTTAGTTCCTATAGACAACAAATTATAAACTACCATTAATTAAACTGCTGTCTTTAGTAGCCATTAGAAGCCTGTGACCTATCTATGTAGTTAAGAAGTGAAGACCTTGATCATTACTGCAATTTTATTATGCCAGTCAGAACACTGAGCAACTGTAGACAGTCACATAATACTGTGGAATTGGACAGAACAAAGTAGTGATGATTAATCGTGCTTTTGCATTTAAATAAGGCAATGTTTTTTAAAATTACTTATTTACTTTAAGGAGTCCCCAAAAGAAGGGTAAAGTAGGCCATGAATTTTTTCTTACCTTGAGAACACTAAGGCCCAGAAATGCTACACTAACTCAGAGAATGTGACAAAATATAGAGTCTGTTTTCCCCCACTCTCTTCTACTCTTCATTCTCAATGTGAACATCAATCAGAAGGAAAACAAGGTCATGGGGAGAGGTGGGGCAAGGAAGGATGTGATGCTTGCATGGGTGCAAGGACTGGCTTATCTTGACTTTGGAGAAGAGAAAATTAAAGCTAGATACTGGATCTCTTAGTTTGTCTCCTTTCTTTCCTTTCTAACATATGTGATAATAAAACTGTTTAAAAGATTAGCTTAGAGAGGTTGAGACCTCTCCAGCTGGGGGAAGGAACACAATTGCACCATTTTATGTAAACACACCCAGATACCATTTGGCCTTAAAAGTTCTATATAGCAATTTCTTCTCAGGGTTTTACTGATTCTAGTGACAGCTGAGCAAGAACAAGGAAGTGTGTGAGTGATTTTCTTCATTGTGAAATGAGAAACTGATACCCAGCAATGGGACAACTATACTGAGCTATCCAGGGCCCAGACTTAAGCAAAGCTTTGAGACCATTCTCAGCTAAGATCAAAGAAAATAATGAAGGAAGAAAAGAAAGGTAAAAATACATTCTTGGGCTGGAGAGATGGCTCAGCGGTTAAGAGCACCAACTGCTCTTCCTGAGGTCCTGAGTTCAATTCCCAGCAACCACATGGTGGCTCACAACCATCTGTAATGAGATCTGATGCCCTCTTCTGGTGTATCTGAAGACAGCTATAGTGTACTGATATACATTAAATAAATATTAAAATATATATATATATTCTTATTTTACATTAAATGGAAGTAGGGTAATACTAAATGCAACTGTAGGCTACCTAATCACCTCAAAAACAAGTCACTCCCTGAAGATGTCAAACAGAATTTAGATTGCTTCTGAATATATAAGACTACCCAAGTGGAGAGTCAAGTCAACAGAGACATAAGAACCAAAAGAACACGAAGACACCGAGGGAGACAGGAGAACGCTGCAGTTACAGAAAGGATGCGATGACATAAAAAATGTCCACTAGGAGAGATGAAAAAATATGAAAAGTACAAAACACGGACATCATATAATCCTCATTTCTACAAAACACAGAAAATTTTGAAAATATATCAAATTGTTCATAATAATTCCAAATAATTATAACTTCCTATTTGTTATTCTTCCCACGGTGCTTTATTATGTAGCTCAGCCTGGCCTTAACTCACTATGTAGTTGCAGCTCCCCTGAACTTGTAGCAACCTTTCTGTGCTCATCCTCCTGAGTACTGAGCTCACACACGTGACTCCAGCTGAATGCACGACTCACACAACAGAAAATAAAACAAACGCAACGAAGGCCCAGGAGTTCGTCTATTTCAAAATGAAGTTTAAGACCAACCTAGGTGATACACTGAGACCCTGTCTGATAGAAAAAAGGGTGGTAGAGGGGATTTAAAAAAAAAAAAAAAGGATGAAGATTTGACTGGAAAAAATAAGGGATCAGAAAGATTTCATTATCAAAGAAAAATATAAATGAAAACATGAAGATTCTGTTTCAGAAGATGGAAAATTGTACATTTTGTTCTCATTTTAAATAAAAATCATGCTCAGACATGCTGGTAGAATTTCAAAAGATAACTCCTAACAAAGATAAACTGGAGAGTCAAAAGAAGCTAGTTCTGCAGGAAGAGTGCTGCCTCTCTGTGTACAAGCTGAGCACGAAGCGTAACAGGGTAGAAAGCCTGGCCTGATAATAGCATGCAAATGTATGTCTGTGGGATCCATAGGCCATTATTCCTTGCACAAGAACTGGTTCTGCGGCTTAGCCACATGACTGCTACCTCCCATGCACACTAGACACAGAGCATAGTGGTGCGAAGAAATGACTTGGGGGATGCTGACTGCTTAGGCTTGAATCTCCATTCTCCTGTCAGCTAGATGTACAACTTTGAAGCAGTTGCCTAACCCCTCTGCCTATGCTCATCTATAAACACAGATGACAAAAGGAATACTCATTGCAAAGGTCTGTTGTGTTGATTAAATGGGCTACAGATAAATATGTAGCGATGTCCCTGGACATGGCTAGCATTCGTTTAGTATTAGTTACAATTATTATTTTTATTAGTGTTGTGAACCTTATAATAAAAATAAAATCGGTACCTACTTGGCTTGCATACACCATTAGTACTCTTTTACAACCACTGCCTGCTCACCTGGTGAGCTTCACTAGTAACCTCTCCTTTTATCAGAATATAAGAGGCACAGAGATGGTAAATGATAACATGAGTAATTATCAGGTGATATTTAAACTACTCGATAAAAGGATGAACCATTACCCAACCTTTCTATGACAGTTACCTATCTATCTATCTATCTATCTATCTATCTATCTATCTATCTATCTATCTTCTTTTATTTCATGTGAGAAAATTACTGCAAAATTGAGGGTTTAGATTGTGAATGCCTTATGGAGTGTTAATCTAACATGAAGTATTGATATAACATATATTACACATTTTAAATAAGTTGGGTATGATAGTACTGCCTATAATCAAAACAGTTGTGAGGCCAAGGCAGGAAGATCTCAAGTTCCAGATCAGATCAGCCTTGGCTCCAGAGAGAGTTAGTGTCTCTCTCTGTCTCTCTGTCTCTCTCTTCTACAACTACTAATAATGACAATAACAACAATAATAATAAATACAAAATTCCATTTAGGCTTTTAGAACAATCTATAGGCAGAAGCTAAACAATACTGTAAGACTTAAAGATTAGTCATGGGGCTAAAGGGGAGAGAATACAAAACAAAGGAAAGAGGAAGGAAGGAAGGAAGGAAGGAAGGAAGGAAGGAAGGAAGGAAGAAAGGGGAGGAAGAAAAGCAGTAGAGAAATTAAAGGACTGAGAGGAGAGAGCAAGCAGCAGGCTCTGGTGTGAATTCATTGCCTGTAAGCTTGGCTTGTGATCAGGTACAACAATTTGATCTTAAAGATACTGACCGTAAACCCTGAAACTTAAGGTGGCAATATGTTGTAGTGGAAATGGCACAAGAGTTCAAATTTCAGTGTCACTTCTTCCTGGTCTTATAGGAATATTTTTAACAATGAGAATTTTAATTTGCCAGATATACATTAGGAAAAAATAATACAATGTAATATTCATAGCAATATTACTAATAATAGCTTCAAAGCAGAACCTACCGAAATGCCATCAGTAGCAGAATAGTTAACCCTGTAAACCCCAGGCTCGGGAGCTGCTCAGTTCCAAGCAAACTGGGTGAGCTGTCCGTCTAAGGAACTGCCCACAGTAGGGGAGATACAGGAAACAGAATTTGAAGCTGCCATGTTAAAAGGCATAAACATCTTGTGTTTGTTATAGAAACCCAAGAAAGGCCTTATACAGATTGTCCCAGGACTAAGAATAAAAGCAAAATATATCCACCACAGGAAAACAGAAAGCCAAGTCCCCGCAAGTTCAAAGTAATCAATTGGTTAATTGTACTGCCTTTTTTAACAAAGTTTAAAACTTCAGAGAAGATCAGCACTTCTATTACACCTATTGTGTAAATGACAGTGACCAGGAGACAAAAAAACAAAACAAAACAAAACAAAAAAACAAAAAACCAAACAAACCAAAAACAAAAAACAAAAAAAACAAAAAAACCCAAAAAAACAAAAACCACATTTAGAATAGTTGAAGATTTCATTTACATAAAAGTTGAAGAGGCAAATGCTTTTATTTTGTCAAAAGCCAGCACTTAAGGGGTTAATGACTAAAAAGGAACAAAAGAGGTATCTGTAAAAACTCACTGACTTAAATGCTTTCAAATATGTAAACTTTAAGTACTAAATTCTTCCCTAAGAAGACAAAAGGGTTACAGCAAATATCATTTACTACACTGAGTGGCATTTAATGAACAGTAGTTAGTACTAACCCTTACCACAATCTTACACAAAGTTTGTGGGGTTCTAAGTGAGATGAAATGCCCTTAACAATCCCTGTGGCAAACCTTCCTACTAAAATGGGTTCCTGAGCTAGTTCCTAGTACCTAGCATAACACTGTTTAAGTATTAACTAATATATTTAATGACCTATTGATTTTCTAATTTAGGTCAATTTACAAGGTTGTTCTTAGACACTTGTTTTCCTGGTATCTACGCCTCATACCCCCTTTATTGTACGTCTTCAAATTCACTTATACTTCCTAAAAATTCTAAAAATCGATGTACCACTATACCTTGGAATATTTTCTGTCTAGCACAATGGGATCCTTCAGAAAGAGCAGCGAGATGGAACCAAAAGGCAACATACAAGCTAACCCAAGCAAAAGCTTGCAGCTACCTAAGTCCAAAATAATCCTGGACCACCCAGAGAGACACCCCTAGGGACAGCACAGATACTGCTCAGTGTCACAGAAACCAAAGCTAAAACACCATGAACAGCCCTAGCTTCAGTCTCCCTTGTGTGTAGGCTTTGGTGGCAAACCTGACTCTTTTATCAGCAGATAAACCTTTGAAGTCTCTGGCAGCCTTCCATTCTCTACTCACTTAATCTCGGTTTCACATCCTATTTGTTTCTACAAAGACAATCTCTTCATCAGAAATGAGAGAATGAAGTTCAAGTAATCACAACAAATTCTTTTTTTCTCCCAAAAGAATAAACTACAATTGAAATAGCTGTCTACAAAGCATCATAAAATGCTGTCAGTAACCATGTCATAATGAGGAAGAAATTCAGTCACTTAGAGATACTGAGTTCAGTGGAGGACAGGTGATGGAGAGTGGTGGACTGGGGGATAAAAGCCCTCATCTATTCTTCTAGAGACATCTGTATGTTAAATCCTTTCTCAAAGAGACAGAATACAGGGCTATAACCTTTAGGATCCATTCTTTTCCCATTCAATCAATAGCACAGTCACACCTTAGTATCTTCAGACAATGCTTTATAGAACTCCTGAGGATAACAAAATCCAATGATGCTTAAGTCTTTTATGAAGTAGCACAGTATTTGTATACAAGCATTCATAACCTCCTTTATACTGTAAATCATTTCCAGAGGATTTATATCACCTGCAAACACTTGGTAAATAGTTGTTACATGATTTGGGAAAATGACAAGAAAAGAATCTTATTTGTGTGCAATACACATGCTTGCTTTCCCCAAATATTTTTAGTCTGCAATTGAAAATGTGGACATAGAAGGTCAGCTATACCTGCTAGAGACATTAATCAACATATACAAGTATGTGTCAGTTCTTCTAGTATTATTTATGACAATAACACTATAGAACATGTCTCATAGAATAATCATCTTCTCTCAGCATACATGGGAAATCATGTTACCATCCACGGAGTAACATGTACTGCTTTTTTTAAACTTTAAATCTCATTTATCCTCTTTTACTACCAACCCTATTTCTTTGCTGTACTAGTTAATTTTTATGTCAACTTGACGAAAGCTAGAGTCAGAGAAGAGGGAACCTCAAGAGAGAACGCCTCCAACCAGAGTGGCCTATAGACAAGCCTGTGGGATATTTTCTTCATTTGTTTTGTAATATGGAATGGTGCAGCTCACTGTAGGTGGTGTCGAGGCAGTGGTCCTGACTGTACATGAAAACAGTCGAGTAAGCTATAAAGAACAAAAGCCAGTAAGGAGAACTCCTTCATGGCCTCTGTATTATGTATCTGTAGGTTCCCGCCTCCAGGTCCCTGCTTTGACTTCCCTGGTTGATGGGACTACAAAGGAAATGAGTCCTTCCCATGCTGCCATGTATTGGTCATGGTGTTTTATTTATCAAGCAATTGAAAACTAAGACAAGATACTTGGTGTCAGTGAAAATCTGACCAGTCATAGTAATTTTCTTGGGAAGAGATTGCTGTGCTAGCAGGGCTACATTGTGACTCCCCGGAAGAATCTGTACCTTTCAGTTTTCTAGCATCTAGCCCTACCTTATGACCCGTTCCCATGTTCTAAACCAGTGGCACAACATTTTCTATCACGTAGCCTTCTTCTGGAGAGAAGTCTGTGGTCTCCCTCCCATCAGGACACTGCTGACTACATTTAGCATCCACCTGGCCACTCAAGCATGCATCCTCATCATAAGACACTTAATTATATCAGAAACTGCTAGGAATAATCGGGTGCAGGACTGATGGCAAACATATTGAAAGGAAAAGTATCAGTCGGAACCAAGACCCAGTTCTCACACAAAGATTTATTTCTCCCAGAGGAACAGGGGGCAGGGAATAAGAAACAGACTGTAGATAGAGGATGAGGGAGGTGGGGGGAGAGAACAAGGGAAGGGGGTATTTATCCCTGAGGGATAAAGGCCTGCCTCTGGAGAGAGAGGAGACAGATGTGGTACACTGGAAAATGACAGTGTATAAAGGTACAGGGGGAAATCCCTGTTTTAGTTAGGCTGAGGTATTTAATTTTAATTGGGTGTGTTAATTGGGTGAGTTAAAGGGGGTTTTGAGCTGGACTTCATTCGTACTTTGATAGCTAGACTTTGGTAGTGTGCCTAGAGAGGAGGAAGTGGCCAGATAGATAGATAGAACTCAGTGGCTAGCTTTAGTAATATTAATCTAACGGTTTTAGGAAGGGCGGCAGTCAGGGAGAAGGTAAAGGACTGCCAGAGCCATGCTGCACTGGTCAGAGTCCTTCACACGTGCTTTTATTTCTCTTCAGTGAATGACATCTGGAACTGCTGCATCAAGTCAGTGAGTATATAATATTTAAGGAGCTGTCAAACTATTTTCCAAAGTGATTATTATAACTTCACACTCTCACAAGCAACATGAGATGTCCACACACACTGGACAACACTTGGTATTGTCGATTGTTTTCATTTTAGGCACTTTAGGGACTTGCTAGCATGTGTCCTCGTTACTCTAATGAGCATGTCCTGGTGATGGATGACGCAGAACATCTTCCACATGCTGACTGGTCACTTATGTGTCTTTACTAGAGGACTGTTTACTAGAAGTCTTGCCCATTTAAATGGTGGTGGGTCTTCTTAATGGTTGAGGTGTAGTTTTTAATTCTCCATTCTGATACAAGTCTTGGTCAGATATATGCTGCTATGATTTGATGTGCCCCTAAAAGTTCATGCGCTTAATCCTCGATACAGTAATGAAGAGGGGTGATTCGGTTAGTGGATCAATGTCTTTATTATGGGAGTGGGTTAGTTATTTCAGGAGTGAGTTTCTGGTAAAAGAATGACAATAAATCACCTTCTCCCTTCCTCTCTCTGCCCCATCACTCATGCCATGCTTTTGCCATGTTATGACACTGTGTGGAGGCCTTGCCAGGCAAGCCCCATGTGCACTGTCTCCAAAACTATTGAGAAATAAACCTTTATTCTGAAAAAAATTATTCAGTCTCAGCTATTGTGTTAGAACATTGCAATAGTTTGCTCCAGTCTGTGGCTTTCCATTTTCTTTACAATATCTTTTCAAAAGGTTCATGACTTAACATTTTTTCTCTTATAGTGCACACTTTTTAATATTCTGAGATACTTTTGTCAATTCAAGGTCACAAAGATTTTTCTTAAAATTCCCCAAATAACTCTTACGCACAGACAAAGTTGAGAACTAGTAGTCTGTGGGGAATGTGACCTAGCTTTCTTAATTTGAGCTGAGTTTCTGCCAGAGGAAAATAGAGCAGTAAAGCTAAATTAGAAGTACAGTTAACTGGAAAAGCAAGGGTACAATCAAGAGCTGTGGGACTGCCTGAACCGAGCAGCCCCCAAGCTTAAATGTGAGTATCTGACAAAGGCTAAGCTACATGAGTTGAAAAAATCCAGAGCAGGGGTGCTCTAAGTGTCATCTGCATGGTGAGAGGAGGAAGCCAATAGGAACGTCCTCCCCTTTGTGGGGAATAGCATACCTAAATGTGTTATGGCTTAACTGATAAAATGGGAAAATTATTCCTCTTCCACATGGGGGTGAGAGTCGCCATTTTTGAAGCCACCACATTAAATAAACGAAGGTGGTAGTAATAATATTTATCCAAACTGCTTCCAACAAGGGTCGGACAGATTGAGCTTTCATTAAATGAAGGAGCTGTCAGGAACACCGAATGGACTCAAGTTTCCCTAGAATCCTGGACAAAGTGGGTCTGTTTCTTAGCAGTAGACAGAAGGCTACTTTCCAGATGTTATATTTAGCTTAAAGGAATCTCCAACACAGCTTCATGCAAAATATATAATATGTCCCAGTAGGTATAACCACAAACCAGAGGGCCAGAGGGAGTATCCCTCAAGAGAGTTCAGTGCATAGAGGGGCCAATTATGTAGCCAAATTGACAACCCCAAACTAGTTGAATTAACTATGAACCAGATTTTGGCCATACCTCACATTTAATGGGTCTTGTTTTCCTTCTTGCTAACAATTCTGAACCTGGGGAGAAAAAAACATGCTTCCTCTTCCACTACAACTCTGAGCTTCTTGCCCACATCAGGATAGAGAAACAATAGAGTAAATGTTTCCAGGAGGTTTGTGTGCAGAAGAGAATACTAGTCCAACTCTCTAGGTGGCTTTCTAGACTCAATGGCAAAGAATAAGGTTCTCCCTCGCACGATGCGTCACAGCCTCCTGAGAGAGCTTGTGGATGAGAGCAGCATCTAGAGCCAGACGGCTGACCGAATGCTAGCCTCAGTGCTTGCTTTACTTCCATCTCTGAGCTTCGGTTTTCTGTCTTTTTTTTTTTTTTTTTTTTGGTTCTTTTTTTTTTGGAGCTGGGGACCGAACCCAGGGCCTTGCGCTTCCTAGGCAAGCGCTCTACCACTGAGCTAAATCCCCAACCCCCGGTTTTCTGTCTTTAAAGAGATAGTAACCACAGGTACATCAAAAGGATCAAGGGTGGTGGACATGGAAAAGGATTAGCACAACAATCAGCATATGCGGATGCAAAGAGCTGACTTTCCTTATAATCCTTGTTGTTAACTTTCCTGGACTAACATAAAACACAAGCAAGATCAGGAATAAAAGTACCTTTTCTGAAGCCCATGTCTTTGAAGAAATCAGCTTTCTTTTTGCTACTAGATCCAAATTTACTGGTAAAACAAAAGATGCTATCTATGCTAGGATTCTAGTTTGCTATCTCTTGGTAGCTGGTCACAGTAAGGACCTTTGAAATGATGGATCAATCCTCGTCACACTCAGTCTTCTACTGTGCAAATCAGCTAGCCCTAGGCCCCATGTATGATTGCCAACCTCCAGAACTAAGATTTACCTTTCAAAATGTAACTGAAGTTACCCAACAACCAGAAGAGACCTCTAGTGTAGCACAGAAGATACCACGGAGGTCTCTAGCCTAAACTGACCTTGTGGAGATTTGTTGCTTTGTTCTCTAACGTCAAAGAACTGTAGCAAAAAAAAAAAAAGTCCAGGTCTTGAGCTCAGTTTCTCAAAGTTAACAGCAGATCCAACATGAGAAAGGTCACCCGTACTATTCAAGTAGCACAAAGCTTCATACTTAGAAAAGATGCCCAGAGCCATTCCTTTGGTCTCATATCTCATTACTATATCTTTATCAGTGGGATTCTAATTCTTCGGGTACAATATACTCTAAACAAGACACTGGAGAACTGGGGTTTAGAGAAACACTGAATTTTTTAATGTAACACTCCTATTCATATTTCTAACTAATAATGTATTAAAACCAAGTAATGACAATTGAGAAACTGTCTTATGATCTGTGCTTATACAATATTATAATATTATAATATTATAATCGTTATAAGACAACGAGAGAAATCATACCCAAAGTCCTTACTACTGTATGATTCTACTCATACAAAGTATGAGTCTAAGCACAACCAAAGTTTGCTGTTAGAAATCAGGGACGTGGCTGTCCTTAGGGGTTCAGAATTTGGGAAAGGAAGATGAGGCTTTTGGAGTACTGAACTGTCCTGATTCCTGACTAGAGAACTGGTTATGTAGGTGTACTCCATTTGTAAAAATGTACTTAACTAGAAACTTAGCAGATGTTGGTTTTTCTTCTACAAAGTATTATAAACAATCCTGAGAGTGAATTCCTCCTTCTATCAGCAGTATAGGAACACAGTTTATAGAGGTCAGCCCAGAGGCCCTGGTTAGTAATGCCATAAGTGGAAGGATTTTTCCCTCTAGAGGTGACATGCCCCAGGTCTCTGGTGAAATGGAGATGGGTACTGGAGAAGCCAGGACACAAGTGGTTTTGGCATCTGGCTATTGCTACTAAAGACTTCTCTGAGATGTGGAGGTTACAAATCTCTCTCAGCTTATTCCTGTCTGTGGTGATGTAATGGAAAATGTTCTTCATAGTCTTGGACATTTGAGTACTTGGTCCCCAGCTAGTGGCACTATTTGAGATGTTTAGGTGCTGAGGCCTTGCGGAAGGAAGTGGTCATGGGGGTAGGCTCTGGGAGTAAAGTCTCACTCCAGTTCTAGTTCACCCTCTGGAACACTTTCATTGGAGTGTGAGCATTCAGCTTCCTGCTCCTGCCACCATGCCTGATGTTAAATGCTATGCTTCTCTACCACGATGGACTCTTTCTGCTCTGGAACCATATACCCAATAATCCCTTCTCTCTGTAAGGTGCCTTTGGCTGTATTATTTTATCACAGCAGCAGAAAAGGAACTAATACACTCTTAAAGCTGGAAGAAAAGGAAGCCAAGAGACTGTCTGAAATTGAGTTAGGTAAATACCTCTCATGGAAGTGTTGTTCTCAAATGGACAGAGAAAATGAAGGAGGAAACTTCTAGTCTAACTTTTGCAGGGCTAAGATAAGGAGGTGTCAAGGTCACAAAAGGCAAAAGAGATCACAGCCTGAAATAAGTGTTTTCAATCATGGAAACATGCATTACCATTTGATATTACTAAACATGTATTAATGTGTGATACACAGAAATTCAGATTAACAATAAGTAAGCCAGAGCAGATGCTGGGAACCATGAGGTGATAGAAAGTGTCCCCAACCCAAAACAAAGGAAACTCTAATCACAGAACACAGTGACTAGACTGGGTCACAACAGCCTGTCAGTGAGCATTAAGGGCAGTCACCCTTTCCTCTTCTTCAGATGTTGCACCCTCAATACCCTGCCTGTAAACAGAGTGCTCCTTCATAGATGCAGTTAAGAACTCAGTATAGTACTCAGTCCTTTGTTCAGGCCAGCCAGTGAAAGTGGAGGAAATGCTAAACTAATTTCAAGTCTAATTAAATCTGAAACGTTCTCCAATGTTAAGAAGTAGGAAACTGATTAAGAGCTAAGCTATAGCAACGATAATTCTGATTATTAGACTCTTTGATTACTTAATCTTTAATTTTAATTCTGGATATGTTATCTATAAGTCAGTGAATATATATATTATATACTATCTATATTATATATAGATATATACATTCACACACACATTCACTTTCTGTGAATTTCTGTGACATTTACTTTCTAGAAATTCTCTGGGGGAATGTCAAAGACTGAAAGTCAGACATGGTATGTATGGAGTTTGGCTCCTCCTTGTTGAGGTCTCCACACACTCACAGATCTGAAGGCTTGGTCATTGGCGAGTGGCAGTACTTGAGAGGGATTAGGAGATGTATTCTTGTGGAAGTAGAAGTGACGTTATTGGAGGAAGTATGGGTTTTAAAAGCTCAAGCCAGTCCCAGTGTCCCTCTCTTCCTGCTGTCTATGGATTAGGCTGTAGAATTTTCAACTATTTCTCCAGCATCATGTCTGCCTGTGTGCCACCATGGTGAAAATGGATTAAACCTCTAAAACTGCAAGCCAGCCCCAGCTAAATGATCTGTTTTATGCAAGCTGCTGTGGCCATGGAGTCTCCTCACAGCACCAGTACACTGACTAAGACAGCTACTATGTACAGTAGTCAGGTGTCTGCTGTCACTTAAAACCAAGCCTCATGAAAGAACGACTCCACAGAGAGCTCAAGAAAGGGGAGTTCCTGGCTTCCCAAGAGGCTAGCTCTAACACTAACACAAAAAAGGAGTATTTGACAAAAATGTCTTAAGATTAGGACAACTACTTTTAGGTATTCCTTGGTCTAATCGCTCAATCTACATGCAACAAATTGAGATAACAAAGAAACGTCAGAAAGCAGTGAGGTGTCCGTGCTAAGAGTAACCAAATCCACGAGTCCAAATTGGCTAAGAGAGAACTTGGAAAGAAAGCTAAGTTCAAAATATAAACATGGAGGAATTACTAAGTGAACTGGATGAGGAAAACATCCAGTTACAACACTAAAGAGCCCTGAGTCCCTAGAGGTTTCAAGGCGCACAGGAAGCTGCCAGAGCAGCATCGATATTAAAGCTGGTAGGTAGTGCTGCTGGTCCATGGATGCTTGGCTGTGTCTTCTGGGAGTGTCAATTCAGTCTAGGAAGGTTAAAGCATTTGCCACTTCATTTTTTTGTTTTAAGAATATGTGGGCTAGAATGGTCAGTGGAAAACCTGTTAAGTGAGTCAAGAAAATACCCTTTCTTTTATTTACAAAGTCATGTCACTGCTCCAGCCAAGAGCCTTTGTGACTAGGAACAGCTATCCATTTACCTTTTTAAAGAGTCTTCCTGAGTCCTCGCTGACTTGAACAAATCGAGGAATTATATTATTCAGGTAGATGTCACTCAGGGTGGTATGATCCCTGCTCTCCCGCTTCACCTGGTTTAAGAGGAGGTTCCAGCAGTTGACTGGAGAGAGAACATTCTGGTCCTTCCTACAGAGAAATAAATCAAAGGAAAAAAATTAGTGTTAGCAAGCAGGCAGAGCTAGCAGCTATGATTAAAGTCCATGTCACAACAATCACAATAATCAAAGCCGGAGCAGAAGTCAGGGTGCCCTCCCTGAAGCCTACTGCTGTGGTCTGAATGTGCCCCAGCCCTGGGCACCCAGATTTCTGCACTTTCTGTGCCCCAGCTACCATTTTGGGAGGTTGGGTTTAGCAGGAGGAAGTGAGTCACTGTGGGAAATGAGTCTTAAGGTCTACAGGCCGTTATACTTTGTACCGTCTCTCTGAGATAAGAGCCAACAGCAACCCCATGCTCCCACAACCAAATAGCCCTGCTTGCATCTCCTGCCATGATGAGCCCTACTATAACCAGGAGTCAAAATAAATACTTCCTGGCTGTTGCTTCTTGTTGTTATTGTTTGACAATAGGAATGTAGTAAGAAAAGTGACTAGCACATCTACACCACAACATTTTTTCTTTTTGAAAAACCCTAAAGGGGAGTAAAAAAGAACAAGAAGAGGAAAAGGAAACATGTGAGAGGAAGACAGAAACATTTCTGAAGACGTGATAAAAAGCTTCAAATATTCTATCTCAGTTAAACTCCAGCATCTCTCTCTCTCTCTCTCTCTCTCTCTCTCTCTCTCTCTCTCTCTCTCCCTCTCTCCCTCTCTCCCTCTTTCTCTCTTTGTCTTTCAAGCATCCACAATTACCACTATTTTCATGATTAGAAAACTAAAACTCTCACACTAGTAAAGAGAAAGAGGAAGTCAGAGAACACAGTTCTGTACTGTCTGACTGGGACACATCAGACTTTCTCCACAGTCTAGAGACAGACTTGGAGCTTGGAGCACTGGGCTTACCGTTAGGGTTAGAGACAAGGTTAAGATCTTCTCTACAGGAGGGCTGCAGAGATGGCTCAGTGGTTAGGAGACTTGCCACTCTTACAGAGGGCCTAGCTTCACTTCCCAGCACCCACATCAGGTAGTTCACAACCACGCGTAATTCCAGTTCCAGGGGATCCCACCCCTCTTCTCATATCCATGGGCACCTGCCCTCATGTACACAAACCCATATACATGCACATATACATAGCTAAAATAAATTAAAAAAGTAATTTATCAGAGATAAAAATCACTGGAATACTACAAAGTAAAACCTCTACAAGTTTGCCCACTATAGGAGTCCACAAAGATACGTGCCATGAAAAATTAGTTCTGTGGAACACATATAAGGGGGTTTTTGACATCACTGGCTGAACCATTATCTCATGTCCCATATTACTAAGAAAGTAACCTGATTTGAATATATGTATTCCTAGTATTCATGCTTTGGTAGGACCATAAATTCTAAACCTGTATGTTCATTTTAAATGCAAACAATGTGATTCCCAAAGCACATCAGTTACCGGCTCAGTCTGCAGTTCTAATCTGAACAGATAGCTATACCTCCCGAAGTTGGGTTTCTTTAAGGAGAGAAAAAAGGGTCTATTATGGTGCCTTCTTAAGGGATGCTATGTGCTTGACTTGCTTTTTCATGTACTTTACATTGCTGCTTAATTTATAGCTCACAGCTTGTCGAGAGGTGATCTGAAAGCTGAGGAGAGGTAAAGCAAAAAGAAACGGGAGAGCTTCTGTCTAAGTGACAACTGCAGAGTGGCAATGGTGGCACTGGACAAGCCTGCAACCGCAAAAGGTGCACATGGCCACAGAAAGGAGGCAAACCTGTGAACTCAGCCCTTTTCTCTTCCTCCCTCTGCTCAGAGTCTTTGCACAAAAGTAGTGAGTTGAGAAGAGCACTGTCACCATTCAGAGCTGGAGGCTACCAAGCAACCTGTCAGCTCGGAACTCAACTCAGAGGCTTTCCACTTCTGCAACAATAGCTATTAACAAGTAATATCATTACAGCTCACTGGGCTTCAGGACACTCCTCACCAGCAAACCAAACACTGACCTAACCAAATCTAAGAAGCTGCTTCAGTAGCCCCTTGAGGTCAAGCTGAAACTGTTCTAAGCCTGGCCCTGCCTCCTTCCACCATTCTTCTTCAGACAAAATTGCCAATGTTAAGTACTAACCACTAATCATAGTGACCATTAACTTTCTTGGGAAATAAAAGGACTTCTGTGGAAACTTAAAAATACACTAGCTGAGGGGGTAAAGAGATATAATTAATCTATTTCCGTTAAAATGTTTAGAACAGGGTGGGGGCATAAGTAGAAAATAATCCTAATTTCACAGTGGTAACAGATTTCAGTATATGTATTAAATGATATCCTATCTTCATTCAAGGAAACTTTCAAAGTAATCCCCAGATCAGTTTTAGTTAACAATACTCTGAAAAACACACAATTTTAAAAAGTACTATTTAATAACGTATTTATTTTTATTTTATGTGCATTGGTATTTTACCTGCATGTATATCTATGTGAGGGGGTCAGAACTCCTGAAACTGGACTTATAGACAGTTGTGAGCTGTTATGTGGATGCTGGGAACTGAACCTGGGTCCTCTGGAAGAGCAGCCAATGCTCTTAACTGCTGAGTCATCTCTCTACTCCCTAAAAAGTAGTATTTAAAGAGGTCTGGCAAGATGGCTCAGTAGGTAAAAGCACTTGCCATGCAAACCTAATGACCTGAGTTCAATCCCTGGATCCCACAGTATAAGGAAAAAATTGACTCTGAAACTTGGCCTCTGATTTCCAAAGTATGCTGTGACATGCATACACAGTGTTAAATTCTTAAAAGATGCAGTATTAAAACTCTAACTTTTTTTCAGGACATTTCTCTTGGCAGAACCCATGTCCTTGGTAAGTAAAGAATATGTCAGGCTGTTACACATAATTCTTAAAGGGGAGGTTTTATGAGACTCAATTTTACAATTGGTTTCTATCTGCTTCTTATGAGAGTACACAGATGGGTTAGTGGTCTATGCAAGATTCATGGGAGACCATGGGTAGCTAGAAAATCAACACGTGAGTCTTGCCATTTCATTATCCAGTTGCTACAATGCTTATTTTAAACATTAGGATTCACATAATTAATATTTGTTGTGGGAATAGTCTCTAGGTAATATTAATGGCTTAATTTTAAAACAAAATATTGTTCTTTTGTAAACACCCCAATCAATTTGAAGTTATACCAAGAGTACCTATTAAAAAAAATTGGAGGCGTGGCAAGAGCGTCTGTGGATTGAACCAGGGTCTTGTACATTCTAGGCAAACACTCTACTGCTGAGCCATATCTCCATCCTGCAGGACTTTATTAATAGTGAAGAATCTAAACCAAACACAGAAATAATGGTGATGAGGAAACTACAGAAAACTACTTTTAGTCATATTTCTGGTATCAATATTCTTAATTCATAAACACAGCCTCATCGTTCATAATGACTGATTCTGATAAACTCTAAAACGCTGTAGTTTAAAAATATCGTGTTCTCTCTCTGTGTCTGTCTAGTCTATGACCAGGCACGGTGGCTATAAGCCCCGCATCCAGGGTAGAGGTGTAAGGGTCAGAATCTGAAGTTAGTGTGGGCTGACCAGACGGACACACAGAAGGACCCTGCCACAGAAGACAACAGCAGACACAAGCCAGTATCAACAGCTACCTCGTTTCTTCCAGGAGTTGCAGTCTTTTAATAGTACTATAGCTTTTAACGCAGTGTCTGGATTCTATAAATCTGAATTATTTCTCAGACACTATTCTCATACAAATAGATGCTTTTTCTTTTCAGGCCATGTCAGGACAAGAAAGGTGAAGAGACTGTGGAGAAGGGAGAAGTAAGTACACTACACAGGCAATTTTCCTGGCTGATAAGAACAAAGCCGCAACACTCTTCAGGCTGGAAAACAAGCAAGCCAGTCAGACATGCTTTCCTAGGAGAGTAGCAAGGCTCTGAGAGTACGGCCTCCTGCTCTAGCAGTTCTGCAGCTTGTTTGATTTGTAGCCAATGAAACTGGGAGAACTTTATTTGTTTAGGAGATTAAAATCTGTCTATATATCTTTTCCATCTAACATTTGTTAGTACATTGTCTTTACTTTCCTGTCCCCAACCCCAAGTCTCAGGCTGTACAATCCCTGGACATTTAAAGGGTTTGCGTCTCTTAGGACTGTGCTGGAACACAGCCGTGAACCTCCTTAAACCCATCCCTAAAAAGCAAACAAAGTATCCAGAAGTGTTTTCCTTACTTAAAAAAAATTCAGGAGGAAGATCAAGAAAATACCACTGTGCTGCATAAGAGATGACTTTAGTCAAAAGAAAGGAAACCCAGAAAGTCACAAACCAGTGTACAACTACAAAAGAGATTGTCACTACAAAGGTACCACACTAGAGAAACCTGCACAACTGAACCGCTAAGATTAGTTTGAAGACAGGAGCCCAGTTTTTCTCCCTCAGTAGAGATTACACTTATGGATGCTCAAAAACTTCTGAACAGATGACTAAAAAGATCTCTAAGATGACCAAGATAAAAAGCAGCCCCTCGATCATAAAATCTGTATATTAATTACTATCTCCCCCCTCATATCTCCTAGTTGTTTTAGTAAGCTCACGTACAAAGACACTTGTCCCACCAATTTCCTACCAGGTCATCTACAGAGTGGACAGTGCCCATCTAGCTCCTGAAAGATCTTCAATAGATCACTGCTAAGCTCCCAGAAGCTCCTCCAGTACGGATGGCTATTAATTAACCACAGCCACATTTATGGCCCTTGGAGCACAAGCCTGATGCTTGGATGGCTAGAGCTTCTGCACTGCTATTCTGAGGTTTCCTTCTGGGTCTACAGTCTATTATTTGCCCTTCCGCAGGGCTGTTATTGTAGATCAGCTGAGATGATGGATTCGAGAGAACTTTAGCAACACAAAACACTATGCAAATGGGAGAAATATTAGTATTTTCATTTCCAAACACTCGAGGACTTAGCTTTCATCCATTTCCAACATGCTCTGCAACAGGCACCGGGCCACAGCCAAGAGCGCAGCCTGCTCAAAGTGCACAACACTCAGCAAATCGCAGTTGGAGAAGACAGCGACAGGCAATTAACCAAGCAGCTGCACGTCTCTGGGAAGACAGGAGAGAAATATGAAAGGAGAGCAGCCTTCAGTACTCCACTGTCCTTTCCCAAAGAGACAAGGTAGAACAATAGTCCTGTGTTCCTCAGTGGGAACTGTGTGCTGAGGCTGACAAGAAAGAATTCAAAGGGAGCCCAGAATCCCAGTAGCACCAGCAACTTCCAAAGCCACAGCAGAGTCCCTACCAGAGCTGCCAATTTCTAAAAGGCTGGCAATTGCCAATGCATCTAAGAACACAATTTCTCACTTTTAGATAACAGTTCTGCGATGACAGACAAAACTCTGAATGATTTAAATTCATCGCTCAATATATGTTATTAAGTCTCCAATGAGAAAAGGAGCAGGTATGTGCGTTTAAAGGAGCTCATTTGGTGATGGTTTGACAGCAAACGAATAACGAGAGAGAAGCTGAATTCAAAGAAATAAAATAAATAAAAAAATGCAAACCCAAATTCCCTCTTGGCACCTTGATTAAAATGAAATGAACTGAAGCAGCCAAAGAGATTATTTTATTCAGATGAGTGTTATTAGCCTTTCTGGCTTATTTTCTTTATTATGCATTTTGCTGATGCTGACAGAAACAGACGAGCTCATAGAGGAAAAGCTGCAGCGGATTTGTGGTCTGACAGTGCCGTGTATAAAATCAGACCCTTGCTGACCCAGATAAGCCAGAGGATGGATTGGATTTGCTAGGGAAGGTGTTAAAAGGAGGGGAGAATTTAAAAATTAAATTGCCAAGGCAGAAACTGACTTAAAAAGATTTCATCTGTAATGGTGGCTTCTGGTTGTGTGACACAGTAGTACAGTGGCAGCCTGGAGGTACCTTTCAAAGACAGGCAGGCAGACAGGAGATGGGCACACTTCTCTGGATTTATCACAGCTGTGGCTTCAGCTTTGCCAACAATGAGATCAGAGTAGGAGAGCTTAGAGACAGGGACAGAGAGGTACCCAAGGCAAAACCAATATACATTATGAGTGAAGAAATAAGCTTTCAAATTGTCAAGTTAGGGACCATATGCTTGCCTAGACAGCCGATTAGAAAGGATTCAAGAAGCTGTGTATGTGCCTTACTCAAAACAGACTAACTGTCCCTCCCTTCTAATCAGGTTTGGGGAAAGAGCTATTGTGAATGGGATTTTTGCATCAGTGGAGGAGCAGTCCCATGGAGCTCAGCAACCTTCATAACCTTCGGACAGAGGCATGCCCAAGGATTGAGAGCTTTAGAAATTTACCTCTTTCCTTCTCCTTCCTTTCTTTCTCCTTCTCTCCTTCTTTCTCTCTCTCTCTCTCTCTCTCTCTCTCTCTCTTTCTTTCTTTCTTTCTTTGTCTCACTGTTTGTGTGTAAACAGATATAGACAAGACCATTGAGAAAGCCTCATTTGACTGAATTAGAAGGTCTGCTTATCACAGACTTCTTTATGGCTTCTGTAGACCTGGGGCCTTCCCCTTCTTTACTCAACTTTTCTTGTATGCTATACATATAATCTTAATACTGGAGAACATAAACTATGAACTCAACTTCTATGTAATCTCTAGAAAGTCATTTGGACATTAGACAGACCCTTCTCAAGACTGGAATAAGCAGGGATTAATACTAAGCATAGTTTATGTCTATAATCCCAGAATTTGAGAGGGGTAGGCAGGAGGATTGCTGCAAGTTCCATGCTAGCTAGACCTATACAATGATACCATGTCTCAAAAAAGGCAGTGATCACATCAAAAGGCCTGAAGTACAAATAATCGACAGGACTAAAATACAGCAAGAGACAGAAATGCACAGCAAAGATTTGAGCAATAACCAAATAACAGGAATCAGAGGCTCCTGGACTGGGACAGTTTATTGTCACCACCATTACATTTTCAGTTGGATCCATGTGTTCTGTAGAAAGAACTGTGAACAATTCTACAATTAAATCTTCAGTTTTTCCTTCTCTACTTAATTAAGATGTCACCAGAAGCCCTGTAAGTAATGACAACTATATAGGGAAAACCACAGATGTGTGAACATATTTTTAAAATAAATAAAACCTTGAAAGATGACTGGGCACACTGTCTGACTCAGTCTTGGTCATTTATGCTAGGGAACGAAATACCTATGTGTGCCAAAATAGAATGGCACCATTCCGAAAGCCACACATTATTTCAAAGCATCAAATGCTCCCTTTAGGAGCAGGCATCTCAGGCACCAGGCGCAAGTGCAGAAATCTGATCTATAGCCAGCAATGACTGACTGCCAGCCAGGAGGGGATAAGCCCGAGTACTAACGGCCCGTTGGTTTGAAAGGGGATCCACAGGGTACCTCCCTTTCCAATGTATGTTCTTGGGATGGGAGTCCTTACTCTATGGCTCATGGTAACAATGAGGAAAGCAAAGGTAAGTGGAACAGAGTCATGCAGTCCTCGGAGCAGCTTCACATGTCATTACTACTCCCCGTGTGCTGTTATCTCGTGTTTACTCTCTGAGTAGCAGCCCAGTGACCAAGTTTGTATCCTTGTTGGCTTGTGCACTCCAAACTCAGGCATGTTATTAGCTAGGTTAGTACTTTATTAGTGAAACTTTAAAGGACTTGGTAGTGTAAGGATGCCCTAGTAAGTTTCCAGGTTAGTAGGTCAAAATTTGAGTTCAGTTCCTTATGGAATTTAGATGACTAATGACTCTATCCCAGTGAGAAAGTATTCTGTATAAAGCACCCTAAGACCTAGATTCAGCTCTGCTATTTGATAGCCAGGTGATCTTGTTAAGTGACAATATACTGTGGCCTTCATAGTTTCTTTTCCTGTTTAAAAGTATAAATGAAAACAACAGACCCAATGCCTAACTCATCTGAATCCTGTTAAGATTAAATTAAACAAGGTGATGTATTAAAAAGTTTCACCCACAGGAAGTGTTCTCCAGCCATGTCATCAATACTTATCACTTTAACACCTGTTATTACTACTTGACAGCCCACTCAATGATCTACACTCACAAAATGGCTTCAATGAAGTTGTAATTTTCCTAAAGACAAATACATTTTAAACTTCTCAGATAATCTAAGTATGACAATGAATATGTTTGACACATTTAGACTATGTCAGTGCACTAATAGGAATAAGTCTTGCTACTACTATTAACTTATCAGCCAATTCTAGGGAAATTCCAAGCTTAGTAAATCTGTTGCACCCAACTTTGCCCAGACTTGAAAGGGGAAAAGTTTAAAGTGTAAAGAGAAAAGCCAGAGGGCACAAAAAATAGAATCATGCAATTTCAGAAATAGAAGGGACTTTCAGGATGGTGAAGAGTCTAAACCAAACCCATCATTTTCCATGGGAGAAAAATGATACTCATGGATCTTGAGGTCACACAAATAGTGGTGGAACAAGACAAGAGCCCAGGTCTCTTGACTGGTAGCCATTTCTTATTTCATTGTAATGGTCACTACATTTCACTCAGAACACCTAACTTAGTGTCTACAAAGACCTAGTGCTGAAAGTGTTAATGGACAATGCTTAGCTGCCCGGAGCACGGAGCTATTCTAAGACGACACATAACAGGAATACCAAGGGTCCATGAACCCAGAGAGAGCAAAGCTGCTGGTGACTGGCGGCGCCAGGAAACATGTTGACACACTGCATGTGGTTAAACATGAAAGGCAAGTGAAGAGAAAACAGTTTTGAATCCCACCCATTCTAATTTGGGACTGGCTTTGGGCACCTACTGGAGGGTTGTGCCATACCCGGCCACTCTGTAAAAGGACCTTTCAGTTCCTTCATTCTCTATTCTGTGGCTTCAGTTGAAATGTTTTCTGCTGTATAAGGACCTTAACAGACATTTTAAAAAGAGAACTGTCAAGGCCTAGTAGGGAAGATCCACGAGGCACTGTAGGTGATTAGGGTCATTCTGAAACAGAAGATTCTCAATCAGGATTTGAATCCTGTAATCTACTGTGTTCAAGCTCGTAAGTGAACTGACTCTTTAGACAGTCAGGCTCCTAAATTCCTAAGAGAGCCTTTTCTCTAAGTGACCCCAAATCACCCTGCAACAGAATCACCTGGAGTGCTTGCTTAAACTGGGAACTAGAGGAATGCCCAGGGATCTTCCTTTTTAAATAAGCACTCTGGGTAACTCTGCACACTGCCAAAACACTTTGAACTAATGTTCTTACAGGAATACTTTTCAATCTATGTGATATGAGTCACTAATGTAGCTGAAATAATAATAAATTTAAAACTAGTATTCTACTCCCCAACCTCTAAAACTCGAAAACAGTAGAGCAGAATAACAGAACATAGTAGAAAATGTCCTGGGGCTGGCAAGATGGCTACTGTTTTAAGAGTGAGTACTGCTCTTGTAGAGGACCCGTTTGGATCACAGCACCCACGTCAGGCAGCTCACAACCACCTGTAACTCTAGCTCCAGGGCGTCCAATGTCCTTTCTTGGCGTTCACACATGCACATACCCACACAGACACATTAACTCAGTAATAAATATTTTTTAAAATAAAATATCACAGGCTATACTGTATATAGCAAAATTTGTCTTTGTTTTTGAAAGGGATGTCCTCAGTTACTTAATAATACAAATGTACATTGCCTTGTATTTTTCTGTTCTTTGTTTTGTTTTGTTAGCTGTTTATTTTAATCAGGGTCTTACTATGTAGCCCAGGCTAGCTTAGAATTCATGTTCCCCTGCCTCAGTTTCTCCAGTATATAGATTTCAGTTGTAGACAGCCATGGCTGGCACATATTCTTATGAATAGACCTGTGTATTACTATATGGTTTAAAAGTTTAGCCAATGGTCCTAAATTCCAGAAGATGATCAGATATCCCACGTCCTTTTAAGAATCTAAAAATTCTCCTTAAAGTATTTTCATCCAGAGCCAGAAGTGAGAAAGAAAGGAGGACGAAGAAAAGGAATTGAGGGAAGGGGCCCTGCAATGACCCACTGGATATGAAGTACTTGCTGTGCAAGCACAGGACCTGAGTTTGGATTCCAGCACACACATAAAAGCTAGGATGGTGATGGGCATCTGTAGCCTTAAATACTGGGGTGGGTAGAGACAAGTGGATCCTGGAAACTTGTTTAGCCAACTAATCTAGCCAAAAGATCAAGCTCTAGGTTCACAGAGAGACCTTGCCTTTAACAAACAAACAAACAAACAAACAAACAAATCCAGTAGCAAGTGATAGAGAAAAACAGTTAACATTGATCTCTAGGCTTCATACTCCATGTATGGAGGAGCACCCCCGCCCCCAAAGACTACAACCACACACACAAAGGAATTGTGGCCAGAGAGAGAAATCAAGGACAAATCTCCTAACTTCCACATAAGTATTCCCTGAGCTTCTGGAAGCCCATTCCCTAAGAAGCTCTTTTCAGGACAACCCCTACAGGTACTTAGTGCTCCGGTCACAGCAGACATTCCAAGTTTACCGCATTTTATATTATCTTCTTCCTGATGCTCTATAGCTGACAGCCACTGTCTTTGTTGTGCATCTGTATGATAAATAGCTCCACTATGTTGATTTCTTTTTTATTTACAGTGCCTAGAGTTGCTGAGTTAAACAATCTTCTAAAGAACATGGGAAGAAAGTGGTTGGCAATTTCCAAGAAGAAAGATTTTGAAAATAATGATGTGGGCACAATGTTACTTGTCTCCTAAGTGACACACTTGCTAACTGTAGGAAGCGTCTACACACACTTGGCAAGGCAGGCAGGTAGGCAGGCAGGAAGTGGGAGGCCCCCTTTCATACCCTTACGGTTAAAATCAATAGGAGGACACTTTTGTTCTTAAATGGGTGACTTCTTGATCACTGAGAGAAGCTGAGCCTTGTCTCCTTTATATGACCAAAAGGACATAAAATATAGTCCTAAATAGAAGATTCAAAAGCAGCAAAATTAGAAAAATGTCAGCATCTCCAGCTTGGTTGTCACATAATGGATTAAATCCATTAACATGTGGAGAGAATAAAAATAGAGTGGAGGTTCTGTTTCTATGCTAAGGAAGGCATGCAAAGGACGAATAGTGAGGGTTAAGAGGGAGGAGGCAGGGGGATGGAGGAATGGAAGAAGAAGAAGTGCCACCGAGAAGACTAAAGCCCAAAATACTCTACAATGTCCTGGTGCTTCCCAGTAATTTGTTTCCAAGCTGTAGAAACCAGCTTAGCCCCTGAGGCTGTGAGCCCATCTGGTGTTGAACTTGGGCTGCACAAGATTCAGAACAACTGGAAACAGCAGCACTGACCAGGTTACAGCTATCTGGAGGGAGAAGAAAGAAAATGAGTGTGTGGGAGGTAGAGGGATGAGGGTCAAGTAAGGCACAGGAAGGAGAACCCAGAAGCCATCCTCGGAGAGAAGGAAGATAACCAGGTCAAAATGAGCTGAGTTGTTAGAGAAGCCGCTATGTCTCCATGAAGAAAGCTAACAAGGAAACGTAAGGGGCATCAGAACAGGGAGTTGGAGGGGTCTATGGAGAGATGCCCTAGGCCAGATCAAGGCTGCAAAAGGTCCTACATCAATCACGTGACATGAGAGGCTGGTAAGTGGTCTACACAATCACAGCAAAGCCTAAGATTAAAAGGGTCCACATCCATAGAATATCTAGTCCTAGAGTCACGTCTGGCTCAGAAATAGGAAGGCAAGTCCATAGCAGTCCTTGGATACATTTGCCATCTGCCCTACGACACCATCACTGACTTCTGCTAACATCCTGATACAATCTTTGGATGGATGAGCAAGTCCCTTGCTTTTCCTTAAGCTTCTTTTCTTCTTTCCTTCTTTCTCTTTCTTTCTTTCTTTCTTTCTTTCTTTCCTTTCCTTTTCTTTTTCTTTTTCTTTTTTCTTTTTGTTTGTTTGTTTTGTTTTGTTTCGTTTCCCTTCTTGCATTTTGGTTTTTCTGGAACAGGGTTTCTCTGTTTAACTCTGGCTGTCATGAAACTCACTCTATAGACCAGGTTTGCCTCAAAATCAGAGATCTGCCAGCCCCTGCCTCCAAGTGCTGGGATTAAAGGTGTGTGCCACCATGCCCCATGCCAGCACTTCCTTAAGCTTTTATCTCTCATCAAGAAAAGATTTGGAAGTGAGACAGTTTATCAATCTCCCAACCTGGAGAAGGAAAATTAAACATAAACAAACTATTTCAAACAAAACAGTGAAAGTCTGAGCTTTAAAGGATAAAGTAGTAAGGAGCAACTTTTGAACACAATGTTTTGGCTGGAGACAAAAACCTTGAATACTCTAAGTCACTAGTAACTGGGTCACTGTTTTTCAGAGGTTTGAATTAACAATTTTGAAACCACCTTCTGTGCAGTCCAGGAGTAAATATCTAATTAATACGTTGTGGATAATAGGAGCAGAGTCCTCACTGCTCAGAAGAAAAGAGCAAATCTGCAGAGTGGAGACATGTAAATGGAACAGGTGGCACTAAACCAGCACTGATGATTAATGTGAATCCACAGGCTTTGCTATAGGTCTGGGTTAATAATGGTTGAGCTTAAAATGTTTTACCTCATAATGGCATACAAGCAATAAGCATTCAGTAAAAACTATATTTTAAATGGCCTGGTTAGCTCTATGCAGTATGACTCTTTGGTGATTCTGGTCAGTAGCCAACATATGATCACAAGTGTAAATAATACTCCAGAATGTGCTCTATTGCTAAGTCATGGGGCTTATTAAGTGTATTACGTGCACTTTCAACTTACATTTCCAGCTCACTATGAATTTATCAGATGTAATCCTGCCATAAGCAGAAGAGCATGAAAATATAAATGGAGAAAAAAGGTAGAAGTACTTGGGTATTGGTTTCCCATCTGTCTACTACCTTTGCTGACAGATACTCTAAATAGTTAAACTGCAGTAAAAAATAGCATGCATAAGCAACTATTGTTTCTAGATTTAATTCCATACTAAATGCAACCAGGACTCTGCAAAGAAATGGCCTTCTAGAGCAGAAACAAGGAAAATTCAGTCTGAGCCTGGACCATTTTCTACACAGTACAAAAGCACTCAGAGAAATAAGGAGACATGTCACAGGGTCACAGGATCCTGACTCCAGAAATCAAGTATAGGACACCATGAATGTAAGATAAATAAAAATATTCAGAGATCATAAACTGTTAAAGGAAGTACATATCTACCACTTCATATTGATATAAACAAGACAAAAAATGGTGGGAAATCACTTGCTTCTACAAAATCCCACCTGAAAAACATTGACAGAATTGGGAAGTTGACTTTTTGATAACCTTCTTTCTCCTCCAGTAGATTGGTACTACTAACTTGGAGGACCAAAACTACTAGTATTTATTTGCAGGTGAAAAGTATGTCTCCACATGTCCTGTAATTCCAAAGCACAGACAGAATAGCTCTAAGAATTATATCAAAAATAGAGAAACCTGAAAGATACCACTTCAAGGTCAAATAACAATAAATCTCCAGCAAGTGACATGGCACACTGAGAAAGCCATGACAGTAACCTCTTTGGTACTCCTATCAACTCATGCTACCTGAATCAAACCACAGATGGTATTATCAGAAGATTAGAAATAGAAAATTAAGGCTGGTGGCAATGCTTGCCTTTAATGCTTGCACGCAGGAGGCAGAGGCAGGCGAATCTCTGACCTTGAGGCCGGCCTGGTCCAGGACGGCCTTCACTACACAGAGAAACCCTGTTTCAAAACAACCGCAACAACCACAAAAACAAACAAAAAAGAATTCATTCCAGAAATAGCAAATTAAGTAGTAATTTTTGGGTCAAATGTTCAAAAACAAAGTCAGTGTAATAAAATACAGGGACTTGGGATTTAGTCTATATTAAAAGACATTTAGAGACAAGACAACTTAAGACCTACACAATGTGAACTTTCTTATTCAAATAACTGGTAAACTCTGGATGGCCATGGCTTAGGTATTATCATGGTGATCTTCATGGTCTGATTTTGACAGGTCTACTGTGATTATGTTGGAAAACAGTTTTAGCCGACACCCACTGAAGTGCACAGGGATAAAGGAGTACCATGTCGGCAAACTTACTCTGAAGTGTTTCAGGAACATAAATACTGTAAACTGCATGGAAAGAAAAAGAAGTATGCAAAGCAAATGTATGCTATATTAACCTTACTTTCAATATGGGTAAAATGGCATATGATATTTTGTATTATTCTTACATTTTGTCCTATAATTATAAAATATGTCAAAATAAAAAAAATTATCAAGGATTCCATTCTGGAAGAAAGTGATGCCATTTTCCTCATCTCTCCTTTGGCAGTAAGTATGTATTACTTTGTTTTTTCATATAAGCCTCTCTCCCACACAGCACCATGAGCCTCCTGAAAAAAGGGGAGGTCGGTCATCTCTCTGACTCCAGAACCTATGCAATATCTGTGCAGAATTATTCACTGTTGATAATGAAATGCAGCCCAATGTTCACTCAGTGTCTAAAAGCATTCCTCAACATTCTTGGTTCCTTATCTTGAACTCCATGTTTTATCGGAACATAAAAATGTGCACACACATACTTACACTATTTCACATTAGTCAGTAACCTCCATTAATTAAAATATCAGCTTGATCTAATTATAGTTCATTCATGGCAGAGCCCTAGCAAATAGTAAGTGTTCATTAGTGCTTGCTTGCTTAAAAAAATAAGCCAACTAGGAAATACTACTTATTTCTTAATCTTCTGGACAAAACAGCCAGTGACTTGCTTTCCAGAATCATTAACAATATAAGAGTATTGTTATAGCCCACAAACAACAAATGCTTTTAACCAAAGATTTTGAAAACAGTTGTTTCTGGCTAACAAGAGTGCAACATTTGGCCAAACCTGATATACTGTATTTTCTTCTTTGATTAAAGGTGAGAACCTTTTCTAAGCATATTTTAATTTTGTATTATATACTGTAGTCATATATTTTCCATTCTGATTTTCTCGACTATATGGTAAAGTATAAGGTTTCTAAGTCATCTTTTTTTTTTTTTTCGGAGCTGGGGACTGAACCCAGGGCCTTGTGCTTGCTAGTCAAGTGCTCTACCACTGAGCTAAATCCCCAACCCCTCTAAGTCATCTTGCTTTAGTACACGAACTTGGATTTTGGGTGATAGAGATAAAGAAAAGGCAGCTCTCAGGGCCGAGCACCTGCTTAGCATATGTGCATATGTGTGGCCTTAGGTTACAGCCCTAGTGCCACAAGAGGAAGGGAGGAAAGAGAGGGGGCAGAACTGAAACTGCTGTGAGCCTTACTATCTACAACTGATGGTGATTAATGATGTAATAGAAATCTCACAAAATCAGCACAGAGAAAGGACAAAAAAATACAATCAGAATCCAAGAAAAGTGCCACGTGGTGGTGCATGCCTGCAGTCCCAGCACTCAAGCAGTGGAGGAAGGACTATGGGTTCAAGAGTGAGATGCTGACCTTAAAAGAAAATCCTAGAAAAGCCCATAACCCAGAAATCTGTACACTGTAAGATCCAAACGACTTTGAAGGTACTAATGAAAGTCTCTGCTGTGCAGCTGTCAGAATATGTTGTGGTAGGAAGGGCACACATTTCTATCCATACAAGGAAGGGGCGAACAAAGTCACATGTGTACAAATGAGCAAGCTTGAAGGGGAGGAAGGCAGGAAATCAATATACCTTTGAAGCTCAGCCTTCCTAACTGTGCTTGCTTCCCTGGGTGCCTCTCTCTCTATTCAGAGTCCATTCAATAGCGCTTTATGTTCCAAGGAAATCTGTCAGAGGCATTTCCACCTGTACATTGCAGAATTGGTCCCTTACAACTTCCTCCTTTTGCTGAATCCCCAAGACGCTGCCTATAAATTCAAAGAATTTCAAGCATCAACAGAAACCTCAACCTCCACCCCTAGAACTTAGTTAGGAACATCTGTTGTTTACAAAGGTTCAGACTGAGAGCTGCCAGACTTGTTCTACAACCTCTACTTTAGCACCAGAGGCTGCCAGGGAGGGATGTCTGAATTTCATGCAAGGATGCCCTGTTCCAATCACTTAAGCAGAAATAGGTTAATACAGCTCAGCATCTTACCACTGAATACAATCCGAGTTTGTTTGGTTTATTCTAATCCTGACTCCTTAATCAGTGTGCCAAAAATGTTAAGATCCAAACCTGTTTCAGTGATCCTTCCGGAATGTCAAACCCAGGGGGCGGTGGGTCAGTTAGTAGAAGAAACAGAAGCTAACAGAATAAAATTATCTTGCAGCAATGAAAAAATCCAACCCCCCCCCCTTTTCCCTCAACCTCCTTAAATTCTTCATTAACACTGAGCTCTTCCCTCGTGATTCTGTACCTCCTCACAGTATGATGCTTCAGCACGCACAGGACTTAGATATTAAAGCCTTTACTTCAATTAACATGGGACCAAATTTAATTGAGAACATAATTGTGCTATCTTCTACCTTTCCGTTACTGAACCAAGCACGAGTCCTTTCCTGAATATTCCACCTTTCCTCCCCTCTCAGGAAACTACTGGTATCTGCTTTAAATAGGATTCTATTTTTAGATTCATGTGCCTGTGTGGATATGTGCTATTATTCTCTTACAGCCTGCCTGGCTTTCCCCAATCAACAATAAAAGATAAAGTCTGTCTAGCAGAAGCTAGCTGTCTTTTCTTCTTATTTTGGAAGCCCTCCCACTTCACACAGTCAGCTCCCAATTCCAAGGCATAGCTTTTGTCTTTAAAAGAGAACTGGGTCAAAGACAATGCATTTAATTGGCTGTGAATTCTTAAGAATTAAAGATCCAGAGATGGTTTATTGCAATACTTATAGGTGTAGATTTCCCTTTTCCCCTGTCAAAGGGCATGTTACTGCCTGGGGAATTAAAAGCTTGAAGTGCGGTCGGCTGACCCTTTCCTGCCAGATCCTAGGAAGCATAGGAAGCTCTTGGAAGTCTGGCATCCTCCCAAATGCTCACAAAAGCATGTTTCACTGTTGACCTGCCCTCTATCATTCTCTATCCCAGAAGGATGGAATAAGGCCATTTAAGTACAAGTGTGGAAGCCTCCTGAAACCTGGAAACAGGAACCATATTCTATTTGCCATGTGGCTGACTCGATGCTGCACTGGCCCGCTGGTCTCCATGGACCGCAGAGAGCTGAATAGAACTGGCTGTCTACCTACTCAGGTCTCATGCTCTTTGCACAAATCTTAACAGCTTCTTGCTACACTCTTCTGTGGTGGTGGTAATTCTATGAGCTAATTTCTGAGTACCTACTAAGTGCAGGTGCTAGCCTAGTACTTCCCATACTATATCCAACCATGAGAACAACTCCTCCAGGTATTACTCGCCACACTTCAGAGACGTAGAAACTAAAGGTGAAAGGGGTTTAAATGACTAGTTCAAAGTCACACAGATATAAGCAGTAGAAGTCAAGTTTAGACTCAAGTTTACCTGGTTCAAAGCTCTGGAGTTTTGCTTTGTTTTGTTTTTCTACTAAGTTGCAAAACTTTCCAAAAGGCTTGCACCAAAATTATTTTTCGGTTCCAAAGATTGGTCAACCAACTGGTCTTGCCCACACTCAAGTTGCCTTCTTATAACTCCCATCCTCCTTTATCCTGTGTAAGGAGCCCTCCCAACACCTTTCATTTTCTTACGAGTTCTCTGAGAATTCCATATGCACTTCCATCACCCTTTCAACTCTTCCCAGATCTAGTCTATTCCTGTCCGTATCCACCCAACTTGGCACCATTAAAAAAACAAAAACAAGACCAATTTGTGCTGTGCTGCTCAAATATTCTTGGGTGTATGGTCTTCCACTAGAGCATGGTTAACTTAATAGGAGCTATATGCAGAGAAAACTGTCTTTCCTTCTCCCAACACCTAACAACTGCCATTGGCTTCATGGCAAACGGAGGGATTTTGTGTCCAATGCCCATCTCCATGTTGGCCTCTGGTCTGATTTGGTCTGCAGAGGTCTTGTACACATTGTCACAACTGCATTGAGTTCAGATGTGCAGCTGCCCCGTGACTAGAAGATACTGTTTCCTTGTAGTCAGTCTCTGGCTCTGACATCCTTTCCAGCCCCTCTTCTGCAGTGACCAACCCCTGAGCTTTAGAAGGAGGGAGTGGAGAATATATGTTTCACTTAGGACTGAGTTTCTGCAGTCTCTTCATCTTTTGCCAGTTGTCAACACCGTCTTTAAAAAGGATGGACCATCACCTAAAGTTCTATATGGAATGGGCTAGTGGAAAACATACCAAGGAATTTCCTGTTAATTTCTCAATAAAAAGGGAACTTGAGCCACAGGGAAGGGAACTCAACCCATGCCTAACACCAGCTGCTACTACATCTGAGCAAAACTTTCCTGGGGGAAACAAACAATTGCCAAGTAAGTCCAAAATGAATGAATGATGTGCAAGTCCCAGGAAGTCAGGAGTTCTCCCTTCTAGCAACTTTACCTTTCCTATTGCTGCCTCCTTACGTGATCCCATACTCAAGGAGAACCTGTTTTCTCTGGTTCTCCACTTTTTTCTCTCTTGCAACCAGAGCTCTAATGTTCTCTATGGCCAGCTGACTGCTTTTCAACCCAATGTCATCTTGTGAAAGTAGCAGATGACTGAACTTGACTCTGAAGGAAGACCCCACTAGCAGGAAGAAGGGAAGTACTTACAGCAACTTCCACACACACAGGCTAGGCCTGAGACCAAGAACACGGCCTCTACATGAATCTTAATCGATTGTGCACTTACTTTTTCACTGAAGGGAGTGCTGAAAGTTGAATATCCATCAAATTTCATTGTTTTCTATTTTTTGTGTGTTTGACTACTTTGCCTGCATGTATGTCTATATATTATGTCCGTGCCTGATGCCCCAGAGGTCAAAAGAAGGCAGAAGATCCTATGGAACAGGAATTACAGAGGTTGTGGGCTATCATGTGGGTTGTAGGAACTGAAGCTGGGTCCTCTGAAAGAATAACCAGTGCTCTATCTGCTGAGCCAACTCTCTAGCCCCTACCAGTCCATGAGATGGCAAGCCAGGCTTTCTTGAGACCGTCCCAAGAGTAACAACTCACAGACATTAAGTAGGCAGTTACTTTCCATGTGGCCAACTTCACGTACTGCTAACTTAATGTTAGAAAAAAAGAAAATATTTGTTTTTTGCGGGGGTGGAGGTGGGGTCCTAAGTTAAAGTCCCTTTAATTTCTTTGGGCTCCCTCTTCTAAGAGTCTAGAACATAATTTTAAAATGTCCAACAAATATTTATTAAGGAGAAGGAAAAGATGGGAAAATATTGACAACAGGCTATAAAATAGCATAAGGTCTATGTAGGGAGCACAGCAGGATAGCCAAGCAGAGTGTCTCTCTAAACCTCCACATGGGGTAGGTGTGGGGGAGAGAAACTACCTCAAATTAAAACAAAGGCATTAGTTATTAAAAGCAGAAGATCAAAACCAAATGAGCTGAAAAGTAATTTACAGAAAGCCTGGTGAAAGAAAAGAAGAAAAGCCAGCACATTATTAATTAGAATCCTTCAGAATCCTGTGGGGCAATATTAACACAAATTCCACTTGAAGAGACAATCAAAGGCTCAACAACAAAGAGGAATACATTTATGCTCTTCAGAGAGCCAAAGAAAATGCCAAAACATCCTCCATAGGAAGGCTTCCTACCTCTCAGAACGTTTTATCTCTGCTCGTAATCACACAAGGCTGTAACAGTCAGGGGACAGGGAGGCCACACTACCTATCTCAAAGCTGAAGGTACAGTGGAATAATCAGTCTAGCTGTCTAGCTTCTCTCACTGGGGCAGAGGGAATGGGAGCATCAGGTCAGATTTTACATGAGTCATGCTGGACGGGCTTTAGTAGGATATCTTCCCTGAGCCATGTGGGGAAGGACAAAAGGTGAACAGGAACAAAGAACAGAAAGCAGAGTCACAGGGCCACAGCACAGGGTAATGACTTCCAGTGGAAAATGGTTTTTGTCCAAAAGATGAAAATAAGGAGTTCAGCAACATTTGCTCCTAAATGCAGTCACTTAAAGCTGTAACAAAATAACCATCCTAACCCAGGGTGAATGGCTGAAACGGAGCCAGAGTAAGAGGCTGGCCTGGAAAAGGGTGGGATGAATCCATGTGTACTGCCTTTAGCCCTGGCCAACTTGCTCCGTCCCAAGCTGAATAAAGTCCACATCCCAGAGCAGGCTCTACCCCGAGCTGCTGCTGGCAGCTGCTCTCCTGGCAGCACAGGCAGACAGATTCATGGCATTACTGGGCCAACAGCTGCTGCAGCGTGGGGGGTGGGGGGAGTGACAAGTGCCTGCTGAGAGTGAGCTATTCTGGGACCAGTCACAGAGTCAGCAAAATTGAGGCTACAGTTGCGGGCTGAATGAAGATACAGTACACTTCCTACTCCAAAGTTTAGAAAACCAAAAAGTGCTTTCTCCGGCCCAGCTCGTTTGGCTTAGGTGACTCACATTCAGCTCCATCCTTCTATTCTCCAGGGTCATGACTTTCATTCTGGCTCCTATTACTCCATCACTGGACTGCCTTATCTCCCTACTATGTCCTTTCATCTAGGCTCTTTCTTTGTTTCTTTCCTCCCTTTTTAAATGATTTATCTATTTTTATTTTCTTTGCATAGCTGTTTTGCCTGCCTGTGTGTGTGTGTGTGTGTGTGTGTGTGTGTGTGTGTGTGTGTGTGTGTGTGAAATCCCCTGCACTGGGAGTTATACATAGTTGTGAGCTGTCATGTGGGTGTTAGGAATTGAACCCGGGTCCTCTGGAAGAACAGCCACTGCTCATGATCCCTGAGACATCTCCCCAGTCGTAATCATCTAGGTCCTTTCAAAAGCATGGACATAATTCAACTCCTTGCTCAGAAATTGTCAGTGGTTCCTCTATACTTACAGAACAAAGCCCTAACTCTATTGGCTAGTATTTATAACCTTCCATAATCTTCTGGCTTACCAACTTTTATAGATATAATTCCTACTGTCCAGAAAAGCAGATGTTATCCACAGTCATGGTTTTCTCATCTCAGGGCTTGTTGGTAAAACCATGGCTGTGGGTAACACTATTTTCTATCTAAAATACTTCCTTCTCTAACGTCTTCCATTGTCTCAATTATATTAAATATTTAGGTAAGTATTACCTTTTCAGCAATATTTTCTAAAATTAGTTCTACTTTTCCATTCCTAACCAGTGGACTTCACCTCCGAAAAGCTCTCTTCCTCGCCCTCCAAATAGAACAAATCACTCTGTTATGTGCACTATGTATGATCGAGGGACACTGCTCTCTCACACACCTGTCCTTCTACACACCATGAAACTTTGGCAATGTTGCAAATACTGTCCTTCAATGTGTTTTCCCTTCTACAGTGATAGAAACTCTACTTTTCAGGTCACACAAATTAATAAATATATTGTCTAGTCCCCCTTACAGCATAGATAATCATGTGACTAAGTACTGTCCAGCTGGATGAGTTAAATGCATGTATGTGCCGTTTCTAGACTATACCTTTAAAGAATAAAGACATGGGGTTGGGGATTTAGCTCAGTGGTAGAGCGCTTGCCTAGGAAGCACAAGGCCCTGGGTTCGGTCCCCAGCTCCGAAAAAAAGAACCAAAAAAAAAAAAAAAAAAAAAGAATAAAGACATGTTTCCCTCTTGCCCTGTTGCTTTTCCCAATGGATGAAATGGGATGTGGTGACAATGAGCTACTCTGGCTTACACAGCAATGGACAATACTGTAAGGGTGAGATAAGGAGCCTGACACAGTCCTGACTGTTTAGCAGGCTGTTAATGTACAGAAAAATATGCGCCTGCCTTGTATAAGCTAATATTACCTAAAGTCTATTATAGCAGCCACACCTATCTTAACCGAAGTAGTCATGCCTAAAGTGTCTTCTCTGTATCAAAAAAAGAAAGGAAGGAAGGAAGGAAGGAAGGAAGGGAGGAAGGAAGGAATGGAAGGAAGGAAGAAAGAAAGGAGAGAAAGAAAGAAAGAGCGAGCAAGGAAGAAAGAACAGATTAGAAAGGAAAAGGCCAAATTTTGTTCGTGCTACCTACAAAATGGCAGCACAGCTGCAGGAGCACAGCCGTCTCTGCAGCGATGCTTACAGTACACACGCATCTGAGCACTTGCTTATCTTTCTTAACTCAGAACCGAGAGGGAAGGGGGAAAATGAAGGTTCCGTCAGTAGTGCTAAACTGAGTAGAGGTCCTATCACCACGCTAGTGAGACAAGAGAAGTCAACCAGGTCTGTGGCTTCTCCAGATGCTCACTGGGGTTATCGTCTTATCCATGTGACTCATCCAACACCTCTGCTAGTACGCTGTACCGCGTGAGCGTGCTATTTATTACGTGACCATTTTTGACGCATAAAACACGGCAATTCAGGTGTTCCATTCTGAGAGAGAGAGAGAGCCTTTTGTTTTCAAGCTCTTTTTTAAAAAAAAGATTTCCTTCATTTATATTTGTGTGTGTGTGTGTGTGTGTGTGTGTGTGTGTGTGTGTGTGTGTGCGTGTGTGTGTGTTGTGATTGAGTACAGTGCTCATAGAGGCCAGAAGAGGGCAACAGATTCCTGGAGCTATAGATGGTGTGAACTGCCTGACAGGGGTCTAAGAATCCAACCTGGAGCCTCTCAAGGGCAGCAAGCATCTTAACCACTCCAGCCTCTGGGCTCATCTTACTTGCCTCTGCTTCTCTCAGAAAGCCTAGGTTATTAGTAAGGTTATTAGTTATTAATAAAGGTTATATTAGTAAGAAACTGCTGAAATTGACTCAAATCAGCTACTCCTTCCAATAATTCTAGCTCCCTGAGACACAGGGCCCTCCATCCTGCCTGGGAGTAGGGACCAACTTTTCTTACTCATTCCTTTTAGGCACTTTCCTTTCTCCTAATATTTACTACCTCCCAATGCTGGGAGGCCTTCTGAGCCTTAGGTTTTAGCACTGGGTTCTTCTTTCATCAACATCTGCACTATTGTTTACACTAAAGATTTCAACAAATATTCCCACTCAAAACCACTTGGTCGGCAGCACCACATCTCAAAATAGGGACCTAAAATCCTTACAATGTCTCAAACTCAACATGCTCAAAGCGGAGTCACTATTTAAAACACCCACTTCCTCAATGCTTACATGTTTAGAAAAGACACCACAATTATTCGGGTTCCTAGCTTAGAGACAGACATCAGGTTTCTTGTGACCAGTAAGATTCTTTTTATCTAATCAGTTATCAACCCTGTTTACTTTCTCAAAGAACCCTTGAATACTGCTATCACAGAAGACTAAAATGTCCACCAAAGGCTTGTGTGTTACAGACTTGCTTACTGTGGTGGATCTGGGGACAGCAGCAGACTCTTTAGGAGGTAGGACCTAGTTACAGGAGGTTGGCACACTGGGGGACTGTCCTTAATGGATTGCTAGTCCCATCCTCTCTCTGCTTCTTGACCATCAAAAAGGAACAGACCTCCCCATTATGCTCTTGTCATATGCTGCCACAAGTTCCCCCAAAACAGGATCAAACAACTGTGGGTTGAGAACCTCTGGAACCATGAGGCAAGAAAACTTTTCTCCTCATAGTTTATTTATTTTAGTTATCTGGTCACAGGAACTAACTAAGTTTACTAACACTAATACATACCCACTGCTCTGTTATCCAATTCTATATGCACTACCCCCCCAAACTTAATATCCTTCTCTTTGATTTAAACACACACACATACACACACACACACACACACACACACACACACACACACACACACACACACACAATTTTGCCCATACTTTTCAACATAATATCCTCAAGGGCTCATTACCACAGGGCATGTCAAATGTGAAATTCTATGCTTGCTGTCAAAGCATTATCCTTTGGGACCCATTCTACTTACTTAACCTTGTTTTTCCCTGCTTTTGAAAATATCTATTTTCTTCTATCTCTATTAACCCCCCCTTTCTATATACTTTATAGTTCTTTTCCCTGTTAACCAAGTATTCTATAGCTTATCTTATTCCCAGAGGAACCAGGACAGAGCACAGTACTGAGCAGGAATTAAGAGGGGGTGGGAGGGCTAACAACTGCATTATACTCAGTGTAAGGTAAGTCAGGAATAAGCTGGAACACATCAAACATAAAGTAATGGTCACAGGAACAGAAATGGCTCCCTTTCCAGTCCTTGCACCAACTGCACTACACATCCGCAGTACTCACCTCAACTTCAAATGCCTGATTGTAATGTGTTTACTCCCCACCTCATCCTAATTAAAATGCCACATGGAAAGGAAATGCTTGCTCTCTGCCATATCTCAAGGCATTATGAAGGCGTTCAAGGAATGTGAAATAAGGTATTAGTTGCATGAATGTCTAAGAAGTCTTCCCTTTGGGGCTAGCTAGGAAGAGGAAGGGAATTAGTAGGTGAGAGGGAGCAGGAGAGAGTAGTGTGATGTATGGTAGAGGAGGGAGTAAATATAATTGAAAAATGGTATATATGCATATATATGTCATAAAGAAACCTATTACATATGCTAATAACTCTCTCACATATACATACTTTTGACCAGTGGCTGACATACAGGAAAAGGTATAAAACTCATTAGCTGGGCTCCCCCATTTATTTTGATCTGTTTAGACAACTGTCCATTTAAGACTAATGTGAAAAAGGAAGAATTATTGAGGGCTTTCAACAACTTTGGACTCAACCTGGATCTAAGTGGCAACCCCTCCTTCTCTGTACCCTAGACCTCACTCTCAACGTTTGTAAAAACAATTTCCATGAAGTCCGTACTTAAATTGCTGGTCCTTAGTGCTTCGTGTCTTGGCTAGAAAGCGCTCGGCTAGCTTCTCCAGGTTGCGAGAGTAGTCCATCTCAATCTCAGCCTTCTTGCGGAAGAAGTCCTGCAGGTCTTGCAACAGCTGCACCCGGAGCTCGCACTGCTGATCTAGGCATTTCATCTGCTCTGTGAGCTGAGCCCGGATCTCTGCAAGAAAACAAGAGTGTGGTCAGACAGACAGCTCTAAATATACACCGTACACACAGATACTTACCTGCCTTACGCGTGCTTGTTCCCTGTACCCTGTGGTATCAAAGCCTACGGAATTGGCCCTGTGATATAAGGCACCTCCAAAAACCTCTAACAACTCTTTTTGGACCACTGGAGACTATTTGTGACTTAGAAAAAGTTACATAAGAGACAAAATAATATTCAGTGCTAACAATTTACTATAGCCAACACTATCCAGATTTTGGGTTCCTTTCTGGCCAGGAACCCAAAAGAAGAATTGGGTGAATTATGCTAACCCCATTTTTTTTTTTAATAAATTTATTTTGTCTTTTTTTTTTTTCCCCAGAGCTGAGGACCGAACCCAGGGCCTTGAGCTTGCTAGGCAAGCGCTCTCCCACTGAGCTAAATCCCCAACCCCTGCTAACCCCATTTTAAAGATGGAATTACTGAATCTTAAGGAAAACAAATGATTAAGTCGCAGTAAGCTAGGACTCAAACCCAGGCATATGACTCACTTTATTTTTTATACTTTTTCTCATCATTTCAAAATGTTTTTCAGCACCTGAGAAGCAGGGAGGTAGAAAGGTGCCTTTCCAGGTCAAATGGCAGCAACCACGAACAAAATATTCACCGTGACTGCCAGGAAATCACATTTAAGGTCAAGTGGCTTCATAGTTTAATATCACAGAACGTGAATCTTCAAGAACCTATCTTTAGAGGTGGAAGAGCAGCAAAAGATAGTGGTGGTGATGATGATGATGATGACGACGATGACGATGACGATGACAACGATATGCCACCTTAGATCGTTTTACTCATTTCTCCTTTTCTCCACCCTTACCTGCCTGATGGCCTCTCAGTCAGAGGCAGAACTATGTCTGGTTATGCTTCTGCTGGCAGAGTCCTACCCAGTCCTGCACGGGGCTAGCATAGATCGCCATCAGTGTGGAACCACAGCAATGGCAGCTTCAGCTGCAACTGGACCTGCCTTGAATACAATACTACATGGTTTGCTGATAAGAGACTTGGCATTTGTGGCAAACAGCCTGCCAACACTGGGCAGCTTTCTTGCCCGGAGTAGGCACACAGTGTATGCCCAGCTTAGTTTACATCCAGTCTCCATTAGCATCAAAATAGAGCAATTGTTTCATCCCTCCTCTGCCAGCAAGCTCACCTCCAAGCATGCCTCCAACTGAGGCTGAAAGGAAGGATCTATTTTATGCAGTTCCTTACAAAGCTTCAAGTTCTTTTCCCATAGATTTGGCAGATGGGGAAGGGGAAGAATGAAGTTTTCACCTGAGCCTTAGATGAAATTTTAGTATAAGGGCCATGATCCTGAAATCTTTGTAACCACTCCCTTCTTAAAGCAATGAGGATTGACGAGGGTGCACTGGGTTTTGCCTTAGAATACTTAAAGTCCAAAATCTGTTCCTATCTTCTTTTTTATAGTTTCTGATTCTGTAGGTATCACTGTATGACAGACACAGCTAGTTCTTTGCAAGTGACCCTAGGTAATCTCCAAGAGCAATCTTCTTCCTCATCTCTTTCTCCTGCCAACCACCAATGCTGCCCAGCCCTCCAGTAACCCAACCCGAACTGAAACTGAGCACTGCAGGATTGTCTCCAGCAAGCAGAATGCTTCACAAAAAAGCTGCCTGCATCATCACTCATCAAAGCTCTCTTGTTCTTGTATTCTAGAGTCTGATTACAAGGGGGTGTAGGAGTGTTTATGTGTGTGTGTGTGTGTGTGTGTGTGTGTGTGTGTGTGTGCGCGCGCGCGCATGTACAAGAGATCTACAGAGATCATGTCAGGAACATGGTTCCTGTCCTAAATCTGGATCTCTTAAGGATAAAATCCCTTTTTATGATCACTGCTAGAAGCATCTGCCCCCTTTGTAGATATTAATGAAAAGACAGCAGTAATTGCCAGTAGGTAGAAAGATTGGGGGTAGAGAGCATGTGTGGGTCATCAATATTACTTAAAACTTGTCCATTAAATAAGAATCATCTCTTAGAGCATAATGGCTGTCCAGGAACAAAGATACAAAGGGAGAAAGAGGTATACTGAGGCTATCAAGACCTTCGGAGACATCTATGACTCTCTTAAGACTAATAACCTCTTAGCCAGGGATGCAGAAAGAAACACTCTAGACTGTTCTGGGGATTATAGACAAAGTCCCATGATACTAATGTAATTCAAGAAGTAGGGGGTGGGGATTTAGCTCAGTGGGTGGAGCCCTTGCCTAGGATGTGTAAGGTCCTGGGTTCAGTCCTCAGCTGGGGGGGGGGGAGAGAAAAGGAGGAGAAGGGTGGGGGAGATAGAAGGAGGAAGAGGGAGAAGGAGAAGGGAGGAGGGAGGAGAGAAGAGGAGGAAGAAGGGGAAGGGGAAGGAGAAGAGGAAGGGGAACAGGAGGAAGAGGGGAGGAGGAGGAGGGGGAGGGGGAGGAGGAAGAAGAAGAAGAGGAGGAGGTGGTCGTGGTGATGGTAGGCTACCCTGAAATTGTACTATCCACATGATCCACATAACAGAGACCACGTGTGAGTTATATCAATGTGTCTTAGAAGTTCACCAGCATGAGACTCCGTGTTGAATTGGCAATGAGTAAGCAGTGTAGCATAAGCTATATTGCATACTTGGACCTCCTTCTTAAGCCCTATAGAAAGGGTGTGTGTTTACTAAACACATTATGTAGATGAAGGGTACACACACACACACACACACACACACACTACAGCTTATTTAATTTCCATTACTAGCTTCTAAGATATTTCAGATGAGAAAAATGGAAAGCTTATTAAGTAATATGTTAACATGTGAAGGGCCATACGAACAGTATTAAACAGGGCTTATGGCGGTTAATGCTTGATAGAATCTATCTATTATCACCTATGAGACAAGCCTCTGAGTATAACCTAGATTAAGTTAATTTAGGTTGGGAGATTCCTAGACTGAGGGTACCACCATTCCACAGGCTAAGGTCTTGAAGGGAATAAAATGAGGAAGCAAGCCAACATTCACTGCTCTCTTCTTTCTGCAGACATAGTGTGAGCAGGCTTCCAGCTCCTCCTGCCTTGACTTCCTTCCACAAGGGACTTTACCCACAACTGTAAGCAAAAAGGACCCTATCTTTCTTTAAAATGCTTTTGTCAAAATATTTTGTCACTGCATCAGGAAAAGTAAGACAGGGCTAAAGCTAATTTGATGTTTATCTGGTTTGTTGACGTGAGAAGCAGACACTCCATTGACAGTATTTCTGGGTAAATGTTTTTTTTTAATCTCTGGAATCTCAACTTCATCTTCCTGCAGAGGAAGATTCAGGGCCCCAAGCCATCACATATTTTTGACTAATCCACAAGCAGACTGGATCCCTTCCCTATATCCTAGATCTGTTCTCCATGGCAGCTTCAAAGAAAGTCCTTCCCTTCCCTTGTGAGCACATCCAGAAGAAAAGGGGAGAAATGATATCCCTACCCCAATCCAGCAGAGCTTACTAATAGATACTACCTGTCCCTAGTTTATGACATAGCACCCCTCCCCTACATCATGCCTAGAAGGAAGTCTCGCCTTTGTTATCCTTAGAACATTGAAGAAGGCAGTAAGAAAGATTCCAGCCACCCCTACCCTTGGGTCCCCTCTTCCAAGACAGAATGGCTGCTCTGTGGAGAGCAGAATGTAGGGCTGCTGTTGTTACAACAAACAGTGGTCCTCAATAAGGCAGCTGTGCCAGCCTCTGTCCATGCACATAAGGAGAAAGAAACAATAGTGTACTGATTGTCAGCACACTTGGGCCATGTGCCCAGGCCGAAGACCCCTCCATACTCTGGATGACCATAAGGGCAGAAAGAAAAAGGGGCAATTTATAAAAGCACAAGGAATTTCTCAAAGTTCCCTGTGTGCTCAAGTGCTCATGTGCACATGTGAACACACTCAAAGACACACTATTCACATCATGTTCTACCATACCAAATCAAGACTTTACAAGTCTCCTTTGTAGTTCACAGAGAAGTCCTTGGAGATGACAGGGCCCTTGTAGCTTCTCTCTCTAGACTATGCGGGAGAAGCCAAGCTATACTTTCTAAAAGTGCTGCCTCTGAGCTATGAAAGCGCCCTGGGTATCTATGAAGTACCAAGTACTAGGACCGCCATGGACTAGCTGCACGGAGGGAGGAGTGCCCAAAGTACTCTCCTCTGGGCACCTAAGTCTTGGTTATGCTGCGACTCTTCTTTACTATCTAACAAACTCACGGAGTAAATTCCAATGTGAAGACCCAAGAGTCAAATATAACCAATGACAAAAGGAAATCAAACTGTGAGTCTTAAGAAAAATAACTTTTTCTACCATATTTAAAAGTGATACAAGAAAAAGAAATCTTTTCTTGAAAGGACTACAGTTTTTAAATGAGTTTCATGTACTCAAGAGTGACCTTTGCTATTTCATTCATTGATTCAAGTCAAAATTTAACTTTGCTGTTTTGCTTTTGCACAATTTTGTAAGTATGTGAAAACACACTGAATCACTTTAAAGGAATGAATTTTATAGTATGTGACTGTTAACACACACACACACACACACACACACACACTTGAATATCTTTAACTACACCAACTGGTACAGTGTATTCTTTTGAGGTTGAGTTCCTTTCTACTAACAGAGAAATGGCCCCAAATAGACACCATAAAGAATTCTTGGTTTCTATTTCTCAACTTTTAGGGTGAAATTAGTTCTGCATTGAATATCACTATAGCAGATTGTGCAAGCAGTATGTCTGGGCAGGCTTGGTCATGACTAAACTCCACTGGCTAGAACATCATTATTCTACTGTTTTTGATAGATGTCCAATCGAACCACAGCAAGTAATGTTTTAGGTTCAAACTCAGGATCAGCAGACATAGCCAACAGGGTCTCCCCTGGGCAGTTTGCCTCTTGGTCTATGCCTGGGTACAGTTGAGACACTACTAACTACACGTCTTGGGAGTTAGAAGGAAATTTATATCTTTCTTTTAAAAGGTGCTAACAGGTTTCAGTAAGGGTATCATTGGAAGATGCTGATCTTTTAGCAAAAATAATCAAGGCTCTACTTCACTGACACTCATGTACCTTTAAATGATAGCACTTCCAGTGCAGATGAACCAATCCTCTGGAAACTGTCCTCAATTCAGAGAACACCTGGTGAACTCATCAAGGTTCAGATGGGGATTGTGTTCCCTAATGCTTTAATCCTGAAATAAGAGTTCGTTTCTTTGGCCTTCCAAAATTCATCTCCATATTCCAGAACCTCTCAAATTCAGTCATAAATACCACACATATTTAAGGAAAAAATGGGCATGTGAAGGCAGACTAGAAGAAAAATGACACATTCTTTAGAAAAGTCCCAGAGGTGTATCCTTCCCTTCTTGGTGCGCTGGCATCTTGGAAACAGGTACTACGACTCCCACAGGCTCTGTTGCCAACATGAAACATAATACTAGCCCATATTTCCCACTGCGAACCTGGTCTGATTGCCAGTCTTTTCCACAAAATCTACCTCACCTGCTTTTAGTCCTTTCACAAACATATGATGTCACCTCAGCTACCTCAAGAATACTGACTCACAGTACCTTCCAGAAGGTGTTATATAAGAACACAATTGAGGCTTTCATCAGGTTCTTTCCATTATTTCTTTTTTTTTTTTTTTTTTTTTTTTGGTTCTTTTTTTCGGAGCTGGGGACCGAACCCAGGGCCTTGCGCTTCCTAGGTAAGCGCTCTACCACTGAGCTAAATCCCCAGCCCCTTCCCCATTATTTCTTACTGAAACTTCTGATCCCAACACTAATCAGTTCCTCTCCAAATTGATCCCCAGGAAACAAAGCAGGATGCCCTGCCAAGTCGTGCTCTTTACTCTGCTCACTTGCCTTTCTACAAACTTACTAATTCCCGGGCTCTTAAAAAGTCTTGCTAGACAGAAGTGAGAAGCAAAGCCTAAGGAAGAGAAGAGAACTGGGTGCCACGTTCAATCTACGAGCAATACCATACTCTGCCAGGGCCAACACTGGTCCTTATCCTCGAGTAGTTGATGTTTTAAAACACACCGAGCTGCCTTTAGTAAACTAGAAAACAGCAAGTCTCTCCCTCAAAGAATATGACTAATAGCTTCTCCCTCATTACTTCCCTCTATTGAAGAACTCCTCACTGGCAAGAATTATTCCAAACAACTGCTGCTGGAATTCCTCTTTCTATGTCTATACCCAGTTATACTCGAGCCCTCTCCAGCCTCCTAGAACTGACTTGCCATCTCTCCTTAGTTCTCTTAACAGGTATCCACAACCTAAGCCCAAACTGAAACTCTGATACAAGCCCTGGCCTCTGTCTCTCCTGGGTCCTATTCTAATAACGGCACTTTTTTACCCGCCAGTCCAAAGCCCTTCAGTTACTGCTGAGAAATCTCTCTTTCGTATTCTGTCAACTGAAACTGCCTTCAAATTGCCTCCTGAATCCAACCTCTTCTTAGCCCAGCACCCATTCATTCTCTACTTGCGTGCTAAGTGTAATGTGCCATGGCTTTGTTCTGACCCACTGTTCCTCCTGGCCGTCCATCATCACCCTCTGATGGCTTCCCACAGAAGAAAGGGTGAAAACTTTCTAAACCCTTACATGGCCCAGCTGCTCTGAAACTCGCCCTTACAGATCCCAGGCACGGGAGCCTCTCTGGCCATAAGACATGCAAGCCCGCCTCTACCTCAGCTAAGGGAAGCTTTCACATTTGCTTCCGTTAGCTTGAAGCACCTTTGCCAACTTTAGCATACCTTGCTCCTTCACTTCAGTCAGTTTTCTGCTCAGAGGCTGTCTTCTCAAAGCAGGACTGAGAGATCTAATCCCAGCCTTAATGTTCATTTCAATCTGTCCACTCTAACTTCTATATGCATAACTCTAGGTATTTATTGTGTTCCCCTCTCCCTTGACACAAGCCCCATGATGACACAGAATTTGTTTCATTCCCTGTTAAACCTTGATCCCTTAATGACCAACATATAGAAAGTCTTCAAAGAATATGCATTTAGCAAACAAAGAGTTGCTTTGATTTTATGAGATTTGAGACAACTTATTGTTTTTTCCCCAAGACTTTTTGTCATGATTGTTTGCTAATACCCCAGAGTCAGTAACTATTCCTTTTAAAAAGAAAAAAGCGCTAGAGAGAAGGCCCAGCGGATCAGGGAACTTGAGTTCAGTTCCCAGCACCCAAAGTAGGTGACTTACAATGTTCTCTATAACTCCATTTCCAAGAAGTCTGATACTCTCTCCTGGCCTTTGTAGAAAAACACATATACAAAGCATATGCTCTCACAGATACACACATAAATAAAATTGGTCTTTGAAAAATTTTTAAAAAGAAACCCCACAAAAATTCAGAAGAGGGAGATGCATTATCTAGTCAGCTCTGTTCTGACAAATGTTTTCTCTCCATTATTTATGACAGATACAAAAGGACTCAATGTATATGCCCACAGGGCTTTTTTATAATTAATGAACTCTTCTTAAGAGGAAACTTTATGAAACCAAGTTTCAGTTGCCCCAGGGCTGGCCAAATACCATGAACACTATCCCAGTCAGAGCAAAAATTAGCAAGGTTTTTCCTAAATCTCAAAGTCCCTTGTAACAATCTTTCTCTTTCATTACTGTTACTAGAACCCAGCACGAGGCCATCTTGCAAATGAGTGATTGCCTATGACAGTCTTTAAGTAGAAGATAAAGGTTATCACTTTCACTATGCTTATATTTCTAGGCATGTAGTAACCAGAATCACAAGATCACAGCGGCCAATGAGAACCTTCAAAGTGCCTTTGTCAGGAGACACACACGTTCCATCAAGAAAATGGGGTCCTGTCCCCGAACCTCCAACTAACCCACAACAATATAATGTCATTCACAATTTTCAAAACAAGTGAACAAATAATTAAACTTCTAAGTACATTAATGTGTATTTGATCTAAACCAAACATATCATTTTAATCTTTTTTTTACAAATCAAATCTTTTCTTACATACTTTATTTCAAAAGTTAGTGCACATCACTTGCTAGATAGGTTTACATATAACAAAAGTTATTAAGATTTAAAGTATGTTAAAATATATATCTTAATATACTTTAAAAGAAAAATTTGCCTAAATTCGCATCTTTGTTGTAGTTTATAAAAATGATAATACTTATTTAAACTCCTGAGGGATACCATGGAATTATATTATCCTGAGAAGAGTTTATAAATTTTTAAATATTGGGAAATGCCAACACATATGAGACTTTCTCATTTTAAGCAGCAGCCTGCCTTCCAAAGGAATGTCCTCTAGAGAAGGTAGACTGTGAGAAGGAATTGTAACATGATAAGCTCATTATTAGGAAAAGAAGCAAGCCTATTTGGTCCAAGACTCAGGAAGTTATTTCCAGAAGCCAGACTTCAAGGATCCGGGTTACCCAGAAAAGGAGTACAGGAAATGTTCCCTAAGCCAAAGGGAAGAGTGCATTTCAGTGGTCCAGAGGAAAGGGGACAGAAAGACTCATTGGAGGAACTGAAATAACAAAAGAAATCCAGACTAACTAGAACATCCAACCTTAAGTAGGAAGGTGAGCAAAGACTGACAGAAGAGGCAGAGGGCACAATGCTGGACAATACCAGGTACTGAGCAGCATAGGACTGCTCCTAAGAGCAATGGCAAGCAAGCCCTTAAAGATCACATATAGAAATTATACAGCAAACTGCTTTCAAAGATGGTAAGCACACCCTCTGGAGTGCCCAAACACAAGAAAGAATGAACCATTTCAGTTTTGGAGAGGTCAGGAGTGCAGTCTTCTTCTAATGACTCCTTCAACCTGCATCTTCCATAAAAACTGAAATTCCTCCCAAGCACAAAGAGCATAGTGAACCAAAGGTTAGCCAGAAATGATCGCAAGCTATGATCTTGCAAATGATCAGTCCAGTGAGTTAGGCAGTAGAGCAACAGCAAGAAAACTGCATGAGTCAGGCCAGTTAGGCCTAGGTTTCTTTTTCCCCATCTGAGCATCTGTGGTTAAGTATTTCTGCCCTGCCTACCCACTATACACCAAAAGCTATGTCTCAACCACATGAGTCAACAACAGAAGCGAAAAGGACTTTAACTCGACCACCAGAAAAACACAAGAAATGCTTTGCCTGGTTGTTTCACACCTCAAGAGAGGGGAGGAGACATCCTCATGTTCAAATCCATAGATGGGCATATTTAGAATATACTTGACGTTGGAACATAATTCAGAGCCAAGTCAGCTAAGAATAAAAAACACTGAACTAAATAAAATTAAAACCAAATACAAAACATTAAAGCTTAGGTCTGGATTCAGTCAACTCACTGAGTCATAAGCCAGGCTTAGGCTAATGGAGCCGACAGCAGTCAATCGACCTTACGCTGGAAAGCCTGGCATTAAAGTCCCTGAATAGAGTATGTGACTTATGTTGATATTATTATTGCAAAATTAGTCATGATTTCACATGTCTTAAAAAGTTATTGCTGATATTAAAGATCAAGAAAATAAAAACAGAATACTACAGGTTCCATCAAAACAAACAAACTAAACACTCAAGCTCCTAGTATATGCTTGTATTTTTAAAGGGCATTTAGAAGAAAAATAATTTAAATGATCTTATATGTCTTTAGACTGGGCATGAATTATGTCAAAACTGATTTTATTGGGTGGAGGGTGTTAGTCTTCATATTTTTATTGGAGGACAACAGGAAAGGGACCTCTTTCATCAGCATAAGCATTCCCAGGTTCTTCAGCCTTTCCAGGCTTGGGCCCAGAGGTTCCTGTGGGTGACTGGTCACATCAGGCATGTTCCCATTATCTCTCGCAGACACTGGGTAGTTGTAGGGTGTGGCCTGGTTGATCATGCCAATACTTGGTGTTGGGGCTAACCATAGGGATAATTATAGCGAGGCCCCAGACAGAGGAGGACAGACACTACCAGCACTGGCTCCTTTGCGCAGGCATTCTTGAGGAAGGTGGAGAGTTTCCTGGCCATCTTGGTCTTGGTAGTGACAATGGCCCCAAACTGATTTTAATATTAAACAAAACAATAGAACACATTTGAGTAAAAGATACAAACTAGTCAGCACCATGTCTGGACTAGACAGACTAAGAAACTTCATTTTCTTTTTCAGCAGAGTAGCTTTCCCAAATTCTATAAAGGAAATCCCTATTCTTGGGTTTATTTGCTTTATTTTATGTATATGTGTGAGTGTTTACATGTATGTATGTATGTATGTATGTGCACCACATGTACACCTGGAGTCATAGGCAATTGTGATTCACACGATGTGGGTGTTAGTGGTGAGCTGAACCTGGGTCCTTTGCAAAAGCAACAAGCACTCTTAACCAATGAGCCATCATCTCCTTGGTCCCTAGTTCTTTTTATTAAATGGCACATTTTTCAGGGAAAAAAAAGCTTACAGCATAATTCCTCTACTTTATGATCTCACTCTGTAGCTCTTGAACAATTCTCTTATGACACTCAACACACTGGAAGGAAACTGGCAGTTCACATTTATTTCCCAGCAAGGCTAGGAGCACCTTACGTCTAACACCATGTCTTATTTTCACATTCCCATACCACAAACCTGGTATCAATGTTGAACTGAAATTAATGAAAATAAGTTAGGCTTTCCCTGTCTTCAACAGTGACTCTTTGGAAGACTCCAACAAAGCCTCAGAGCTGGGCTAGCAAAGATGCACAATAAAGATTTCTGTGTATCTGGCTCTTTCTCTACTCTTCTTTTCCCTGCTTCTCCACCTCCAGTAGGGAGTTCCCACTGAAAATTGCACAATTCTTTGTGCAAGAGAAACAACAAGTTTAGTTCCTGCTGACCTGGGCAACATGATGTCCTGGCACAGCTCTTCCAATATCTTAATTCCTTTTCTCATTGCTCGAACCAAACACTTGTCAAGAAGCAAGTTAATGGACGAAGGGCTTGGCATGAGGCAGCTGGTCATGCTGCACAGTCAGGAAGCGAGGAAGAAGGATTGCTCAGTATAATTTTTTTTTCTTTAGTCCAGGACTAGAGCCCATGGAACTGTGCTATTCTTAGCAGACAGGTCTTCCTACCTCAGTTAATCCATCTGGATAACCCCTCACAGGCCTGCCTGGAGGCTAACAGTCTAGAGACCCCCATAAGTGTTTGTAGGAGACCGTCTCCTCGGTGTTTTTAAAGACAGTAGTTGATAATACTAACCATCATGCCCACTTTGATAAAAGAGTTGCAAACCCAAGCCAGCGTTCTTTTAAACAAAAGTATCATTTGAAGATCAATATTTTACCAAAATATCACCTTCTCTGACAGTTAATTTTGATTTCCCCAACTTCCTTAGAAACAACTAGACATTACGCATCATCTTTATGGGTGTGTCTTTATGAGGGTGCTTCCAGGGAGGGTTGAGGGGACAGATGTGGCCCCATCCCATGAGCTGGGGCCCCAGACTGAAAGCAAAGGATATGAGGAGGAAGTCAGCTGAAAGTCAGCCCTGAGATGGTAAGAGGTGAGGGGTCCTAGTCTCATGCCCCACTGTCATGGAGCTTCCTGACACCATTAGAAACTGTATCCCTTGAAATCATAAGCCAAAGTAAATTCTTCCTCCCTTAAATTTCTTTGATAGTTGACAGAAAAATAACTTATATTCCTTGAAAGGCTTTCATTTCTATCTATAGTCTTATAATATGCAAGTGTAAATTTTTGACAGGTAAGGCAACGTTCTGAACTCTTTGGTCAACCCCAGGACGAGTGGTTCATGTTACACCCTGACTAAGTATGCACATGTATAAAACAAAGCACACATATGTGATGTGTACAATCACTCTTAAATTTTCTGATGCAGTCATATTTATTTTCTATATACAATTTTCTTTTATTCTTTCTGTGCTTAAAAAATTATTTCATTTAAGTTTTTAAAGAAACTGAATTCATAACCTGCCCAGCAAAAGGATCACAATCTACAGGAAGAAAACCTCTAGTCAAGTAAGTATCATACAGTGCTGTGACCAGTGTTCCAGAATCACTTTGGAAGCTTTTAAAGGGCAACATAGAACTCTGAAAAACAAAACTAATAATTGCATATGTGGCTCACCTGCAGTTCTAGCACTAGAGAAGCAGGGGCAGGAGATTTGCTACAAGTTCTTGTCAGCCTGGTCTACACAGTGAATTCCAGGACAGCCAGGACTACGTATCAAGACCTTATCTCAAAACAAAACAAAATACTAACTCTAAACCAATAAAAAATTAGATCCAAGATAAAATGTCCACCAGAAAACAACAACAACAACAACAAAAATCCTTTAATCTTCACTCAGAAAACAAAAACACTACTAGACTTGGTAAAAAGGTGAAGATTAAACTAGACCAGATATGACCAATGCCAGAAAGAGCTGCTGCTCCTGAAAAAATCAAATGTATCCTTCCTCCATCCCTGACTGAAGTTTGACAGTGGTAAAAGAAAAGATGGACACAGCCTGTCCACTTCTTCTCATGTGTGGGTTTCTCCATGCTTTTTGCCTATGCTGATTTGATGAGTTGATGTCAGGAAGTTCATTTCCAGAATTAGAAGTATCAAGCAGGTAGTACAAAAAAGGATTTAAGGATGTTCTCTGCGATAAGAGGGTCAACAGTGGTAAACACCTTCAAAAATTGACTAAAGTAATGCCAAATATGTCAAAATCATAAATACTTGGAGCCTTGAAGTAGAACAAAGGGAGACGTTAAGTTTAAAGCAAGCTGTGTAGTTTTCTTGTATGTGCCAGGGAGGAAGGTGGCAAGGATCCTTCCAATTTATAGCAGAGGATCCAGGCTAAGGCTCTGGTACAGGATCCTCTGTACTCTCCCTACAGTCACCCATTCTGCCCCACCCAGTTTTTCAGGAGAGTCTTTACTGAGTTGAGAAGATGGCAGAGATGGAAAACTGTAAAACCTGGTGGTACAGGGCTAAAACCAGAGGGCTTACAAAATCAAGCCAGTGTCCTAATCGGGCATAACATGTTCAGCCATTCCTTTCTCTGTCCTCTACAAACTCTTATGCACACCTCACCCCTTTGGTGACCATTTATAGCACTGCCCCCTCATCTCCTCTAGATCATTCTGCTTCAGCTATAGTTGATTTCTTGTTAAGCCTTCAAACACATCAAGTACACTTGAGCCTCAGGGATCTGCTACAAGATGTTTGTCTTCCGCCTGGAATGTTCTTCCCATAAGTGTTAAATTCTTACCTCCTTCAAATCTCTGCACAAATGTGACCTATGCTACAAAGCTCACCTAAACATTCTCTATCCTGATTTTAAAATAAAATCTGACCTCACTTCCCGACACTGATATCCATCTTACTCTACACACTATCTCCTTAATGCTATATAATTGCACTCTAATCAGGTAGGGGTGGTCTCCTTCCTCAAACTCTGCTGGAATGCTAGCTCAGAAATATTCATCTTAATAACCAAACTAAAGACCCTAGAGTGGCATCTGATACATGATAAACGATGTTTAGTTAACAGAAGAATAAATAAGTACATGGTGTAGGATGTAATATCTCTTTTCCTACTTGCTTGTGGCTATAAAAAGAAACAGGGCCTTCAACACAGAAGCAGATAAATGACAGAAATGCACATGCTCATCCACATTAAATTTAATGACGAACATATTAAGATAAATGAATAGTATCAGACTCTTCTCTATTTCTAGGGAGAAAGAGTGACTACAGGGTGAGGTTAGCAGACATCATAAAGGAGGTAGAAAGAGCAAAAGCAACAGAGTTCTGCACAAGATCTAAAAGACTGGGCTGGAGAGATGGCTCGGTGGTTAAGAACACTGACTGCTCTTCCAGAGGTCCTGAGTTCAAATCCCAGCAACCACATGGTGACTTACAACCATCTGTAATGAGATCTGATGCCCTCTTCTGGTGTGTCTGAACAGCTACAGTGTACTTATATATAATAAATAAATAAATCTTCAAAAAAAATGGGGGTTGGAGATTTGGCTCAGTGGTAGAGCGCTTGCCTAGGAAGCGCAAGGTCCTGGGTTTGGTCCCCAGCCCCGGAAAAAAAAGAAAAAAAAATGTTCACAGTGCATCTCTGAACTATTTATTTAGCTGCTGTGCCCAGTTCCTTGGGATTTTATATGATACATTCTGATCATGTTCAACCCACTCCTCTCAGATCCATTTCTCCTTCCCTACCAACCAAGTTAGTGTCTCTCCTGGGTTTTTGTAACTCATCAAAAACAGTTTATTCTGTTCATACACTTTGAAGTGTGTGTGTGTGTGTGTGTGTGTGTGTGTGTGTGTGTGTGTGTGTGTGTGTGTGGCTTTACTGGAGGGTGGTCTACCTACTAGGGGTTGCATCCTTAAAAAAAACCTGACTCTTCCCCTTGCAGCAGTTATCAACTGCCAGCTGCTCCTTAATGTCCATTTCCCCTCTCCAAGCTGGAATATCATCTGACTTGAGCCTTCAGAGGTCTTTTAGATGCTGTCTCAACCGCTGTGAACTCGTATGTGCAACTGTCCTGCTGTATCCAGAAAACAGTGTCTTGTAGTCACCCACCACCGATGGCCCCCATAATGGTAGCAGCTATGTCTTCACTTGACCAGGTGGCCTCTGAGTCAGTCATGTATGGTCACTCAAGCTACTTCTGCACCAGTGGACATGTCTTAGCAGGCCAGTCCTGGGTGTGGTTCCCTGTGCTCACTGCTGGGTAAGACTGGCCATTCCTTGCCCTCCAGCAGTACCTTCTAGCACTATGAAAGTAAGACAGTAACAGTGAAACTTCCCAGTGATTATCAGCTTCATTTCTCCATGAGGAACAGATATTTATTTCATGAGGATATTTTGCCCCATACTATCTAGGATGACAAAAAAAAAAAACTTATTTAAAAGAGACTTCCTTAGAGAACAACACGACTTTAAAACATAGAGAAAATCAATTCCTCCTCACTCTGCCAAGATTTGAAACATGAAATTTATTCAAGAGCCAAAATGAAAAGCACCAAGATTCTAAGTCTGTCTACTGGTTCATAAATGAAGTTTGGATTGCCAATTCTAAAACTTTCACAGAACTGAGCAGCAAAAACCCAGCTGTTCTGTGCTCCAAATCAGAATCATGGCTCTCTTCTCTGTGAGAAGGCAGTCCCTAGAAATAAAAGTTCAGAGAAAAACCCTCTTAATCTCTAAAAGGTGCTAGTGACCTGGAGAAAGGGTAGCTTAATTTCTTAACCACCAAGCGCAGTCTCCAGCCTACAGAAAAAAAAAATTCAGGCCTCTGGGGGGCAATTTAAGAAAGATGAAGCCATAAAATAATTAATGAGGAAATGAGTTAATCTGTAGCTGGTTGTAATCCATATGTCCAAGAACAGCATCGTTACACATAGCAATGTCCTACCAGTCATTCGACCTAGCAATGTCTACACGCCACCTTCCTACTGTCCCCCATCCCAATCCATATTTTATAATGAAAGGAAGTGGAAAGAAGCCAGAGGGTTAAATTTCTCACATCTAAATCCCTCCAGCAACTTGAATTTCCTGAAGCAACTCTCCTAGGAGGGGGCATATTGTGACCAAGCTTTCTTGCGCACCTCCTGCCATCTGCAAAATTAAATTAAATGGCCCTTCTCTTTTGAAATCCTGCCATCAATGTACCAAAGGGAACATCTGAGTATACCAGTCAGGGATGATAGCTTTTCCTTTTTACCAACACACACAAATCATTAGGAGATTAAGTCTCTGAATGGCTAATGTGCACTTTCATAAAGAAGGAGAAGTTAAATGCTCAGTCTGACACCCACATAGAAGGGGCTAGGATTGCACTTGCTGCTGCCCTTGGAAGATGATTAAAAGCAGGGCAGACAGGAAGCTAATGGCTTTTTTGCTGCACTTTTATGGGGGTAGGGGTGTCAGGAATAGACATGGGAAATCAAGGGCCAAGTGCTGAAGGGCAGATGGTGGGGGAAGGAGGGGAAATGATTCTATGCCTAGGAGGCACAGGGACTCCTCAACCCAAAGACTAAAGTACTTTTCACACTCACAGACAGTTCTAAGGATGCTGCAAAGCCTGAACTCACTATGCTACTACAGTTTTTTCTAAGGCAAACTGAAATTTAAGCCAATGTAGAGGTGGGGATTGGTGGAGACATAGATCAGGGTATCGTACCTGCTTAGTATGTGAGGACCTGTGTTTAATCCCCACCCCCCAAGACCCCCAAACAGCCTGTAACTTTGGTATTTGTTGCATTAGCAAAATTTCCATTTTCTACACCTACTGCCTAGACACTCCTCCCTACCCCTCAAATCTGCTTCAGCCATTTCTCCCACCTTCCCTGAACTGAACAATTAATTCAACAGTTATTTCTATATCCACCTGGTCCTGCTTTAAATATGCCTAAATTTGGAACAACAGAAGTAAGTGGGTTAAAAAGGAAAAAGAAAATTTAGGAAATGGCAAATTTCAGAATAGCAGCATATAATTTGAAAAGTAGCTCAGATGGGAACAGACTTTATAAGAATGTAAAATTACCCACAAATCATATTTTATTCAAGTCACTTCAATGCAACATATCTTTATTAAGCACTCACTACTGTGCCCACAAGTAAAGATCAAACACAGTAGGCCAAAGACCCATTCATTCTAAAACTGAAGCGGGCTTCCTGTTCATACACCTAGAAGAGCGTCTTGGAAAATCCAGTGTTGGCTCCAGGTTAAGGATAGAATGGGAACCCATATCTACTCCATGGTCACTCTGAGCAACTTCTCAGACTGATTTGCCACGGGATAGGCAAAAAGAAGATTTAGAAGCCAAGGCAGAGGCAAAGAGAGGAACCAGATGGCTGCCTACAAAGTTAAGAAATATATGCTTCTTAATGAGACATCTGACAGGAAGAGTAAAAACATCCTTACATCAAATTCTTCGAGAAATTATAATTCACAATGGACGTTATTCACTACAATTTACAAAACCACTATAGCTAATAAAAATCTCTTCTATTTTTTTCTTATCATCTCCTGAAAAGCATACACATTTCAGGGGAAGAGTTAGGAATAAAAGCCCTTCTCACAGAGGGTGTGTTGGTGCACGCCTTTAATCCAGCATTCCAGAAGCAGGAGCAGGCAGACCTCTGTGAGTTTCAAGTGAGCCAGGGCTACATAGCAAAGCCCTGTCTCAAAAAAGGAGGAAAAAGAAGGGGAGGAGGAAGAAGCAGGGAAGGAGGAGAAGAAGGAAGAGGAGGTAGGAAAGGAGGAAGAAAAAGGAAAAGTACTTTTTGTTCTAGGACCTAGGACAAAAATATCAGGAAGCAACAAGCACCTGTGTAAAGGGGCAGAGCAGGAAAAAGAAACCAATGAGCTTGGAAAAGGAACTCTTAGAAACTCAGCCCCCAGGATATCTACAACCCCAGCTGTCTTACGGAAACACATATTGCATGTGTGTGTGGGGGGTGGGGGGGAGAGGGAGAGGGAGAGCGAGAGGGAGAGGGAGAGGGAGATCGAGAAGGAGAGGGAGAGGGAGAGGGAGAGGGAGTGGGAGAGGGAGAGGGAGAGGGAGAGAGAACGAGCTGTAATTAAAGTCCTCAAGAGGGAGAAGTTTGGAGTCCAACCTGGTCCACACATCAAGTTTCAGCCAATGAGGACTAGATTAAGATCTAGTCAAGAACAAGGAAGAAAAGGACAGAGAAAGACAGAGACAGAGAAGATACCAACCAGAAAGGCTCTCAGATTCTCAACTCTCAACCTAGTGAAAGGTTTTTATGAAAAATGAAAATCTCCCAGAAACCTTAAGTTAATCTCTTGCTGTCCTGCAAAGGAGACAGAGTCTGGAACTGAGGTGACATCAGACCTCTCTGCCCTAGTCAGGATCTGCCTGTCCTACTGTCAGTATCTGCCAGGAATTAGCCAACAGCCTAAGTCTAACCTCCTCAAGAAGAAATGTTCTCTTTGGATCTCAACATTAATTTGAAAGAGTCAGTAATTCACTCAACATTTTACAACAGAGATGTTACTAAGTAGGAAACAACAACAACAACCAGGACACAGAAGCGAGGGCATGGAGGGGACAGAGCCTGAATGCTGGTAGAAGATAAAAATGCCATATGTCCAGTAAGCCTGCCAGAAGAGAAGAGTCCTATGGAGATCCCTCACCCTGCTCCTTCCTCCCAAGAACCACTCCCCTAAAGTCTCCAGGGAGATATCTTGGCATTTCTCTGTCTGCAAACCTGCTTCATTTCAGTGTCTTTGCAATGGTGAGGCTCAGGGACCTCTATCATCCACTTGCCCATAGCTACAATAAGAAGTGAAAAGTGAACAAAGAGGATGGAAAAATAATGGCTGAGAAAAAGAGTGGCACTGTCTTTCTTAATGAGTATTTTCTTCAGTTTGCTCAGACAATTTTCCAAATTGTCTATGACAATCATGATGCTTGTATAACTAGAGAAAGCAGTAAAATGTTATTTTAACACATGAACTCACAACAGTTGGGGTTGCCCACACAGCCAGGCCAGTCAACATTCTAGCATGGAGTGGTAAGGGGTTCATGAGCTTCCATGCCTGAGGATCTATGGACAGTACTGGCCTCTTGGGGAGGAGGAGTCGGGTTTCTTTAGGGGTGTGGCTAGTAGGCCAACCAAGCTCTAGTGCATGGCCTTAGAGCCTGAAGACAGGCAAATTGCACACGTAGGATTGTTTTGTTTTTTTAAAGGACAATGTGAAACTGGTGCTGAGGGGGTGGGGGTGGGTAAGGAGGTAGAGGTGGACCTGAGAGAAGATAAGGGGAGGAACTGGGAGTAAGTATGAACAAATTACCTTGTATAGAACTAACTCTCAAGTAATTAATAAAAATATTCTTTAATGTTACTTTAAAATCAGTAGGAATAGGGCCAGTGAGATGGCTAAGTGGGTAAAGGTGCCTGATACCCCAAGTTCAATCTCTGGAAAGAGGAAGCAAAGAACCAATTCCTTAAAAGTTGTCCTTTGATCTATACACACATACACACCCCATAAATATGAGTAAGATCAGCAGGAGTACTACCCAGAATGCTTTCCGACAATGTTTTAGGGAAGGAAATGGGAAGATGGAAGAAAAGGCAAAGTCCCGTTTAAATTTTTTAAGAAAGGAAAACAAACAAAAAGGAAATAAAAGAAAAAGTGAGGAAAACCTTGGAGACTGGGAGAGGGTATGTGCACGTCCCTATGCTTCCGTGTGCACACTGCGGCAGAGAGACAAACCATGACAGAAGGCATCCGGCGGCTAAGTGCACTCACTGCATGACAAAGTACTCCAAATAGACAGAGATTCCTTATTCCGAATGTCTTCTTGGGAGAAAGGTTTCTATCCGGGTAGTTTTTGGCCTTGGCTGGGTCTGATCGATAAAGCTTGGGAAGAAGACAATGCTAAAATCCAAAGCTTACTGGGTCTCAGTAGCTTGTCTCCTGTTACACTAGGGCTCTTGGCCATCCCCAAGCAGGCAGGACAGACCACTGCTTTACACGAGGAGATCTCAGCTCATCTCTTTTCGGCTCCTGGAAGACTGAAGTCTTAATGATTCTTTCCATGAGTCTCAGGAGATAGCTTTCTAATGTGAATTTAGTGTTACACAGCCCGGACTTGGAGGAAACAACACTGCAGAGAGGCAAGAGGCAGATGCCAATTTCTAGAAGAAGTCCCTGCTCCTTCCAGCTTGGAAAAATATCTGTTGGCAGAGAATAATGCAGTAGGATGGTTTTTGTTAGTGTGGAAGGCGGGGCTGCAACATGCCACAGAGAAACTGACCAATCAATCTTCCACGGCTTTAAGGAAGGGAAACAAAATCCTAAATTTTTACTCCCTGTTACCAACTGTCTGAACACCATACCCCTCCCATCAACATGCAATCTACACCCTTAGTCAGCCACTGGTCCATATCGACGTACTTACTGCATAACTGATGGAAAATCAGGGTATAGAAGCTCACTGATATTTTTCCTCTGTGTAAGTAAAGACCACAGATACCCATGTTAAGAACCCAATAGGACTGGGCTGGAGAGATGGCTCAGTGGTTAAGAGCACTGACTGCTCTTCCAACAGTCCTGAGTTCAAATCCCAGCAACCACATGGTGGCTCACAACCATCTGTAATGGGATCTGATGCCCTCTTCTGGTGTGTCTGAAGACAGCTACAATGTACTCATATATAATAAATAAATAAATAAATAAATAAATAAATAAATAAATAAATAAATAAATCTTAAAACAAACAAACAAAAAAAGAACCCTGTAGGACATAGCATAAAACCCTGATATATTTACAAATCCACAAAGGAACTTTGTGCTTGCCATAAAGTCCTGTAATATGTGGACACTCCCACACATCCAACATGCCGTCAGTATCTACAGTAAGAATCACTAAGGGAGCCAGACATGATAGCTCACACCTATAATCCTAGCACTTAGAAGGCAGAGACAAGATGATTGCTACAAATTCAAGACCAATGTGAGCTATACAATGAATTCTCTATCAACTTGGCCAAAGAAAGAGATCCTCTTTCAAAGATAAAGCAGTAACAACAAAATAACCACTATATATTATAGTAGAAATTACACTTCTCTTAGCTTTGTCTTATGTTTTCCTAAAAAAGGTATAGCATTCGTTCATCTGGGAAAATACTTTGGAAATTATGCAAAACAATAAACAATAAAAGGGATGTGTCCTTCTATTCCTACTCTGTCCCAAAGCTTCGCATCCTGAAGACACTGGTACTAATTTCTTATGTCTTAGAGATCTCTTCTGTGTGTGTGTGTGTGTTTTTTTAATTGTAGAGTAGATCTTAGAGAGTTTTCCAAATACTACATTATGAATTTGCTTTTTCTTTCTCCTGGCTACAAAAGCATTCAAATGGCTGTACTTTGACTTTTGCAACTATTCCCATTTTGATGATTATTGCCATTTTTATTGTCTACACTCAATGCTGTAATGACTGTAAATGTAAGTATATCTGCAGAATAAAGTCCTGAAAGGGAGTTCATAGATATTGTAGTATTTTGAATTTTGTTTATTTATTTCTATGGTGTGTGTGCACATGTTCATTTCACCTGTCTGTGAGTATTGGCATAAAAGAATGTGGGTAGGTGTGTGGAGGTCAGAATGTTGGAGTAATTTTCTAAGTGCTATTAATAATGTGCATTCAAAACAAACACCATTACATTTACAATTTGAACTTTTACATATTTACTTCTTGTAGAGATAGACTGTTGAGAGATTCCATACATTTAGTTAAAAGAAATGCGAAGTGTCCTTCTGTGTTTCTACCTTTCCTCATATTCCCATGACCAACCTTCACCCCCAAAAGGGGGTATAATTTGCCTACATTATGTCAAACAGTTCAGTTTTTACTTCCACCATGGAAAAAATATTAAATTCAGCTGAATTATGCATGAGACCCTATGTGACATGATCATACATCTTCAGATCTTTCATTCTCACAATTTTAGCATTTCTGGATAGGTCTAACAAGAGACTTGCTCTACATATCCTCAAACTATTGGTGTGTGCCCTAGCATGGTAATGTATCAAGACACCTGTATATTTGCAAGAATGCGTGTATGTGCTGGGAGTTCTCATTTTTACACATTTTCTCCTACTGGCCTGGAGTAATCCACATCAAATTTTCTGAGCATGTGTCTCCATGAGATGATCAGAATATTCAGAACAAAAAAAATGTCTTGTTTACAATTTATAAATTCTCCATCTTCCTCTAGGGATGACTGTAAGACTGCCTGGACCAAAAAGGAAAACACCACATGACTTACTATACATGTACTTACTATACTATACTTATAATACTATGTATTACTGTACATGACTCTCTAGATTTCCCTTCTCTGAAGCTGTAGAAATATTCTGAAAAAGAACAGTTTGTGTATGCAGTTCACGCTTTCCTACTTCCTGAAGTCTACTTCCAAAATCATATTAGACAAAATATGCAGATTATATATCCATTTCCATTCCAATTATCCTAGTATAAGAGCCTGGTTAACATGACTGACTAAACTGGATCATCTCTGCTAAGCCATCAGACATCTTAACAGTGTCACGGGTATCCTTGCAGAGGGGCTTAAGAGCAGATAAACAAAGCAAGGAATTCATCTCCAGTTAAATCCACTCAGATACTAATGAGTTTTCTAAGACCACAAAGCAAACTAATAGTCCTGGATGTCATTTATTTTGGAGTACACTAGCTACTTTCTTTTGGCACAATGGTATTAAGTAACACAAGTCTCTCTAATTTTCTTTCAATTTTATCTCCTTTCTGTGGCATAAGAAACGACTCTAGAAACACTCAAAAATATTAACACGTGGAGAAATATTAAAATAATAACAAAGATCTTGAAGGATCCCATTTTCTTCCTCTTTGATTTTTCTTAAGATTTACCTATGACAATAACCTTTCAAATTGTTTTCTTTCATAACTCTTTTGTTCTTTTGTTTGTTGGTCGTGTGTGTGTGTGTGTGTGTGTGTGTGTGTGTGTGTCTGTGTCTGTGTCTGTGTCTGTGTCTGTGTCTGTGTCTGTGTGTCTGTGTGTAGCCCTGGATGTTCTGGAACTCTCTCTGTAGACCAAGCTAGCATGGAACTCATAGAGATCTGTCTGCCTCAGCAATGCTGGGATTAAAGGTGTGAGCCATCATCCCCAACTTATTTTTTGTTCTTATCTATTAAATATCTTCCTTTTGAAATGTAAGGTCCCTGAAGGTGGAGACTCCATTAGTCTCATTCATGTAACATCCTTAGGCCCTAGTCATCCAGGACGAGGGGATCTTCACTGAGGGATTGCCTCCATCAGACTGTCTGTAGACAAGTTTGTAGGGGCTTTTTTCCTTCCCTTTTTTGGTTAATGATTGATATGGAAGGGCCCACCATTCCATGGTGCCATCCCTGGACAGGTAGTATAAGAAAGCAAGCTAAGCAAGCCATGGGGAGCACAGCTTTCCTCTATGGTTCCACTCTCAGTTGAAGTTCTCCCTGAATTCCCTCAGTGACCAACTGTGATCTGGATGCACACAAAATAAACCAAGTTGCTTCTGACCACAGTATTTATTGCAACAGCAGAGAAATCTAACCAAGACTCTAACTGGGTAAATACAAACTGTCTACTAAAACAAGATAGGTAGGGTTCTCTGCAGAAACAAACAACCCCTAAATTTCAGAGGCTTAACACGACAAAAGCTCCTTTCTTACAATGTCCAACAAAAGCAAGGAATAGGGAATCTGTTCATCACTGTAGTTTAAAGGCCCAGACCAACACAGCATCTGATCACAGACATTCAAGACCTGATCAAGACCAAGGCAAGAAGATAGAGCACTAAGCTGTTGCGTCCTGGAAATTGCTTCTGCTTAGCAGTGTTGGGTTTAACCATATTTTGCTGTTCAGAATAAGCCACAGTCACTACTTACTTCAAGTAGATGCGATGACTATTGGAAGCCTGAGGAGACTTAACAGCAAATCTATTAATAGAACCCTACTGTTGAAAAGGTTTCATTTGGTCCATTCCTGTTTCTAGGCAGAATTGAAGTTGCAATTACAAAATAAATAAATAACAGAAAGAGCCTTTTCAGAAAGGAAATATATGTGAATTGCCCAATCAAGAGAAGACATCTGTATTCATCATGCCACTTAATTTAGGAACAAAGCAAATGATTAAAGTGTACTCCACACTAGTGCTCCTGGCAACTAAAAACCCTAGAAAAGAAACCACTGTAGGGAAAATGTGTGACTGTGTGATGCCAGGCTTTCAGATCACCAAAGCAATTCTGTTCACTGAAATAACACCACACATTAATTTGTTTTAACTTAATATATATAAACAAAAACAGTAAATAAGTTGCATCATGTGTGCCCACTACAATCCATCCCCTATTATTACCACAGAAGGCCTACTGCATTATGACTCACACTTGAAGCTTTCTCTACAGCACATCTAACAGTGTTTCCTGCAGACACAGAACAAGTGAGATTCAATTCCTGTCCCACAAGGATTCTCTTTCATCTTTCTTTCTCCGCCATCATTCAGTCTCTTACAGTGAGATAACCTCTAGTCACACAACTCTTTCTCCAAATGAATTCCCAAGTTGCTATGGTAACTAACACCTTCCTCCAATCCTGTCAATATGTTTCCCTCCCCTACAGGCGGACTTTTTGATATATTGCCAGAAGCACCAATCTCCTAGCACCTGCTTGCTCCTCAAACCTAGAAATGAGGCCTTTTAGGAGACTCTGTTAGTAACCAAAGCAGCTATCTTTAACAAAAAACCAACTTTGTACTTATTACATCATTTAATAATTAAAAATAAAACTACATGGTAGCCATTCGCCTTATTTTAAATAACAGATAAAATAACCAAATTAGAGGTCACACAACTTGGTTAAGGAACAGAAGCAGGATTTGAACACAGAATTCTCAGACCGCACTGTCTCTAAGATGACTTAGCATCTTCCATCAGCACTAGACTTTGCCCAGATTAAGAGTGAACTACAGATCTTGTTCATCACTCTGCCTCTGCTTCTTTTTCCAAAGAGGCATTATACACTTGAAGACATGAACTTGACGTATACCAGCACACACTACTCTTAATCCAATGGTATTTTAAGACATGTTAATCAAGACAGAAGCCTGAACGATAAACAAACAAACAAACAAACAAACAGGACAGTTCTCCTGTTCGTCTCCAAGGGCTTCCACAGAGAACCAGATAATGTGTGCTAAGTGTCCATTACAGAGAATGAAGGTTTATAAGATCACTAATACCTCACAGGTGTTGAGGTATCCACAATATGACCAGATATCAGGAAAGGTCCATAAGGGTTGAATGCAGCCAAATCCCCTGGATTATCTTCTTGGGCCCATTCAAAGCTTCCCTCAAGTCCCATATGACCCATACCCTCACTAGTCTCCCCTAACCCAAATCAGAAACAAAGTAAGTCCCATACTTACTTCTTCGCTGACCCATCTCTCCCCAGTTCCCAGCAGAGGGACACTTTATATTACTTTGTAAACTAGAGTGAAACGTCTAGCATCCCAGTTATTTTCCCAGCCTGCCTTTTTCAATCATTCATATTCACAAGGCATAAACTGATACTCCCTTGGCCAGGAGCTATTTGTGAAACTATTCTGCCTCCCTCTTTTCCCATCAAAACCGTACTCAGTGTGCAGTAGAAAGGGGGTTATTCTAAAGCAAACAATTAGCAAGTCACCTAGCATTGCCACCCACTCCACAGAGGCGCACAAACAAGAGAATTAGCCTAATTTGTTGTCTACAATGAATAGGCCACTTTACCCATCAGAGCTCTAGAGTTTGGTGCAGGATGACAAACTCTGTTGTAATGGCCACAGTGACCCTGTTCCCTGTTTTATAGCTATGTGCTGAAATTCAAAGGCACTCCTTCCCTGCCCCCATCTTCCCTTGCATACTTGTGCGTATCACTCCATTAAGAGTCTGAAGTGTAATTTGTCTCATTCACTATCACCCTGTTAAACTGCTCTACAGCTGCTGTGGCAGTAATCACAGTGATCAGTGATTCAGACTTATTGAGCAAAGGGCCTTAAGTAGGCTCCATTATTAAAATTTCCAAAGGTTTTATTATTAAAATAAGCCAAGATAGACCAGTATGTCTCTACAGAGAAGTTGTTCTAATGATTCTTGAGTTCTAAAGGGATGTTTGTCCCATTCTCAATGTTTCACTGGTGAATATCAGTAATTGGGAATTTAGCAATAAATAAAACTTAATAATCTCACTTAAAGGTACAGCATTATACAAACCTTTAAGATGCTGCCTTTGTTCACTGAACCACTGTTTATAACAGCAAGCACCAGAAGTGAGTCAAGTGTCTACCTGAGGATGGGTTCAGCAATGGTAGCCATCCATGCAATGGAATAATATGCAACTCTATAAAAAAAATGATACATGACCACCTTATCTGTACCAATATAGAAAGATTCCCAAGGGCATAAAGGCAAAGACCAAAGGCATCCCACTCAAATGAGAATAGCCCAGTGTGTTTATAATAAACCGGATACTTCACCTATCAGAACTGTATTAAACAGACTGTATACTATACTAGCATTTGTGCATTTGTATAAAACGATAGGGGAAGAATATATTCACTCTTGTTTATATTTCATTAATTAATGCCAGATAGATAGATAGATAGATAGATAGATAGATAGATAGATAGATAGATAGATAAAAACAAGGATGGGTGATCAGCACAGTGGATTAGAATGTGGTAGAAAATATTTCTTGATTAAAAAACCAAAAAACCCAAAAAACCCAAATATTTTTCATGGTCTAATTTGCCTTTACTACTTAGTTCACCTAGCAGGATGGGGATGGAATGAGGAGCAGACAGTCTCTATAGCCCTGAGACCAGATGATGAAGCACATTTTACTTGTCAGAAGCCGCCAACTTTAGCACAGAGATAACTTTTATCAGAAGATTAGCCAGACTATGACTTGATTGTTTACAATAAGACACACTGGCCCTCTACCTCAGAGGTGAAGAGGAGTGGTTCTCCAAGTAAGTATAGCTCAGTGGTGAAACACTGCCTAGCATGTATGAAACCTGATTCAATCCAATACAAAAGGAAATTAAGGGGGTTGGGAGAATAGCATAGTAAGGGGTCCTTCTCTATCACCTTTGTAGTTCTCGTTTTATTCCTGTTTTCATAATGGACCTTCAAAAGGAGTATATGTATACATACATGGACATGTATGTGAGATTGGTAGTCTATGATTAGCTCTAGCTTAAGGTTACTTTCAACACCAGTGTGATTTTGAGTCACATCCATGGTTCCTCTTCCCCAGACCAGAAAACAGGAGAAAAAAAGGAAAAAAGCAACTGTTGTTTAAAGTTTTATCTAGTCTTGTGGGTCACGAGTAATGCCATCAAAATGAATAAAATTAAGTTATCTGTCTAAGACCAGTGTCAGAGAATTCTTGGTCCAGCACCACAGACAACTAGACCCTCCTACATAGCTACAGAGAGGGGTAGACATGAACCGACTGCAGTTACACGGTCACAAGCTGCACTGTTGGCAGGAGCTCACAGGAAAGAAGCCCCAGAGCTGCCCCAGCCAATGAAAGTCGCAGAGGCTGAAGAAATGGCTCAGCAGTTAAGAGAGTTTGCTGCTTTCAGAGAATCCTAGTTGGGTCCCCAGCACCCATGCCTAGTGGCTGTAACTCCAGCTCCAGGAAATTTAATACCTTACACTGGATGCCATGGCACTGGCATACACAGGCACATGTGTACACACATGTGCAAATAAAAGATCTAAATTTAGAGCAACTGAGAAGGAGGGAGAAAGACAGAAAGAATGAGAGTGATACAGAGATACACAGAGAGAGAGAGCATATGTTAGCATAAGCAAGCCTTCATCAGGGACTACCAGATTACAGAAAGATATTCAGTAGTCACAGACAGCCTGTGTAATCTGTCTCTGATTTCTATGTCCCATACACTCCTTTGGTAAGGCCCACATTAGCTGGTGACTGGAATTCTTGTCATCTAGAACTAAAGCCACTACACTCCAGGCCTGATCTCCCAATTCCCTTTTGGATGCTTCAGCCTGGATAGATATCCCTTGGCCAAATATGAACTTCTTTTCCCTGGCAACATACAGTTTCTATCTGACCTTTCCCTTCCTCAGTAAATGGTTCTTCCATATATCTCAGCCAATGACCCAGAAGGCAAAGAGCATCCTACTTTCTACCTCTGCCATCTCCCCCATCAATTTCAAACTTACCATGAATTTGTAAAGGACAAAAAGAGAAAGTTAGTTAGGGGTCTGAGACTCTAGAATCCAAGAAGGAAAGCACAGGGAAAGTGGAACATGTTTGAAGAAATTCTAGGGGTTTCAGATGCCAGCCTCCCATCCGCAGTCTAAAGGTAAAATGCCTCACCCCTATTTCTATGCAACTAGCTAAAAATAATTGTACTGATTTCTCACCTCCTCAAATACCTCTCAAAGCCTCACCTTCCCAGTATTTCCAATGACACCTCCTTATTTTGTAACTTCCTGCTTCATTCAGCAGCATTTAGTAAGGACAGATCACAGCTAGGAACTGCTTCGGGGATGGGAAAGTTTTGAGATAAGGTTTTGTTATGTGGCTCAGGCCAAGCACACTACAATCCTCTTGTCTCAGCCTCCCCAAAGCAGGCCATACAGATGTGCACCACCATACACAGCTATTCAGGTGCTTTTAAACAGAATAAAAGCAGTACAATCCCTGCTTCCTGACGGTGTCTCGTCTTATTATTTCTCACTCACACTGTTCACACATGCTTTGTCTCCTTCCACTCGTTCTTTACATTGCACTCTATTTCCTCAAATTTTAAATTAAATTGTTACAGTAGGAAGTGAACAAACTTATCATGGAAGGTCAGATGGTAAACAGTGTGTAGACTTCTGGGTCCTATTTTCTCGGTCACTACTATTCAACTCTGTTCTGGTAATATAAAAACAACTACTTATAACACAGAAGCTAATGAGTGTGGCCATCCCAATACAGTAATTTTCAGAAATATAGACTGCAGGTCAGATGGGTCAAATGGACTATAGCCTGCTGATCCCAAGTTAATTATTAATTGCATTGCTTGTTGCTCCACTGGAAGGAATTGAAACTTCTTCCTATGACCTAGGAAATCCTCCAGCCTCAGCTGACCACCAGCTGCTCCTCTGTGTCCACTATATTCCAGCCACTCTGACCATTACAGAGCTTACGCACTGTGCCACATCCATTCAGTTAGGGTCCCTCGCTAGCTATTTCCCTATCATTACCCTCTTTCTCAGGGCTCCTTAGCTGCCTGAACTCACCTCTTCAGAGGGGTCTTTTCTGATCACCCAAGACCGAAATGTTCTAACTCCCATGCTCTATTTGTTTGCTTCAAATTATTTATCATCAACTGAAAAAAATCATGTATTTCACATTGATCTGTGTTCCCAATCACCACACCTGTGGTGGTTTGAACACACTTGGCCCAGGGAGTAGCACTTTTAGGAGGTGTGGCCTTGTTGGACGAAATGTGTCATTGTGGGGGTGGGCAATGAGGCCTTCCTCCAAAATACATGGGAGCCAATCTTCTCTTATCTGCCTTTGGATGAAGATGTAGAACTCTCAGCTCCTCCAGCCCCACATCTGCCTGGATACTGCCATGCTCCTGCCTTGATAACAATGGACTGAATTTCTGGACCTGTAAGCTAGCATCAATTAAATGTTGTCCTTTATAAGAGTTGACTTGGTCATGGTGTTTCTTCACAGCAATGCAAACCCTGAGTCAACACCTTTCCCCCACGAGCAGATTCATCCCTAGTTCCAGCATCTAGACCTGTGTCTGACACCTAGCAAGGAGCTCAGTTAGTATCTGTTGTCAGAACTGTGACTTCCTCCAGTCTCACTCACTTATGCCTGGGTATCATCTCTTGTACCAGTTATCTTTCTAAAGCACAAGAGAATCTTCTGCTTAAAATACCTCATTCCCCAATGGCTCTAGAACAAAACTGCAAATTATGTGTCAAGGCTGCTACAGTTCATGTTATGCTTCTGATGCTCTCTTGGTACACTAAGCAAGGACATTTGCTTATCTCAAGTACCCATCAGAGTACTAGGAACACTGCTGGTTCCATGAATGTAGAATGAAATCAATTGACAGGGATACAACAAACAGCATAATGGTAATTTTGGATGTAATAACTTAACGAATACTAAGTATAAAGGCAACAAGGCAGGATTTTTGCAAAAGATACTTTGTTTTCATGAAAGGAGGCAGGAGGAGAAGTAATGCAGAGTCATCTGTTTTATATCCTATAAGCAGCATTAGAATAAGACTTAATACTTGGCCCCAAATTCAATTTAAAGATTCTTCAAGGATTCCAAGTGTTCATATTCTCTGCTATCTATTAGCAAAAAACCAAAAACAATAACAACAACAACAACAAAAACGAAGCTCTAACTTGGATGTTTTGTTGTTGACCCAAGAGATTCAGGTTTTTCAGAACTTCCTGACTAGTAGAATGGAAATGATTGCTTTTAGAAAAATTTCTATTAGCCCCTTGTAAGACCAAGGGATTTTCACCAAATTGGGCTGAGGGTTACAAACTATCAAATTGTCCAGCTAGTTAGGGAAGAAGAAATGTATTTCTCAAAACCAAAGGGAAATGAAAAAAGACCAACTCAGAAAGTCATCCTTCTCTCCTTCAGCTGGAAGACTGAGTCTAGTCGTCCTGTCATCTCGACATGACTTTCTTGCTTAGCATCTGAAGGCTGGGGGCTGGGTGATCTAGCTGAGTTCTCTTCTAATGCCACACAGTCTGTCTCAACAAAGCATATGCTAAGTCATCTCCAGACTCCAGAAATGACAATAAATCATTGTGTTTCCTGTTCACTACAATAAAGTGTAAGGTAACTCAGTCTGAATAATCACTCTGTATTCTACTCTGAGTTGTCTGATAAAGAACTGGAAGAAACAAACCAAAGCTATCTGGCCATCTTCTCATTCACCAATGGTCCAGTTACAGAATCTAAGAAAGGGGAAAACAAGGCTCCATAGTTTCCCCTGATGTCTGTACCTCCTTTACATTTAGAATCTCCATATGAAGAAGCTAAACAAACTTACTAAGTTAACAAAATGACCAGCCCTGTGTGCAAACCTCTTAGAACTACAATCTACATTCAAGACATTCCCAAAGTCTTCTTCAAGAAATCTAATTGATATATACCAGTATCTTCCAGATTTAAGACCATGTAATATTCTTGTCAAAGATCTGTTTATATCAACACAAGAGCCAAGAAGTAATTATTCAAAGGATTGCTGCCAAGTGGCTTACAAGACTATCTTCTCATACAACATTTAACAAAACCACAGCCCATTACCCATTCTGACACTCGTTTGCCAATGGTTCGGTAGTAGTGGCTCTTAGTCCCTGACATAAAATCATCAGAATGGTCTAGCAAATACCATCCTGAAGATGCTAAAATATGTGGGTTGTGTACAAGAAGAAAGGAAAGGACTCATCAGTCAGATGCACGCTATGTCAAAACCACACTAAACCTCTCCACTGCTCCTGCCTAATCCTAGTTGGGCTGAAGCCAAGGTGATGAGCCAGGTCTAAGGTTTTCAAACTGACACAGGAACTAAGACCCCAGGAAGCAGCAGTATAAAAGGCCAGATAGGTTCCCAGTGGAGAGAGGGATTAATGGAAACTTGATAGAACCCAGGGTCTAAAATGGCAGAATTTAACTCAGCCAAAGCAGAAACTTCTTACTAGATCTATTAAACACATGTGGGCTGAAGTAGCTTTACTAGTCAGAGAAACTGGCCCCAGCAAGAACAACTCAACAGCCCAAGGCACACCATGGACAGGGCTAGCAAATGAGTAGAAGCAGGTATAGTAGCACACATCTGTAATCCCAGCACTTGACATAAAGATCAGAAGTTCAAAACCATCTTCAGCTACATAGTGAGGTCAAGTCCAATTTGAGCTACAAAAAGTAAATCTCATCTCAAAACAAAACAAAACAAAAAACCCACATAACTGAGGCAAAAGTGAAAGAATCAAGAAGACGAGGGCTAGGGCTAAAGCACAAGACTATCACAATGAATCTTTACAAGAGGAAAATAGAAACTGAGTCCAGGGGTTGGGGATTTAGCTCAGCGGTAGAGCGCTTGCCTAGGAAGCGCAAGGCCCTGGGTTCAGTCCCCAGCTCCGAAAAAAAGAACCAAAAAAAAAAAAAGAAACTGAGTCCAATGAAACCATGTCAAAAACATGTGGAATCAGTACTTAAGAGACTAAGGGAGAAGAATTAGGAATTTGAGGATATTCAGAACTACATAGAAAGACTTATTTCCGAAACAAAACATGAAATCAGGGGCTGGAAAGATAAATCAGCTCTTTTCTTTAAAAGACTTATTTTTATTTTATGTATATGAGTACGCTTGTATATGAGTACACTGTAGCTGTCCTCAGACACACCAGAAGAAGGCCTTGGATCCCATTACAAATGGTTGTGAGCCACCATGTGGGTACTGGGAATTGAACTCAGGACCTCTGGAAGAGCAGTCAGTGCTCTTAACCGCTGAACTATTTCTTCAGCCCCAATAGATCAGCTCTTAAAAGCACTTTCCTCCTTCTGTCCTTTGTAGCACACTAGACATTCATGTGGCACATATACATGCATGGATGTAAACACTCATACATAAAATAAATCCAAAAGAATATATTTTTAAAGCTATGGAGTTAACTGGGAAGGTTACCTACTAATCTCAGGCAGTGAAAGAATCTAAAACAATTAATAAGTAATGCTTACAATGGGTTAACACCCATGAAATAATCCAGGACTTCCTGGGTTTAACCTCTAGCATCTCAACAAACAAAAAGATATGTAAGTTTATGACATCAGGGGTAAAAACATATATTGTACGTTAGTGAAAGTTACTTCATAACTAACTCATTATTCCAAAAACTAATAAAAAGGGGAAAAGGGAACAGGGTGGGGGAAATTATTATTTATCTAGTTGCTGAGGGAAGTGGTTTAGAATGGGTTGAAGCAAGCAAGCATAAGACAGCTTAACTAACCTGAAATCCCACTTGGCTTCAGCTATGTTCACATCCCTTCTCTAACAATGCATTTGGCTGCATCTACAACCTCCTGCAAACAAGTCAGTAGGCCATTCTTCCCTCAGCACTCCTTGATAATGCCTCTTTTGTGGTTAGTTTCCACTGAAACATGTCCCCGAATACATCCACGAACTAGAGGTGGAGGAGTGATCTAGCCTGAGCCAGTTTAGGATGACTGGTACACAGTAAGGAAAGCTATGTCCTCTAGGTGAATTTTAAAAATCTTCTATTTACTCTTTGCCTAGCTAGACATAAGAGCATGTGCATCATGGGAGAAAAAAAACATTTGCAGTAAAGACATATAAAACCCAAGCCTGTCCATCAAAACAGAAGACTGTCCACATTATGTCCCTAGCAACCAACTTCTCCTGGTGGACCACATAAACAGAAAGTTCAAAGCAGTAACTGATGCTCTTGAGCACTCAAGAACCCACCCTGGCTCCTCCCCACTATATCCTGCAGTCTCTGGAATGAAACTTCTTAATACTTTACAATTTGTATGTGCTTTGTCCTTGTTCCTCCTCCTCCTCCTCTTCTTCCTCCTCTTCCTCCTCCTCCTCCTCCTCCTCCTCTTCCTCTTCCTCCTCCTCCTCTCCCTCCTCCTCCTCCTCCTCCCCTTCTTCTTTCTTCTCCTTCTCCTTCTTCTTCTTGAAACACCTGCTCCAGAAGCCCCCAGGCAACAAGATGAAATGAAGTGGGCAGTAACTGTTTGATCTAACTGTTGGGTGTGGGGGGCAGCAGCACTCCATTTATTTATGAATATATATTGGAACCTTCCCTCCCCTGGACTCAGGCAAAAACTCCAAGTGTCCTAATCTCACTTCTGTTGTTGTGCTAAGATATCCTGACAAAAAGCCACTTAGGGGGAAAAAGGATTTATTTAGCTCATAATTCCAGGTTACAGTCCAGCACTGCAGGCAAGTACAGGAAGTTCCCATGCACATCACATCAGAGCCACAGCCAAAAGCAGGGAGAAACAAATGCATGCATGCCTACTACTCACCTTCTCCACTACAACACAAAGCCAGTGGAGTGGGTGTTCCCACATGGATCAAGTTAATTAGAACACTCCTCCGCAGACACGCCCACAGTCCAGGGTAGACAGTCCCTCTCGTTCCCAGATGCTTCTAGGCTGTGTCAAGTTGACAAAGCTTACCCACCACCATACCAAGACAGAACCTAAGCCAAGTCGCTTAGGATTTAAGATTCAAGTCAGGCTTCTGTGAACAGAAGAGAGACATGAAGAGCAATCTAAGCCTTCTTGGGCTGTCAACCGAGAGGTGTCAAAGTTACAGAGCCATCAGGTTGCCTGGCACTGGATCTGGAATTCTAACTCCCTGTGCAGTGGCTTCCTAGAGAGTGCTTATAAGTTACCATTCATTAATAATTTGTTCCAGAAATGCAAAAGAGCCTGATTTTAAAAATGGAGATGAATTATGTAAACTCGATCAAGAGAAGGTAGAAAATTCAGAGGAATGGAAAATGTAACAAGAGTTCATGGAGAAAAATGCATAGGTTAAGAAAAGTTGGAGTGGGACTACAGAGATGGCTCAGCTCTTGCTCTTCCAGAAGACCTGGGTTTCATTCCCAGTACCCATGTGGCAGCTCAGAACCGTCTGTGACTCCACCTCCAGGGAATCTAACTCCTTTTTTGGGCTTCCTTGGGAACCAGGTACACAGACATACACACCACAAAAAATAAAATAACGATAACAATGATGATGAAAGGGTTACAAAAATAAACACACAAAAAAAACCCAACAAAACAAACAAAAGACAAACAAAAAACCCACCCATGCATGGTTTAGATTATTGTCCTGGTTTTCTGTCACGTCAACACAAGCTACGGTTGCTTGAGAAGAGGAAAATTCAACTGAGAAAATGCCCCCACCAAATTGGTCTGTGGGCAAACTTATGCTGCATTTCTTAATTAGTGACTGATGTGAGAGGGCCCAGCCCATTGGGGGTCCTGGATGGTTTAAGACAGTAGAGCTGAGCAAACCATGAAGAACAAGTTAATAAAGAACACTCCTCCATGGCTTCTGCTTCTGTTTCTACCTCCAGGTTCCTGCGTAGACTTCTTGCCTTGACTTCCCCCAGTGATAGAGAGTGATCTCAGAACTGTAAAATGAAATACCATTTCCTCCCCACATTGCTTTTGGTCATGATGATAAATCACAGTAATAGAAACCCTAACTAAGACAACTATTTTGCCAAAGGACTCCAGTTCATCTCCATTCTCATCTCAGGAACCACACTCAGTACCACAAAAGGTGGCAGAGTGAAGACAAAGTTCTCAAGGGATCATCTACAAGGATCCAGACACTAGTCTCAAAAGCTCAGTCTAGCCTCTTCCTAACTACCACTCACGTAAAAAGCCAGAAAAGCAACCAGAAAGCTTGCACCACTGCCAGACACCTTCAGCAGCAGGAAAGAACTGAAAGAACTTCAATGCTGGTTCCCAGGAAGTTGTATAGGGGCAATGAATAGAGAAAAGCATTAGGGTTGGGGATTTAGCTCAGTGGTAGAGCGCTTGCCTAGCAAGCGCAAGGCCCTGGGTTTGGTCCCCAGCTCCGAAAAAAAAAAGAAAGAGAGAGAGAGAGAGAGAGAGAGAGAGAGAGAGAGAGAGAGAGAGAGAGAAGCATTCACCAAGGGCTTGGTACTTTCAAATGCAGAATCCACACACCTCTGGAGGTTGTGAGGTTCCAAAGGCAGGTTGCCGTCTTCCTTTCTCTCAAAGATAAATGAGCAAGCAAGCTGGCCAGAAAACCACTTAAAGCATTACTATTTTAAAAAAATCTTTATAGGGTCAGGGGGGAATGGGTCTCTAGGCAGTATGAATTCCCTGCAGATTCTGGGGATGACGTCAGAATCCCTTTCCAGATCTGTTTAACACTTGTGGTCACTTGTGTTCCTATCATTGTGGGACAATGTTTAGTTCATTTAATTTATCCTAATTCTGGTCGCCGTTAGCAAAGATTGTCATCTATCTGTACCCACTCATAGAATCTTATACAGAGCTTGTCATCTGTTCTCCTAAAATAAAAGTGTCTGTCAAAGAAAACATCAGGGAAAGAGGGAGAGGGAGGCAGGAAAGGGGAAAGAAGGAGAGAAGGAGAAAGAAGAGAGGGAGAGGAGAGGGAGGGGAAGGAGGGAGACAGAACTCAGCTACTCGAGGACTGTCTTCTCTCTATCCTATAGGAACCAGAACTCAGCTACTCGAGGACTGTCTTCTCTCTATCCTACAGGAACCAGAACTCAGCTACTCGAGGACTGTCTTCTCTCTATCCTATAGGAACCAGAGCTCAGCTACTCAAGGACTGTCTTCTCTCTATCAAGTGAGACTCACATGTGAGAGTCACCCGAACGATAACCTTACAAAGTCAGGAGGTAGAAAACAGAAAACCACTTGGTACCCAACCTAAACGAGAACCCATCTACAGACAAAGTAACTCCTGGTTCCTAATTATGAGTTTTGTTTCACTGGGTATCTTAAGGCATAGCCCTAAATCTTTGTGCTCTGTATTTTGGCCACCTAATATACAAACACTAAGTTAAAATGAGCTTTGTAATCAAAGCAAAACGAAGCTTTCTAGGTGGCATAGCTGCAAAACACAAGACACTGGAACTTTACTTGTTCCAAAAATATGTTTCTGGAAGTCAGCATCTCGAGAGGACATCAAATCTCAACTGCAATGTGTGGATAAACACACAAGTTCAGAACCTTTGCTTGGATAAAACAGATGTAGTAGAAGCAGGGGTGTAATTGTGATTAGAAGTATAATGAGAAGCTATAGGAAGGATTAAAGGCGGCATCTCCTTCATTAATGATCAAAGTGTTTCCTAAATCAAATTAGTATACCCTGTATCACAAACCAGATAGCAAGAAGTTAAATAAACTTGTCTTTTTATTAATGCCACCACAATTACACTTTGGTCCATTTAAAAACATGTTCTTACCAATATTTGCTTTTCCCCCCTTTTTAAACAGTCTGTACTCACATCATCTTTTAAGACAAAAGACCTTACATGCTTACAAAAAGAATGGAGATGGGCCAGCTTCAAGACACATGCTACATGGGGAGGAATGACTGTCTCTAAGAAATGGCTCTATACCTCTCTGACAACCCCACAATAAGCTAGCTTTACACAGATGCCTGAAATAATGAAGTTTATCAAGAAAATGAACAGTTGGCAAAATCAAGGCTTCTATCCCAAAGGGCTAGGCTTGCAGCTGGTTTGGCCAGTCATCAAAAAATCTGAATTTAAATGGCAGACACATTCCCTGTGGCCTGTAACAAAACAACTGGGGTGTCAAAGGCTCATTTCCTTTACACCCTACGCGTCTCCTGCCAATAAAAAGAGGAAGCTTTGGTGTTCGTGGCACATCTTGGGTAGTTTCTAGTCTCATCAGTCTCTGGGATTTTCCACATATTTCTGAGTCATTACCCATCTATACTGACCTATAATGTGCAGAGAAAGGCTCCTGTTTAGAGTCTGGAGGAAAAGTGTCCAATCTCAAAGTTCAAGAACTCCTTCCTCTAGGGAAACACATGTAAGGAAGACTATGGACTCAAATGTCAGAAGCCTAATTTCAGACTGACCCTCAGCCAGCTTGATGACTTTGGAAAACTCACTTATCTTCTCAGGACTCTATCATTCTCACATATACAGCAAGAGAGAAAAAGATCAAATGGTCTCCTGATTCCCTTCTAATCCATCCTTTGACTTTTTGATTAATAAATGATACTCCTAAAGCTAAAACTGGGACTTAGATTAATAAATACCTTTTTTTCATTAAGAAAATTTCTATTCTAAACAAATAGAGCTGTTCTGTCCACAGCCTCTCGAAACTGCAACATTGGTCGAGAGACTCCTTCTACAGAGGATACTGAATCAGTAAATAGACAGATGTATTCAATCAACAAATACCTACGAAGCACTGTGTAAGCATTAGAGTAGAATAAACCAGACAAAATCCTTTTCCCATAGAAACATTAGAGTACATTTGAAAAAGAGAAGTAATTTAAAATTAATCAAATAGAACATACCAGGTCAGGGTGTACTTTCCAGAGAGCTGTCACGAAAGCTATTAATAAGGTAACTTTTAAGTAGAGATTCAAGACAGCAGAGAAACGAGCTATGAAGATGCTAGTATTCTAAGAAGAAGCAGCATCAGGGCCTTAAGACAGGACTCTGCTAAGCATGCTTGGCGTATTGGAGAACAACATGAGTCCAGTGTTATGCAATGGAGTGCAGGGTGAGGAATGATAGAAAGCATGGCTGCCCACTCGGGAGAAGAGAAGAACCCTGTGATGCCAAAGCACGGGTAGACATGAACAGAGACTGAAGATCTGAATTCCATTTCTAGATGTATTTATTTTTATGTGTATGAGTGCTTTTGCCTTTATGCATGTATGTACAGCATGTGTGTGGTGTGCCTGGTGTCCTTATAGATCAGCAGGAGTCAAATCCCCTGGACCTGGAATTACAGACAGATGGTTCTGAGCCACCATTAGAACCCAAGTCCTCCACAAGAACAAGTGCTCTTAAGCACTAAACCATCTCTCTGGCTCCCTGAATTCCATTCTTTAAGGACTGTTGAGCTGTCCTATTGAAAGTAGATGGGAGGGACAGGAGAGAAGTAAGACCAGTTAGGCGGCTACTGACACAATGCAGTGAAAGGTGATAAGTAGTTCTGGGCCACAGCAGCAGCAGCGAGGAGTGGGGAGTCAGGCTCTGCAGCATCTGCTGAAGTACAAGACAGTGAGTGCAGCGCAGAATCTAAGAAAATTCTATAGCAGAATCCAAAGCATCTCAAGGACGCAGACTCAAACATCTGCCATGAGATCCAAGGATGAGGGAATTATCCAGGTCTGTCACTCAGTGTCCACCACGGTACCCAGCACAGAAAACCGTATCCAGACACTGTCAAATGAATAAAGATGAAATGGGATATATCACAAATCCAAAAGATCTGTAGTCATCAGCAAACTAAAAGCTATAAAGCACTAAATCACTACTTCACTAACGATCCTCTCCTATAGGTGAATGTTTTTTTTGTAAAGACTTCTCCTTCATAACTTATTTCATCATAGTAAATATTAAAACTTCCAAAATATGTCATAATAAACAGCTGAGAATCTAAGCAACTCAACTACTTCCTGAAGAGACCATATGTACTCACTGAATTTTACAGCACCTCAGTACCTCCGATTTATAGCACACTTTCATGAGAAAGTTCACGTTCCAACAAATACTGAGTAATGGTGGCAGCTAAAAGAGTACCTCTGTAAATAATATTACAATTAAACAACTAATAACAAAAGCCAAATCTGTATTATTTCTAGACGGAAGACCAGTGATTCCTCTAGTATGTGCTCCATTTCTGTATTAAGTTGAAAACAGGAATTTCTACATTTTTGCCCTAAAGCAAAAGTTGCTTAAAAGGGGCAACAATTCTCAGCTTCAGAAGCTCTTCTGTCAAGATAAACCTTTGGAGTCCCAAGGCTCTCAACTCCTGGAGACTAAACATATGCAAAGTACAGGATAAGAAAAGTTACCACATGGGAGAAACAACAATAAAGGTATGTTAGAAACCACAATCTGAAGGCAGTTTTCTCAGCTAGGTTATGGACCATGTGAGGGCTAAATTAAAACCCAACATTAATCAGGCATTAAGTGGGAAAACATTTTACTCACCAAAATAAAAAAAGGAAGAAGAAAGATTCTGACAGATAAGTAACTGTGCACAAATTATATTTTAAGGGAAGCTGCAACATCTAGGAGACCAGGTCCTAGACACATTTATCACCTGAGTTGCAAACCATTTGATGTGACCTTGGACTAATTATCTAACTTTAGTGTCTCTGTCTCCCCTCTGTGCCTGACTCTCCCACTCACTAGGTATTTCAGCCCTCTCCTATCTGAACAGGGATGTTATGAAGCTGAGATCATGTCTCTGGAAGTTCCAAAGGTTCCCTGGAGAAAGACTCTCCCAAAACAGAGGATCTGGTTGTTAGCAGGATAAGTAAAAACCAAGATGCTCCTGGAAACACCCACCATACTTCCTGTGGTAAAGTCTCTAAGATTCCCCAGAATCATTTGGCTTCAGAATGAGACAACCAAATATGCTCACAAAACATCTTTATAGAGACTGTCAAGAGTTCTAGGTAGGAATGGAATAATTATACTCAGGTGTTTTCTAAACATTTAGTGATACTCTTAAATCATGAGTATTTTTACTGAAATGACCACAACTGTCACCTGTTATGAAATAAGGCATTGTGCAGTATGCAATAGTAGAAAACCCATGATTACGACCCCCTGGGCAAATTCTGACCTCAATTTCTACCTCTATTATTGGTTTTATAATATTGAGGATTAAACAAGATAATATGTGAAATATAGGTGGCCTGGCCCTAGGCTCAGTAAAGAAGCAAAATATGCTTAGAGCCCTTCTTCTCAGGGCTCTCCTTAGCAAATAGTGAACGATGTTAATACTTTAATCACAGATCCAAGGAAACATAAAACAGGAAAAGCTTACCCTTTATTTTTCTTACTACTCCTTGACTAGAGCAGACTAAACAGACCAAATTTTAATTAGCATTGGGATGTCCCAGGTAACCCTGGCTCATAAATCCCAAACAAGAGACTGGTTTTTAATGGTCTACTACATGCCAGTCTTGTCAATGACACAAGCAGATTGTCCTTTGTCCTAAGCTCCCAAAGAATTCCATTAGCCAGGCACACATGACTCTAGTGGGATGTGGGGTCAAAGGCTTTCTATTCCGGCCATTGTAATCTAAGAATAGAACTCCCAAGCATAGGGCGAATGGACTCACAAGGCCTGTGTTCATCTACTAGCCACATTACCATCTGAAGGTTATTTAAAGCGCGTGGTCAGAAAGCATCCCTCTGAAGGAGAGGACTGATAGGAGAAACAGTTAGGGTATGTTTTTAATATAGTACCTTATACAATTTATAAATACACTATAAGTTGTATGGACCAAATATGGATCTTGAGATATCCATCCATCCTCACTAGCTCAAATCTCTCACTTGGCTTCCAATCAACCACCGCACAAGGAATGTCAAACTCACTTCATGAATAAAAAGTAGGAAGTGTGGAGGGACAGAGTGGGTTTGTACACTTCCCACATAGTAACAGAAACTGCTAAAGCTCACTATGAGCTTTTGTGTGCTTGGCTCTTTTTACCTTCCTTGTTCACACTCTACAATAAGAACACGGAGGTTCTAGAAGATTAAGCAGTTTACTCTCACAATTTACATGGCATGGCTGAAATGGCTCTAGTCTCTGTTGCTCGAGCTTGTTTAGGTGAGGCTTGGGGCTGTACTATGTTATCCTTCTTGGATCCTTTCTGCTATTCTAAGAATGCAAGGACAACAACAGTAATAATAACCTCACAGTTTAAATATTAAACTGCATGCCTTAACTACTGATGTCAAGTAAAGAGAATTAAGTAGTCCAATATCATCAGCAGAGTTTTTATGGACAGAAACCAGACCATAGTTCCAATTAGCTAGACAAAATAGATTTCACACCAAAGGTTATCTTTTTTTTCTAGAAAAGAGGGAAGACCTTGAGCCTTTATCTCATCATTTCTCCTTTAAACCCCTACACTTAATACAGTTTAGTATACAGTCACTCCTTGGTTATTGGTGGTTATTCCAAAACAGACATGGATACCAAAATCCAAGAATACTCAAGCCTCACATAAATGGCATATTTACACATGATCTGCCATATTCTGCAATACACTTTTGAAATACAAATTCCTTTTTTTTGTATTTAAAATCTTATTTATCATGTGTGTGCACATATGTATGCATGAGTGTGTGTGGGGGTGTGTGTGGGGGTGTGTATATTGTGTGTGTGCACACACATGCATATGCTTGATAGCACAGGGGCACACATCCCACAGTGCTAGAGGAAAACTTTGTGAATTTGGTTCTCGATTTCCGTTTTTACATGGGTTCTGGGGAGCAAGTTCAGGATGTCAGGCTTTAGGACAAGCACCTCACCCTCTGAGACATCTATCTCCATGTTCCTTTCATACGGTTTCAATCATCTCTAAATTACTTATAATACTTAATACAATATAAGTGCTATATAAATCATTGTTACACTGTATTGTTTAGGGAACAATGTCAAGAAAAATGTCTGTATATATTTAAGACAGTCAATTATCATAAACCTAACTATTTAGAATACAGGGTGAACAATGCTCAAAATAAATGCTACAGAGGCAGGTTATGTGAAATAGAGGAGTGGAATATGCTGGAACTTTACTCCATTAGCCAGGCACACATGAACTCGGTGCACAACAAACCATTTGCCTTTTGGAGTTTTCTGGAATCTTTTGCCTTTTGTGGAAGAAAGATAATCTTGCTAGGCAGCCTAAGCTTTTCCACTTGTGGCTCTTCTGCCCCGGCCTTCTCAGGCTACACTCTCCCACCTATCTTTGACATGTGGTTGGTTGACTATGCATCCATGCTTCTGAATCCACACCAGTGACTGGCCTGGCACCCTGCAGTCACTAACTCAAAAGCAAGTTCTTAAGACAAGATGAATAGGAAGGCTTTGCTTTGCAAAGACACTTCCTTGCCCAGATTCTCTGCTATATACCTGTCTTTGAATTTCAATCCAAGAACAATTGCAAAATAACAACTCTGAGCTTCACCATACTCAAAAGAACTAATCATAACTTGGCAGATTAAGGCAAGATCAATTCTCTAGCCTACTTCCTTCCAAATTTCTTTTTTTTTTTTTTTTTTTTTTGGTTCATTTTTTCGGAGCTGGGGACCGAACCCAGGGCCTTGCGCTTCCTAGCTCTACCACTGAGCTAAATCCCCAGCCCTCAAATTTCTTATAGAAAGTGGAATCCTTGCTGTCTCTCAAATCAAGGCTAGCAGTTTGGAGTCAGAGGAAGGAAAAAAAAATTAGTAGCAATAGTAAACCAGAAAACCTAATGTGACATACAATCAAAGTATATTCGTGTAAGCATCTGGAAATTACTTTGCCCGTGGTCTCTGTACTTCATTTAACTCAGGCATGGGACCTAAAGGAGCTACTCACAGTGACTGTGGATCTCCTGGCTTACAGCCTGTTGCTGCTGCTGTGGTCCTGTGATAAACTTAGGATTTTAGATATTCTAGGTAAGTTCTCCATCGCTGAGCGACCTCTACAGCCTATTTTGTTATTTCATTTAATTTTATATTTTATTTGAGACAAGACCTCACTAAATTGCCCAGGTATGCTTCCAACTTACCATCTTCCTACTGTATCCTAAAAAGTAACCGGGATCACAGGCATGTGACATCACATCCACCTGGTGCCTCCATGCCTCTCTCTAAGCCAGGTCTCCACGGTCTGGCTCTAGCGTGGTCGCCACACCCATGGAGAATCGGATGGCAATTGATTGTCTTCACTTTACCTTCCCCTCTTTCTCATCAAATGAAGACAGCTACTGGCCAACTCATAGCGGCAACTGAACACTGGATTATTAATAAGAGCATATAGATTTTGAATAATCAAAGCACATAGTTAACATAATTGAGAACATTCTGTTAACTAAGTAAATGTTTTTCAAGTCTACAGGCAGTATTTTTCCTACACTTACTTCTCACAAAATTTTATCAGTGGTGAAAGAGATTCCAAGTTTCTATGTATCACTGTTAAGATAAAATTCCTGTTCTTTCATGAGGGTTACCCTGTTGATATCTTTTGGAGTAGCCAGATAAATGTGGTATTTAGGGAAAGAAAAAAGGAGAAATGAGATTGTCTTTTTATACATAAAGAAATGAGGAAGTGCCATGGTTTATATCCAGGCCTGGTCCTTTTCAGAGAATGTGCTTGGAGGAAATGCAGTAGCAGGCCCTCTGAAGAAACCCATCTCATATCAGGTTCAAATTTAAGATGTATCCTTTTATTAATACCCCACTGGTGTGTAATTGTTAATAGTAAATAATAACTAGTGATGTATATTTAACTTACTTTCTCTAGATCAAGTTAAGTTCAAACCAATTATCATCTGAGGGTAGTGACAGGTAGGAGGGGTTCTGGGAGGATGCTAAACAGGCAAATTACTCTCTACCACATATCAGACAGGGAAGCCAGATGATTAGACCATCAACAGACACTAATATATTCAACTCAGTGAATCTGTAATCTTGAGTGACCAGAGTTGTCTACACTTTCTAGTTGCTCACCACTGTGTGCTGTAGTTATGCATCATGCATTTCAAGTCCAGCCTTTTAACTTTCAAAGCTCAACGGAATTCAAGCCCAATGACAAAGTCTGAATAAAAGAAAGGGCATTTAAGTTGCTGAAGGTTTAGAGCACTTGGTCTCTCTCATCAGAAGCTGAACCTTCCAAACATGAGAAAAGCAGTTCCCTCTACCAAGTGGATTTCTGCAGAAGAAATGGGCCAAGCGAGAGATCCGTGTCTTGAGATTTGGTCTACTTTCTCTAAGCTCTCTTAGAAAAGAGGTATCTCTTCCTCCGTCTCAATATAGGAGGGTAAATGTCTACCCAAACAGGAAGGTCTGCAGGATGCTACCAGCTGTCATGAGTTTCCCTATGACTTGAAGACTCTTGGCTCGCCATTCTGAAGCATCTTGTTTCCTGTTCTCCTCTGGGTTACAGCCCAAGCTAAGAATAGCACTCCATTCATGCTACTGTGTACACATCCTTTTTATTTGCACTTTTCTCTTAAATATGTGTAAAACCCTGTTCTTGTACATTATCCAAGGTAAATGGAAACATTTTTTTAAATAGGCACAGAGCAACAGATTTATTTCCTGCCCAATCTATCAAAAAGCACTGCCTGGGGGAATTCCACTCAAGAGCTAAGACCCATAGGAACTGAAGGGGCATAAGCATCCTTTCTACAACTCCAGACAGACAGTCAGCAACAGGACAGCAAAACATACATGCCCACATCTACCCAGAACTTCATCTCTGTACATGTTCTGAGCCTTAAAAAGACCAGGAGGCTATAACATTTGTCTCTTTTTAACAGGTCAAGCAATGTGAAATCACCTACAAATGCTGATCTCACTGTTAACCAAAACAGTCCTAAAAATCAAGTAAGATTTGTGCTGATGAGCCAGAATGCAAAATCCACTTTTATCCAACCATCTCTACTCCAATTTCCTATTAATCTTTAGTGAGCAAACATTTTGCAGAACACCTTGTGTTTTGGTTGTTACTGTTGTTATTGTTATTGTTGTCAGGTTTTTTTCTTTGAGGGGGTATTGTTATTCTTGTTTGTTTTTAAGACAGGATCTCACTTTATAGTTTCTGGCCTAGGAAGTTGCCATGTAGACTGACTAGACTACCCGCAAACTCAAGTGATCCAAATTGAAGAGATCCTGTCAGCCAGGCCTGGAACTGATGAGAGATATCTACTCATTCACTCACTTACTTCACATTCATATTCATATTCCTTCCTGGCCCTTGAGCCCTTACAGCACTGCCAAGTGAGTAGGCAAACAGAGCAATATGAAAAAGCCAGCACTTTCTACATGCCTCTGGTCACCTGGTTGTTTGCATGTATGCCTCTAATTAGATGAGGTAGTTAGGAATTGTCCTTGGATACTCAGAAATCAGCATTTACACAATGTTTCTGTTATGTATGTGTGTGCTGCGTGTAAGTAGATGCACACAGAAGAGCAGTATCTCTTCTGGCAACTGCAGAAGCCAGAAAAAAGCCAGACTCCCTGGAGCAGAAGCTGCTGGCGGCTATGACCCACCAGATGAGTGCTAGGAACCAAACTCCAGCTCTGAAGGAGCGGGAAGCTTTCTTTACCAGTTATCCAGTCCCCACACTTGTTTCACACAGTCCATTCTAAGGGATGTTTCTTGGATTATTGAATGACTCTTAAAGACTGAGCAGGCTCTTTGTAAAATAAAGAGAATAAACAGCATTTCAACTAGGGAAAAACTTCCATTTTATACTTCAGACTAGACTGCTAATTATAGAAGAACTACAAAGAAAAGGAGGAGAGGTGGGACAAAACACACTACACATTGCAACAACAGCAACAACAACAACAACTACAACAACAACAACAACAACAACAACAACTACAACAACAACAACAACAACAACTGAAATTGCCTGCTAAAATCTGCTCCTAACTGGGAATGCAGTTTAATATTTTAAATCTTTAACTGGCTTTCTTTACTTGGTGAGTACAGAATAATAACAGTAAAGGGAGCACAAGGGTTCTATAATTTAAAGCAAGGGAGGACAAACTCAAAGCACCACATCTCATTGGTCATTTAGAAAAGCGTCCACTGACAGGACAAACGAACATGCACTATTCCCCTTTGGGGAATGCGATTATCTTTTATGGATTCGAAATGGTTTTAAAAGAATTAATATCACTCATACAGGCAACAAAATGGGTAATTAAATGTTAAAGAATCAAGATGACTGCTAGTCCTTTAGAGTTAAAGAACACACACAGACATATGTGAGGAAAGCAGTCACTACGAAACCCTTTATTAGAGCCGCTTTTCTAACAGAAAAAAGTGGGCTGAAAATAAACCTCAAAGGAGCTTATCTTGGGTTGGGAGCGCTGTGCTTGGCTGGTACAGTGCTTGCCTAGCATGACAGAGGCCCTCGGTTTGATCTTTAGAACTATGTTAGACTGGGGATGATGGCACAGGCCTATTAGAGGTAGAAGCATGAAGATCTTAATCACTTTGAAGACAGGCTGGGTTGGAGGAGACTGGCCCCTCTCCCCAAAGCTCATCTTTTAGAGTTGTTACTTTGATGTAGCCTTTCCCACCCTTCAAATAATGAGGTTTTAGAAAACATCAGCCTACATCTCGTCCTGCTATGCTTTTATCTATATATTAGCTTCTCTTTTTTGCTCCGAAGATAAAAGGTTTTTTTTATTTTATGATGTTATTATTACTATTACTACTACTACTACTACTACTGGGTACCTTACTTGTACAGTTGCTATAGCCTGTACATAGAAGAGGACAACTTTGCAAAGTTGGTTCTCTCCTTCCACGTTTACGAGGTTACAGGGATCAAACTTAGATTGTCAGGCTTGTTGGGTAAATGTTTTATCAGTCAGCCCACAGAGGGCTCAGAAATGACAAATACACAACTATTTTACCTACAGAGGTTTTTATGTTTGCTTGTTTGATTTTTCCAATTTTTATAAAAACACAACCATGTTATTATACTACTCCAGGCCTTCTATGGTTCGTAAAAGATTGCGTAAGTTTTATCAACTTCTAGTGAACATGCCTCTTCACTCCTCTCTTGGCTGATTTGACAATGCTTTTGTTTTTCTTTAAACTACAGGGAAAGTCGCTTTAAAGAAGGGGTAATTAGCGAGCAACTGAGGAAGACACTAGCATCAACTTCTCACCAGCACACACACACACACACACACACACACACACACACACACACACACACCTGCGTGAACACATATATACATATATACTATGTATGACAAAATTAGCATTTTCATTTTTAAAAATATTCTTTTGGTTAAATAGTATACATATTACAGAATAAATAATATATAAATTCTGAGATTAAATTAATTTGATCAAATTGCTTCCTTTTTAGCATTTATCTGGAAACTAGGGGGTTTATTGAAGAACATTAGGGAAGAGCAGTCTTAGAGAAAAGAGTCCTGGTCCCAGGCATCAAGCTCTATGCTCTACCACAGTGAAGAATGCTTTCCTGGGTGCAGTATAAACTTAGGGGCACATGCCCTCAGGAAAATGATTATCTGATTCCATCTCAAGACTGCCTATTGACAATTAGACGCTATATTCATCAAAATGACTTTCACAAAAAGAACAACATGGTATATGATCAGATTACTTACATATTATTTATTTATTTCTCTTTATTTGTGTGCATATATGATGTGTGTATGTGAATATGAGAGTTCGGGTGCATGTGTGACACAGAGCACACATGGAGATGAAAGGACAGCCTTGGGTGTCAATCCTCTCCTCCTCCCCTTCCGCCTCGTTTTGAATAAGTCTCTCTGGTGTTCATTGCTGTGTAAAAGAGGCTAGTTGGCTCATGGCTGGCTTATGAGCTTCAGGAGATTTCCCTATAACAACCTCTCATCTTGTCACAGAAACTTTAGGATTAGGAACAGGCTTCCAATTTATCTGGCATTATGTGGACTCTAGGGTTCAAATTCCGGTCCTCATGCTTGTAAGGCAAGTGCTTTCCCCACCAGGTCACCTCCTCTATCAGGCCAGATTAATTTTTAAAAGCTACTGAATGAAGTTTATCCTTGCACTCTGGTAAAGATCTATGTAGATGACCATGCTCCAAGACCTTCTCTGTAGTTTTATGAAAATGAAATGTACCAGTAAAAGAAATCTAGGGGGGTTGGGGATTTAGCTCAGTGGTAGAGCGCTTGCCTAGCAAGCGCAAGGCCCTGGGTTTGGTCCCCAGCTCCGAAAAAAAGAAAAAAAATCTAGGACTAGGGATGTGGTTTATCTTGAAGGTGCCTGCCTATCGTGTGCAAAGCCTCAGGTTAGGGTACCAGTACTGAATAAACCTGATTCCGTCTGTAATCCCAGCACTTGGGCAGTAGAAGTAAAACACTCAGAAGCTCCAAGTCATCCTACAAAGTACATTCAAGACCAACCTGGGCTACATGAAACCCTGTCTCAGAACATTTAGTTAACTTAAAAAAGGGAAGTAGACACAGTAAGAAGCATGGTATAAAGGGGCAGAAGGGAATAATGGAAGGATGTGTAAATGGGAGGTCAGGCAGAGGAGGGGTTGGGATAGGAATAACTAACATTAAGACCATTTGAAAAAGCCTTATGGAAGTCTATTTTATAAGCTTCCTTATATTAACTGTGCATATATTATACATATATTAATATGTAATATGTGTATTTTAGTCTAAACCTGAGAGAAATAAATAAGAGGTATTCTCAATTGCCACTATTCAAATACCAATTACAAATTAACTTCTAAAGGCAGATGGGATGGAATACAGCACTGCTTCAAAAGTAAAGGAAGTCTTTATCCTAATGAATTGATCTCCTCAATTTAACTGTACATTTGATCCCAAGACCCTTTGTGGGCCTAATAACCATGGGGAGGCCCGAAGTTAAACAGTCCCTAGGGTGGCCCACTTCATCACAGCCATCAGGAGGCAGGAAAAGCCGCTAGGGAGGTTCTGATTTTATTATGTAAATTATAGTAAACTACACTCAGCTCCCTCCTCACTATTACTGCATCTCTGTTTCTACCCAGTGAAGTCAGCAGAAGTAGATGAGGAAGTCTGTGCATAAAGGAAAGCAGACAGGGCCGGTTACTCCTCTGTGGTAGAGGATAACCTCCACTAGCAAGTAAACATCCATAGTACAGTTCCTCTGGTTTCTCTCTTCAGCCCTTCTTAGTCAACTTAATTCCAAGGACTCCAAGAGGTGAAATAGGTGGTCAAAAGTCGGGGGCAAATTCAGAAGCCCTGAGAAAAGCAAAGACTACATAAATAGTTCCTGGCATCTCATTTCCCAGGACCTGTGTGATCCTGAACACATTTCTCTGTGCTTTATGTTCCTATCCAGATTGTGAATAAAAATAGCCACCTCGCAAAGCTCTGTGAGCTACCTTTGGACCTTCTAAGGCCAGGGGAGGACTACATGACTCCGTTCTAACTCAGAGAAGTTAAAACCTGGATAGGAAAGTGAAAAATGTTCAGTTATTGTCTAGGTATGAACAAATTCTGAGGTCATAGAACAGGATACAGACCAAGATAGAAAGGAGGTCTTACCCAGGCCTACAGAATTAGCAGAAAAGAACAAGCTTGGAACTCCAGGGCGAGGCACACTAGGTCTGAATGAGTCACTGATACAGTGACAGATGCACTGGTCTGAAGGTGACCAGCAATTCTTCATAATTCTAGAATGCATACCTCTAGGTGGAGATTTAAGATGCTAATAAGACTTGCAGTACATGAGGTTATATGTAAAAACCACATGTAATAGGTAAACCATGCAAGACAACACTTACTATACGGATGATTCAAAAACCCAGCTCTCTACAAATGAGCCAGAAAGCCCCCAGGTACGGCGGAAGAAGGCCTGTTCTTTGTGTAGCGGTTGCCTCTTGAGCTTCTGAATTTTCTTCCTGCTCTGACCCCCTTCCTCCCTTGAAAGTGTCTTAGGAAATTCTCTCATTCTGCTTGGTACCATCCACGTCTGTCTACTGCTTTGTTCCTGGACACAAGAATCTAGAAGCCTTCTGGATGATACACACGGCAATAAATTCTGCCTGCCTGTAGCGTTGTGATCCTGCGTTTCAGGCGCGAGCTCCAAGAGTGTGAGGGCCAGCTGAGGCACGTGTCAATGTGAGGGGTACTAAGCACCTCCACAGACACACTCAACACACTCCACGGTTCTCGCTCTAGTGCAGACTTTCTAAGTTAGCCACTTGTATTTACTTCAGAATGGACCTGAACTCTGGTCAGGTCGATGTCATTTTCTTCAAAGGATGTTAAAAAAAAAAAACAAGAAAGACTCAGAATCTATCCTAAGATGACTTGGACTTGCTAGTAATCATATCTTCAGTCAAAATCTGTACTCTAAGACAACTGTCAAAAACTACTGCAGATAAGTAGCGAAACCACATAAACTCCCAGAGGCTGAGAAGTACATCAGGACTCCTTTCATTTAACTTGTGGACCATACTGTATTTCTATCAATTTAAACCACACAAAGTATTTCTTACAGGAAGGGAAACCAGAGAAGGTGGCTTCCAACTGTCTACCTCAATGCTGTTTTCTTCCTACATATAAAAACAGCAATAAAACCAGGCAGTGGTGGCACACACCTTTGATGCCAGCACTCAGGAGACAGAGGCAGGTGGATCTCTGTGAGTTTGAGAACAGCCTAGTCTACAGAGAGTTCCAGGACAGCCAGGAACAGTTTGTTTGAAAAACAAACAAATACAGAAATAGTCTAAGTGGGACTTAGGTGAGGAGAGTCTCCCTGTTTTCTTCATCATCATCATCATAATCATCATCATCATCACCACCACCACCACCACCACCACCACCACCACCACCACCATCATCATCATCATCATCATCATCATCAAGTATTGGCATTGTTGCAATTACCATCCTAAGAGGCCGGAAGTTTAGCACTTTCTTACGTTCCCTTCTGGAGATAATTTTCCTTATCTGAAGGCTTCAAAAAGTGTGACCAGACAAAAGGCCTCAACTCAAACTCAGTTCAGAACAACCTTGTGACAGCGATTAGGAAAATCACTTCTATCAATCTCAATACAGCCTTTCCACTTTCTCCCTAACTCCCAACCAAGAACCCATCCCAAGACCCACACTACTGTTTGTCTTGGCCTCATCAAAGGGCTGGATCACACATATCCAGGCTGCCAAAGCAACAGGAATTTTACAGGGGCCCTGGCACAGGGATAACCCTGAAAGGAAAGTGACAAAGTCTAATGTGCCACACCAGCTTACTTTCACGGCCTCTTTGGCTTTACTTCCCTTGAACCAGAAGCTGAATCCAATACTCTACATAAGCCCTGAGGGTTCTATTTATATTCTGAAGTCAACTGGGTACCTACCCTGGTTCCCAGCAAACCTGAAGTAAGAGCAGTTTTTCCCTTTAAACAGTCGCTGAAGACATAAGGACACTTTTCGCTCTGCCAAGAAGTACCCCATACCCTTAAAATGAAGCAATACCACTATGAAAACAGTACCAATTATTTGAATGTTCAAGGGTTAGACCTTATACTATTACCCTCATTGGCGCCTAAAGATTCCTCGTCTATACACAGGAATAACAACACAACATGCCTTGCTGTATTTTCTTTCATGGTCAAAGAGATTAACAAAGAAAATAAATCACATAGCACAGTGCCTAGAACATAGTAACTGCCCAACAATACTAGTGATTATTGATATTTTTATTATATTTATTCTAAGAATGAGATGCAGTTATTACTAAGAGATGATCTTCCTATAATATATGGTTCCAACTCATGTACAAAAGACCCACAGTTAATTCTCAGTTTCTCTTGTAAACAGAAGGAAGTGGGCCAACAAAACTCCTAAATCGGGGTTGGGGATTTAGCTCAGTGGTAGAGCGCTTGCCTAGCAAGCGCAAGGCCCTGGGTTCGGTCCCCAGCTCCGGAAAAAAAAAAACAAAAAAAACAAAAAAAAACTCCTAAATTATAAAGACTCTCATAGATTTTCAGTATCTTATATATAGTGCTACATACACAGCAAACAAAAAAGCTGTTAATTATGTAGTAAGTGTGTATGTGTATAGCTGTGTTTATGATACATTCATACATACAACCATATACATATAGTTAAGATAAATTCATATACAAATGTATGTATACAGACACACATACACTGGGATGTTTGCTAATAGGCTTCTTTATTGTGCATATGTGCTCACATGGTCTCCAAACGACCAGGCTATATGCTTTGTTAGTGCCAATAGTTCATAGGCATACCCATAAGTGTTAACTCATATTAACCAATTAGCAATGGGGAAAAAAAAAAACAACCAAAAAACAAAAAAACAGTGAGGGACTAGAGAGATGGCCCAGCAGTTATGAGCACTGACCGCTTTTCCAGACAAACTTGGTTCAACTCCTAGCACCCACACAGAAGCTCACAACTGTGTGTAACTCTGGTTCTAGAAAATCTGACCTCTTTTCTGGCCTCTGCAGGTACCAGTTATACAAGAGGCACAGGCTGACAAATCACCACACATTTTTTTTTTAAAGTTTAATGCTTTGCAAAGATTTGATGAAGACAGGTATTTTTAAATACTGCTGCTGAATTAGGTAAGCAAAGCAGCAATAAAAGAGGACAGTGGTGAAGCCTAGAAATCTGGGTGCTTTCTGCATTTCACTGTTCAAACATATTTAATAACTTACTTCATTAAAAAAAAAAAAAAACAGGAGGCTAATGCCACAAGTTCAAGGTCAGTCTGAGCTACTAAGTGAGACCTTGTCTCAAAATAGAAAGATGAAAAAGAGCTAGGGATATTCTCAATGGCACAGTTCTTTTTCAGCACATTTGAGAACTACATGAATGTTCAGCCAAGCACGACAGTAAGCAGCTAAGGAATGGGAACAGTTTACATGTGGGTTCAAAACCCCAGAAAGAGTGACAGACACAGACACACACTACTGGCCTGACTGCCCCAGATAAGAAGTCTCTAGTGCACCTGCACGTTTCTCTTAGGTTGATAGTAAAACGAGCTTATGTCCCTTAAACAAAGCCAATTATGTAGCAGAGAAAAATGACCTGAGATATATTAAATACCTCAAATAGTTACAGTAAGGTGAAAAATACTGAATTTTGACCCTATTTTCAGAGACTGAGATGCTAATTCCTGTAGAAAAGAATCTGTACACTGACTCCTGGCAGCCTACACCAAGTGTCACTCAAGGTTTGGCCACAGGTCTGAATAGTCTGTCAGCTGATCTGAGAACATTACCCCCAAACTTGACACGTGAAATGGCCTCTGCTGTTTAAAAATATCTCAGGTGAGGTAGAAAATCTATAAGTGCCCATTATCAAAAAGAAGTGAGCGCCCTTCCCAGACCCCTTTATTGTCACAAGATAGTTGTGCTGGTTCGCAGTGAATGCTGGCTTTCCATCCCACATAACACGAAGCCTGCACTGAAACTGAGGCACTAATGCTTCTCACCAGAGCTTTCTGCTATCGAGATGCTGTCAGTCAAGGGAGGCACTACAGAGACTTGCATCAAGGGAAGTGCGCACCAGCAGAAAGCCCTGTGTGTAAAGGGGGCTTCAAAGGAGTTTCAGCCACCCAACAAAACCATTACAACAAATAGTTAACACGCAGAGGCTCACACTAATGGAGAGGAGAAAAATAACTACTGCTACCCCCTCTTCCCTTTAAAGAAAAGGTTTGAGAGAATGGAAAAGAGAAGAATAAACTGGAAAGGGCCATATATGTTAGAAGATTGGTTTAATTTTTACCTTCATGGCAAGGTAATTCTACAAGCACCATTTAACTTTCTCGCTAGACACAAAATAGAGTAAGTCGGTTAATGCCTGCATTCTACACTTCTGACTCCACAATCACTTGTTTCTTCTCCAGAAAATTAAATTGATTCTCACAAAATGATACCCAAATGTGTGCTTTCAGAGGCAGATCCCAAAACAGATGGGATTCTCAATGGGAGGATGTAAAGGCGTCTTCCATTTCAATTTGGAGTTAAGAATTGGTTTCATTTTCTTCATTAGGGGTGGGCCTAAATGACTTTCAAACTCCCTCTCCACCTCCAACTACATAATTTTAAAAGAACAAAAGGAAAAGATTTTCATTTATATCTGTCAGATTTTAAACCAAGTATCAACAAGAAATCCTGAGTTGAGAACTGTCAATCAGTGGAAGGAATTTCAAAATAGGTTGTAGAATCTTCTTCCCCAGACACAGTTAAAAATAGTCTAGACAGCCATCTGTCTTGGTAGGGTGCAGCCGTTCCAGAAAGAGGGCACCAGATCAGAACCCACTGTCCACCCAGGGTGTCTGTGAAGAAGGGATAGGACTAAGTGGCACAAAGGAAGGGGCAGAAGCCCATAGCCCAGGGACAGCTGCAGAAAAGGGAAGTGGCAGAGACTTCCTGTGGAAAGAGAAGATAGAGACTGCAAGGAGGACAAAATGACAGAAACAAACAAACAGACAAGACAAGAACAAAACAAACACATGAAATAACCACCTAACTCTGAGATCTTTGTGGATGTTTGAACCAATCTGCTTCCTACCTACCACAGCTCTGTCTGGTCCAGTGGACGAGAAGCTCAGCCACAGCTCCGTGAGGAGTTATTGTTCCCTTCCCTAGTTCCCAAAGACGGGTACACATAAAGCCTAAATGAAAACCAGGAACTGTCAAATAAATCCACAATCTCCCTGGATAATCAGCAGCACCTACAGAGTGTCTCCAGAAAGTTAACCTTTGAAATCCAGGGTCTCCTTCCTCCTCCCTGCTACCTGCATGGGCTATTTGTGCCCCAGGCCTCCCTGTCATCATTAATATTTCTTTTTTAATATTTAATATTTCTTCCATTGTTATGGAACTTTCTCTTGAAGTATGGAAAGGAATGAAATGCTCCTGGGCCTTTGGAAACATAACTCCAATGGGAAATGAAGAACTCATTGCAATAGCCTGTGGCCTCTGCAAAAGAACTGTCTTTTTGCCTGCAGAAATGAACAACCATTTGCAGACAGACAGACAGACAGACAGACAGACACACACACACACACACACACACACACACACACACACACAATCTCTGTGCAGTTATCATCGATGTACATATGTGGTGTTTTAAACTAAGTCTTTGTTCCTACCACTGTGTCTTCCTGAAGCACAATGGAGTCAGTACAAGGGCCTCTGAGTACCAAGCTTTACTGATAGAAAAAAAACACAGGAAATCCACTCTTTTTCATGTCTCCATAATAGGGAAAGAGGGCAATGACGTCAAAGAGTCAGTATCAGAGATCCACCAATCCAATGAGCCAGCAAACTAAAGAGGAAAGCAAGGAACGGCCACCGACTGTTGACAGTCACATTCAAGGGAGTACAATGAAACCAGTGCCTCGGGCTCTACAAAATATTAGCTCCGATTGTCGCCAGCAAGGGAGAAACCTGAAGCTGAAGGTTAGTCTAGCTTGCTGCTGTTTTACTGTTCCCAAAGTCAGAGAAATGTAAGCTAACTAGGAAGAATATTTATTCTGTGGACCAAGAGTAAGAGGATTGAGTCCTTACAGGGGCAGTCTGAGTCCATTATGCCCTTACAGATCTGGCTTCACCTTAACAAAAAGTACCAAATAGGAAATGATAGATAAAAAGATGGTTCTGGGAAAACTCAAACAGCCCCAAAACAAATGAAGGCAATAACTACCATAGCACAGAAGAGATCCACAACCCCCAGATCAGGTGACCACATGGATGCAAACCACACCTAGGGAAGTTAAAAACAGTATTCTGGGCACTTCCTGTGAGCACTACTGAGGTTCAGCTCAAGTATGTGTATCTTTGCTTTGCTAGGGACAAAGCCAGCATAATGCCACATAACAGCTCTAGAAGCAGTTATGGTCCAGGGCCAACCTTCTGGAAAGAAAAACTTCTGATCCTCTTTAATGTTCAAGACACTATGGGGAAAATCCAGGACTGTGAGAACAGCACATTAGAAAGTGCCTGTCCTCACTTACAACCTTATGGACACAGAGCAAGGGCTCTTCTAGGACCTGCTTTACATAGCTATGAAACCCAAGGTTTGCTCATTTGTCAGAGCTGGGATCTTTATGCCCTTGGGATTCAGTCACCTGATACGGAATTCAGACTAATTAAGGCCCCAGGGAGTTGCAACTAAGCAGCAGAGAGCAGTTTCCAAGGAGGAGGCTGAATAGACATACAGAAGCAGAACATCCTCTAGAGGTCATTTCCTTTACCAGCCCACCACTCTCCTCCACCTCTCTGCAGGCTACAGGAAAGCAAGTGCAGACAATGAGTGGGTGTCCAGTTTCCCAAGCTCACCTGGAAAGAAGCCACAATATCTTTCAATGCCCCGAAGCTGCAAAAACTCCAAGGAAGAACTCAATAGAATAACCAACCTACTAGCTTCCTGTTCAGTCTTATAATTCAACATGGTGAAGCTGGCAAACTGCCAGCCAGAACTGCTCCAGAAAGATACAGATGAAAGATGTTAAATCAGAGTATGGGAGTGTGAAAAGAACACTGGATAAGGCATCAAAACAATGAGGAAGGGAAAAAGGAGCACTAGGGGATGTGTGGTGCTTGTGAAAGAAATGTTCAATATGTAATTAGAGCATATCCTAGTGAAAACTTGCTGAACTTTAAATTTAAAAGGTCATCATTTATTGTATGAAAATCACATACATTTCAATAGGTTGCTTGGTTGTTTAGTTGGTGGATTTGGAGACATAGGCTTCCTATGTAGCCCAGGCTAGCCTGGGACTATTGCTTCTCCCTCTTTACTCTCTTTAGTGCTGGGATTACACGTATATGCTATAGTGTTTGGCAACTAAGTTGTTTTAAAAAGAACTAGGTGTTCTACATTCTACCTCTACCCTTACTGTTTAACTTGTGTGACTTAGTCTAATGCTTCAGTTTTCTCATCTTTTAAAATGAGACTAATAATTTCTGTAATGAAATAATATATATAAACCCACTTTTATTCTAAGATTGATGTGTGTGGACGAATGTGAATGTGCATGTATATGTGCATGTATGTCTGTGTTAACATATAGAGGACAGAGGACAACTGCCACTCTCAGGAACACTGTCTTCTTTGAGACAGAGTCTCTCATTGGCCTGGAGCTCATCATGAAGTAGCCATGAAGCTCAGTGATCCTTTTGTCTCTGCCTCCCCAGCACTGAGATTATAAATGCAAACCCACCATACAGAGCATTTTGTTTTAAAATAAAATGTAATTACATCACTTCTGTCCTTCCCTTCCTAGTCTTTCCCATACAACATCCCTTTGCTCTTTCTCAAATTCATGGCCTCTATGTCTTTAATTGTTGTTACACGCGCGCGCGCGCGCACACACACACACACACACACACACACACACACACACACACACACACATGTGTCTTAAGTATGCTTAAGTACAAGCTGCTCAGTCCCTATAACGTCACTTTATGTCTATGACTTAAGGGCTGAACCACTCAAAATTGGATAACCAATTGAGAGGCTCAATTTATCCCACTCTCAGCATTCATTATTATCCACAAAGGACATTTTTATGTGGGTTCTGGGGATCAAACTCAGGTTAGACTGCTGCAGAGAGCATTTACCAACTGAGTTATCTTCCAGCCCATATGACCCCATCTGTAAAAGCACAAACACTAAGCAAATATAATATAAGGCAACTATATAACCAAACAGTTGGAACCTCTTCTGCTTTAGACTTCCTGGTGATCTTAAAGAAGGACGATTCTGTTCTGTTTAACTATGTCCATTTTCTTGTTGTTTTTAAAATATTTCCTCTGGAAGACTTTAGTCAAAGTATTTTCCCTCCTTTCTTACCAAACTTTACTATGAAAATTTAACTGTGACTTTGTAGGCCTTCTGGCTGCAACAAATAATCATCCAAACACTGGCCCTAGAAACTGAGGACATCCATCAGATCAGAATATAGAAACCAGACAGATACCATTCCTGAAAGTGTGCATTCTTCTCTTCTAAGGGAAGTGAATAGGAATGTTACACATGTACATACAAACACCACACAGACATACAAGTAGGCTAATTTTGGGTACACACATGTAGGCATTCTTCACATGTGTGGGATCCTGAGGACGGAAGTGGCTATCTGCTGTCTTCTGACTATATTACTTTGCATTTTACTGAGGCAGGGTCTCTCACTGGACCTCAAACCTCAGGTGAAAAATTATCTTTACCAAGTTGGTTATGGGCTTGTCTATGATGGACTATCTGATTATTAATTGATGTGGGAGAGCCCAGTCCACTCTGAGTGGTACATTCCTTGGACAGACATAAAAATGTATCTCTGGGAGAGAGCCAGTAATTAGTGTTTCTCTGTGGTCTATGCTTTAGTTACGACTTCAGTTCAATGTTGGATTATGACCTGGAAATGCAAGACTAATAAATCTTTTTCTCCCCTGAGTTGCTTCTGGTCATGGTGTGGTTTGTTTGTTTGTTGAGCAAAGGCCTCAATATGTAGCTCTGTCTGGCCTGGAACTTACTATGTAGAGAGATTAGCATGTGTGCCCCTGCTTCCCTCATGCTGGGATTAAAGACACATGCCACCATACCCCCAGCTTGATCTATACAATGAGATCAAAACAAAACAAAAAATTGCCAATGAAGCAGTAGTCAAACTAGAAGAGCGTCCATCCAGAGAAGTTCAAGCAGGCTTACAGTATCTGCTCAGTGGACCTGCAGAACTGTGGGTGTTAGCTGCAAACCTGACTTGTCATCTCAGAGCCTGTTCTGTACATAGCAATACTGTCCCAGGGAAAGATGCTATACATCCTGCCTAAAAAGAACTGGAGTTCCACATATACCACACACTCTTCCTTGCAAAGATTCCTTTTATGCCCATATGTTGAGAATACCACTCATTCTGGCTTTACATAATAGAAAGAGGAAACAAGGCTCACCTTTGATCACCTAGTTTTAATCCATCATATTCTCAAGTACTGCAAGAACCTTATAACTGGTGCTCGTCCTTCCAGCTTTCACCCACTAACACCCACTTTCTACACAACAAGCAGAATAACCTTAAAAATGTAATCCCATCTCTACTTGCTGCCCTCCTGCCTTCCTACTGCACAAGCAAACACAGAACCCTAGAGTGTTTCCTAGTCTCTGCACAGTCTGGCCACACCTGCCTATTGCTCATCACATCTACCATCCTTTCTCTCTGCACCTTTCCCTGTTCCTCTACCCACTTCAGCCCCTTGGACCTGGTGCCTCACCCCCATCTCCCCTTGGACCTGGTGCCTCACCCCCATCTCCCCTTGGACCTGGTGCCTCACCCCCATCTCCCCTTGGACCTGCTTACCCCCATCTTCCCTTAGACCTGCTGCGTCACCTCCATCTCCCCTTGGACCTGCTGCCTCACCCCATCTCCCCTTGGACCTGCTGCCTCACCCCCATCTCCCCTTGGACCTGGTGCCTCACCCCCATCTTCCCTTGGACCTGCTGCCTCACCCCCATCTCCCCTTGGACCTGCTGACCCCCATCTTCCCTTGGACCTGCTGCCTCACCCCCATCTCCCCTTGGACCTGCTGCCTCACCCCCATCTTCCCTTGGACCTGCTGCATCACCCCCATCTCCCCTTGGACCTGCTGCCTCACCCCATCTCCCCTTGGACCTGCTGCATCACCCCCATCTTCCCTTGGACCTGCTGCCTCACCCCCATCTTCCCTTGGACCTGCTGCCTCACCCTCATCTTCCCTTGCTTAGCTCCTTGTCTTCATCACAATGTCAGGCATCCTCTCTCCAAGAGGCCTTCCCTGCCCACCAGTGATTAAGGAAGTCCCTCTTCTTGTCTCAAAAAGAACAAAAAAGCTATCACAATGAAGCAGTAGTCAGTAATAAAAAGTAAATAATGACAGACAAGCAAACCTTCATAGCCTAATTCATTCTTTTTTATGTATTTTGTTTTGAGTTAGGGTCTTACTATGTAATATAACCTAGGCTAGCCTGGAACTCAAAGAGATTTGCCTGCCTCTCCCACCTTGGTGCTGGGATCAAGGGTGTTTGCCACCACGCCCAGTTTCACTCACATTTTGAAGCCTTGGTTATGCAATGTTGTTCAGGCACTGTGGGGGAGAACTGGGACCTTTCTATTGACCAATGCTGGCTTCGGGTGTGCAGTTTTCAGTTCAGCCTATTGGTTTGCTGAGCACACTTCTCAGATGTATTTTGCAGGATTCAAGAGGCTGTAAATCAGCCCAGCAGCAGTGACTGTGCCCTCTTATGGTACAAGGTTGGCTTTCCAAGTGCTTTGAACTTCTTTCAGTCCAACCTCTCTGAGATGGCCATGACCAGTTATATACTCTCTACTTTCATTTCATGTCGCAATCTAGTCAAGAAATGGTTTCTAATTGTATAGAATAAGAAAGGACAATAACAGTTCAAAATAGTGATTTTTTTTCAATCAGCTCATGGAGGTACACACTTTTTAGGCTATTTAATCTTTCCAATTTGCTTTAAATGTCAAAATGCTGAGTTCTTCAACAACTTCTCACATAGTTGTAAAAGATCAGCTTTGGATGATTGCTCTCCGTCACTAGCAATTTGTAACAGCCAGCCACCACACTCCTCGTCTTCAATGCGACACTTCCTAATCCACCACTGAATGTAACTTTGTTGGGAGGTCCGGGCCTTGTCCATGTTGTCAGTTGGTCTTCACTGCATATGACCCATTCTGAACTTGAATAAGAAAACCATTTGAATTTGTTTTCTAGCTAATATGTCCACAGCATAAAATACCAAGTAATAAGTCATTAGCAAAGCCATAAAGTAAAAATAAAACTACATGGAACATTAACACTTTATTAAAAATATATTCATATCTCAAGTGGATTTTAACAATGCAAAAACCATAGTTACTTTTGCACCAACATAATAGCTTAAAACATCCTATTAACTTATCCATATATTTGCTAGATAGTTCTCCAAGATTAAAGTTCCACAAAAGCAGAGATTTGCTCAGTCTCATGAATAACTCACAGCAAACAAGACCCCTAGTATATAATGGACAAGCATCAGCATGGATTGAGTACATGAATGAATGAATATATAAGTGAATGTGGGTTGTTTGTTTGTTTGTTTGTGCTTTCCTGAGACAGGGTTTCTCTGTGTAGCCCTGGCTGTTCTGGAACTTGCTCTGTAGACCAGGCTGGCCTGGAACTCACAGAAATCCACCTGAGATTAAAGGCATGCACCACAAATGCATGGCAAGTGGATGTGTTTTTTGAATAAATAAATTGAAGGTATTAAAAGATAAGGCAAGACCCTCAGGTTGATAAACAGAGATCATGTCTTGGGTCACATCTGAGCTTGCAAGAAATATCAAAACTGTCAAGAAATGTCATTTCTGGCACACGCTTCAACAGGAAAAACATCTAAGAGACGCAAAAGTAAAGATCAAATACCATCAGGCATTGCCATAATTCATCATCAGTACTTATGGGCTAAGATAACCATCAACATTTGCAATGACCAAAGGAGACATTTTCATTTAAACTGACAAAAAAAAAAAGCTGTTACTTCATTTCCATTTAAAATATGCTTATGTAGCAGAAACATTTTGATTGATTGAACTCCATTTTCTCAAAACAAGTTGCAAGTGATCAACTCACAAAGGTTCAAATCAAATCTATCTCAAAAAAAAAATTTCCTCTTGATGTATAAAAAATAAGATATTAAATATATATATAAATATTGATGGGTGGTGTGGTGCATGCCTTTAATCCCTACACTTGAGAAGCAGTGCAGGGTTTAATAGATCTCTCTGAGTTCAAGGCCAATTTGGTCTACATAGCAAGTTCCAGGCCAGCCAGGGCTATGGAGTGAGAGTGTTTTCTGTCTCAAAAAGAAAACAACCCAGTATATAAAACACTGACACTTGAAGTTCTCTCTTAAAAGACACTACACCATCACATACCAATGGTAATCTCTGCATTGTAAAGATCAAACCCTCAAGGCCATCGTGGGCTAGATGGAAAAAAAGATCCTGGGACAGAAAAGAAGAGGAAGGAGGTGGCTTTAAACCCAGCACTAGCCAGCAGGGGCAGGAGGTTCTCTTTGAGTTCGAGAGCAACCTGATCTCTGGAGTGAGTTACAGAGAAACCCTATCTCGAAATACCAAAAAAAGAAAAAAAGAAAAAAGAAAAGAGGAAGATTCGATGCAGATTAAAACTATCTCTGGAATAAAAGAAGATGGATTGATTTGTGCTTGTATATATGTATGTACACGCATATTTAATAATATACAGTGATATTTAATTGTTGTATGCCTTATACCCACAGTTTGGTCAACAATGGAGTACATATGTCTCCTTAGGTTATACTGGAGCTCAACTATTTCTGTCTCCTAATGATACTGTGGCCTTTGTATCACCACATAGCCTAATGCTTGACTCACATGTTTGTGGTGATGCTGTGTCAACAAAACTACTGCGTTGCCAATCATATCCATATAAAAGTACAGCATGTGTAATTATGCACATATATAAATAATGACAACAAACAATTATGTTGCGTGTCATTTACTAAGCTATACTTTTATATTAGAATATATTATTTATGTAAAAATAAACTTCCTGAAAAACAGTCTGCTGCATCACTAGTGGCAGCAGACTCAGACATCTGCACATTGACCACACCTCTTACTGTGCATCAAGAGGTGATTAACCTCCACCTACATCAGGTTTGTCTAAATACATCCCACCATGTGCGCACTATGACAAAATCAGCCAATGAGTGCATTTCTCACTACATGTTCCGTTGCTGCACAGAGAGACCGCCAGAATATCTATTGTGACTGCCTTAGAGCTCCGACTCCACCGCCCAGCAATGATACATAGTGTCATTCTATCCAGACTTTACTTCCTGCAGTCTGCTGCTCAGTAGAGAGATCTGTCTAGAATGTAAAGGCCCTGGGGTTCAATCCTCGCACCACGGGAGGAAAGGACTTACATTCTTGTCTCTGTAACAGATAAATGTAATAATGGAAGTAAGAACACTTTTGATTGTCTGAAAGAAGAAAAACGCAAGTACAAAGACAGCTGCTGAGGAAGAGAGAACAAAGGCTGCCACATGAAAAGACACTGAGGTGCTAAGGGTCAAATCCTCAAGTCCGGGAGACTGACTCTAGGCTGTGGTTCTCTATCCTGTGGTCCTCTCCTAAACACAAGGGCTTTCTTTCAGTAGCTCGTCCTCCACACCAATCAATCAGCTTAGTCCAAGGCCTTTTGACAACCAAAATACAAGGCGCTCAGGTGTGGCTCAGCCCGCCAGGCCAGTACACGTTCCCACCACACCCAGGTTGTAGGGTGGTAGAAAATGGGAAGAGCTAAGACTTTAAATGAATTGTTAATGATTTAAGCATTCCAAGTGACCTGCCTGGAAGATAAGACAAAGGGAACCTAAGAACAGTGAAACCAAATCAAGCCAAGAGTACATTTGATATGGGATGACTCCAACATTACATAATCCCTGCAGAAATGAAATAAGCTGCTCAGAGAGGAATGATAATGAAAAATCTGTCTTAACGTACTCAAGCCCACTGACTGCTAGCTAATGAAGTAGTTCACATTTCTCTTTAAACTGTGGAGAGGGGATGTGACAAGCTGCCTCTGTTGTTGTATCCAGTTGCTCCACAAACACTTGACTCTGGGAATGTGAATGCTCCCGGTAGAAAAATGTTTAAAGTCAACACTAACAAATACCTATTTGGAGCTAACAGTGGGAAGCACAGGCAGGAGGAGCCTACCTTTTACCCTAAGCTATACAGTGAGTATCAAGGTATGCCCGCCATCCACCGTGAGAACCTGTGTCAAAATCAGGAGCATCTCCATAAAGTAAAGGTGACTATAAACATTCTCTCCTTCCTGGTTCTCCCTCCTCGTATAGTTTTCTGAAATAGCTCCCTCCCACCCCAAGAAAGAATTTGGAATGGTTTTCATAATTAGTTGGGAATAAATGTCATCTTGAAAATGGGGGGAAAGAATTCTGAAAAAAAAAATGTACCCTACTAGGAAGCCACCCAGAAGACATGTGCCTTCCTTTTATATAGTATTTTGCAATCAAATATGATTTTACAAACCCAAATTTATCCAACTTAGAGAAAAAAAATAGTACAACACCAAAACGGACCAAGAAGTGTATTCAAGTTCCCATTCTCATTTCTATAATAAATGAGTTTACTATTCTCAAGGTATTTTGATTTACTACTAAATACAAATGATTATAGGTCATGATTAAAACTACCAAGAGCATACCATAATCACCCTTTAAGTGATCAGCACTGCTAAACACCAGTGGCAGGAACAAATAAGTACAAAATAAATCTTTCCATCCTGGCTGACTTTGAAGACACCCTCAATTGATTTACCAATAGGGTACATTGTGTAACAACACTGTTTGTCAATTCGATGGAGTTCAAACATACTTTGCTATAAAAGGCATGCTATGTGTGTCATTTCAACTCTTTTTTTAAAGATTTATTTATTTTATGTATGAGTACACTGTCCCTGTCTTCAGACACACCAGAAAGAGGGCATCAGATTCCATTATAGATGATTGTGAGCTACCATGTGAACTCAGGACCTCTGGAAGAGCAGTCAGTGCTCTTAACCACTGAGTCATCTCTCCCGGTCCCGTCTTTTCAATTCTTAAGATGGCAAACTCCTTTGACCATAATGCAACTGAAATGCATTAAGTATATGCAAAAAAAACACAACACAGAAAACTGATGTAACATGAAAAATATCAGGCATGTAGATGGTCCTTAGCCACAAAGAATTTTTCATATATAAACTTAATAAAGACACTATGGATAGGTGGCTATTTTGTCATACATGGGTCATAAAAGGAGACAGAAGCACAGAAAACCTGATAAAATTTCAGAGTAGCAAAGCTACTAAGTGGCCTATGTTGGCCTTCTTAACTTTAAATCCCATTTCCTCTGCATTACTAAAGACCAAAAAAAAAAAAAAAAAAAAAAAAAGAAAGAAAATAAGAAATATAAAGATGGTTTTCTCTGCTTTAAGACTGGTTTTATTTTAAATTGGACATCTATGTGTCTGTGAGCGAGTACATGTGAGTACATGTGCTATCTGAGAACAGAGGTGTTAGGTCTCCTGAGCCTGAGTTACAGCCATCTGTGAGTTGTCTGAGTCTTGACTTGGGTCTAAACTGAACATGGGAACCAAATTTGGGTCCTTTGGAAGAACAGTAAGCACTTTTATCCACTCAACTATCTCTCCAGCCCCTGCTTTGTTTTCTTAAGAATGAAGTCTAAGAAATTTCATTTAAGAAAGATGAGGAAGTCAACTGAGATTTCATGATCAGGAGCACTGTTAGATGTTTTCAAGGTTTACTCCTGCTCTGTCGCTTTCGTTGCATTCTAGGACTTGTGGTCAGGCCTTTCCTCTTTGCAGGACCCTCACTGGGGCTTTTCAACCTCATCTGCCACAGCAAAGGTACCCAGGGGCAGGTGTTTGATTTGGCTTTAATTCATGAACAGAAATGTACCTAATCAACAAGGGTGTGAAAAGATTTCCTTAAGGTAAGGAAAGAGAAGGCACTTGGAATAAAGAAGTGGGAGACTGGGTAGATAATGCATACGGTAAAGCACTTGATGCACAAGTATAAGGACCAGTGTCTGATCCCCCAAAGCCCAAGTAAACAGGTCTGGCCTAGTGGCCTGGGCTTGCAATCTTGGTGCTAAGGAGACAAATACAGATGGATCCCAGCTGCTTATGAGCCAGATAGCCTAGCCTAGTAAGTGAGGCCCAGGCCAACAAGAGACTGTATCAAAACATAAGGTAGATGGAGCCTGAGGAATAATTCCAAGGTTGACCTCAGGCCTACACGTACAGGTGCATCCACAACACAAAACAAGTGTATGTCGTTTAGAGCACAATTAAGTGAGTTTCAAGTCTTGAAAGGAAGGCAAAGAGGGAAGAGAGATCGAGGGGTCAGGTATTCTAAGAAAGGAATAGACACTGCGTCAGTCCTCACCACTATCATATTAGACCAGGCCAGGAACCACAACCTACCTGTGCATAAGCACGGCCTCTCCCTCACAGTTGAGGTGTCTATGGAAATACCAGGTGATGATACACATAATCCCATACCTATGCCTTCCACAAAAATCCCTCCAACTGAATACAAATGCCAAGTTCCATTCATCCACTTATTTATCCCTTCATTCGTTCACCCAATAAAGATTTACCATATGCCAAACACTGTACTGAATAGTAGAAAACAAAATAAGCAAGAACAGTCTCTGTTCTCAAGGAGCTCCCAGCTTAGCAATTGACAAAGAGGTATAAACAAACGAGTGCAAACAGTGTTACTGGGATGTGCTCATTTTGTTAATTAACTAGCATAGCATTGGCAGAGCCACTCTTCAAGCACGAACAGAACCCAATAGGTTCCCCAACATGCTCAACTTGGTTGACTGGCTAGTTATCATTTGACCATCATATACCAACCAACACTTAGGCCAAACCAACACTTAGGCCAAAGGTACATTATTAATCACATATTTACCAGCTAAGTCACGTTCCCAGTGTGTACCATGCCCAAGTCACTGTTTTGTTTTCAAGACAGGAGAATATGTATATTCAGAAATTTCACCCAAATTGTGTAAGAGCAATCTTAAACTGGGGCGGTACAAAAGGAGTTCACCAAAACATAGCATGTCATTTCAGGTATGGCCCAGAAAGCAATAAGTGATTCACTTTAACAAACATCCTTGAGACAGTGTTATATGGGTCAAGCCCCAGTAAAATAAACACTGAGAGACTATCCACACTCTTCTGTAATAGCAAATAAAATCTTAATTCATGTGTGTTGGAGCTGTGTAATTTACAAAGCCTGAATTATAAAAATTTATACACCTATATAAGCATAATCTCACTGAATCAACACAACAACCCCTAATTGTAGAAACTATGTTTCTTCCTAGGGCTGGCAAAGCTGAGGCCAGGTAATGCAGGGACGTACCCAGGGGCCTAAGTGCATCTGATGACACTAGCGCTGGTATCCAGACCTTCCAACCTCTAACTGTTTGCTTTATTGTGTTTATGAACTCTGGTTTGGCATTCCCAGCCCAACCAGCTTTGCTACTCACAGAAAGGGAGTCAGAGGGGTAAACTGCTATAGTCTCCTACGATCCAACAACTAGATGAGGAGTTACTACAAGCCACTTCGTTCAAAATAAACAAACAAATGAAAAAAACCCACTAATAATCCCAAAGGTTTGGAGATGATGACAGAATACATTAAGTTCAACTGTTAATACCTGAAATGTATTCTTTTATAATATCTTTAGCATGATCCCCTCTTTCAACAAATCCCACTTTACAATCTCTAATCAAATCCTCAATCAGAGAATCATCTCACCATCCCAGATTTGTTAAAATTAAGGTGATTAGCCACTCCTGCCTCCACACCCAGAAACAAGACTAGCACCACCCAGGCATGTTTTGCTGAACTCAGCCTCTCCCAACACTCCCTGGAGTGCCTTTAAAATAACTTGGTCCTTATCCAGATCTTTAGTTGAACCATAGGCACTTAGGTGGTAACAGGGCTTGACTTGACTTCTCTTAAACTCCCAGCTGACTTTTTGAAGAAGCTTCTAAATAACTCTCAAGGCAGAGCAGCTTAGAACTCAAGGTTTTCCTTTCCTTGGTTAGCTGTTACAGAGGGAAAGAAAATGCAACTTAATCCAAACAAACACAAAATGAAATCCTCTTCATGAGAGAACACTCCTCAGACTGAAATGTAAAGCAGCTGCAAACGAGGTCAGGTGTTTGACAAGTACAAGAGGTGTCATCTCTTTTGCAGGTTTCTCTGCAACATCCCCAATTTAGAAGAAAGGAAAATGACAGATTTAACGAAGGGACTGAAGGTGGCACTGTCACAGTGTCACCTCAAAGTCAGGATGACTAAAATAGTTCATTTTCTTAGCAACTGCAGCATATCTTCCTCTGTCCCTTTCTGCCATGGTCCCGTCTTCTCTCAAGCTAGAAATTTCAGGCTTCCTTGAATGTTTTCCCACCCTTAGTGCCCACCCCACAGCTCACTTTTCCATCTTTCCACATAGTATGGTCATACGTGATACCAAGGGTTAAAAAACAAACAAGGCTTCAGAGTTGACCTGTAGTGCAACCCCCACTCCACTGCAAATCAACTATCAGGAATCACAGTTTGCTCATCGTGGCTCCAGGATCTCATTGCTAGCGACAGACTTGCAGCACCAAGGGCAGGACCCAGCACAGACTAACTAGTAAGCCCTGCATGGACAGGAACAGGCCTTCCCCTCCCTTCTGTGGCCAACCAGGCTGCCCAGAGCAACCAAGGAGACCTGAAAAGCAACATCATCATCACACTACTCCTCAGCTCTGACTGTCTCCATTGTTCTCCACTGCCCAAGAACAGAGCAGAGCCCAGCCTGATCTTACTCCTGTCTATGACTCAACTCCAGCCAGGCACACTTGTTGGGTGCCTACCATATGCAAACGTGGTGCTGGATGCTGGGAATGCTGAGATGAAAGGCACCCACTGCCCGCCATCCAATATAACTCATAAGCTTTCTCAAACAGAATGTGTGTCTAAGAGAGAAATGAGAAGGGGTGAGAGTACATAAAACCATCATTGTATCAGAGTGTAGGAAGTGAGGCAGGAGTGGTGAGCACAGAGAGGGCTGTGGGAATGCCACTAAGGGAAGACACACGGCCTCTGTTCTTCCCTCCTACTCTCAGCTTAACCAAGTCCCACTCCATAAATCGAGGTCTTATTCACTCTAGCCAACACCTCTCCCATCTCAGAATTCCTCAAGTGCTTATCAACATCACTCATTTTCCTTCATCCCAGGCTGACGTCATCTCTTGTATTTCTGTGGGTTAATTTTTTTAATTACTTTTCTTATATGTAAGTTGTTTTCCTTCCCTGATTTATACAGTACAAAGGAAAAGAACAAGATTCTAGACAACCCAATATTATGGAAGTTATATAATAATTATTATGGTAAAGGTTATATACAGGGAACTACTGACAGTCACATATAGACACAAAATAAGACTTTTATTTTACTTTTTAAAAGTACACTGTCACCTTAACTGCTAGATCCTGACCTCTTATTTTTTGTGTCTAATCCAAAATGAAAGAGAAGAACTTTGGCAGTAAAAATAACTAAAAGCATTCCAAAATAAAATCTGCTAAAATAGCAGTTTAAGCTGAGAATGATGTAATTTCAGTCCTTGGGCAACAGGAGCAAGAGGATTACAAGTTTGAGGTCAAGTTGAGCTAAACAGTGATGAGTTAAGAAGTCAACTTGGGTTGTTGTTTAGTGAGATTCTGTCCCAACAATGAAAAAATTGTTAAAGTGTGGTAGTGTACCTCTGTACTTCTAGCACTCAAAGGTGAAGGCAGGATGGTTGGGGGTTAAGCTCAGCCTCAGCTATATAGTGAGTTTGAGGTCAGCCTGAATGACACAAAACCTTGCCCCCAACCCCCAAGGCGGGGGAGTCTGAGAAATTGTTCAGTCAGTAAAGTATTTACCATGCAAGCATGATCCCCAAAACCTCTATAAAGAAGCATAGCTAACCTTTGTAAATCTTAGCACCAGCAAGGCAGAGACAGGCAAATACATGAGGTTTGCTGGGCACAGTCCACCCAGGTTTGCAATATAATCTAATCGTCAAGCCCTAAACAGTGAGGGATCCTGTCTCAAAAAGACAAGGCAGATGGTACCTAAGGAACAATACTTGACATGACTTCCGGCCTCCACATGTATATGCACACAGGTACATGCATACCCACATGGCATATATGTACGCACACAGAGACACATAGAAACACACACACACACATTGAATGAATGATGACAGTTTTCAATTTTTAAAAAATGTTAGTTCTTCAAATAAATTTGTAAGTAGTAGAGTGGAAGTAAGACTCGATAGATAAAGCACACATACATGGGAACTGGAGTTCAGATCCCAGCACCTATGTAAATATCAGAGAGGCGTGACATCCCATCTATAATCCTAGTCTTTGAGAGGCAGAAATGGGATCTCCATACAGAGCCAGCTAATTAGCTAGAAAAGCCCAACCATTGAGCTCTGGGTTCAAGTAAGAGTCCCTACCTCGGGCTAGGGATTTAGCTCAGTGGTAGAGCGCTTACCTAGGAAGCACAAGGTCCTGGGTTTGGTCCCCAGCTCCGGAAAAAAAAAAAAGAGTCCCTACCTCAATAAAAAAGATGGAGAACAATCTAGAAAAACATTCAACATCAACCTTTGGCCTCCATAGGCATGTAGTAACATACACCACACACACACACACACACACACACACTCACACAACTATACATACATACATACACAAACAAAAAAAATATATCATGGGCTAGGTGTGGTTGTGGAAATCTTTAATCCCACCGAGTCAAGGCCAGCCTGGTCTACACAGTGAGTCTCAGCTAAACTGGGCTGAATAATAAAGGCTCTATCTTTAGAAACCAAACAAGAGTTGAAGGGCTGGATCAGAGGTTAAAAGCACTGGTGGCTGTTCCAGAAGACCTGGGCTTAAGCACCAGCACCCACATGGCAGCTAACAGTCAACTGTATCTCTAGTTCTACGGGACCCATGGGCACCGGGCACATACATGACACATAGCCATACATGAAAACAAAATACCCATACACATAAAATAAAAAAAAATTTAAAACAAAAATAGTAACTAGAAGCCACATACAATCGTGTCAGCACAGTGTTGTCTACTATAGAAGAGAACATTTAAGGCCCTTAACAGACAGCGACACCTTATATCCATCCAGGGGGCAATACTACTTCAGCATAATGGAGAATTGATCTTAGCCACAAATCTGTATAAAACTGAAGTAAGCACAAAGGTATCTATTACAGATCAGTGGAGAGAAAGAATTATGAAGCCAAGACAAACATTTGTATTGAATATAAAATAAAGTTAGATCCTTAGCTCACAGCATTTATAAAAATTAATTCCTGGTGTATTCAACAAATATATATAACAAGTAATACTCTTTGAAACTCCTAAAAGAAAATACAAATACATTATAATTTCAGAATAGGAAAAGTATGCATGGGCTTTCAACAAATCCATGTCATAAAGTGGTAAGACAATATAATAATATAAAGAAATTTACATTGCTCGCATATTGATGCACTCAATAAAAAGAAAATAAACTCTGACAGAAGGTATTTTACCCAGTAATCGTCAGCAGCCAGAGAGTATAAGGACTACCTATACATCAGTAATAAAATAAGGCAGCCTGTATAGGCACCTTCTACAATGCTTGATAACCTAAATTCAGTCTGCAGGACCCACAAGCTGGAGACAGAGAAACCATAAGTGTCCTCTGACTTATGCACAGTACACATGCATGCAATTGCATGAACATACACACACCACAAAATAAATAAATAAATGTGAGTAATTTTTAAAGGCACTATTCTGATAGCTAAGATTAAAGGATAGAGCACAGTGAGTTACCATCTTGTCTCACTTATATATGTTAATATTCTACTACATATTATAACATTTGTTGTTACATATTATCTGTTTATATACAAAGCTCTGAGATGTAGGAATAATACTATTTTATATTACCTTCATCTATAAATGAGCAAAACCTTTGAATTTCAATTAATAATCCACAATACTATTTTTTAAATCTCATTACATAAAATCTGTACCTGAGTGTTCATAGTAGCTTTATTCAAAATAGCCCCAAATAGAAAACAACCCAGGGACCCTTCAGTGAGTAAATGCTCAAGTCACACAGCCATACCATGGGGCAGTATTTAGTAAGAAATAAGAAATGTACTTTGTTTCTAAAATTACATTATTTATTTGGAATGAGGGTGTCACCCCCAAGTGAGAAGTTCAGGGGACAACTTTTAGGAGTTAGTTCTTTCCCTTTCTTGTGTGGGTCCCAGAGACTAAAATTTAACACTGAGTCATTTCATGGCCCTATTTTATTATTATTGTCATTGTGTGTGCATGTGTGTGTGTGTGTGTGTGTGTGTGGGTTCACAGACACTTGTGATATGTGTTTGGGATTAGGCAAGAGGCACATGCATCATAGTGCACATGTAGGAATCCAGAACAACTCCGTGGAGCTGGTTCCTTCTCCTGCATTTCTGTGGATTCCAGAGATTGAACTTAACTTGCCCGTCTTCCTGATAAGCACCATTAGCTACTGAGCCATCTGAATCTAAAGGAATGCATTCTTGAAAAAAGTCAATCTTTTTTGTTAATTTTTAAAATTACATTTATTTGTTGTGTATGTGGTGGGTGTGTGTGTGCCCTGCCGTGGCACACATGTGGAGATCAGAGGGAAATATGAAGTCGATTCTCTTCCCAACGTGTGGGTCCTAGGAGCAAACTCAGGTCATCAGGCTTGCTGGCAAGCTCCTTAACTCACTGAGCCTGAAAGGGTCAACCTTACAAGGTTACATGCACACGGATCTACTTTTATTATATTCTTGAGATGATAAAATTACAGACATGGAAAAGAGATTATGGTATCAGTAACTACAGGACTAGGGATGGAGCATGGAAAGGCACAGTGTAAAGAGTGGAAGAGGACAAGGTTACAAGTGCAATATGAAGGATGTTCGTGCTGATTGAACTGGTCAGTATGTTACCTAGATCAATGTTAAGGTCCTAGTTGTGACACTGTACTATCATTTTGAAAGTTATTAAGTACTGAAGAAAACTAAAGTTGTACACAATCTCTAATATTCTTATATCTACAAGCAAATATATACAAATCTCAAAATAAACTATTTCAAAAATGACTCACAAAAAATAAGCCTGTAGTAGTAACTGAAATAAAATAAAATAAATCATCAGAAAGTAATGTGAATAATATCTATATCCTACCACTGAGATGGCAATCATCACCCTCCCTATCAACCAACCTCACCAACATGACTTACCATCCCCTACCCACAGGGCCATCCTCTCTCTGCAGTTCTCTCACTGTGTCTGTATTATCTATCCATACCTACAATAGGTTGAAGTACTTTAAAGACAGAAATGTTTCTTTCTTTATGAGTATGTCCACAACCTAACAGCACCAGGCACATAGTGAGTTCTATAGGAATGGGTGCTACGTTTAGTTCATTCTTCCTGTTCATACAAAGTGTCCCAATACTAGAGGAAGTAAGGATGGGAGGGAATTGGGAAGAACAAAACCCAGTAGTCAACAGCCAGGAGCCAAGGCCTTGCAAGTTTCATGAATAAAAGTCTACCTAGAGCGCATGGTGACAGCAGTTCATTCAGCAACCCCGCCCCCACCCCACCCGCTCTGATTTCAAGCTCTGCAAATGACAGAAGAACACAATGAAAAGGTGGGCTGGGCTGGGCTCTAGAAAGGAGTTTAAAGGCTAGCTGACAGCCTTTTTCCAGAAATGATTAAACTCAAGAATTGCCCAGGGACAGAAGACTATTCTAAATACTAAGATCACTCAGAAACCTCACACTCTGTGTCTGGGCAAACATATTTGGCTGGTGGAATAGAGAGAGGGTTCCCACGCCCTGAAAACAATGAGAACTCCTCACTCCTACTCCAAATAGTTTGAGCATAAAAAGGCACAAGCAGTTGCTCTGCTGCTCCTAATGTTATCGGATAATTTTTCAAATTCTTACTCAATTACATATCACTCTTATCTGCAACCTTCACAGGGCAAACAGTCCTGCTTTCACATCATGCCTACGAAGCTCACAGAACACAGTACCCCTCCCAAGTAATTCCTGCTCTTGTAAGCATTAGATCATTCAATGTTGGGTCTTGAATGAAAGAGTAAGATGCATGTATGTGTTCTACGTGTATATTCATGCTCTTTTCTTCTAAGACCAAAAGAGGGAAATGGAACACAAAGGTAAAAACCTAGGCAGTGTCTGTTTCTGCCAGGATAATGATTAACTCTTTTGCTGCTGAATCCAGAAAAACTGGCATTTCTGGACCCATGCCTTTAACCCTAGAGGCCAGCCTGGTCTACAGAGAATGTTCCAGGACAGCCAGGACTACATAGAGAAATTCTGTCTTGAAAAACGAAGGAAGGAAAGAAATAAGGAGAAAATCTCTCTCTCTCTCTCTCTCTCTCTCTCTCTCTCTCTCTCACACACACACACACACACACACACACACACACACACACACTTAGAAAGATGTAATCGGCACAAATCAGTTAACCAGATCCATCCTTTGGTGGTCAGAGTTGGTGGTCAGAATACTACTGTTGTTTGGGGTGGGGAAGTAGGTATTTCAAAACTGTGTTATTATTAGCCTTAACACACTCAAATCAAAAATTTCATTAATACAAGTAACAGACGCCATCTACCCCAAATGCTACAATGTTTGCTGACACCAAAGAGCTGAGACAACTTACATCACCACAAACCACTGAATATAGATGAAGAGATACTGCATAATTGACTTTAAAGATGCCTAAAACATATGGCCTATTTATGTCAAAGACAAAACTTAAACCAGGAGGAGGAGCTCTAAGAAATGCCCAGGACAGGTCTAATCTGACTTCTATCTTTCTCCTGAGACAATAATCAGTTTCTGGACTCTGTGGCAACTCACTTAATGTAAACCATACTTCTTTTGATCCTGCATCCTAAAAAGAAATGGTATTGCATCTTTTCACTATCTAGTTGAGAACTGAAATTCTGAGGGTGGAATGGCTTGTTCAGGATCAAGTAACTCGTCCTACAATACCCTAAAACCTCTCTTCCCATGAATGTATTTCTCAAATGCTTACAGCATGAAAATATGCGCCATAGTTTTATTAATGATGCTCATTTTAAAACAACAGGCTGTTGCTTAGCCTATGCACTGGCTGGGAAAAAAAACCTTTGAAAATATTCCAACTATTCCTCCATCTGTCCACCTATAAGACACATCTTCCCATCAGACCATAATATTTGGGCAAATACCACTTAGCTAGAGCCCACCTCTATGTGTGCATGAACTATCCAGGCACAGGCACTAGTGTTGTCCTAAGGACAGTTTTTATACCCATAAGTAGAAATGTCTCCTACAAGAGATATCTTTAATCTCTTAAATAAGCAAGAACAATAAGCTCTAAAACCTTTAAAAAAAAAAAAAGCCAACCAACAAACAAAAAACTCAGAGATGCTCTAATTTAACTCCTAATTTCACAAATGAGAAAACCAAGACATGGACATGTTACATATGTGCCAAGAATACATTTAGAACATTGTGTTAACTGTTTTGATCTTTTAACTAAGACACTGGGAAATGAGAAAAGTCAACTAAAGATGTATAACATCTCAGAATATCAAAGCGTTTTCAAATGAACTCTTTTGTTGTTGGCAGTGGTGGTATTTTGAGACAGAGCCTCCTGTAGTCCAGTCTGGCCTTCAGCTCACCATGTAGCCAAGGATATCTAACTCCTGATCCTCCTGATCCTCCTGCCTCTATGCTAGGCTTACAGGTACATGCCACATCTCCAGCATCCAAATGAATACTTTAATTTGAGCCTCACAGCAGTATTAAGTCAGCCTGGGCGAGTGCCCTGTTTTCATCACTTACTTACTGTTGTGCTTTAGAGCAAGTCATTTAACCTCATTTTGCTTCACCTGTGAAACTGGGACGATACTAGTTACCTCATAGAGCAATTGGGAAATTCTTAAACTAATATATGTAAAGCTTTCAAAACATCGCTTAGAACTATGAGGCCCTTAATAAATGCTAACCATCTTCATTACTAGCGAAAGCCAGGAACTGTTGTCTATTTTGCAGTTAGGAAAAACAGCTCCAAAATAACTACCTGTAGCCAAGATGCCTCCCAAAGAGCAGCCTCCTTGCGCACACACATACACGCACTCGCGCACACGCGCACGCACACGCGCACACACACACACACACACACACACACACACACACACACACACACACACACACACACACCGAGGAATTATTTTCTAAGCTCCTGCCATGACATGTCTTGACAAGTTTCACCCTTTCTTGGGTCCCTTTGTTTTCTGTGCTCTAGTATCCTGTGGAGTCCTGGCCATCCCAGCTCCCCATGGCTGAGGAAGTCTTCCCCAGGGAGAAGAACATTCAGACCCTACCTTCCATGTCATGACTCTAACACAGGCTGGGCTTTCAGCAGCACGGATAATGCCAACTTCCACAAGGCCTTCTGAGTTACCTACCTACCAATTAATGCATCTAAAGCAAAACAGATTGGTCGGGGAGAGACTCTGCCTTCTACCAACAGATGGTATCCTTAAAAAAAAAAAAAAAAAGAAAAGAAAAGAAATCGGCACACATCCTCGCTGTTTTCCTTCCTCAGGAATATATATTTCAATTTTAAGGCCATCCATTCACAATGCACAAATAAGGTCAAGGCTACTAAATCCAAATGACTTGAAAACTAAGGAAGAGAGCTTTCCTGTTTGTCCCTTGGACTTTTCCTCTGCGTGTGCTACAGACCATGCAGCTGTTTCTAGCCAGGTAACGGCTCTTGCAAAAGCCATGCTTTGAAACAGAATCCTGACAATTCTTTCTGTAAGTTAATGCTCTTAACTCCTTGTCAAGACAAGACCAAAATTTACTCAAATTGGAATTTTTCAATATCTGTTTAAAATGTTTAAGTAAGTCCTGGGTAAGTACAGAATGTATTTTGCTTCAACTACAAAAAGGTTTAACTTTTTTTTTTTTTGAACTCTTGAGAATATCACACTAGGTGTGTGTATATATATATATATATATATATATATATATATATATATATATATATATATATTCTTGTACAGACAGTGGCTCACATCCATAATCCCAGCACTCGGGAGATGGAGAAAATAAGTATTACTACAAGTTCTGGGTCAGCCTGGGCTACATAGTGAATTCCAAGGCTACAAAGCAAGACACTGTTAATAATAATAAAATAGTAATAATAATCTTTTCTATTTTTCTTTCCCCACCCCCACAAAGTAGGATATATGATTGAAGAAATCTGAACAGCTCAAATAGTTCTAGGAAATTAGATTCAAAAGAGGATAAGGGTGTGTGTATAACAAATAAGAATCAATTCTCACTTGCAGGGGAGCTCCATCATGCTGGACCATTGGTACTTGTCCTTAGGAAATGACAATATTCGCAATGTTTAATCTATGTCAATTTCAAGTAACATTAGAGAAGGGAGTGGGCTTTTTCTGCAACAGAGAGGAAAAATGCAGAAGTGTGGTGACATGGGATTCTGTCACATCCAACCTCAACTCAGACAAGAGTTCAGTTTAGTCTAGCCTTTAATGGCTGAGTCATCTCTCCAGCCCTCATTTGTAGATCTGTTAAAGTGCTTAGCAAGTGCTAGAAGCTGTACACATGCAAACAAAGTGGGCATCATATGCAGAGACACGGAAAGGCTTCCCGGAGGTGACTGTATCTAAGCTGAGCTTTAAAGGATAGATGAACTTACCGAGGAAGGAACTTACCGGGGTTCTCTAGGAGAGAACCGAACATGGACAACGCATGCCTTAGCATGATAGTACGGAAACTAGAGACCGTTCAGTTCTGCAGCAGTATGAAATGTGACGAGGATAAATGGGAAGTAATGACTGTAAACAACCTTACATGCCATGACCCAAGCAGAATAATGAGTGCTTGTTTGTTCCTAATGGCTTCAGTGATTTATCAAGGTCAAACTTAAAAATTATTTGTAAAAGAAAGTATATTTCTAGATCATCCTTTTACTCATTCATCATCGTAGTCAATAAATATTCACTAAAATCCACCATTTAGGCTATAATCATATTCTAGACATCTTTCCTATGTGAAAGAACTCATGAAAAGAGCTTCTTATTGAGCATTTAATAATTGTCATACATTGAGTTAATGTTTTTATAGTACACTTGCAATAACAAGAAGGTAAGTCTTCACTACATATCACAACAGAAGATGCTTGGAACAGAACTTCAGTAATGAGCAAAAAGGTGATATAAGACTCCATCACCTATATTCTTTGCATTATATAAGACAACATTGAGACATTCCTACAAGCCGTTAGGGTAGCAGACACCCATAATGCCTACACAAAAGAAGCTAAGGCAAGAGAATCATAAGTAAGTCTGAGGCCAACCAGAAGACCCTACATCTCAAAAGGCAAAGAGGGCAGAGGAGATAGCTCAGCAGTTACAGCTTGTCTTATAAGCAAAAGGACCAGAGTTCAGGTTCCCAGAACACATGTAAGTTCTGGATGTGTGTAACTGTATCTTTGAAAGACAGGAGATCCAAGAAGCTAGCCTGCTAGTGAGACCAGTTATATCAGCAACCTATGGGTTTAAGAGACCCTACCTAAAGAAAATAAAGCAGAAGACCAATCAGGAAGATTCTTATTATCGACACACTATCACATGCACCCATTCATGCACAAACACATATATAAACATCACACACACACAAAGAAAAGACAGTAACTCCTAGCAGAAGACAAAAATACAAATGTTCAAAACATAAGGCAATACAACATTAATCTCCTGGGAGATCTACTGAGAAGTACTATGTGGATGAAATAGCAGAGTCTTTCTGGTTATTATGACCACAGAAGGCATCTCAGAATAGATGAGACTAGAAGGATGGGATTTCAGTAGATGTGGGGTGGAAGAGAGGAACATGTCTGAGAGCACTCAGAACTCAGACACTGGTGAGGTGACAACCAAAGTACTAATGCCTGCTTACAGGGGGACAAAAGATACACAGAGGGCAGACTCTGGGTAAGTCACCAAATGAATTACACCTCAGTTGTCATTAACTAAATGTGATGGCAGTAATGCATTCCTTGTGTAAGGATAATAAAATACAAAGTTTCTGGGATAATGCCAAGTGCACAGTAATCCCAAACAACATTGTAGCTAGCAGTGCATATGTTAAAGGAACAACAAGCAGTCCAGACAGGTCTCCAATTTTTTGAAAGCCCAAAAGGACAGCATGGCTGGAACAGTAGGTATAACCAGATAGAAGAGAGTTCATGTCTACCTAAGAGAGCTGGTCTCTATTCAGCAGGCAATGGGTAATCAGCCATTAGGGGGAAAGTCATACCCATAGCCTTCAGAGAGACTCTCCCATGGGAGTCCCTCCCCTTGGCACCTGGCTCACTTATGACCCCTTCTATAGAGGTGTAATGCCCTAGGGGCTGGTGCTAGTAAGGCCTGTAGGAAAATAGATATTGTCATCTGTCAGCTCCTAATAAGGCCAAGACCTTCCTTTCTTCTCTCTCTGTTGCACACTCTCTCCTAAAAATAAAGTAATGGCTGAGATAAAATTATTAACCCAACCCCCTAGAGACAGTTCACTTTTTGCTCTTTATCATTAAGGTTAAACCAATTTTCTAGGAACCAGCTTCAGTAACTTGCAGCATTATTAATTATTTTTTAAAACTTGGTAATTAATTCCTAGCTTTTACCTCTTTGTCTTATCTTACCTTGTATCTGTTTTCCCATGAATGGTTATTATGGTTCTCATTTTTTTATATTATATTATGAAAAACATAAGAGTATATTATGCTAACTAACATCTGGTTATATTCACTATCTTAGCACTAATAGTTCCATAAATATATAAATTACATATTTTTAAAAATTTTCAATGACAAGATTTTCTTGTAGCTTCGGCTGGCCTCAAGCTGGCTATGCATGCAGCCAAGGATAACCTTGAACTTCCTGATCCTCCTGCCTCTACCTCCCAGAGTGCTAGGATTACAGGGCTGCACACTACCATACCCAGGTTAATGTAGTGTCCGTTGGAGATCAAATCCACATTTTTAATGCATATGAGGCAAGCATTCCATCTATTCTGCAACTAAACTACATCCTCAGCCCTAAACTGTATGTTTTAAATATGTACAGCTTATTAAATGTTTTTTAAAAACAAAAACAAGCCAGCAATGGTGACATATACCTGTAATCCCAGCGGTGATCAGAAGACAGATGACGGAAGAGCACTGCAAGTCTGAGGCTAGCCTTGGGTACACTGAAAGTTCAAGATCAGCCTGGGCTATCTAAAAAGACCCAGTCTCTAAACAAACAAAACAATTCAGCAAATTGTTTAAAACATAGAAAATGTATTAAGATAACTACTAAAAAGTACAAAATTTTTACTATTGGGCTGGTTCAGTGGTTAAGAGTCCTGAGTTCAATTCCCAGCAACCACATGGTGGCTCACAACTGTCTATAATGGGATCCGATGCCTTCTTCTGGTGTGTCTGAAGACAGCTACAGTGTACTCATATACATAAAAAAAGAATAGAAAAAGCTGCTAAGCAAAATTCTTATTGTTAATAAAATGCAATGCTTATATTAAGAACATAGCTATATATTCATAATATAAGTGCATATATTAAAACTGTAACTAAAAGTTATTGAGATAGTGTTTATATAAATATAGATGTGCAAGCTTATAAAATATTGGTATAGAACATGTTTGTTTGTTTGTTTGTTTGTTTGTTTTTTTCCCGGAGCTGGGGACCGAACCCAGGGCCTTGTGCTTGCTAGGCAAGAGCTCTACCACTGAGCTAAATCCCCAACCCCTTAGAACATGTTTTAAGAGAGGGAATCTTAGGGGCTAGAGAGATGGCTCAGCTGCTTTTCCATAGAGCTCGGATTTGATACCCAGTATCTACAAGATGGCTCATAACCTTCTATGATTATAGTTCCAGGGAACTATAATCTCTTCTTGCCACTGAAGGTGCCAGGCACACACATGACACAAAGATATACATGCATGCAAAACATTCATACATACAAAAAATATTAAATTTTAAAAATCGAGTAAGAAAACACCTATATTCATAGCAGCATTATTCCAATAGGAATAATAATAGACAGAAAATAGGGGGGTGGGTGCCTGGAGCAAGAGATGGAGAGTGAAGGGTTACTATTTGGTTGGTACAGAGCTTCTAGTCTGCAAAAATGAAAAAGAGTTGTATGAATAGATAATGGTTGTAAAACAATGTCAATATAGTTAACACTTAAGATTGGTTAATATAAAGAAACATATGCATTTAAACAGTTTAAAACAGTTTTTATACATTGTCATCAAAAGTATTTGTCTATAGTATTTAAGGCTCTCCTTATTTATTTTCAAACTAAGTGTCTTCAAAAGTAACTTTCTGAGATTCCCCATTGAAGCTTACAGTTTTCTTGAGTTTTATTACTAGAAATCATACACCGACTGTTTTTCCTTTCAGCATGATGCAGTATTTTCCTAATGTAGCCATCAGAAGTCTAGGATGTGGGGTAGACGTGACTCCCCTAAAGAAAGGCTTTCTTGCAAAAGGGGAGCTCTCCAGGGACCACACTGGGCAGACAGTAGGATCTGAAAAGTCAGCATCTGGGAGCTAACTGATGCTGAAAATCTACCAAGCCAGGTCACAGTCTATAAACATCACAAGGGCTCATCTTTGGCTTTCAGCCTGAGTGGTATAAAAATCAATGAGAACGCAAAGGGCTTCTCACAAGGAAATTTCTGTCCTATCCTTCTGTGGCTCAGGTAAGGAGCATTCCTAAGCAGCTCCCATTCGCTGCTGTTTTGCATAGTCACAGGGTACAACCTAGCCTAGCTCCTAGCAGTCCTTTAGTGGCCTACAACTCTGGGTGCCTGGATTTTCCCAAAGAGCTTCATTTTCTTTTAGGAGTCCACATTATTGCTGAGTCTCTATGTTCCCTAAACGAGGGAGGGGCACTCATCTCCCAGGAAGATGAGAGCATCTGCTTGAGGACTCCAAAGAGATGTTTTACTGCAGCTTTTCACAAACTGATTAGATGTAAAGTTCCCTTGGGGAGTAAGGGTGTGGAGGTTGGGAGGAAAGACACTTCAGGGAAAAGACCTTTGTTGGCATAAGCTAAGAACTTCTCAGCCCTCCCCTGAGAACAAGCCTGTTTAATACCCCCAATTGGCATTCCCAAGCATGAGTGCACACACAATATGGCTAGAGTTGAAATCTCATCTCCAGTTCCCAAAGGGTACCAAAAGAGTTAAACTGTTCCAGGAAATTGATTTGTTCTTTTCCTATCAAAATGCTCCAGATGCAAATTATAAAGATTTCATTTCTCTCTGGCTGTAGTAGTATACACTGTAATCCCAGCATTTGGGAGGCTAAGGTAGGAGAGCCACTGTGAGTTAGTTCATCCAATCTGGGTAATATATAGTAAGACCCAGTCTAAGCAGATCTCTGAGTTTGAGGCATATTGAGAGTTCCAGAACTACCTAGAGACACTCTATCTCAAGAAAACAAAGAACAACAAAAGACCCTGTCTCAAAACATAAAAATGATAATAATTTTACTTCTTAGTTCTGTGGTACACGAAGTTGAAGGAACAGAAGGGGATGTGGAAGAGAACCCTAACAGCTAATTAAGGAAGGACTTAGAGGTGTAGAGGTATTGTGGGCAGTAATATGAATCCACCAAGTCCCACCCAGACAACCATCTCTACTCCATGGCCCACTCTTCACTATCCAGTACCTGAGTGCCAGCAAAGATGCTACCAGGCTAGAGGTCAGACGAACCAGTGTCTAATCATGGCTCTCATCAAGGCTGTCAAGAATTTCCAGTATGTATAAGCACTTTATAATTTTTTTTAAAAGCTATGCAAGAAAACTAAGAATATTAGTACTTTTGGGTTAGACACTGAAAGACATGAACTTTTCTAAGGAATCCAAACACCCACAAGCAGAAACAATGGTGGTTTTTACAAAGCCACATATCAGACTGACTAAGGGAACATTGCTCCTGCCCCTTAAAACCACACTGAGGTAAGACTGCTGCTAAAACCTCAGAAATTCTTCAGAGCACATGCAAGCAGGTGCTTTTAAGGAATAATAACAGGAGAGAACAAAAGAATAGAAGAGAGTCCAAAGTCTACTGAAAGTCTACTTGACTCAAACAATTCTGACTAAAAAGCAGAGATACATTCAATATTTTCAGACAGTTTACCTATTCATACATAAGAGGAAATTAATGTTCAAAGAGTGTGGGAGATTTTTAGTGATGATGGGTTTGTTTTGTTTTATTTTATTTATTTGTTTGTGTGTTTGTTTTGCATGTGGTTTGTTTTGTTTCTGAAACAGGATCTCACTTTACTTCAGGCCGGCCTTAAACTTTCAGCAGTTCTCCTGCCTCAGCCTCTCAAGTGCCAGGATTACAGGCATGAGTCACCATGACTGGCCAAAGGATTTAAATGACAGGCACATGACACATTGTGTTACTCCTCAACAAACTTCAACTAGAACTGTTTCATTCCTACTCTGGTTTCCTATCATTTAACAGCTGGCGCTAAGAGGGTGAACATTCAAGGCAGCCTGACTAATTGTCAAGTAGACTATACAGTCATTGAGTCATAGGAGCCAGATACGGAGCTACAAGAAATCTACAGACGAGCTAGCTCCTTTACTCCTCCCAGGAATAGGAAATGCACACTATTTCAGAAACTCAGACATGTACATAGAACAAAGGTTTACACCTGGATTCTCTGCCTTCAACACCCTTACTTTTAACAGCCACACCAAATCAATTGCTGTTTAACATTTTTTCTTAAAAAAAAAAAAAAAATCTTAGCAGCACCAGGAGTTACTGCCACAGAATGCATAGAACTCAGAAACTCTACTAGGAGAGGGTAGGAGCTCACACCTGTATTCCCAGACTCACAAGGCTAACTCAGGAAGACTCAGAAATTCAAGGTCAACCTGAGTTACAGAGTGAATCCCAAACTACCATGGTTTACACATTGAGGCCCTGTCTCTAAGAAGCAAAACAAATAAACAAACAAACAAAACATATTTTTTTGAAAAGCTGGAATTCTTAATTCTCACAGAGGTGAGGTAGCAAACTACAGTACCAACCCCAACCCAAGGCCCTTTGAACTATAGTCTTCCACCATGGCTATGGTTCTAGAAATGTAAGCTCCAGCAGGGTCTGGCATTTCTGTCTTCTTGACTGAGATAGAAAGGCCTAGAACACATACTAAGCACTCAACAGTTAATAAATAAAACAGGGCTGGAGAGATGGCTCAGAGGTTAAGAGCACTGACTGCTCTTCCAGAGGTCCTGAGTTCAAGTCCCGGCAACCACATGGTGACTCACAATCCTCTTCTGGTGTGTCTGAAGACAGCTACAGTATACTTACATATAATAAATAAATAAATCTTTAAAAATAAATAGATAAATAAAACAAGGAAGTAGAGCTACCACTTTTGATTGTGTGACCTTGAAAGGGTTTTTTTTTTTTTACCTTCTCATGCCTCAGTTTCCTCAGATAACAATACTTCCTGGGGAGATGTGACAATTACACAGACCACTCATTGGGATTCAATAGAGCATGATAAGCACCCAAAGTAAACTGTCACCACATCGCTGCTATACATCACTGTTATAGATCATACACGTTTGCCCTAAGAATTGTTTTCACCACGATCAGGTGCTATTTTCAATTGCGAAGATACAGAAGTCCGTAAACCTACTCCTCCCTTCAGATCTGCTGCCACCTGGCTGTGTGACCTTGAACAAACCTCTTCAGTTCTCTACATCCTCCTCAGCAGTAAACTGAGGGACTAAACCAAATCAATCCCAGAAACGTTCATGGGCACCTCCTTGATTGAGAACTCAGGGTCAGCCACCTACCAAATTCTACACTCCTGAATAGAGTCAATGGAAAAATATTCACACACACACACACACACACACACACACACACACACACACACACAAAGGTGTCTAGCCTGTGGCAGGATTGAAGAGAAACTCCAAATAGCTAACTGCATTACATCATCTCAATGAGCAATATTTGTAAATACATAAAGTATCTAATTTTTGAGACCCTCATAAGAAACCTGTTATCAATTTTTTAAAAATCATCAAATTCTGATACCTGTTAATCACCAACATATAAAAATCACTTTTCATCTTAGTCAAATGTGTGCTTATGGAGAACACCTGGGAAAGTCAAAGTTATTAACACTCCCTATGGCAACAGTTAAGAATTGGATTTTTTTTTTTTAATGATATATCTGGCTAAAACCATAGGGAGTGCATTACAAGAGCAAAATGTGCTGGACAGGATATAGAGGCCAGTGGCCATTGTTTACAAAACAGGCTGAAAATAATGACAAGAGCCCAAGACCTCAGCTATAACTCAAAACCACACCTCTCTCAATTCCAATCCAGCAGAAGCTCTCATCATTCAACTACCCCATCCTTGTAATAAAACTGACCAATATTTGTAGTCAAGTGGATTGAAGGTCCCTTAGGACACTCCTGCATTGACTAAATTGATAATATATATTTTTTTAAATCCTGAAGACACAATGATGACTTCAAACTGCCTTTCAACCTTCCAAGAGATAAAAGGGACTATGCATTTCACACTCTACCTCTAACCCACATCCAAGGCAGTCATTAGAGGGGAGGCATGGCCTTTCCCAAGTCCTCTAAGATAGGAAAAGGTCTCCTTGCATTGGTGCAGGGAATGGAGTAGGGGCCCCTCCCTCTCTACTCTGAAACAAAGGAAAAACCCAGAGCTCCAACCATGTGGTGAAACATTCAAGGCCACCCACCTCTCCCAGTTCCCAGCTAAGGTCTCAATGAACTGGAGCCACTTGGCTCCTCCCAGTGACTGGTCAGAAAGGGGCAGTGCCTTGCACAAACACAGGCTAGGGCTCCTTCCCAGGCATGATAGCTCTTAAGGGAAATGCTGGAGAAGGAAAGCCATGTGGGTATAGGTTTTGATTTGAGAAGCCCATTTAAGCAGTGGACTACTCGAGGAAACAAGGCTTGGTCTCCCCAGGTCTACATTCTGCCTTACCCCTTCGCAGTTTTGCTCAAAGGAAACGGACCTAAAAGCATGTATTCTGGAGCAGGGGGTGACAACACAGAAGGGTTAAACAATTATGTCTTCCTATTTTCCAGTTTCAGCACCAGTCTGAAACCCTAACAGCCTAACTCTGTAAGGTTTGGGTGAGGGTAGAAACCAGTTTGGATGGTCTTATTCTTTCTGGTCTTCGATCTTTGATTGTATGCAGGGTGGTCATGGGTCAGGCAAGTACAAGGTACACCCAATATGGCTAGGGACTTCCTGAATCCAGTGTCTTGGCAAATTTCAAGCTTTAACACAGTACACCAGAAAAACCCCACCTCTCCCAGGTCTCTCCAAACGTTATATCCTTCTCAAGGTTGTCTTGCCATCTGGACTTCTCTTCAACCTTTGAAATAAATGTCCAAACACCTGTCAGATCTCAGCTGTCCTTCAAGGAAGCTTGACTCAAGACACCCAAAGGCAAATCGCAGCTTTTTTTCTCTCTCCCCGGAGATCCTCCTTGCCCCTCCCCCACCCTTTGGGAAAGAACTGCCAAATTACTGGCCAGCTCCACAAAGATATTCCTGAAACCCATTTCCAGTGTCTGTGGCCCCTGACACTGCTGATCATTCCAAGGCTCTGATCCACCCATGAAACCACCTCTGGGGTCAACTTGCCACCTGCTCCACCCAAGAAACACGCCCTGAAAATTGGGGTGGAAACGCATGCTTCACCAGTCTGCAGAACATCAGCTTTATGCTAATTTTCAAAATCCTTACCTTTGACCTGAGTATCATACTCTGCGATGATCTCCTTATCCTTTTTGAATTTGGCTGGAGACGTCATGTTTCCCTTTTTTCTTCCAAATCCGAATTGTGAATTGATAGATCCACGGGAAAAATCCAACCACTAATATCAATTCCTCCAAGGCCACTTCTCCCGGGGGCAGAGAAATGCCCCGCGGTGGTATCCAGAGCTCCGGGAGAACACGAGAGGCGGGATGGGCAGCCGGCTACCGCACACACATGCAGGCTGTGGGCGCTGAGGCCGGGGGTGGGGAAGCGGGGGGCGGCGGCGGCTGGCTTATGTACTAAAGCCCTAACCACAGCCGCAGCATTAACCAGGAGAACTGCAGAGCCCGGAGGCTGGCCTGGGGTCTGACATCAACGACACAGGCGGGGAGTGGAAGTCCTTCCGCACAACATGGTGTAGGGGATGCGGGGGTGTGGACGCGCCCAGCTGTGTCCCTTGGAGGGAGTGGGTTTGTCTTGGGGTGCCAGGGGAGGGCTAGGCGTTCTTCGCGGTTTTTTGTTTTGTTTTGTTTTTGTTTTTTGGTGTGGTACCAGCTCAAAGATGCTGCAAATCAAATCCCAAAAGGGTGCCGCTGCAGCGCAGAGTGGATCGGAAGTCCTTTGCTCCGGTTCACAGGGCTGTAAATGCAAGAAAAGGGGGGAGGGGGCGATCAGTCCTAGGGCAGATCCTAATCGCAACAGGGGTGGGGTCGGGGATGACACTCCAAGTCCAGCTTTGGCCCATTCATCTTGGCCTACCAACGCCCGCTCTATCAGAAGACCCGGCGTGGCGTTGTAGGGAGGAAAAAGGCTCCCTCCAGATTTTGCTTCAAGGCAGAAAGAGAACACTTCGGAGCAGCCGGCAGCGCGTGCTCCGGGCGGAGACTGCGGCGGGAAAGCAGAGATGCGGGTGGGGACTGCGGCACCTCGGCGCTTTCCCAGCCCAGCTAGCCCAAGAGGGGTCCTCCTGCCTAGCCTGAGACACGGCCCCTGACCCCCGGCTGGGGCACCTCCCAGACATCTACAAGATCAATACCAGAGGGGACAAACCAGACGGGCACAACTTTTCTTCTCCTGCCGCCCCTCCTCCCAGTTGTTTTGTTTTTGGTAACTACCTTCTCCTGGCAGCAAAAAGGGGGGTGAGGGGGGAACGCTGCAGGAAGGGCCCGCTCCGCACGGGACATCCAGGAAAACAATGTGGTCGGCAGAAGCAGGAAACGGGCTAGAGGCGAGGGTCTAAACCGGGAAAACCCGGAGATGGGAGGCAGCAGGCAACAGTCGCCTCCCCCAAGCCAGGTATGAGGGTGACTCTAAATGATACCCCCAGTATTTTTTGTCCCCCAAGCCCAGGGATCACAAATACCGCACCCAATCCCAGTCGGGTGAGAGGCATCAGTGATAGTCGCTCCAGGAGGCGCGAGAGGCGACCGCAGGAAGGCTGAGGGAAGAGCTCCAGTGCTACCGCGGGCCCCTGCCTCCTAGGCCGCCCTGTCCCCGCCGGCGCACAGGCGGCTCCCGGCAGTGTCGCCTACTCCGGGCGGCTGGAGGAAGGGCCGCGCGCAGGAAGAGCGAGCAGAGGCCGCGCGGTGCGGGAGGACAGGAAGCGGGAGGCGGGCGTGAGGTGGGGTCCTGAGGCGGGAGAGAGCCCGGGCCAGCTCGAGCCGCCCAGGCTTGGACGACCAGAGAGGGCGCAGGGAGGACGGCTTTGGGGGCGAGGCAGTGAGAGAAACCGCGGTGGACTGCAACGTGAAGTGCAGGATGTTGGCAACTTTGGGGACCCGCATGAGGTTTGGATATCAGAGTGGGTGGAGAGCCCTGGGAGACAGACTGGAGAGCTGGACAGAGAAAGCGCCCTGCAAGCCGTGAGGAACACCCCATCTTTCCGGGTCCTCGGCTGGCAGCCAAGGCTAGGAGACCAGGGACGAGGCCAGCGGACCGTTACGGCGAGGCCCCTTAGGTGGACCCGACCAGCCGTGTGCAAAGGGGCTGCGGGAGGGCGGTGTCGCCGCGTGAGGACAGTCCTCGGCAGTGCAGGGATGGGCGGAGAGATGAGCAGTCCTGAGAAGTATTATGGGCTGCACTGGGGGATTTGGAGGGCCGAGGAGGGCGGTGTGAGGACCGCGGGCGGCGGCACCGCTAAGGCGGCGCCGAGGGCAGCAGCATCCGCAACGCGTCCACCCGCCCAGTCCCGGTTTGTTCAGTCAGAGCAGCAGCCGGGCATACGGGGGAAGAAGGAGAGAAGGAGCCTTTACCTGGCTCTGCCGCGACGGGTCCCAGGCCCAAGGTTCCGCTTCCCACTTAGCGCTCTCCTCCCCGCCACCCTCTTCTACGCAGTTCGGCCCCCCAGTTCCCTAAGGAGACTCCGCCAACTCCGCAAGACCCCGCCGGGAAGCAGAGCCCACCCCTTTGCCAATCACCGCCCGCCTTCTATCGACTGACGGGGCCTCCAGCCAATAATAATAACTGATCCATAGACGCCAGGAATAGAGGCGGGGCTGACGAAACTTAGAGGTGTGGCGAACACTAGCTGCCTAGGCTCAGTCCCAGAGTGAGCTACTCCCCGGCCTGTGAAAGCCTAAAGTAGAACTGATGGGCGGGATAAAATGGAAGCGACAACCAAACACAAACTCGCAAGAGAAGACAGGACCAATCGGGACGGTAAAGGGAGGAGAGAAGTTCAGCCAATAAGCAGTAGAGACTGGCCTGGACAGTAAGCACATCTACCAATAAGAAACTCGGGGTGTGTCTTCCAAGTTCACAGGGGGAAGAAGGGTTTAATCCAAGCAGATGCTGGCCAATAAGCTTAGAGGCCGAGCTAATCTTAACCAATCAGAGAGCCCATCTGACATCGGCACCGTTACTGGGGCGCGGCCTCTGAGCTCACGTCAGGAAAAGGCCCTTGGCCTTCCAATGTGGGACTTGGTCGAATTCTAGTCCTCCCAATCCCTGCTCGGCGCAGACAATTCAAACTGACAGCGGGTTAGAAAAGCAGAGAAAGCGGAAGAAAGAGCAAAACCCGGCGTGTTCCGTGACTGACTCCGGTGCTGACCGAGCCTATTCCAAGGCCTCTCCCCTCCACCTCGCAACACCGCTGCTCACTTTGGAGCCACCGCTGTGGGAGAGACCTTAAGGGTAACGGGCAGCGAGTGCGAGAGCTGGGTAGAGAGGACTCCGAGAGCCGTGGTGCGAGGGAGGGAGCCCGCGGCCGAGCTCGGAGAGGAGAGAGCGGGACAGGTCCAGAGCCGGCACGGAAAGGACTGAGGGGCGTTGAATCCCACGAAGAAGCCGCGTGGAGCAGAGCAGGGAATTGGAGCGCTCTGCGGGCGGAGCTCGCGCTGGGAGTGGTCAGAGAGGCGAGGCTTTAAAGGGAAGAGCCCTCTGGGAATCGCCGAATTCCCGGGCTGGGGTCAGAGCTGAAGAGCAAAAGATTCTTGAAGACCAGAGAAAATAAAGCCTGTGGCGAAGTCTTCCTTCAACTCCACTTGTCTCTCCCTACCTCGAACTCCCATTTCCCTTCCCTCCCCAGGTCAAAAAGAAGTAACATTTGCTCCTCCTACTCAATAAATACTAATCTTACCTTTCCACCAGGAAAACAGGACTCTCTTCCTAGTTTTAGAGCTTAGAGAACTCAAGACCTTCCTTAAACTCGATTGTTAGCCTGAGGAAATCAAGGTTTCCCCTTTCAAAATTCTGCATCTCTTACCTGCGCGGGACGCTATGTCTACCAACAACTGTACTTTCAAGGACCGATGCGTGTCCATCCTGTGTTGCAAATTCTGTAAACAAGTTCTCAGCTCTAGGGGAATGAAGGCTGTTCTGTTGGCTGACACTGACATAGACCTTTACTCTACAGACATTCCTCCTACCAAGTAAGTCTTACGGGTTGGCCCTTTACTGGACAGTGGATGGCATGGGTCCCTGAGAGTCAAGGTTATCATTTGGTGTTCCAGCCACTGCCATCAGTCTGATGATTCCCTTGGAGTTTATCTAAGTGGGCAGACTGTCTGGACCAAGTCTGTGGTTTGCCCAACGTGGTCGGTACTGAGGTCATGCTTCCAGGCACTTAGAGTCTGTGTTTGCGCATCCCTTATGTTGACTCTAAGGCTCCTTGCTTCCTTTCTGAAGCAAGTCTAACCGTCACTTGAAAAGTGTGTAATGATTCATTTAAAGTGAAATTCATGATTGAAAAGAGAGTAAATTTGAACATTTTAAAATCTAGGGAAGTAAAGCTATATATAACCTCTTCGTTTGCCCCCTTGAAATCTTCTGTGAATTGTCTAAGGGCAGTCATCATTTATTACAGAGATAAATGAGGTGCGATTTTATTTGTGTATGTGTACTTGTATGGTGAAAAAGAAAGCCCTAGATGATAAAATCGTAGAACCAAATGTCCCAAAGGTTCTATGATCCAGTGTATTGTTTTAGTTAGCTATGCTCACACAAAAATTTGAAATTCTCTATCTCTACAACAGCTGTGGTCATTAAAGGAAGTCTCAAGTTGGGTTATTATTATTGGTGCATAGCATAGAATCATAGCATAGAATTTTTCTCTGTTGGTGTTATAATCACAATGGATTCATGTGCTAAATGGGTGTGGATCAGTGAACGCATTGGTTTTTAAGATTTATTTTGTCACTATGTGTATGTGTGTGTTTGTTCGAGGAGGGGTAGATACACAGGTGCCTTGAGGCTAGAGGTGTCCTCTGGGTAGGCAGTTGTAGGTTTCATGATATGGGTGTTGGGAAGTGAACTGCTGTCCTCTGCAAGAGGAGTAAATCTGCCAAATGTTTATAGTCAGCACAAATATTACCCAACTCTTACAAAAATGAACTATGGTTATATTTTAGAGTCTAGTTCAGCTCTGAATTTATGAAATTTGTGCCAAATCACAACTAAAAGCGTCCTTGGGATACTATGGAAAAATCAGGGCCCTGGCATGCTGCAGGAACGTGAAATGGTAAAGCTGCTGTAGAAAAACAATGTGGTGGTTCTTTAACTATTAAATACAGAATTACCATATGATCCATATAATTCCACTTATAGGCATACATCCAAAAGAATTCAGATCAGCATCATTTATAGCAGCAGCATCCACAATCATGAGATAGAAATAATCTAATTTCCAATTGACTCATCTAGTAAGTGGGTACCCAGAAATTTGCCTTAAAGGAAAGAAATCTTTTCGCTTGCTGTAAGGAGATAAACCTGGAGTACATTATGCTAAGTGGAACACCAGTAACTAAACAATAAATACTGTATGACTTTGCTTATATGAAGTATCTGAAGGACAATAGTGATAGCTAGGAAGTGGGGAAATTAGGGTTATATAAGTATAGAGTTTCAGATTTGCAATATGAAAATGGTCTGGATTGTCATCCCACAATAATGTGACCGTATTCAATGCTTTTAAACTGTACATATTTGGGGCTGGGGACTCGGCTCAGAGGTTAAGAGCACTGGCTGCTCTTCCAGAGGAACTGAGTTCAATTCCCAACAACCACATGGTGGCTCACAACCATCTGTAATGGGATCCAATGCCTTTTTCTGGCCTGCAGGAGCATTCATACACATAAAATTTAAGAAAAACTGTACATATTTAAAAGAAAGATTGAATTATTGGAATATAGCCCAATGGTAGGTAGCATGCTTGCCTAGCATTTATAAAGTCCTGAGTTCTATCTCTACTGCCACACACACACACACACTCACCTCACACACACACACACACACTCACCTCACACACACATACACACACATCACATCACATACAAACACACACAAACACACACATATTCACATACAATTTTTAGAGAGGACATATGGCAAAATTTTATCTCATTTTAAAGTTAAAAGCTTTAGAATATTTGACTGTCTGTAAACTTCTTTTCTCCTCCAGCACAGTGGATTTCATTGGAAGATGCTATTTCACAGGAATCTGCAAGTGTAAACTGAAGGACATCGCATGTTTAAAATGGTAAATTGGGCCACTGTTGTAGATAGCCTGAGTTTGGAAGGTAGATATTGACATAAAAACTCACAGAAAGATTCTGTAGGCTGCATCCGCATTGATGTAACTCGGGCAGTGAGCCACTAAAAGAACGTGTTTTGTAGAGCTATTTTTTTAAAATTACATTTATCTACTTATGTGCATGGGTATATATGTGTAACATGTGTGCCCTGACACGTGTGGAGGTGAAAATTTGTTCTTTCATTCTACCATAGGGAACCTAAGGATTGAACTTGGGTCCTCTGGCTTAGAAGCAAGAACTTTTACCCACTGAGCCATCTTGCCAATCCTAGAACTATTGTTTAAAAGAGTCTTTGTGATACTTTACAAATACGGTTTATAGTTTTTCAAAGTATATTTGCAAATATCTGCTCCCCAATAAACCTGTGAGATTAAATCAATTAGTAAATTAAATCAATAGGATGTACACACACACAAAAATCAGAGATCAGGGGAAGATGGCTCAACCGTTAACATGCTTGCTGTGGAAATATGAGGATCTGAATTTGACCTGGATGTGGTAGCACACACTTGCAGTCCCAGCTCTGGAATCTAGAGACAGAGGTATCCAAAGAGTTCCCTTGACAGCCAGCCTAGGCTAACTGACAAGCCTCAGACTTCAGTGAGAGACCTTCTCAGAAAAAAGGTGGAAGGCCCCTGAAGAACTAAACCCCAGATTGACTTGTGGTTTTTACTCAGCCACATCATGCTACCTGACCCCACATATAAATCAGATCTGAGGCCTGCTTTATTCTTGTTTTCTTCATGATCTTGAATAAACTCTTTAAACCTCTAAAGTTAGGAAACTTGTAGAGTTAGAAATTTTGTTTGTTTGGTTTTGGTTTTTTGAGACAAGGTTTCTCTATGTAGCCCTGACTGTCCTAGAACTTGATTTGTAGACCAGCCTGGCCTCATAGAGATCTGTCTGTCTCTGCCGCCAGAGTGCTGGGATTAAAGGCATGATGTGACACACAGCTAATTTTTTTCTTTTTGGGACAGGTTCTTACTCTGTAACTCAGGCTGATCTTGAATTCACTATATAGTCCAGGAGCGCCTCTAATTTTTGGCAACTCTACTGACTCAGCCACCTGAGTGCTGGGATTATGTGCACCAACCACCACACCCAACTTGTTTAATTTCTGTCCTCCCCAACTCTCCTCTCCCTCCCTCCCTCACACTCCTCACCTCACAACCTCCCTCCATCCCTCCCTTCCTACCTTTTTTGAGACACTGCTGTCCTATGAAGCCAAGCCTGATCTGAACTTCCTATAGAGTTAGCATTGGCCTCCAATTCACACTCATCCTGCTTCCGCTTCCAGCTACTAGGGTTAAATGTGTGTGCCACCATGACCGGCTCTGAAATTCTGTCTGAACATTTAGTTTCATAAAGATAGGAATTAAGAAGCAGCATTAGATGCGGAATCTAGCTTCTGAAATTGTAAGCTGGAAATAAATGGCTGAATGTTGAAAGCTGCATGAAGTGTAAGTGAAAGGAGAACGAGGTCTATTACTAGTATCTCTGAAAGATGGATGAAGTTGTGTTATTCCATTGCAGAGAGGTTGAGAGTTACAAGTCAGCAGACTGTTAATGTGTTAGTGGCTGTCTGACCTTACCAATTCAAGCTGTGCTTGAACCTACTATGTACCAGTTACTGATGTCAGGACTGGAAACCCAGGATATCCATAAGATAAAGTTACTGACCTCTGGACATAGTATTCTAGTAGAAACATGATTGTTCCAATCTAATACTAAGATCAATAGGATATTTACTGCAGTGGGAGTACTACACAGAAAATGACAATATGTGATAGGAAATACCAGAAATTGAGAAAGCAAGTAAGAGTCATTTTAGACATCGTTGTGAGGGAAGGATAGCCCATAGAGACATGAACGCTGGAGTTGAGTCCTAAGTATAAGAAGAACGTACAGAATGGGCAGAGGGAATAGTGGATACGAAGACCCATGGCAGGAAGAAAATTAACATGTGCTTTGAATATGTTAAGCTGTTCGCCCAGTGGAAAGCCACTGAAGGGGCTGGCAAGGGAGCAAAACTATCTAATACAAATCCACTGGAAGGTCTGTGCCCTAAGAATAAGGGCTTGGCTTTGTTCACTGATGGACTTCTAGCACCTAGAACAGCACCCAGCATATAGTAGATAGTCAACAAATATTAGTTGCATAGGTGAGTGGAGAGACAAATGAATGACATGGGTGGTGGCTGAGTCTAGATATTCTTGCAGCCTAGCCTTACAAATAACTGTTAGCTCTGGTCCAAGAATAACTTTGGTTTTCACTCACTTGCCTGCTCAGTGTGCTGTGATTCGAAGACAGGGTGGTTTTAGTTTATAGTGTTCTGTAAGGTCTTGTGAAAAGAACTGCTCCCCAAATCTCACGGGGTACTGAGCTGTAGTAAGCATTTTCATCATCAGGGTATAAACAATTCATAGTGCAAAAAAAAGGGGGAACAGTACATTCTCTGTGTGTTCACTGTAGCTAGCATGAGACTTATGAAAGAAGCTGTGAGAATGAGAAACTTAGTGATCTGCTGAAGACAGTAAAACCATTTTCCACTTTCTCCAGGGGCTGGAGATTTGCTTTGCTTCTCAAGTCCTCCAAAATGACTGCAACTAAATGAGAGCCACCATCTTGGGTTTAATTAAGCGAACCCATGCCTTCACCTACCTCTCCGCTTTGTTGAAACAATTTTTAAAAACTTGGACATATAAAGACTCACCTTGTCACGGTCCCAAGGCTAGCAAAATCCTTTACCTATAGATCTGAGTTTATTTCATATATTTTCTCTGTATAGCAACATAAGTTTTGAGTACTTTCTAGAACAAATCATCTCCCAAAACTGGCCTTCAGTGAGAGCAAGAATAAAATAATGTGAGCGAGGAAATGCAGAAATGTTAGGACTGTTTCACACACAGACCTGTGAGTGCTGTGTTCCGTTTAGAGGAGAGGCGTGAAACTTATGTGGTCTGGTTACCTTAGCAGACAAATCTACTAACAGTTACTTATTTTTTTTTTAAGTGGGAACATTGTAGGCTACCATGTGATTGTTCCGTGTAGCTCCTGCCTTCTTTCCTGCAACAATGGACACTTCTGGATGTTTCACAGCCAGGCGGTTTATGGTATAAACAGACTAGACTCGACTGGTAAGAAACAACTGATTTATACATTTCCTTGTAACGCTTCTCTATCAGTACCTGAGGGAACCCCCTGTAACCTCCACAGCTAGATTGAATTAGCTTGAGTGGACAACTGGTCCCTTTCCCCCTACACGTTCAGTTATGAAAACTATCAACCAAAATTCATCACCGCTTATTGAATTGAGGGAAGACTTCAGATTAGGTTTTGGTTTTGGTTTTTGGTTTTCTTTGACACAGTCACACTAAGTAGCCCAGGCTGGCCTCTATTGCTCAGTCCTTCTACCTCAGCCTCCAAAATGTTATAGGTATGAACCACCACACACTGTCTTTTTATTTCTGTGAGATAGTATGCTAATACACATTCTGATTACAGATAGCTTTTGAAGACAGTACATGGAGAGTCAAGGGGGGGGTGTACATGCAAATGTGTGTAAAGAGAGGAGGGAAGGGTCGTGGCAGTGAGGAATAGGAAGAAGACTGAGTAGCCTCTCTTTAACAATTCTGTGATATCAATATATTTCAGGGGCTGAAGGGATGGCTCAGTGGTTAAGAGCCTTATGACTCTTACAGAGACCAGGGTTTGGTCTCAGCATCCACATTAGACAGCCTACAACTGCCTGTAATTCAAGTTCCTGGAGATCCAGTGCCTTCTTCTTACTTCCACAGGCACCTACATGCTTGTTATACTCATGCAGATAAGTAGACAAGCACACATACACATTAAACAAAATTAATAAATGTTAAACTATATATACATATATATTAACATGTATATCAATAAAGTACAGTAGAATTCTAGTCAATGGAAATATTTAATTCTAATGTGTTATACAAATTATTTTAGTAATAAAATATGCTAGAGAATAGGGAGATGGCTCAGTGGATAAGAGAGAGCTCACAAGGATGAAGACTGGAGTTTGAACCCCCAGCACCCATGTAAAAGCCAGACATAACTGAGTGTACCTGTAACTCCCATCACTGGGAGACAGGGACAGGATCTCCCTGACAACCATATCTAGCTAAAATAGCAAGCCTCAAGTTCAATGAAAGACACTGTCTCAAAGACGTAAGTCGAGAGTAATACAGCTAAATACCCAGTGTCTCCCTCTGACCTCTGCACATATACAATGTGCACACACATGTAGAAGGAAGGAGAAAAAGGAAAGTACATTATAGATTGTTTTTTAAAAAATTCATTACATTTTATTAAGAGTATGGTGTGTGTGTGTGTGTGTGTGTGTGTGTGTGTGTGTGTGTGTGTGTGTATGCATGTGTATACACAATGACTTGCATATGGAGATCAGAGGACAACCTGTGGGAGTCAATTCTCTCCTTGTTCCGTATAGGTTACAATCATCAAACTCAGGATATTACTTCTTTTTGGACAGGGTTTCAAGTAGCCCAAGCTGGCCTCAAACTCACTGTGCATCCAAGGATGGCTTGACCCAAGCCTGGTTTTATGAGATCCTGAAGTTTAAACCCAGGGCTTTGTATGCCAGACTGACTGAACTACATCTCTAGCCCAGCATGCTCCTTTCAAAAGTGTGTAAGTGTGTGGCTGTGTGTGTGTGTGTGTGTGTGTCTGTGGCTGTGTGTATATATGTGTGTGTGTGTGTGTGTCTGTGTGTGTGTGTGTCTGTGTGTGTGTCTGTGTGTGTGTGTCTGTGTATGTGTCTGTGTGTGTGTGTCTGTGTGTGTGTCTGTGTGTGTGTGTCTGTGTGTGTGTCTGTGTGTGTGTGTCTGTGTGTGTGTGTGTGTGTGTGTGTGTGTCGTGGCTGTGTGGTTGTTTATCTGTGTCTATGTGTATAATTTACTTTGATAGACTAAGAGATCATTTTAAACCCTCCAATTATGCTTATGTTTTCAAGATTGATTTTTTTCTTTGATTGCCTGGAATTCAACAGTGGCTTTCTAGTCCATTGCTTTGGCCTTTTAATTTAAAACTTTATATGTTAAGATGGCCATTTTCAAGCAAGGACTCCTCTAAGTCTCTCAAGTAAAATAGAGGCTCCTAATATAGGTTTTTCACTTTATATTTGTGTTGTGTTGCCCATGGGACACATTAAAGAAAGTTTCTGCTTTGATACGGTTTTTCCTGCTTCACAGGATTCAAAACACAGGGTGGAGATATTTCAGTTTTGATTTACTTTAGAATATTGGTCAATTTTTCAAACATAAAAGACCAGTGTTCTTTCATTTGCACTGACTCTAATCCATGAGAAACAGATGTATCACAGGATTTCCCTCCTCCTAACAGAGAGAGGAAGGTGGTCCTTCTGTCAGATCCAATCTCCTCATTTATTTTTTCCTCCTTTGAACCAATTGTGCTAAGTTGCTTCATGGTTCCTGAGTACAGACTCCAAGAATATCAAACTTCTCCTTTGTAATCCTAATACTGTGATTTAAAGTAAGAGTTCCTAGATGCTTGTCAAAAGGAGCTTTCTAATGGCTTTGGATCTGTCCTTGAATCATCTGAATAAGTAGACCAGAGGAATGCATATAGGAGTTATATAAAATTCCAGAAAATTCTCTAAAAGGTCTGTGTCTTAGGTCAGCTTACACATATCAATCTAATTTCCCAGAACTTTCCCAAATACACTTGGGAAATCAGCTAGATTCCCTAGACTGTCTCCCAAGGCATTCAGTTTACCTTTATGGATTCTAGTTTTTACTTAGGTTTTGGCTTCGCAATTCTTTGCAATCTGGTGAGCCCCTCAGCACATGTTACAGAAGCAGATCACCATTTATTCTTGGAATGGCTGTTAGGAAATGTTTTTTTTATACTAAGCAATTCAGACACAAAACCATTAAGGAAAAGCACATAATAGATATCTCTAGATTCTGTCACTTCAAATAAGGACTAACTTCTTGCCTGATTAGATCGCAATCTCTTTGCCAAACAAGATAAACTTGTCTAGCCCCACTGCTTCAACCATGTGCACATTTTACTTGGTGCCGAAGCAAATTGGGCCCAGCAATGACAGGCTGAATTTTCAATGTGTTTTAAAAGATCTAAAAGATGAGATGTCTCGGCAGGTAAAAGCCCCTTGCTGTACATGCCTGATCTCAGTTCAGTCCCCATGAGAGTTGGAGACAGGAGAATTGCCTGGAAGTTGACATACAAGCATAGCTGGACCAGTGTAGTAGAAACTAGAAAGACCCCACCTCAACACAGTGGAAGGAAGGCGAGAGTCCCAAAGCCTCTGTCCAGTGCTCCACTTGTACACTAGCATATATGCATGTGCCCACACACCAGTTAAGTTAAAAACAAAATATTCTCAATAAAATACTCTACAGAATAAAAAGTAAGTCAAGTAAATCGACACCATATGTCAAACAGATAAAACTCAGAAATAAGATGAATGAGATAAATTAGAAAAATACACACAATATAATACCATTCTATAAAAATTTTAGCCAAATGTACTGGCACATGCTTGTGATCTCAACACTTGGAATGTAGAGGTAGAAAATGAGGAGTCTAAGGTCATCCTCAGCTACATAATGACTTAGAGGCTAGCCTAGGCTACATGCGACTATCTTAGAAACAGAAAACACAACAAAAAACTTTAGATAACACAGAGCAATAATCTCTATCTATAGTTGTGTACACTTGAAGTAAAAATGCTGATAGTGAGCGAAGGAAATATTACATTGGTCCAGTGAAACACTGGGATTTTAACCTATCCCTTGCAAGTGATTACTGGTCACCGTGTGTCCAATATGGTAGATATGGAGAATAACTGAGTGAACATCTGGGCAGCGGAAAATGCCAATAGTGGCAGAAGCTAAGCTCAAACCAGTCTGTAAGCCCTGGCTCATTCCATGCTACCACGTGGCCCCTGTCTTGGTGTAGAGCAGATACCCTGAGCTGGGCGGCCTTCCTTTTGCTCTCACTGCTAGCTAGACAGCTTGAGATTGTCTCAGGATGGTTTTTATTCTCAGTACTTTAGTACTAAGTACTAAGTACTTAGCACTTTAAGTCATCTCATTCTCCTCAGTAGGTTTGGCCTGTACCTGTGCTGGGCTAGTTGACATGAAGTCTGATTTCTCTGTCAGTGCTGCTTTAGAGTATCATTTGTTACAGTGACCCTGTGACCTAGTCCTCCAGTCCACAGCTCTACTTTGACAGCCTGTAATCTAAAGCCTGCCTACTTTAAGGAACTACATTGTAACTGACTGCTTTAACACCAACGTGCTGGGGATTGAACCTCAGACCTCACACTTCCGGGGCAAGGGCTCCACCACTCAACTGTTCCCTAAAGCCTCTTACTTTTTGAGACAATATCTCAGTAAGTTGTCCAAGATGACCTAGAACTTGCATTTACCCAAACAGCTGGGACTAAAGCCTGTACCAGCAGGTCCACCTTATCTTGATCAGAAAAATTATATTAGCTACTGTTCTGTATATTGAGGAAATGATTCATTAAGAAATTTCCCTTGTACCCTGCAAAAAGATACTTAATCTAAAAGAATCCTGTGTAATCTCTATTCTAAAAATTATTGAAATATATTTTTAAAGTATCAGTGTAGAGTACCTGGAGACAGGGTTGGAGCAGATGGGGACTCCAGAGTTCCTTTTGAGTTCTAAGAGTCTAACATTCAAGCTTTTGCTTAAACAGGTCTTAAAAGTGTTCGTGTTGAGAGCTGGAGAGATGGCTCAGCAGTTAAGAGCACTGACTGCTCTTCCAGAGGTCCTGAGCTCAATTCCCAGAAACCACAAGGTGGCTCACAACCATCTGTAATGAGATCTGATTCCTTCTGTTATGCATGAAGACAGAGCATTTATATACATAAAATACATGAATAAATAAATCTTAAAAAAAAGATTAGGTAAAAAAATGCTCATGCGATAGATGGATAATATTAGTTTTATTTGTAAGACATCTCTTTCTGCTGCTGTCTTCACTAGTGATGCCAGAGTTTATATGATAAGCTTGGCATATAAAATTTTATATATCATGTTCTGAACTGTAGTAATAAGCTCTGAAGAATTTTATGGCCTTTTATTTTCAGGTGTAAACTTCCTACTTTGGGGCAATTTGCCAGAGACAGAAGAATGCACAGATGAAGAAATGCTAGAGATTTCAGCAGAAGAGTATATTCGATGAGAGAATTATGATGTACTATATGAAGGTTTTTATAATTTTTCTATTTAAAGTATTTAATTGGTCAATTTTTAACATTGCTAGTAAAGATTTGCTGATGGTTTAAAATACCAGTGGAACATTTACTGTTTTATTTGCGATTTCAAATTAATTGCTTCAATTCAACTTAAGTCAGTTCTCTTCTTCTATTTCTATTGCTTCCTCTCCCCTAACTCTCTGCCCAATTGGCATATTCTTGACTTCAAATAGGAAATTTCATGTGTCACTTCCAAATGGGGAGAGTTTTTCTATAACTTGATGCCAGATAGCATGATTCTATATTCCTGAATAAGAACATTAATACCCCCTCCTATGTCAGCCACACAAAATATGAGGCTCTACTGCATATAATGATTAAAGATAATAATAATAATAATAAAGATCAGGCTGTCAGGTTCCCGTGGGTACTGGTTATTATATGCTTTTTTGGTAATGACTGCTTTAGTATTGAAAATGGTGTTAGTAATAAAAAAAAAGGGTAGGGACTGGAGAGGTGGCTCAGTGGTTAAGAGCACTGACTGCTCTTCCAGAGGTCCTGAGTTCAATTCCCAGCAACCACATGGTGGCTCACAACCATCTGTAATGAGATCTGATGCCCTCTTCCTGTGTGTCTGAAGATAGCTACCGTGTGCTTATATGTAAGAAAGAAAGGAAAGAAGGAAGGAAGGAAGGAAGGAAGGGAGGAAGGAAGAGAGAAAGAAAAGAAAGAGGTATTAGACATCAGTTTAACAAAAAAATCATTAATGTACGCTGTCTAGAAATGCTAATTACTTAAATTCTTCTAAAGCCATTGTAGCTATTGTGTCACGTGAGCCAGGTGAAGTCAGCCTTCCTCTTTAAGTTATCCACTCCCTGGGGATTTTTCTGTGAATTACAAATTGTAGATAAGTGGTCTAGGTCCAAAGCCTACAATAGGAATAAACTAAAGCAGTGATACTAAAGCCAACACACATTATAAAAGAGTTTTCCCTCTTTTCCCATTGTTTCTGACTTTGAGGCTAGGTCTCACCATGTGGCCCTGACTGGCCTAGAACTCATTGTGTAGATCAGGCTGACCTTAAATTTATAATCCTTTGCCTCAGCCTCCTCAGTAGCTGACACTACAGACCTATATCCAGGCCTGGCTTGCTCTTATCTTCTTTTTTCTTCTTTGTGAATTTTATATCATGTACCCCAATCCTACTCATCCCCCCTGTCTCTTCTTACCTACCCTCATTCTTGCAACCTCCTCACCAAAAGAAAGAACATCTCATTGTGGAAGCTGTAGTGTGTCACAGGGTGCCCCACTTCCTTCCTTACAAATATTTGTTGCACTGAGTCATTGGTCTGTTTCAAGGCCTCTGGCTTCTGCTACACGTCAATACTGGCTCCTCAACTGGGACGCCTCTCAGATCTCCTGTTGTTGCTCTGTGTCATGAAGCTCCTGCAGCTTTGGATCTGTGGACCAGACCCTTCACATGTTCACAATTCATACATCTGAATGGTGGCCAACTCAGAGCCCCGGATCTGGCCCTGCGTGGTAGATGAGCTGGTCAGCTCATCAGTTCTCCTGCACCTGCTACCAGGATGACTTCTCCAGGACTGCCCTGCTGGCTCACCCAGCCTCAGCCAGCTGGGGGCAGAATCAGCTCTCCGCAATCCTGTCCTCTTCAATCTTGAACTGGAAAAAAAAAGGTGGATACTTGGGTAGGCTTTAAAACAACAAAAATGAAGTTCAGAACACATTATATATTCTCCATTTAAAGAAACAGAGTTTAATGCTGGAGTCAAGAATGTTGAAATTCAAGGCTAACCTTCACTTGAATTCCTCTGCCCCCACCCCCCATCAGCTCAGGTCTTCACATGCTGTTTGATTTGGGTGCTCTGAAGAGGCGATACCAGACAGAGGCACACTGACTGAATTAAATAAACCCAAATGCTCTATGACAGCTGGACAGTATCTCAGACTACTCAGCTACATTTAGATAGTCCATTTTAGATAGCAAATGAATTCATACATACATTTTTACCTCGAGAAGTACATTGATGATGCTTATTTTTTTAAATTTTTCCCCTTTGTACTGGGAATTGAACCTGGGCCTCAGGCATGCTAGACAAGGTATCTACCACTAAGCTACCAAATAAAAGCAAATTACATAGTCTGGAAAGACCAAAACAGAATCATGTATGTGTGTAGCATATGATTTTCTGGTCCTGGCATAATTGACAGTTTTAAAACCATCTATGTGTTTGTCATCTTTTAATAATACTCAACAATTTATATCATGCTCCTATCATGTGGTAAGAACTGCACAATAATCTGCCACCATGTGACTTGAGGGAGACTGCAGGGGTCAGAGAGAGGATCTGATTCACAGCAGCAAGTAGGTTGACAAAGACACGCTTAAGGGGCTGTGAGCCCAGACACAAAGCACAATCACACTGAGTAAAAGGAGAGAGTGGGAGTTGGGAAATTCTTAAAGAAAAAAATAACACTTAAGGCAGGCTTTGTGCACAGAAGTTTGCCAGCTGGGATGAGAGCTTGGGGCACAGAACATGTGAAGAAATGGATGAAGGGATGAAATTCTCTTGCTTGCTTAGGGAATTCCAAGTGGCCCCCATCCCTGGTGAGGAAATATTAAGGACTAATTCAAGATAAAGCATGGTTTGTCAGCATCAGACTTCACCCGGTAGTCGTTGGAGTTGTTAAGGAGGGAATACGATTACCATATTCAGGACAATAGTTTTCTTAACGTCTAATCAAGTTACAGTTTTCTAATGTTCTTTCCTTGAAGGGCTTCACTTGACTGAGAATGCCATTTCTTTGCCCTTTAAACTTGTGTAATTCCTGCCGCTCCCTGACTCTCGTCTTTCAGAGAGCCCCTGCCTTTTTCCCCTCTCCATCTCATCATTCCTGAAGTTCAAAGAAGGGACAATGAGTCATCTGTTCATTTGCTGTGGATTTTGCTGCCACTTTATCTCTTCCTCAGCCAGTTTCCCAACCCCAGGCTCTGTGGAGGCATCTTGGGTGGAACCCAATCTTAAACTATAATGTTTTTTAATAGCCCCAGGCTCTAAAAGCTCGTCCTTAGATATTAGTATTTAAAGGAGGTTACCTATTAAGAACTGCTCTTTTGACCTCTGAGTCACATGGGACTGATTAAGAATTATCTATATTTACTTTCCTTTGTTAAGAAGGCAGTGACCATAATATATAAACCACAATTTAGAAAACAACTAGCTATAGAGAATCCAAACGGCGGAGGCAGAGATAGGGAGGGAACGGGTTGAATGTTCTTGCTTCGATAGTGAATTACATGATGGTGACTCTATATTTTAACATTCATGCTCATAAAAGGAAATATTTTCTTTTCTGTCCTATCTCTCCTCTCTCTCTCTCTCTCTCTCTCTCTCTCTCTCTCTCTCTCTTTCTCTCTCTCTCTCTCTCTCTCTCTCTCCCTCCCTCCCTCCCTCCCTCCCTCCTTTATAAGCAGACTAAACCATAGTTTCTTTCTTTCCTGGTATTGAGTGTATGCCAAATCTACCCTAAACTGCACAGATGGAAAAAATTAGTCTATGTCTGTGGTACCTCTGGGGTTGAATATTTTTAGAACTTAAATCTTTAACGAAAGGTTCTTTCTTCCAACATTAAAGAATGATTTTATTGTTACTCAACGTACAAACTTAAGGGTGTAAAAATTGACAGTGTCACCTTTTTATATTTTATTGAGAGCTGTCACATGTCCTGTAATTCTTAGAATCCTTTTAGAGTCAATCATTTCATTTTCACTTCACAAATTAAGAACTATCTCCTGCCCGCCTCCTGAGGCCTCACTGGTTAGCACAGGTTGGTCTTGAACTTGCAAGAATCCTGCCTTCGTTGATCAAGTGCTCAGATTACAAATGGACACCACTATGCCCAGCTAAGCTAGAGAAAATCTTAACTCAAACACCTAAAGAATTAAAAGACTCTAAACTAGATTTGAGTTTTCTCATTTTTTGTTTAGGGAGAATCTCTCTTTCCTTCCAAAGAGCCTGAAATCTATTTTCCTCCAAGCTTTGAAACCTAGGACAAATTTTCTAAGTGTGCTCCCCTCATCCCCCCGAAACACACACACACTGCCCGTCCCCTGGGGATCAAATTCAGGGGCTCATGCACACTAGGCAGGCGCTCTACCACTGAGCTCTAGCCCCTCCAAAAGGAAATTTTCTCTGACTTTCAAAATTCAGTTACTTTAGTTTATCCATTCAACAAATATTGGGGACCTTGCTGTGCACCAAACAGATGCTAGAAATACAGCCATGTTGTTTGAGGGGAAGGAAGAAAACACGGAACATTCAGTGAGTGTTTATTGTGTGCCAGCTGCCACTCAAAGTGCTTTCTTTGCACATAATCCCTAATGGCTAGTTCCTATTATCCTTGCCCTAAAAAATACAAAGTAAACAAACTGAGGCAGAGAGAGGTTTTGAAAAAATACCTTTCCTAAGCTGGCGGAGCAATTAAATAATGGCACTGTGAAATACAGAGGGTTATTCTAGTTAATCAGCGTACAACCATGTTTCCTTATGTTCACAGTATCATTGACTTCCACTCAAATAAGTCAAGTTTCCATTAGCATCAGTCTTCCTGTGCACGTTTCCCTCTTATCCTTCAGTGAGTTATTTGTAAATTAAGATGGGAACAGCATCTCACTTTTTAGCAAAAGAGCCTTGTTTTACCACACCTGATAAGAAAGCTGATAAATCACTGGAGTTGGGAGGTTTCCCAATTCCCAGCTTTGCTGTATGTCTGTCTGGAAATGAAGTCATTTTCATGAGTTTAGACTTTCAGCTTTCAAATAACAAAAGTACAGTACAGTAAATGCTTTAAGATGCACGTCTACCCAGGGACTAAGCCACTACCTAAAGACTATACATGGACTGACCCTGGGCTCCAACCTCATAGGTAGCAATGAATAGCCTAGTAAGGGCACCAGTGGAAGGGGAAGCCCTTGGTCCTGCCAAGACTGGACCCCCAGTGAACGGGATTCTTGCGGGGAGGGTGGTAATAGGGGGAGGATGGGGAAGGGAACACCGATAGAGAAGGGGAGGGGAAGGGGTTAGGGGGATGTTGGCCTGGAAACCGGGAAAGGGAATAACATTTGAAATGTAAATAAGAAATACTCAAGTTAATAAAGATGGGAAAAAAATAAATCCCGTTAAAAGCAAAAAAAAAAAAAAAAAAAAAAAAAAAGATGCATGTCTACCTTTTGCAAATGTCCCTGGTCTCCATTTTCTTATAAGTTTATATTTAAAGTATATTTATGTATAATTTCAGAAGCTATCTTGCTGTAAATGAGTATTACTTGATTTTTCACTCATGATTACATATGTATTAGGAGAAAAACAAAAGCAGGTATTAGATCCATGTTCACTTTGCATTTTGGTATTTGTGGTGGAGAGCTTGGACAAACAGCTAACAATCCATAGAATGTGCCCCGATGGGCCCCACTGAAGTTTGCCACCAGAATGTGTCTCTCCACCCCCGTTCACACAAAGCATCCCCTCTGCCAAGGGGCCCCCAGCAGAAGCAGGCATATGGGAGTGCTGCACCCAGAATAGCCCAACAGTTTGCTTTCTGCTTCTCTCTCCTTGCCATATCTTTTTCTCTCCCCGGAGGAAGCACCTGTTATTATGGCTATGACACCTGAAAAGCAACCTGAGGATTGTGGGAGACTGCCTGTGCGTGGGTGGATTCCCAGGGTGTGCAGTGAATTTAAAAAAAAAATGTTTTTTTAAGGAGAAACATTCTCAGCCATTGGAACATTGCCTTGTCTCATCAAAATGGCTCTGTAACCACGTTCCCAAATACCTTAGAATACTGAGCTACAGATGGGATTCAGTAGAAGACATACTGAGCTAATTTCCTTTACGATACTACCCAGAGAAGCCAAGCTGTCAGTGTCCTCAAGAACAAGCCTGCAAAGAGATGATGGCAAAAGCTGCAGGAGGTGCGATGGGTTTGGCCTCCGGGAGCTCCTGTCCACCCTCCCAAATTCACTTGTAATGAAATTTACTGCAAGCAAACAGATTAGGCATGTTTATTTTAAGATGATTTTACAGTAGTAACAAAGGTAGAAACTATTACTCTGGAAAAAATGTTGAATCTGAAAGAATTCTGAACATTTCCAGTGTATATTCACGAAGTGAAATGACAGAAACAGAATTCTAGGCATACAGGATGCCATACTTTGCTCTAACCTGAAGCCATCATCTCTAAATCATATCTTGTATTTATTAAGCACTAGGTAAACCACTTAGCATATTTTATATTATGGGCATTATTTTTAAATATTACAGTTTTTTTACAACTCATTAAAGGAAAAAAACCCTTTAATACCTTTCTATAATACATTTTTAAAGGTTGTTTTATTTCCCAGACTCCCTTGCAGCTAGCAGTTTGTGTATAATTTACTTTTTGTTAGCTATATGCACATATGCATTTGTACAGTCGATTCCAGAACCAACTTCACTGGAAAAAGGGATGGTGACTACACACTGATTACCCATTTTGCTAATCCAACATAATGCCTTGATATGGCTTGAAATATAGTTCCTTCCGGATGCCTAGATCATGACTAAAGTGATATGGTAGATTTGCCAGGCAAGATAGTACACGCCTACAGTCTCACCACATGGGTGGAAACAAGGGAATTAGGAATTCAAGGGCAGGCTCATTGACACAGAAGGTTGGAGACCCAGCCTCCAGTAGACTCTGTTGGAAAATAAAAACCCAGGCACTGTGGTTCATGCCTGTACTCTCAGAACTTCCGGGATGGAAGAAGGATGGTCAGGGTTTAAGGTCACCCCCAGCTATATAAGACCCTCAAAAAAAGTGGTAGAATAAAATGATGTTAGTAACAGGGCTAGAGAGATGGGTCACTGGTTAAGAGTACTTACTGCTCTTGCAGAGGAACCAAGTTTGGTTCCCACCACCTACATAGAGGCTCACAATGGCCAGCAGCTCTAGTTCCAGGAATCTGGCCTGTAAGGGCTCCTGCATGTATGAGGTATACCTTAATTCATGTAAGCAAACACACATAATATAACTCAAGTAAATGACAGATATCTGTGTAAAGGTGTGAATGGCTTCTTGTTTCTAGAGACTGCCTAGTACTTGTCCCTTTAGAATTTGCAAGCCTGAAACCCACTGTTCTTTCGGTTATCGATTGCAACCCTCTCCCACACTTAATCAGGAGTGGTTCTGTTGATCTCACGTGGTTTTGTGTGTGTGTGGCTGTATTCAGCTATCAAGTGTTCCGGTCTAACAGGCCCTAGACAATTCCACTCACAAGATGGATTCCTTAAATGCTAAACCCTTTTTCCTAGGTTCGTCTTCCCACCATTTCAGTAATCTAGCTTGAGGGTTCTGTCTGGTTTTTATGTAGTGGCTGCCCTCTAAGAGGTTAAAAATGTGAGCTAAATCTGGAAGTCACACTTTTGCCTCATTCTGTTGGTCAAAGTCAATCATAAGAATGGTCTTGATTCAGAGGAGAGAAAAATAGACTTCATCTCTTTATGGGAGTTGTGGCTAAGTCACATTGCTAAAAGTCACATGGTACAGGACGGATTGTTGCAGCATCTACCTACCACAACTATATTTAATCCTTTGCCCTTATGGTACAAGAGACCATTCCTGCAGGGAAAAGCATACACACAAGTAGTTCATACTCTCAAAGAGAGGGATATCCTCCTTAAATACCCAGAGAGACACCCTCAGTAACACTTTATGAAGTAAAACAGTGGTCAGCACTTCTTAGTTATAAACTGTGGATGCCCCTTCTATTCGCCAGGAAGAGAACAGCCAGTGTTTCAGTGAGAGGCAAGAGGGTTAAAGAAAAAGCAATTACTAAGCAGCCTGCTGTAGCATTTACTCTCTGACCAAAATAATATTGCTTAGTCCTCAGTCAAGGGAAAACAACTATCACTGTCTGTATAACTCAGACAGAACTGAATTCTTGGTGACATAAAAGTTGTATCTTAAATATATAAATGTGTAGATATTTCCACTCCTACCCAGTCTGGGACTGTGAATCAAGTGTAATTGATGATCAAATTATACTGATACATTTTTCCTTTTGGCGGTTTGTGAGTTCGGTGCCAATTGTCCCTGAGACTTCTTAAAAGTCTCTGCTGCAGAGTTGAAGCTGGATTCTTGGTCTGATACTAGAACTCTGTGATCCCAGGTGATGGCTGGTTTGGAATCTCCAGCAATGACTTGGGTCATGTGCTTTCTCAGGAGCACACTTCCTAGTCTATCAAGCGTCCACACTCATGATGAAACATTACTCAGACTCTGCATCCCTTTTCCCCCACTCTGATCGAAAGAACCTGAGCTTCTGACTTGTCCGTTGATAAACCACCATTCTGCTGAATCATCCTCGGTGGGGTGGAGCCGGACCTTCACCTGAGGAGTATGCTGGAGCCCATGTGCCCAGCCAGAGGTCAATGCTGTTCTACTGCTCACTGATCTGTATGCCAGCCAGCTAGCAGGTAATCCCCCTACCCAGCAAATATTTCTATCTGCAAATATTTAGGAGGGCTAAAGACTTATATACCATTCCCCCCAGAAGATGCCAACACTCTGGATGTAGTCACCACCACTGGCAGATTTTGCCAATCATTAACTTTGTTGGCAGAATGTAATAGGACACTGATGGACTGGAAGCTGAGCTGAAAGGGGGACTAAGCCCTAATCGCTGTGTGGCCTTGAACGTTGTTTCAAAACAAAAGGGTTAAGCAATATGCTTCCTGAGATGCCGTCCAACTCTAACATTCCACAGATTCATTTCATTATATATATATATATATATATATATTTTTTTTTTTTTTTTTTTGCAGAGAACTTCTTATTCATCGGCCAGAACCAATGACATTCATTTGCAAGGGCTGCTGTGACAAAGCACTCCAAGCTAGGGGACTTAAACAGCAGACATATATTGTCTCCTGGTTCTAGGGGCTGGAAGCACAAGATCGGGGTGTTGGCAAGCTGGATCTTTCTGAGAGCTTTGCCGGAAGAGTCTGTTCCTGGCTTCTCTCCTTGGCTTGCAGATGGCTGTTTTCACATGGTGTCCTTCCTTTGTGCATGTCTGTCTCCAATTTCCTTTTTTTATAAGGACACCAGCATTTATCTCCAAAGAAGTCCTTGTTCTGAAATACTGAGAGTTCAGACTTTAACAGATGTATATTAGTGGGGACAAAATTAAACCCAGAAGCTAGACATGGCGATGCACTCCAGCAACGTCAGCACTAAAGGTGAAGGCAGAAGGATCAAGACTCCAAAGTAATCCTTGGCTACATAGTGAGTTTGAGGCTAACCTTAGCTACATGAGGCCTTGTCTTTAAACAACAACAAAATTCAACCCATAGAAAAGCTTACATATTGAATATAAACAGAGAATAAAGAGTGACGGCTTGAAGAACTATGATACCGATGACAGAGGCATGGTAGACTAGGAAGTAGGTATAGACTGCTGCATTTATGTCGTGGACACTAAAGTCCTAAGCCTACACTGATAGTGATTTAGATCTCCGCATTTGGATCTGTGTGAGTCAGCTGTTCAGAATCCCTCAGGACCTAAGATTCTCAGCATTGCCACACATCTCTATGTCCTTTCATCTGTTTTATACCTGTGAAACCTCCTGAACAATAGTCACATGACTATCTGACCAATTATTGTTCAAAGGAGCCTCTGAAGTACTATACAGGCCATTATTCAATTAAATGACCTTGTGGAACTTTGACTGGGTTTGGACATCAGAGGATAGAATTATGAATGGAATATGCTTTTTCTGTGCTGGCATAGGGCTTCTAATTATATAATGTTATTTCTATCGTTAAAAAAGAAAAAAGAGTACATTAGATTTTGCCGACTCACAAGCACGCCTTTAGCTTCTGTGAAAATGCAATCAATGTGAACAAGAACATACTGGAATCCAGTATTAACCATGAGAAATCTGACAGAGGTTTAGAGTTCCCAGCAAAAGTACACGTCTCTCATCACAGGTCTCTTAGAGCCTCTTCTAGCCTGGAGATCCACTAGGTGGAGCAAAGGAACAGGAATTGCTGACCAAGAGCACCCACGAGCAAACCAACTAGCACAACTATTCCTTTCCTCTAGGTCTAGACCAGCACGAGCAGGAAACAGAGCTTCTGAACTGCTTGAGATCAAATGTTTCCTGGATACTAAAATAGACAGCAGCCCAAGGAATAGAGAAGCACAAATTTGCTGAGCAGGCCACAGCATTGAATATACAAAGGGCACACCCATCTGGGGCAACCCCCCCGCCCCCCCTCAGCCCCGCCGCCCCGCCCCCCCTCAGCCCCGCACTCCCCCCTCCCCCCAGGCTTGGCTCTTATTACAGACTTCCGTTCTGTTTTCCATTGGTGACAGAATTTAGGGGCAGAGCTCTTACCAAGCTCCTATAGCCAAGAGAGCCTATGCTTAGATCATCCACCCCCTTTTCTCTGCCTGCTCTAGCCTTTCCTGAGCACTAGTAGCAGCCTGGTTTCCATTTAAATATGTTTTCTTTGATTCCAGGCCCTTGGATTCTAACGCTTCCTTCCTTGGGTTGCAACTTGCGTTCTTTTCTGTGCTTCGGGGTTGGTTCGCTGAACAGAGGCCAGGAACTTGGTTGTTTCTACGCGAAGACTGTTAGTGTGCCAAGGGAGACTACCCGTGGTTACCGGCTCCTGTCAGCGACCTCTGGTGGCCCCTACATTCAAACTGCAATCAGCGACCAACATTCCACAACACAGGAGTCAAACACTTACAGAGGGAAATTTGGTGAAAGGGCAAGTTGTCAAGGGAAAAAACGTCTTTGTCGTTCTGTCTCTGGTGTGGAAATATCCATTCAAATATTAATTACCTTCCTCTTTAACCTAAGCAGGTTAGGTAAGTCTTTAATAATTTCTCACTCTCAAGTGTTCCTTGCAGAATGATCATGCATCTTTGGATAAAATCTGAACTCACTGAAGGGGGGTATTGTCTGTGGCTTTGAAAGCAGAAAGAATAAGAAAGGAGAAAATTTCCCAAAACGGTCATGAAATTTTTCATCACTCAGTGTGGTGGGGCATGCTTTAATCCCAGCACTCAGATCTCTGTGAGTTTTAGGCTAGCCTGGTCTACATAACGAGATCTAGGTCAACTAGGGGTACATAGTGGGACCGTGTCTCAAGAAATAGAGGAGGAGATGGTTCTCATCTAGGGTGGAATAATGACCCGTGGGACTTCTTCCTGGCTCTGGTGTCATGGAAACCTTAGGACCAGATATTAAAATTTGAACTCACTTTGTAGTTCAGACTCCATCTTAGAGACCCTGACCTAAGGTTGAACTCAAGCAAACCAACAGGCCTGTACCTAGCACTACTTTCCAGGTTACCCCCCAGCAAGACCTGTGTCTAAGCACCAATTTCTAGGTTATTCCACAACAAATCTGCACCTCCAGGTTACGAGCCCGCCCCTGACACTTCACTTCCTAACAACCACCAATCAGGAAGAAAGCAGACGTTTATGGTTTGGCTCCCAGCACCAGCAAATTATGTTAAAGGCCAAAATGGCCCCCCAATCAGATGTGTATCAGGCTAGATACCCTCTTCTTGCCTCTATAAATGCTTGCCTAAAACTAGGCTCAGAGCTCACCTTTCTGCCGTGTCAGGGTTGCCGGGGAGCCCAAGCTCGAGCTTGAATAAAAAGACCCTAAAGCAACTGCATTGAATTTGGCTCCTTGGTGGTCTTCTGGGAGTCATGAACAATTCCTGGTACGATAGTAGCTAAGGCCGGCCTCGAACACTTGATTCTCTTGACTCAGTTGCCCTTATAAATAATACAGCAATGGATATTTTTCTACTTGTCTTTAAACATGCTTGGAATATTAGTGGGATAAATTCCCAGAAATAGAATTACTGAAATAATTTTTTTGTTTGTGTTTGTTTTCTGTCAAGACAGGATTTCTCTGTGTTGTCCTGGCTTTCTTGGAACTGGCTGTATAGACCAGGATGGCCTTGAACTCAGAGACCCACTAGCTCCGTCTCCCAAGTGTTCAGATTACAGATGTGCACCACATCCCCTCCCTGTCCCCCTCATTACCTACTGCACTACTGCCAGGAGAGAGCTGGCTCTGTTCCTTTCAGCCTGTGGCATGGGGTGAGCCAGCTGGAGAACTTGCCCTGGTGGTGAACGGGCTGAACAATGCAACCACCAAACCAGGCACAGATCCAGGGCTGCGATTTGGCCCACCCCAACATATATGACACCTATGTTCTGCTGGAGCACATGAAAGGGCTAGTCCTGCAGATCCAAAGCTACAGGATCTCCATGAGACAGGGAAACAACAGAATATCTGAGAGGAATCTCTGAGGATGCAGTATAGATAGCGTAGCACAATCCAGAGGACTCAAAACAGACCAATGACTCATTTCAACAAACACTTACAAGTAAAGATGTGTAACAAAGGAGTAAATTGTGTGACACACTACAGCTTCCTCGATAAGATTTTATTATTATCTTTAATTCCATCTTCTTTTCTTTTTAGGGGGGAGGTTGCTAGGGTGGAGATCAGAGATGAACAGGGAGGTGAATGGGATCGTGGTACATGATGGGAAATTCACAAAGAATCAACAAAAAGGTTTTTTTTTTAAAGTATGTGCCACCATCATCCAGCTCAAAAACCTTTTGTACTATGAAATTTGATAGATGTTATCGAATCGTCCCTCCTACAGCAAAGTGAACTCCCACCACCTTTATGTAAAAATACCAACAGAGGGTTTACTTACTTTTAAAATTGTCGATGAGCCCAGCTGTGATGGCCCACACCTTTAATCTCAGCGCTAGGGAGACAGAAGCAGGCAGACCTTCAGGTGAGGTCAGCCTGGTTTACCCAGTGAGTTCCAGGACAGTCAGGGCTACCCAGAGAAACCCTGCCTCAAAAAAACAAGAGAAAAAGAAGGGAGAGGGGGAGGGAGAGGAGGAAGAAGAGAAGCAGGAAAAGAAGGAGGAAGAAGAGGAGGGGAAGGAAGTGGAAGACGAGGAGAAGGAGGAGGGGGGGAGGAGGAAGAGGAGAAAGAAAGAAAATTCTTGTCTATCTACTAATTATCCTCTTGTGATTTTTATTTGCATTTACCATATTTTTATATTTTAGAATCCCATTTATCTTTTCTTTTTTTTAAAAGTAATTCCCATAAATGGACTTTTCAGAAGTGAAAGTAAGCTACCTGCCAGTTATATGAGGATCCTTTCAGTCTCCTCACCGGGAGCAATGTCTGCCAACACAAGCTGCGTGATGGAGTCTGAATTCCTTGAGGTTATCCCTCAGTCCGACACCGGGGAGTCATCAGGAGAAGAGCATCATTTTCTCTTGCGTAGTCAGTAACGGACGGTCCCCGGGGACAAAGGCATCACTGGACACATCACTGGATGCCATCATTGTTTTGGAGAATCCAAGATTTAAAAAAAAAAAAAAAAGCAAGCTTGGGTAAAGCTCCACCCCCTTCAGAAACACTCAGCAAAACATTGCAGAGAGGAGAGAAGCAAATTTTACAAAATGTCTGCATAATTTTTAAATGATGGTTTTTGTGCTGTGATGCTCACTACAGTTTTTCTGAGAAAGATTAAAAACAGTGACATCATAGTGGATTGGTCAGCCATTATCCCTATCTAAAGGGCTCCTGGGAAGCTATCAGCTTGGTTCTCTGGGCTGCTACCTCAAAGAGCGACCCAGTGTAGCTAAGGATAGGGAAGTAGAGGGAAGCAGAATTGATGAGAAAGAGCTGCTCTGCCTGACACACACTGCCTCTTTTCCAGAAAGGAAACACTGTTGACCAAGGAAGCCAGATCCTAATTTAGGGGCATACTCTTTAATTTGAAAACTAAACCAGGATGGTTAGGATGCCCTTAAGTTCTAGCACACTTACATGTGTGCTTAGACAAGTAGTTATCCCAACCATAAGATGGACAGAACTGTGGATTTTCCAGGTACCTTTTATAGATGAACCTTTTACAGATGCCAGAGTCTGATCGAGAGTCAAGAAACTTCCCCAAGGAAGCCAGTGTCCTCACCAGTGTCGTCCAGGACTCTCCCCAGCAGTAACATCAGCCATTCTAGCCCATTTGTGGTTGCTATAACACAACACTGAAGGCCAAGTAATTTATAAAGGAAAGAGGTTTATTCTGGGTGCAGGGAGGCTCGGGATCCAATGCCTGCATCTGAGAAGCATGTTACAGCATGGCAGATGGCATCGCACGGCAGGAGTGTCTCTGGAAGTGGCAAACAGGCACGTGTGCATGAGTAGAGGAGTAGAAAGGTGGTTGTAATACATGCTCTTCCAAGAACTAATTCAGTTTCATGAGAAACACATTCATCTCATTCAGGATCCTCCTCCTAATATACTCCATGGCACAAAATCTCCATTCAAGTTTTGGTGAGAGCAAACCATATTCAAACCAAACTGTCATATAGAGTTTTTTAGGATTCCTATTTAAATGCACGTTAATACACTAATCCGTATTCAGGCTGCTATAACAAAATACCTGAGGCTGAATGACTTAAATGGTACGCTTACTTCTCACAGTTTCAGAAGCCGTCTTCCAGAAGTCACAGTATCCAGGGCCGGGGGAAGATAGCTTTGGTCCCAGTAGGATGCTTGTTGTTTTGCAGACAGCTGTTTCCCTGCTTGTCTTCCTGGGGAGTCCATAGAACTTTAACCATCTCCCCTTCATCTCCAAAAGGACACATCTCATCAAGAGGACTTTATCTTCATGATGTTGCTAAATGTAATTACCTTCCAAAGGTTCCATCTCCAATTACCATCGCACTGGCAGTTAGAGTTCCAACATATGACATCCCAATTCAGTCACAGCAGTACGTATACATTGGTCATCGCTGTTAGACTCATTCTACCATGAAGTAAATTCCATGGGAACAGAGACTTAATCTGTTTTGTTGACTGTAATATTCCCACTACTAGACCTGGAGGGATGTCTCTGTAAATAGAGGCAGAATACCAAGGATCATCCAATTTTATAGGACAGCTGTTAAAACAAGCCATACACTTCGAATGTGGTGAAACAGAACCCACGTTCTGTTTCACAGAAGGAACCCAGTGATGGGATCGGTTAAAGGGAGACAGTGCTACAGGGTTGGGTTATTGAGTACAAATGATTATGCTAACATGTTTCTTTAAGACAACATCTACACAAAATGGGGTTACAGCTAGTGATGGGTTAAGACAGTAAGATGTTTTCTTTTACTTGAAGGAAACTTTGAAGTCTTTTAAAAAATATTCATTTTACGTTATTTTATGTGTATGGTATTTTGCCTGTATGTCTGTGGACCATTTGCATACCTGGTACCCTTGGAATCCAGAAGAAAATCCCCTGGAACTAGAATTTAAGATGGTTATGAGCCACCATGTGTATGCTAGGTGTTTTACCCAGCTACTCTTAACTACTCACCCATCTCTCCAGTCCAACTTTGAAATCTTTTAATGGTTCGCAAGTATGGTACAAAAATTTCATATGAATTTAAAGGAACAATGTCGAACATCATGTTGGCTTTTTCTTCTACTATTCCAGTTTCTGAAAATGTTTTGATAATAACATCATCAATCCTCCCATATGAGAACTTTGGCAACGGTGGGGACTGGGATCTCATTGCACAATGGTTGCACAGGCTTGTACTGCAGGGATGCTGTAGTGACTCTGTCTTGTTCTCCTTTAGTCAAAGAGAGGGATTCCTTCCTACTCAGACTCTTCCCAACACAACACTGCTATTAACTTCTGTTCTCGGGGACTTCCCGATGTTGTGTAATAAACAAAGTTGTTGATTGAAAACATTTGGTATGGGAATGGAAGACAGTGGAGACATTTGTAGTTGTACCAAAAGCAAAACATGACACAGCTAGGCTTTGAGATAAAATGTCATCTTGCTTATAAGGACATGCCTATTATTAGGAAAACAAAATGACACAAATTCCATGCTCACTATGGGCTGACATTTCTATAGCCTCCGTTAGATTATCCTGACTTAATTTTGAGGTGTAGATATAGAAAAGAAACGGAGAGGCCATAGCTAGTAAGAGAATGAAGCCAGGCCTGTGATCTACCGTCATGAAAAAGTGTACATGCTATAAGTTTCACCCGTTTCAAATGTAAAAACTCAATGGTTTTTTATAGCATACTTAGAGAATTTTACAACCACTAACGAAGTCAAATTTCAGGATCTTTCATCCTCTCAAGAAAGCAGGTATTCATTAGAAGCTCTGCCACAGTTACCACCTCCTCAAGCCCTAGACAACCACTGATCTTCTGTCTCTAGATTTGCCTATTCTGAACCTCTCTCCTGATGGCACCATGCATTTTGTAGTCTCCTGGGCCTACCTTCTTTGACGCAGCATGCTGTTTTTGAGGTTTGTGTATTGGCATTTCATTTCTCTTTGTTGTCTGCAAGATCTCCTATAAACCGTTCCTTCCTCCAGCCCCTCCTTGCCCAGAGCCCCTTTCCTGGTGAACCAGCTTCACCCTGTGACCTGAGCAAAGATGGGGCGGGGCCACACAGAGCCTGGGACCATTTCTTTCCCCAGGAAGGACAAGACTCTGCAGATGACTGACAGTGAATGACATCAGGAGCTGCAGTGACTGGGGCTCGTGGCACAGCTCCTCATTGTTCTATTTTTACTCTGGGCTTGAGATTTTTCAGAGGGAAGGCTTTTCTCAAAAACTGCTTCTCCCTAGCTGCTGCTCCTTCAACCCCAGGCTAGACTCTGCTGCCACCTGCTGTCCTTTAGCCAGATATTAAACAGAACCAGAGAAGATTTTGTTTCAGGCGCGATAGTTACGTATTTAGTTCTATTCGTGTGTGTGTGTGTGTGTGTGTGTGTGTGTGTGTGTGTGTGTGTGTGTCTGCTCTCTCTCTGTCTGTCTCTGTGTGGGTCTGTCTCTGTGTCTCTGTCTCTATCTGTGTGTGTGTGTTTGTGTGTGTGTGTCTGTCTCTGTGTGGGTCTGTCTCTGTGTCTCTTTCTCTGTGTGTGTGTGTATGTGTGTGTACACCTGTATTTTCTATCTTAAACATCTTATTTCTTTAAGTTACATCCTAAGAGTGTCCCCACTGAAGTATTGCTAACAGGAAGAGAGTGCACCAAGGTTCCCCATACACCTCTCTTCTGCTTCAATGAGACACCTATGGAGTCCACTTCTTCATTTCTCCACTCTCCCATTCTACCAGCCTTTTAGAAAAAGAAAAGTTTTGAAACAGGATCTCATTATGTAGACCAGGCTAGCCTTGAAGTCACAGATACACCTGTCTCTGCCTCTTGAGTACTGGGATTAAAAGTGTGCTCCGCCACACCCAGCCTAGAAATTTTTTGTTTTATATTTATCATATACTAGACTTTGTGTGGGACTATAAAGGTGTTTCATATGAAGCTTTGGGTTATTAACTTTGAAGGAAATTACTATGGGGGCAGTAATGCCTAGATAGTTAGGTAGTCTCTCGAGTAGTGAAGCCTTAGGCATCCCCTTACAGTCCGTGTTTAATTTTTTTACCCACACATAAAATTATATATTCTAATGGGCTATCACAAAATGCTTCAATACATGTATACAGTACTCTCTTTCTATGAAAAACTAGGTGTGGTGGTTTGAATAGGTATGGCCCCATAGACTCATGTGTTTGAATGCTTGACCTGTCTTAGGGTTACCGTTGCTATGAAGAGACACTATGAGTAAGGCAACTCTTACAAAGGACAACATTTAATTGGGGCTGGCTAGCTGGTTCTGAGGTTCAGTCCATTATCATCATGGCAGGAAGCAGAGCAGCATCAAGGCAGGCATGGCGCTAGAGGAGCTGAGAGTTCTACATCTTCATCCAAAGGAAGCCAGGAGCCTCTTCCAGGCACCTAGGAGGAGAATCTCAAACCCCACCCCCAACAAGGCCACACCTACTCCAACAAAGCAACACCTCCTAAAAGTGCCACTCTCTGTGCCAAGCATATTCAAGCCAGTACAAGCACTATTAGAAGATGTGGCCTTGTTGAAGGAAGTGTGCTACTGTGGAAGCAGGCTTTGAGGTCTCCTACACTCAAGCTACAGTCAATGTGGTACACAGTCTCCTTCTGCAGCCTATGGATCAAGATGGAGAGCTCTTGGCTGCTCCAGCATCAAGTCTGCCTGCACATTGACATTACCCTCCATGGCGATAATGAACTGAACCTCTGAAACTGTAAGCCATCCCACATAAATAAGAGTTGCCTATGGTGTCTCTTCACAGCAATGGAACCCTAAGACGTTGGGTATCATTTTGCAATATTGTTCTATTTGTTGTTCAACTTGAAATATAATTTCGAGATCCTTCCATGCCACATCGATTTACTTTGCATGGCATTTCACTGTGTTTATGAGTCAGATAATTAAAGCTTTTCAAAGCTTTTCACTGTTAGTGTGTGTGTGTGTGTGTGTGTGTGTGTGTGTGTGTGTGTGTTCAAGGATCTCTTTCCTATGCTGATTTCATTTCTGTTGTATATATGCCATGCCTAGGACAGCTAGATTTCATGTTATATAAAGCAAGAAAGTGAGCAAGCAAGCAAGTAAGAAAGATACACACACACACACACACACACACACACAGAGAGAGAGAGAGAGAGAGAGAGAGAGAGAGAGAGAGAGAGAGAGAGATTTATGTGGCTGGTTTTTCTGAAGAGTAAGATGTCCAAGAGCACGGCCTCAGCATCTGTGAAAGCGCTCTGGATGCATCAGTGGTACTTACCCCCGAGGGAAACACCAAGACACAGATCAATGCAAGAGGTTTATTTTCTGGTGTGTCAGGGTCCATCCTCAATCAGTCCCTCAAGGTGAGTGACTAGGTGGCCCTGAATGGCTATTACAAGCAGTGTTTCTACTTTTAGGGACACAGGTTACCTCAGCAAGGTTACAATTCAAACTTATTGGCTAAGCATAGTGACCTTTGAAACTATTGGCTAGCAAGCATCAGTCAGTACATTCTGAGAATTTTCTACTCAAGAACGTTCCTGTGGGTGGAGAATGGAAACTGGCCTAGCCTTGGCCTGAGTTGGGTGGGTGTAAGGCTGTGGAAGCCCCTAAGGTCATTCAATGATGTGGTAGACAGCATCACATGACTGCATCACATGATGAAACAAATCAGGTACGATAATTCTGACTCTTACTTTCTTCTTATAAGACCAGTAAAGGAATAAATAAGAACAAAGAAGAAATGACCCATGTATGAAAATACCCTACCAAAACCCCACTACTAACCCATATACTAACCTTAAAAGTTCATTTAAAAGGAAGGGGGATAACTAATTCCATTGGTAGAAGCACCTTCACCCAGTTCTAATTACGTCTTCGTGCTCCATTTCCAACACAATTTGGGGATGAGGCAATTCTCTCTCTCTCTCTCTCTCTCTCTCTCTCTCTCTCTCTCTCTTCTTTTCTTTTCTTTTCTTTTCTTTAGATACAGGATGTCACGTAGCCGGGCTTGATCTTAAACTCACTATGTAGCCAAGGACAGTTTGTCCTTCCATCTGCCTTGAATTTCTTGATCTTCCTGCCTCCATCCATCAAGTGCTAGAATTACTCAGTTGCGGAACATTTGAACCACAGCATACAGCCGTGAAGCTAAGGTGTGTAGTGTCTGAAGCACTGGGGTTTTACCATCTAGTTCTGGCATATATCCTTTATAGTTTATGGGGCTTTGGGAGTTTTCCTAGCCAACAACTCACAGGGAAATAGCCTATCCTTGGTACTGGATTTTTTCCCAACAACCTAATGATGTTTACTACTGACTTCTCCCTTCATTTAAATTCTAACTATTATCTTTACTGTTTTCCAGATTTTTTTTAACAAGGCTATAAGACACTCAAGGATTACCATCACAGAGGTTTGCTAGATCTCTGGAGGTCTCCTTTCTGATTTCAGCAAGAGCTGATTGATCTTGGATAGCTAAAGGGACACTAACAAAAAAATGCATACACACACACACACACACACACACACACACACACACACACACACACCCCACCACCACCATCACCACCACAATACACTGACATGGATAGGAGATGCTACCCCATCTAGCTACCTTAATCCGCATTAATCCACAGTCATTTTCAATGACCCATATGACTTCCTTATCCTAGGTTATTGCTGCTACTATGGAGTCACCCGTGGTTTTCTTTCTTCCAATAGTCTACTAGGCCAGGCTCAAACCAAACAGCAGAGCCTGTTTCTTTCCTGCTGAGCATGAAGCCCACTGGAGCTGGCCTATTGGTTCTGACAGGCTCCAGGCCAGCATTATGGCCCTTGATTTTCCTTTAACCATACCTGGCTGCTGAAAATGAAGCAGTCATTGGAAACCATCCCCTGTTTCCAGTCTAGTTCTCTTCCTGTCCTCCCTCTAAGAATGGAGCGGTCAGCAATTTAAAGGAGAAAGTAAAAGTTCAGAGGCCCCCAGTAGGACTGAAGAACACTAGGGGCTTTCGCCAGCCTTACACCCACTGCCACAGGTCAAGGCTAGGCTAAGTACCAGCTTCCCAACTCGGGTCAAGGCCAAGTTCCATTCTCTACCCACAGTTCTCGGGAGGAGCAGGAACATTCTTGAAAAACCGCAGAATGTACTGGCTGATAGTCACCTGATACTCTGGTACTGGATAGAATTTGAATGCCTGTCGTATGCTTGCCAGCCAATAGATTCAAAGGTCAATATGCTTAGCCAATAAGTTTAAACTGTAACCTTGCTGATGTAACCTGTACCCCTAAAAAGTATAAAAATTTTTTGTGATAGTCATTTGGGGTCACCTTCTAGTCACTTGCCATGAGGAACTGATTGAGGGTTGACCTCGACGCACCGGAAAAATAAACCTCTTGCGTTTGCATCAACCTCCATTCTTGTGTCTCACTTGGGGGTTCTCTCAGTAGTTAAGACGCACTTTGTGCCTTACAATATATAACTCCCAAAGGAGTTGTGACCCACAAGTTAAGAACCACCATTTTACAAGCTAAACTACCTAAATATAGGCCTTTGTCTCAGGTTTTGCACTAGGGGGAGACAAAAAGCAGAAGATGCTGTTACGTAGCTATGTTATTTGATTTGAAACAATACCAAGAAGGCTCTTAAGACCTAGGAAGTAAACAAAACTTAGGAAGCTCAGGAAATAAATGAAACTCACAAGGTTCAGGAGACTTGAGAAACAGAAGGTTCACACACCTCTCCCCACAGTTACACCAACATCCACAATTTCTGAGAAGAGACTCCAACCAGCTGAGCTGTCCACAGTTGTGCAGGGAGCTCCAGGAATGTGGCTGGGATGGGCTTTTCAGATATGGAGCTGCCTTTGAGTTATCCACTCTCCTGTGAGTAAGCTTTCCCAAGACCCCTGTGATAAGCCCAGTGGACTCACTAATTCACCAAGGTAGAATGGATAGTATTTTCTTTGGCCTGTTGTCAGTGTTAGGTAGACCTTTATTTATTTCTCCCCAACAAGTCACAAAACTATTGCTTCCTGAACAGAGACGGACAGAACCAATGATGGGCTGGGAAGGCGTGTTTGTAGTGGGACCTATAACTGAGGTGAAACATCTGTGGACAAAATCTCGATATGGCTCCCCCCAAGTGGTACTGGATGGTGTACCCCCTATAGTGATAGTTGCATGACTCCCCACTCCACCCCTGCACACACACACACACACACACACACACACACACACACACACACACAAAATGGGTAACAGAACATGAAGCAGCCAAGGCCATACCATCCGAGAGGCAAAGGCTGTGTAAGTGAGGCAGTGCATGGGAAATCAATCTACAATGGATTAACTCATACAAGCCATTCAGGGCACTAGGTTACTATGGGCTGAGGTCTCTATGAATATCAGGGACTGGTGGACCTCAGATTAAGAACAGATATTATAAGAGAATGTGTGTTTGATGACCAGTTTAATAGGCCAGACAGGGCTGTGTCCACGGGGTTGCTAAGAAATGTGTTGATTCAGCAGGGCCCTCGGGACTAGTATAAAGCTGTAATGGCTTTGATGAGACTCATGGTGCCACATGCCCTTTACAAGATAGGAGAGGCTCTAGAAGATCTAAATTATTTAGACTGGTGGTGTGTGAAATCAGGTTCATAAACAGCAAAAGAAATCAAGAGGGGATAAGAGAGGGATAAACCAGACGAGGGGATATCTTGGACATACGAAGGCAAACATAGCAAGATTTGGATTGAGTTAGACTTCCTAGGGAAAAATTTAAAAGAGCCGATCTCAGTCAGTATTCTATTGCTGTAAAGAGACACCATGACCATGGCAAGTTTTGTAAGGAAAGCATTTAAATGGGCCTGGCTTATAGTTCAGAGATGTATAGTTCAGAGGCTTTTAGTTCAGTACTGTCATGTTGGAAAGTAATGGCAAGCAGGCAGGTATGGTGCTGGAGAAGGAACATAGAGTTCTACGTCTGGATCTCCAGGCAGCAGAAAGGAAGGAGAGTCACTGGGCCTGGCCTGAGCTTCTGAAACATCAAAGTCCACCCCCAGTGACTTACTTTCTCAAACAAGGCCACACCTACTCCAACAAGGCCACATGTCCTGGTCCTAACCCTTTCAAGTAATGGCGCTCTCTATGAGCCTATGGCTCAGAAGTTGGGCTGCATTTACACTACCACAGAGCTCCAACTCAAGGTTCTGGCTGTCAACTGGTTTTTACACAGCAGAGGCTTTTATTTCTTTTGTCAACTGCTGCTGCATCAGTAGCTATTAGCACTCTGCTCTTTGTGGCTCCTGAGCGCCTATCCCTAGGACAATGGCCCTGAGTGGGGCAAACAAACCCTATCCCAGGTATATTTGATCTCGTACTATAGAAGAATGGCTCCACCTCTGGGACATGGGCTGCATGTGTCCCAGGACAGCTAGGAATGTGGCACAAGACATTTGTAAACACAATGATATATCGCAATGCCAAAAGGTTGAGGGTCCCTTATCACTGCAGAGGCCAAAAGGGGACCTGAAGACCTAATTGAGAACTCTGAGCAGTTTTTATCCTTCCTACCAGATTTGATAGTCTTCCCTGCCAGTCTCCTTTTCACCTCATTTGCATACTCACATTCAGCCAATTGCAGCCTAGGTGATCCCCTATAAATTCAGACATCTGGGAGGAACTTCAGACAGTAGAGTCACTGCAGAGATCAACAGAGAAGGAAAAAGATTGTCCTCACGATTCATCTGGGGTGGACTGACCAATTCCCCTATGCCTGAGGCTTCTGCCCTGGGTAGGATGCTCATCTGAGCTCACTTCCAGGACTCAACCTGTGGCTGCAACCAGGAGGACTTGTTCTTGCCTCCAAGACACCTCATTTCAGCTCCAGAAGGCAGTTTGTCAGCTGCTTCCAGCCTCCAAGTCCCATTGTTCCAGAGACCTGTGGCTCCAGGCTTCCATACAGGCTTGCAGGCTCAGAGACTGTTTTAGACCTCAGGGCTTACTACTCCCAAGTAACTGCTCTCAGTTGTCTCCCCAAAGTCTAAGCAAAGTTGCATTACCTGCAAACTCTTTATATTGGCATCCTGTAAGGCTCGAAGTGAGTCTTAACTACCAGGAAACCCTCCAAGTGAGGCACAAGTTTGATGCAAACGCACGAGGTTTATTTTTCTGGCACATCGAGGTTTACCCTCAATCAGCACCTTGTAGGAAGTGACTAGAGGGAGACCCCGAATAGCTATAACAAGCAGTTTTCATACCTTTTTAGGGGTATAGATTACATCAGCAAGGTTACAGTTTAAACTTATTGGCTAAACATTTGAATCTATTGGCTAGCAAGCATGTGACGTGCATTCAAACTCTATCTGGGACCAGAGGGTTGGGTGACTATCAGCCAGTACATTCTGTGGTTTTTCAAGAATGTTCCTGCTCCTCCTGAGAACTCTGGGTGAGAATGGAACATGGCTTAGCCTTGCCCTAAGGCGGTGGGTGTAAGGCTGTTAAAAGCCCCTAGGGTCCTTCATTATCACGTGTTGATATTACGACTCATAACAGGAGCAAAGGTACAGTTATGAAGTAGCAATGAAGTAATTTTATGTTGGGGGTAGGGGGGGTCACCACAACACGAGGAACTGTATTAAAGGGTGACAGCTTTAGGCAGGTTGGGAACCACTGTTGTAAAGTTTCTAGGGAATTGTAGTAAGACACTGGGACGATGAAACAGGAAAGAGGGACAAGCACACTAAGGTATGAGCTACTTTATCAAAGTGTCCCAGGGGATGATAATTTAATTCCTCATGCTTCCAAGTTAGGCACAAGGCATATGTGGTTTGAATGAGATGCCTTCCATAAACCTTGGTGTTTAAAATGCCTGGTCCCCGGCTGGTAGCTGTTTGGGACGATTAGGAGGTGTAACCTGCTGAAGGACGTATTTTACGGGGAAAGGCTTTGAGGTTTAAAAAGATACGTGTCATTATGAGTTACTTCTCTCTGCCTCCCGTTCAGAGTGAAGGTGTGTGTTCTCGGCTGCTGCTCCAGCTGCCTGCTACCCTGCCTTCGCTCTGCCGTCATAAACTATAAGGCCCTGGAACCGCAATCCAGATCAAGTTCTCTCTTTTACATGTTGCCTTGGTCATATTGCAGCGATAGAAAAGAAATGAATACAGAAGTGGATGCCCAGAAGTGAGCAATTGCTATGAGAGCTTGACCATTTTATATATATATAATGAATGTGGGGGACTTTGGGCTAGCAAAGCACTTGAACACTGTAAATAAAGCCCAGTGCTCGAAGTAGGAGCTGAGGCCAGGCAAAGTACGGCAGGGCAGTCCCTGCAGGAAGCCCCTGAAAGGCCATAGAATAAAGCTGTGAAAGCAAAGACCAGAGTGTTAGAGGTGCCAGAGCCATGTGATACCTAGGAAAGCTGGAGTCAGGGAATGGGAGCAATTCAAGAGAAATGTTGTAAGGGTCCATGATTCGCCAAAGAATGATATGCCGGACTCAAATAGTATGCAAAGGCAAAGAGCATTTATTTTGCAGAAGTCCAGCATGCTGGGGTCTACCATTTACCAAGATGGAGACTCTCAAGTGAGCTTGCTGCAGGTCTAATTTAAAGCACATTAGAGGAATTCCAGCTAGGGGTAGGTGACCTTTATCTTAATCGGTTGGCTCTACTTCTAGGGACATTCCAGAACCATTGCGGGGGGGGGGGGGGGTCTAGGGGGCCGGAAACTGTTGCTGGGAAAGCCTGGAAACTGTTGCTGACCCATTGCCCTTACCTCAGGCCAGGTGGTAGGCAGTTTCTGATTGGCTGCCTGAGGCCTGGGGTTTTTCCAGGAACTGACTTGCCTGGGCTTGCCCAGTTCCTGGAAACAGAGATCTAGGCCTAGTCTCCTGAACTGTCAATTTGAAGCCTGTCATGGAGTCAGACTGTATCTTGCAGGCAGCAAAGTTTGAAGGGAAAAACTATCTAAGCCCTATAACACGAGGCGTGGAGCTCCAGAATCTGGAGTTTTATCTGCTGGGTGTTGTAACCGTTTTAGTTCAGTGTTTCCTCACTATGCTCAATTCCTTCCTTTTACAATAGTGAGGCATTTCTGTGACACTGTATGTTGGAAGTATGTAATTTGCCTTTTAATTTTACTGGAGTTTAGTACTATGGAATCACTTTTAGTCTCAAAAGACACTTAGGTATTGGACCATATAGAGACTATGAGAAACTATGGGGACTTTTGAAGCTGGACTGAATACATTTTGCCTTATTAAGTGGCCACAAGCCTATGGAGGCCAGGAAGTGGAATGTGATGATTTGGATGAGAACAGACCCCGTGGTAGTTTGACTATGCTTGGCCCAGGGAGTGGCACTATTAGCCTTGTTGGAGTAGGTATGGCCTTGAAGGAATGTGTCATTGTGGGCGTGGGCTTTAAGACCCTTATCCTCACTCCCTGGAAGTCAGTCTTCTCCTATTTGCCTTTGGAACAAGATATAGAACTCTTAGCTCTTCCCACATCATGCCTGCCTGGACACTGCCATGCTCCTGCCATGATGATAATGGACTGAACCTCTGAACCTATAAGCCAGCCCCAATTCAATGTTGTCCTTTATAAGAGTTGCCTTGATCATGGTGTTTGCTCACAGCAGTAAAACTCTAAGACAGACCTCTTAAGCTCATATGTTGGAATACATGGTCCCAATCCTTACTATCCTCTATCCTTACGGGATTAGGACACATGGCTTTGTTAGGGAAGTTGTGTCACTGGGGTCAGCTCTGAGGTTTCAAAAGACTCATAATATTCCCAGGGGTTGGTCCCACTGTTACGCCTTCACTCCACCGTTACGGACTCTAACCCTTTGAAACTATAAGTCCCATTAAATGCTTTATTTTATAAGCCTCCTTGTTCATAGTGTCTTATCACAGCAGTAGAAAAGTAATTAATACAACCTGAGTCAGTTCCCACAAATGTCCCACAAGCAGAGAAGTCTGGGGAGGAAAAGTGGAAGTGGCGTGGTTGGGATTCAGGTGTTGCTTTTTATTCGCCACAGCTGGAGACAGAGGAGGGCCAGGAAGTATGTGATTCATCTCTACTATTCTGGATCAGTTTTCCTTGAAGAGTAAAAAAATCTCCTTAAGTTTGTTTTTCATGCTCATCCTGGTGATCAATCTAAAATGGATTAGGATGAAAGCTGACATCTGTGGATCAACTTTATGGGGTTGTACGTTATATGTACATGAAGATTTATTTATTTATTTATTTATTTATTTATTTATTTATTTATTTACTTACTTACTTACTTACTTATTTACTGTGTGCGTTCATGACTGTGGGCCTGCATGTGTGTGCTAGTCAGTGCCTGTGCCTGTACCTGTGCCTAAGCCTGAGCCTGAGCCTGAGCCTGAGCCTGAGCCTGAGCCTGAGCCTGAGCCTGAGCCTGAGCCTGAGCCTGGGTTTGGAGGCCAGAAGAGGGCATAGGGTGTTCTTTACCAGTCTCTATGTATTCCTTTGAGGCAGTGTCTTTCCCCAAACTTGGGGTTTGTGTTTTCTCAGCTAGGCTGGAAGCCTGCAAGCCCTAGCAGTTCTTCCGTCCCTGCCCTGGCTCCCCCAGAGCAGGGGATCCATTTGATGTGGAACCACTCATGGCTTTCCCATGGATGCTGGGAATCCAGGCTCCAGTTGTTGCAGGTAGTTTTTGCTACCCTGCCTCATGCTCTTAGGCAGGCTGCACTACCACCCCAGATCCTGGAATACAAAACGCACGCATGCAATCACGCACCAGTTAATTTTAAAATGCCTTGGCTACTTCAAAGCCTAGGCACTCCTAAACCTTCCCTCTGTTTCCCCACTGGCAGTCCTCCTGATTCCTACCCACATAACTCTCAGTGTCCCGCCCCATGCACAGCCATTGGCTGCTGACATCTTTATTGATAGGTCAAAAGCCCATTGGAGACAAGGACCTTCAGTGACTGGACATACAGATTCAAAGCATTAGCACCAATCTCTAACATCCAGCCTTCAACATTGCACAGCAAGTGCTATGAACCTACTTCAGCCATCACTCCAGCCCTCCACAGATATTTTTGTAGCATGCACCAGGCCTGTGATCCTTCTGTGAGGAGGTTTAGGGTGTTCATTGGATTCTCAAATGGCTCTGTGTAATTACTGAGATCATGTATGTGGGTGACGGTAGAAACACAGTCGAAGACTGTGTATGGTATGGCCAGGTGTGACTGGCACCTCTCCAGGAATATGAGACTGAGGATGGAGTCAGGGTAGAAATTCTTCCTCCTTGAACTATTGTTTGGAGAGAAGTTAACATCCCCAAGGTATCACATAGCTGATATCTTTATCCACGTCCATGCATCTACGTTGCTCCTGACCCTGAGGGTGCTCCTGGCTGCTCCTAAACCATCAGGCTCTGTCATAGCACAATTGTTCTCCAGACCCAAAATTATTGTTTTGTCTCTAGGCCTCTATATCAGTGCTTGGCTACAGTAGGTGACACTCCACTCCAATTAAAGTACCCCCGACTTTTATAAATGTATGTCAACACTGTCCTTCCTCCCTTATTCAAATAACAAACATCAAATGACTGTTGACTGTACTTGGTGGCTTAGGTGTTCATTACACCTAAGCCAAGAACACAGTAGTGGACTACAGATAGAGTCCCTAACCACTGGAGTTCATGGTCCAGCAAAGACTCTGGCCATATAACCAGGCGATGGTGACATATATGTAAGTGTTGTAACAGAGAGTCACAGGGTCTGTCAGAGAACCAACAGATGACTCACAGATCAGACTTAGGAGGTCAAAGAAGTCTTCTGGGAGGAATGGGATCTATTCTGAACCTTAGAGAGTAACTATGAGATTTCCATATGACCAGGGAGACAAAGCATGGTCAGAGGATGCTGCTGTCAGTTTATACATTCTTCCATTGGTGAAGGTGCTTGTCCCAGGAGAAGAGCTCAGGCCCATCTTAGCAGTGTCTTTCAATGTGATTGACAGAGAGCATATGTCTCTGCCTTTGAACCCCCACCGCCAAATGGAACCTCTTAATTCTCCCTTTTTAGGGCTATCACTCTTCTGCCCAGTGAAAGGGCAGTGAGGACTGTTGATGTAAAGCTTCCAAAATACATGGAGATTCAACTCTATCCCAAAATTTCCAGGCCCTTTTCCAAGAAGGCAATTGTGTCACTCACTCCCTTGACTAGGCTTCTTAGAAGAACCATTAATTGTTAACCAAGAATGTTCCATAGGACCTTACCCCTCCATGAGTGCTTCTTTTTCCCCTTTCTCCTTCTCCTCTTCCATTTCCTTTCATCTCCCTCCTCCCCCCCTTCTTCAGTGAAGTCTCTCTATGTAGCACAGGATGGCCTGAAACTTGGGAATCCTCTGCCTTAGCCTTCTAAGTACCTGCCTCCCCATGCCCAATATTGCAGCGCTCAGCAAAGTGTTTCTTCCTATTTCATTTTGTCTCTGTGAGAGAATTCCTCATAAAATTGCTCTTCTAGATATATTTCTAGTGTGTCAGAATCCTAGTGATATGTCCCTTCTTCTGCACAGACCGCTGAAAGTTGTTTACCTGGTTGGACACCCTTAATCTTGGTTCTTGGAAGATAAGGGATGTAAAGCAGCACCACTTGTGCCAATCCCATGCCCTTACACAGATCTCTGCTTGCCATGAACAGCTTCCTGGAGGGCCCATCTCTCCCCTATGCCCAGAGTCTGCCCACACCCATATGAGCCTGGACCTGTCTGAATCCTCTGAGTAAGAATGGGTGTGGCCTATAGGCTGATGCCCAGTTATACTTGTAACCTAGTAGTGGAGGAACAGAAACCTAAGAGGCCAGAGAGAAGGAACTAACAATAAAATTAAAAAAAAAATACGGTATTTGTCTTGTGTGTGTGTGTGTGTGGGGGGGGGCCCTGGATTTAATCCCTAGTACCACAAAATTTAAATGCTACCATACTAAGGAAAAACAATATTTTGTCCATACTAAGAAACACTTTCAATTTGAATGATCCTGTAGTGTTCAAAGATCTTTCACAAACTGTCCATTGACCCTTAAAGACTACCATGAGGAGTCAGTACTACTAGTGGCTACTGGATCCAGACTCTTGGGTCTACAAATGCTAGAAACAAGACTGGGCCCAGATGAATACAGGCAAGACTTTTATTGGAACATCTGCTTGAGTATGAAGCCAAATGCAGTTCTGACGCAGAGTGTGTCAGAGCAGCAGCCCCTAACAGAAGAAAAGGAGGCAGGAACTCACCAACGGAAGAGTATTCACCAAAGGTTCACATGCAGGCCCTTCATGCAAATAAGAGGTCATGCTCGAAGAGAATTCAGTGCTGATCAGTCAGTCAATTCTCTGTCCTCCATGAAAGGGGAGCATCACATCTGCAGATCACCTTACCTTGGGTCCTCTTACCATAGTCCCACTATGTTCCCAGTTTGTTGTCATTTGATACCAGGAAAGATCAAAACTGGAAATGCAAAGTGTAAGCACCTCACGGTTTCCAAAGAGCAAGCTTCTGTTTCTAAGGTAACCGCATAGAACCTTGTTGAGGTGGTGTGGGGTTGTCTTGTTTTGTGACCGGTAGCTTCTCAGCCAGAAGACAGCTAGCAGCCATATTGTCTTCTTGACACTCTCTACCTTGTTTGATAATCCTGTCATTTTTCTAGATAAAGGACTCCTTCCAGCTTCATATTTTAAAAGGTTCACCTGTCTTTCTTTGAAGTCATCCCCACTCAGTTACAACCGTTTCTAAGGTTAGATTGGAAGAACCAAAGTTAACCTGTAGGCCCCACCTGCCCAAGGTCCAGGTAACTTCCTCAAATGCTGGGAGGTGTAGTTCTTGGAAAATTACAAAGCCACATGGGAAAATACAATGGTTGTATGGTTTTGTCCTTAAAAGCAGCTCTAATACGTGTCTTGGGACCACTTGCTGGAATTTCAGAGAGTGGTCCTGACCAAAGTCCATCCTGGTTAGTATTTAAATAAAGCTTACTTCAAATTTGGCTCACAATTGTGAAACTGATTTTTCTCCTGGGAATCTCAGAATTAACAAGACCCTACTTTCTGCTGTAAGAAATAGACAGGATTCCAATACTCATGTCGGTTGAGGTTTGGTCTTTTGCTATCTGTTGTAATGCTATGACCTGATTGTCCCAGAGACCAGAGAGTCTCATGTACATCTTGACCCCAAGTCATTTCTGATTGGTAAATAAAGATGCCAACAGCCAATAGTTGGGAAAAAGAGATATAGGTGGGGTTTAGGTTTCCCAGGCTTGAGGGTCCAAGAGGGACCACGAGAAGAAGAAAGTGCAGGAGGAAGAGGGAGAAGACACCATGGGTTAGGAGTCAAGAAAATGTGGCCCCAAGGGCTGACCAGTTGGAGTTAAGAGCAGCCCAGATGAAACAGTAAGTAATAACTAAGGGTTATTGATAGGAAAGTAGATTCTAATAGCATAGAGAGTAGAATATGCCAAGCTATTGTGCTATTTAAGGATTACTGTAAATATAAAGGCTGTGTGTGTCTTTCATCTGGTAACTTAAATGGTCTAAAGCAGGGTAGAAACCTGGGTTGGGATTAGTTTCGACAACAGTGTCTCATGACGTCATGGCATCTTTCCAGGTCTGAGATGCCAATTATTCAATTCGGGGTCATTCTATGATGTTTCTGTAGAAATAAATAATAGTTACCCATTACTAGTATACAGTGTAACAAAGTTTAACAAAACAACCGTAGCATGGTTTAGCTGTAAAAAAATACTTTCCTCAAAGGAAAGAAAGATGTACACACATACATGAAAGCGACTAATAGGGCGGGGCAGCATGTAAGTAAATGTTAAAATGGTTCAGCTGAGAAGTAGGAACTGAAATAACATGGACTAGAACTGGCAGCAGAGCCTTGGGCAACACTTGGCATGGGCAACTTAGAGGATGATGGGGACACTCAGGCCACAGGTGTTCTACATAGAGCAGATGTGGTCCACGCTGAGTCCATGACCCAGAGAACGGAGTCAGTGATACCCTCTGGCCTCTCTGGCCCCATCTGCAGCACCATGGTACCAGCTGTTCTAGGCTGGGGACCTTTTGAGAAAGAGTCTAGTTATGACTCTTCATTGCCTCGAAAAGGTGTTTATTCAATAGCAGAAGCCTCCAATTCTAATTCACGCAGGGCTGCTAAGGGATTAGCTCCTGGCTTTAGTATTTAATCTAGTCCCTTGTCTCCATTTTTATGGGTTGATTGAGAGCAAAGTGAACCCTCCAGCCTGCTGTCACTTCTAGGAACTAAAAGCTCTGCTGGTTACAACCGGAATATCACATGCATTAAGATAAGGCCTCAACTGTTTTGTTTCTAAATGAACAAATAAGCTAAAAGGTTTCAGGTTGCTATTTATATGCACTTTTCAGCAAATAACACCTTGTGGGTACGAGGCTGTCCATGCTCAATAAATGAGAAGCCAGTCTTCCAAGAGGGTAGTACTGGGTCTAGTTGAGCCCTCTTGTACTTGATCTTTCAGGCTAGGTCCAAGGTTCCAGTTTCAGCCTGTTGGGAACCCTAGAACCAATGGTGGTGCCTTGGTCAGGGGAGAACTCTTGTTTCCTTGCTTAGATCAGCTTTTTCCTTGTTTTGTTTCTTTGTTGTTGTTTTTGCTTCTGCTGTTGCTTTTTGAGACAAGGTTTCTCTATGTAGCTCTGACTTTGTCTTGGAACTCATCAGGCTGGCCTCGAACTCACAGAGATCCACCCGCTCTGTCTCCCAAGTGCTGGGATGAAAGGTGTGCTTCTACAATGTCACTATGTCAGTTTCATACATTTGCCTCCTGTGGTTCTAGAATTTAAACCCAGCGAGCACTGGTACACCCATTCATTGATCAGTTCAAGCATGTGATGCAATTTCATCAGTGTCAGGTCCCAAGGAAACTCAGGACAAATGTCTAAACAAGGTGCTTATTAGCATACCAGCCTGCGTGCTGACCTCTAGGCTCATTTAGTACCTGTGGCTTCTCTCAGCTTTCCCCCTCCCCAGCCCAATACCTAAACCTCGTCAGCTCATGGGCTTTGCTTCCCTTCCCCTAGCTTCTGATTCCCATATAACCCTGCCGTGTTGACCATGTCTTCTCTTGGTCTCTGCTCTCTCTCTCCCCTCTCCTCCTCCTCTCTGATCCCTCCCGCCCCAGCCTCATCTCTCCTATCATGGCCTAGTTCAGTCTAGGCCATGTTTAATGTACTTCTTTCTTCCCTTGCTCTGGACTCTTCCAGATGCCTCTGGCTGAACTCTCCCTCCCAGCTACAATAAAGACCTTCCCCTCAACCGTACCTTGGAATGGTCATGTCCTCATTTCATTCAAACAGTGAGCGGGCAAAGATGAATGATTGAGAGCTGGTTCTCAGATAGCTAGGCGAAGCTAGATTTGTCAAATGCCATCCCAACTGTTTGTGTCACAAACAGAGATTACAATAATCAAACCTCAAGCTGTAGAAATATCTTCTTTCATATTGCAACATAAATTTCTCTATGCACATTATTATGCCAACCCCCAACACTACAGAGTATATTTACTTAAGATTTATTTATTAACCAATCATCTATTTTATGCAAGTGTTTTAAAATAAATTAAGGGCCATACATTATTTGTTTAAGGGGAGAAAATTTTTAAAAAAAAGCATAAAAAAATTAAAATTTTAGTATAATTTTTTTATCACATGTTGAGTTTTATCACATGGGCTGGAGAGGTGGCTCAGTGGTTAAGAGCACCGACTGCTCTTCCAGAGGTCCTGAGTTCAATTCCCAGCAACCACATGGTGGCTCACAATCATCTGTAATGGGATCTGATGCCCTCTTCTGGTGTGTCTGAAGGCAGCTATAGCATACTTATATATAATAAATAAATCTTTAAAAAAAAAAAAAGAAGGCACTCAAGTTTAAAGTCATGCTTTATATACTTCATATGTTGTGTGTCATCCTTTGGCTCCACCAAGCTGTGCTTCTGATGTGATTTCAGAGTGGAAGACAGGGTGGTGAGTAGAACCTATTCAGGTCAGAACACAAAAGAGGGCATCTGACTTCCAGAGGCAGCAGAGGCAGGGGGTGACATGCTGTCCCATGGCCAGTATCCACTCACAGGAACAACTTTGCAATCCCCAAACTTGGTGCTTAGCAGTTATGCAAATAACCTCATATCCTTTTTTTATTCTATATCTTTAAAATTGTTTTCTCTTTAAAAAAAAAATACAGCTGTTGTTAGACTCACCTGGACCTCTATTTCCCAATTTCTACCTCAGTCTCCCAAGTGCTGCCATTATAGGTGTGACTCTCCCATACCTATAACATTTTTATATATGTACTCCCCAAACACAATGAACAAGGCCAGTTTTCTGAAGCGTCCAAGTCATTATATACTAGGAACATTTTATTCTGTGTAAGTCAATACCCCACTGTTAATAGGGGGATTTAGTCTGCCTCATGGAAACGAAGAGTGAAAGCAGGAAGTGTTGAGCCAGCTGAGAGGGAGGTGCCTACAGAAGATACAGTAATTATCAAGTGCGCGACTGGCAGTTGAGTCACAATTTGCCTTTATAAAGTTAGTCTCAGTCTAAAGAGTTCATGGAACGAGAAAAGGGTTCTTATGAAAAGCAGGAGGGTATGTCCATGTAAAAAAACCAAGAATGATTGCATGGTATCAAGAATGTTTAAGAGGACTTGGGTGGTAACTGAACGGCAGAGTGCCTTTCCAGCAGGAAGAAGGTCCTGAGTTCCATCCCTAGTACCATAAAAATAAAGAGTCTTTTGGCTAAATTTAATGAAAATGCTCCTTCGACAAGTCTGAATGAGCCTTTCAGGGACTATCAAGTACCACTACTTTTCTTCAATAGTCTTTCCTAATAGGAAGATACAATACTAATATATCAGAGCTAATGGGGGACTTCTCATCTTCTCTGTCAGATGATGTGAACTGCTCAACTACTCATTACATGAGTAATCCCAGATGAAGATTTATAGCATACTGCTAGTCTTTAATATACCTTCTCTTTCAACCTGCAAGTTTTAATATCATGATTCTAAGATGTATAGATATATAAAGAAAAGGATATAGGGAGAGAGAGAGAGAGAGAGAGAGAGAGAGAGAGAGAGATTGATTTTGTCACCCAGATGAAATGAGTTCTGCTAAATGTGCTGGTTTGTACTGATTCTTTCTCTTCCAGATTCCCCCATAGCCGAGATGTGCTCTTTGGTGCTAATTAGGCAAGAGAAGATCCTTAAAAGAAACCTGCTGTCAGACCTGTCACTTCACTCCTCAGGAGAGATGAACTCAGGACATCCCCCAAACAATGCCATTTCTATGTTTCAACCTTATAAGGAATATAGAAATGACAGACACGAGGTCAGCCCAGGTGCAGGATTCAGTATCTTAAATAAAGAAGGCTTCTGTAACTACAGCATATTGAATTGTCCCATTATAATAATAGTAATAATAATCATATGGAGGTTATTATATTCTAGCGTGATGCTCCCCAGTTACATTCACTCCCTGTGCCATTTGTCTTAGTTAGGGTTTTACTGCTGCGAACAGACACCATGACCAAGGCAACTCTCATAAGGACAACATTTAATTGGGGCTGGCTTACAGCTTCAGAGCTTCAGTCCACTATCATCAAGGTGGGAGCATGGCAGCATCCAGGCAGGCATGGTACAAGAGTTGCTAAGAATTCTACATCTTCATCTGAAGGCTGCTGGGAGAAGACAGACCCTCAGGCAGCTAGGAGAGGGTCTCAAAGCCCATTCTTCAACAAGGCCACACCTCCTAAAAGTACCACCCTCTATGGGCCAAGCACATTCAAACCATCACCTGGTTCATCCATCTTTTTATTACGCTTAGTAATGGAAGGAACTGCAGTTGTGAAGGGTGATGTGAAGATGCTGAGACTATGGCTCTAACTGTAGACAAGCAATGAATCCTTGGTCTTTAAGAAAGTGTGCTTTTGTAGCTTAGGAAATTGGAAATGAGTCTTTTATAAAAACTGCTCTTACTTTATGTGTATTGTTTGAGTTAAATTGCATTATGTCTACTATATTACATGAATGCATATGCACCGTATACATGCCTGGTGCTAGTGGAGACCAGAAAAGAATGCCAGATCCCCCAGAACTGAAGTCAGCCTGTGGCAAGATGTCATATGGGTGCCGGGAATCATGGGTGGCCTTCTACGAGAGCAAGCAGTGCTCTTAGACAGTGAACCATCTCTCCAGCCCCTGTAATTAGAGACTTCTAAAAACTCAGGATACAGAACCTGTTCTCCAAGGCTGGAAATTGGCTATCCATGTAAGGAAGCTCAATGAGTAAGAAGCCTAATACTCCTATATTCAGTTCGAACTTTCTAGATACTGTTCTTGCTCTTCGGACATATAGTCTGCTCTTCCCACATAACCCTCTATATAGGTTTGGGGCGTGGAGCTTTGTCCTCTGAACATGAAACCTCATCCTTTAAGTACAGAATCTGACTTTCCGAAAGACAGGAACTATCTCTTTAAATGTAAATCCTGCTTCCCTTGCCATAAACTCTGGCATCTGGGTGTGTAACATGGGCTGTTTCTGTGAATCCTGCATCTCTACCATGAAGTCAGGACTTCTTCATAAACCATGAGTTGTTACCTGCAAGACTGAGCCATGACCTCCTGTGTCAAACCAGAGACACAAGTCACCTCATCTGGCTAACCAGGTATTGCCCTATCCTAAAGATTCACCTTCAAAGTACAGAAGCTAGTACTTTGAACAGGACCTAAGGCCTTGATTTTATGAAAACTGATCTGTAGAACTGGAATTAGCTTAATTAAATTAGGAATTTAGCCTAAAATGGAAAAAAAAGGGAGGGGGCTTTCTGTATAAAGTAGATCTCAAGTAAGTATTTGTCCATTTATAGCATGGGAACCTAACACACTTAAATCACTAATTACATCATCTGGCGACATAAATAGGAGTGTGGTACCCCATTCATGTAATCTCAGTGTCCACAAGAAACAGGACTTCTGGGTACAGATTCCAGATAGCATAAAATCTCTCTGCAGGCTTGAAAATTGACTTTCTTCGAAGCTGGAACCAGAACCTTAGGATGTGTCCGTCACTAGCTCATGAATAGGAAGGTTTATTCCAAGGTTAAAAAGTTAGTGAGGCTGGGCCAGAACCCAGGCCTGGGGATCCAGCCAGTGATCGTAGATAACACCAGCCCCCTGTTCTGGTCATCTTGCCTACCTGAGTGATGTTACTAGGGAAGAGATGCCTGTCTGTGCTGGGCTGACTCAGCCCCTCTGCACCACGGACAAGACGCTCAACCATATGACCTTCACACCTCCTGAGGTGTGAAGAAGGACTGAGGCAAGATGGTTACAGAGACCAGTTCCAGTCCTGATGTTGTCCTCTGCCTTTTCTTTACGTTTCTCTCTGTTCAGGGCTTCTTCCCCTTGTCCTCAAGCTGGGAGAGGCTGAGTTATAGGCAGAGTCCTCTGAGGACGGAGCAGCCACTGATTAGCTTTTATCTAACCCTGACCCTTCTTCCCTCCCTTCCTTCACTGTTTCACCTGCTCCCCAAGAAGAGAGTTTTTGTTTTGGTTGGAGTTTCCCATTCAACTGAGAAAATCAAACCCCATTTTAAAATAGCCCAATTTTGCTAGTTCCCTTGGGGGAAGCAGTCCACCCTTCACAGGCACGATGGCTACATAACACATGGTCACACGGGCTTAGCTAATGATGCTGGGTCCAAGCAGAAGGAATCAAACTCGTCTAAGAGAGATGTAAGTCTCCAGGATGGTATTTTCTGTTCTTTTACCCCAGGGTAACCACCGCTAACATCTTATTTTACATACCTAAAAGATAGCCTCGTCTTTTTTTTTTTATTGAATTCTCCATTTCAGTCATTGTGTATCTCCTGCAGAGGGGGCCACTGGCCTCTTTTACACCCAGCTCCTCTTTTCCACTTTCCTGGTGGAGTGTGACTTACTTGCTTAAGACCTTGCAGTACGGGGCTGGGGATTTAGCTCAGCGGTAGAGCGCTTGCCTAGGAAGCGCAAGGCCCTGGGTTCGGTCCCCAGCTCCGAAAAAAAGAACCAAAAAAAAAAAAAAAAAAAAAAAAGACCTTGCAGTACTCAGGCTACAGAACATTTCCTGCACATCAATCACACTTCTTCCTGAGCCTCCCACACCCCGAGTTTCTACATTGCTTTCTCTCTGAATTCCTCCCCAAGCTCCCTTCATCTCACTAGGATCTCCTTCGTAAGTCATCTTGGAAGAACCTTTCATGTTTCCTGGGGCTGGAGAGATGTGTCGGTAGTAAAGAGTACAGGAAACTCTTCAGAGGATCGGAGTTTACGTCCCGGGACCCACACAGAGCAGGCCGCCCACAACTGCCTGTAACTCCAACCCCAGGAGATCCAATGCTCTTCCCTTGCATGAGCCATGATCTCTTTTGTTCTTGACACCCATTTCATATCCTCCACTCCCAACCCTTTCGAGTACCAGACACGGTGTTCTGAGACACATCCTCTGGCCTAGCAGCTTTCTTGGGGTACTGTCTTTAAGGGGCAGTGTCTCCGGTAAGCAGGTGTCCGATTTGATAGCGTCATTCTACACTGGCTTTGCACTCCTGACTATGAAATTGTAAGTCAAAGTTTTTACTCCTCTTCCCCCCCCCCCCCCACAAGTAGTTCAGGGCAAAGTGAGAGTCCTGGGTGTGCTCATTGGAGGGCGGGGTTTAGATTCTGCTCAAATGTATTCTGCACTGTTTTCAGTAACTCGAGTTCTCCTGCCCTAACATTCATTAGGAGTGGAGTTCGCACCTGCTAGCTAAGGACAGGCCAGCACAGACTGTCCTGGTAGCGATTCTCACAACCCAGGTTCTGTCACTCACTCCTTTAATCTGGGCAATAGAATCACTGCAGATGGCTGCGCACCTGGGACTCCCAAGTCCCTGGGCCCCAGAGCCTGGCTTTGGACTTCCCTGCTTGGCTGCTGGCCTGGCCCTTGCGGCTCATCTAGCAGAGAACTGCAAAGCCTGTTCCTCATTAGAAGGGCATCCAGCCCCTATCCAGCCCCCACAGAAGTGCAGGTGGTAAAACTCTTGTAGGTAACCTGAACTCTGGTGAGGGCGCACAAAAGAGATACAAACCCAGCCACTATATCCATCCCTTGCGACTCTTACTCAAGTCCCCCCCAACACACACACTCGTAGCTCCGGCTGTGCATAGTACCTCCCCCCCGCCCCAACCAAGGCAGTCTTTCTGCCCTGAACCTGGACCTGCTTGCTGACTCCTTTCCCCGCTGCCGCAGAGTGAATGTTTATATTTTCAGTATTTGAAAGGGAGCTCCTAGAAGGAGAAGGTAGAATAAAGAATATCCAGAAACGGAAGCCAGGAGGGCAGAGGGAGGTGAGTACTAAACGTAGGCAGTAGCAGCTCCAGGTCTCCACAGCAGGGCAGGATGAGTGTAGCTAAAACCAAGTTACTACACACTTCAAGGCAGCTAGAAAAGAGGATGCTGAATGCTACTAACACAAAGAAATGAGAAGTGTTGGAGATGAAGGGAAGGCTAATTATCCTGACAAGACGATGACATATACGCATGTATCAAAATATCACGCTGCCATCCATAGATATAAGCACGAGTGTTAATTAAAAAGATTGGGAGCATAAACAGAAATGCACTCTCTTACTGGCTTCCTTTGCATTTAGAACACCACTCCCACCCCAGCTAGTTCCCTGGCCCCGAAGCCCTCCCCTACTGACCTTCCCTCAGGTTACCTGCTCTCCCTTTGGTCCTCCAGGAACATCTCTTTATATCTGGTTCTTAGAACCGCCTCTATTCCTTGGTGTGTTTTTCTCCCTCCATTCAGTGCAGCTGACTAGATATCTTTCAACTGTCATTATATGTCACCCTTAAGAAACCCTCAATGACTTCTCTGACAAAAATAGCTTTTGAAGTGCCTGCCCTTCAATCCCCAACCCTTTACCTCCCCCACTCCCTAGCACTTCCCCACCTGATGTTCTCTTGGATCAATGGCTGCTTGATCCTTTTGTTCAGCACTTTTAAATTTATTTTTATTTATTGACATATAGCCACACTGTATAGTTCAGGCTGGCATCAGACTTGCAATCCTTCTGTCTCTGCTGTCTCCTTGGTACTGAAATTACAAGTATAAGCTACCATATCAGACACCACTGTTTTCAATGGCAAATTGCTTTAGTTTTTATGGTTATGTTGTTTCTGCCTAATAAGCTCTGAGAGGTGTGTGGCAGGGAGAAATCTCATATGTCTTCTAGCCAAGACAGCCTTTGGTACAGTACGTGGCATATAGTAGTTTAACGAGCTCATGCTGAATGTCAAATGAATGTTAAGAAATAAATTCCGTTCTCTTTCTCAACATAATGGTAGCGGAAACTCAGAGCAGTGGCCTCAGACTTCGCTGTGCATTAGAATCACCTGGGAGAGGCTTAAAGTCTCACCAACTGAAACAGAACTTTGAGGTATGACTAACATTCAGAGGTTGGGAAGGGCGCATGTGTGACAGCTATTTGTTCAGCCTGTTCTAGTTTGCTTTATGAGCAATCGTGTGGATGCTTGGAATTGAACCTGGGCCCTCTGGAAGAGCAGCCACTGCTTTCAACAAATGAGATTCGCTGGGGGCAAAAAAAAATTGCATATGGGACCAAATTTAAAAATTTAAAGCAAGCTAATTAAATATTAAATACTGACCCCAAAGATGGGCTTCGGTCAAGACCATTCCCTGGAATTTCCCACTTGGATTAGCCCTAGCCACATGTTGTAGGGGCTTATAAGGATAAATCTATAGGCCGCAATGCTTTCCCATGGGGCTTTGTTATTTCCCAAGAACTAAATTTCCCAACATTCCAAGAGGTTATCTGTTTCTTGGGTAGATGGGACTTACAGATTAATTTGGACATTATAGAGCCATCTCTCCAGCCCCTCTAAATACACACACACACACACACACACACACACACACACACACACACACAGAGAGAGAGAGAGAGATATGCCTTTTTTTCCCCCTTACTTTTGTAAAACCACACATCCATGTCTAGATGGATGCACACATTTGTTTATGGAAATAGGGTCCTGTAACAGGCTGGCCTTTATTTTGTGAATTACCTTGCACTCCTAATCTAAGGCAGTGGTTCTTAAAAATGGTCTTTGGTCCAGTGGTATCCATCTGATATGTAGGGCTATATTACGTACCTGCTCCTACCCAGATCTCCCGAATCGGAAGCTCAGAGGTAGACCCAAAGCACGTTAGTGAGCCTCCCTGCCCTAGAGACCCCGATGTAGGCTGAGATTTGATAGAAGAGCATGTGCTGTCCATCCCTTCACTTGGTCACATTTTGCTGACACCAACAATAGGAAACTAGGATGCTGTGCAATGGGAGGGACACTGTCACGGTTCGTGCAGATGGTTCTGAGTTAATTCAAACTCCCACATCTCTGGCAATCCCCAGCTCTCAGGACAGTTGGCGCCTGCTCTTTAAAGACCTTCGGCTCAAACACAAGCTCCACCTGACAAGTTGAATTAAAGTGAGAAAAGTGTTTCCGTGGGTTATAAAATGTTCATTTGGTCCAGTGTCTCTGTGATGGCTAGCGTAAGTCCAGGGGCAGAGAGGTCAGCCAGCAGATGCACCTGGTCACCATGGCTCCCACTTCCGATATCTGCCTAAAGCAAACACAGTGTTGCCCTGCTAAGGCCCACCTCGTTAACTCTGTAAGTGGGTAGCCAGAATGTGTTTTTCAAAGGACTATTTTAAACTCAGTAGTTTAAAAATAATTTTAGATGGGGCGGAAGAGATGGCTCAGCAGTTAACAGCTCTAGTTTTTTAGAAATCCCCAGTTCAATTCCCAGTACCCACACCTGTTACTTCCAGGGGATCCTGGCCTCTGCAGGGGCGAGGCACATGTGTGGTACATGCTTTCTGATGGTCACAGCCAGGTCATCTGAAGAGGGTTTATGCATGCAGGCAACACAATCATACATATTAAATAGTAGATGGATAGAAGATAGAAAGAAGATAGATAGATAGATAGATAGATAGATAGATAGATAGAAGATAGATAGATAGATAAATAGATGATAGATAGAAAGAAGATAGATAGATAGATGATAGATAGAAAGAAGATAGATAGATAGATAGATAGATAGACAGATAGGGCAAATAGATAAATAGATGATTGATAGATAGAAAGAAGATAGATGATAGATAGAAAGAAGATAGATAGATAGAGAAAATAGATAAATAGAAGATAGATGATAGATAGATAGAAAGTAGATAGATAGATAGATAGATAGATAGATAGATAGATAGAAAGAAAGAAGATAGATAGATAGATAGATAGATAGATAGATAGATAGAAAGAAGATAGATAGATAGATAGATAGATAGATAGATAGATAGATAGATAGGGCAAATAGATAAATAGAGCAGGTAGGTAGACAGATGTTTTAAAATTCTGGGAATGGTGGCACACACCTTTAATCTCAACACTTAGGAGGCAGAGAGACAGAGAGAGAGAGAGAGAGAGGGGTCTCTGTGAGTTCCAGACCAGCCTTGTGTTCCAGGACAGCCAATGCTACGTAGAGAGATCCTGTCTCAAAACACCAAGAATAAGTAAATAATTTTGGAGCCTTTCACTCCCACCATCCTTGCCACACAGATGGCTTAGAAGAGAGTGAAGATGGAATTTTCCACTTAGCTCTAAAGACGACAAAATAATGACATCATTCCTTGGCAGCGGAGGGTCATGCGAGAGCAGCGGGAGCCCCACTCCTGCCCCTTCAAAATGTATTTACTTTCAAATTTTCCAGTTAACTGAGTATGGATGCTAGAAGAAGGTCCACAGATTTGACCTCAGGTTAGAATCCCAGTCTTGTATCATCTGCTTCAGACTTCCTGCAGTTCACAAATGGATCCGAACGAAACCTAACCCAGTGAAGTCAGACAGAGTCCTGAGTTCCTTTAATCTAAGGACTGGTTTTAAGGGGAAGTTTCAGCTCCCTGGTGGTCACAGCCAGAGCATTTGGAGAGGGTTTATGACCAAAACAGCGGGGATTGGCAACCTGGCCCAAAGCGTGGACTGAACCTTCTTCAAGCAAAGACCCCTAAGAACAAACCACTCAGCGTCAGGCCAGTGTTAGAGGTGAATCCTGACCCTTGGCCTGGGACAGCTTGTATCAAGTACTGACCAGGTCCATGTGGGTGGCTGCAGACCCTGGGTTTGGGGAAACTATCGCAGGCCATTTGGGAGGAGCGCACAGGGAGTGTGAACACAGCATGTGGCAGATGAAGAATCTGAGGTAAGCTCGAGTCAGATGGATTTGAAGAAGACCGTGTGCCTAGCATTCAGCTAAAGTGAGGTTTGGATTTGGTGCGCTGACTTCCCGTGTTAATGCGAGCTCACACATACTTTAAGTCCAAATATCAGGCCTTTCCTACTTCCTCATTATCAGTGTCTCACCTCGGCTGTGGCGAGGCTGCTCACCCTCCACAGTAGTCATTACCATGGAAACGACTATTTCAGAGCCCGATATGCATCAGGTTCTGTCCAGAACGTCTTCATGCATGATCTCATGTGTTTCTTTAGGCAGCCGCATTCATCAGTCTTGTCTTCTAGAGCGTGGGGTAAAGCTTAGACAGTTTGTATGTTCTTGGTTATCTGAGATCCAAGCCTTGCTCCCTTTTCCTATAGAGGCTGGGTTCTAAAATCATTGTCATGTCATGGCCTCCTCTGCAGGTGCAATGTCTGAACTTCTCATCTCCAAGACTGGGTTCCTGCCTGGGATTTATATCCGGCAGTACCATTCCTAGGAGTGGCCTCCTGCTTTTTCTTTCTTCCTCCTAGACACTGCTTGGAGTCTCTGCTCTAGTCTCTGGCTTGGAGGATCGCACCCCCGTAACTCTCAACTCACAGTCATAACCTCTCCCCGCCATGACCATCCTTTCTCCCCGGTACCTAGATCCTTCTTAGTGACCCCTTTAACCCTTACTACTGGATTCCTTTGAGGGGTAGCTGTCCCAGCACCTGGTGGCTGATTCTGCCAACTGCTACCAGTCTCCTCCTCTTGGGTAGTGCCGAGGGAGGACAGCCTCCTTCCCGTAAGTCTCCTGACCTCTCTGTGGTGGGTATCCCCGAACTTAGAGTCTTCAGTGGTCTCCAATTAGACTATGTCCCTCTCACAAAGTCCCAGAACACTTAATTGTTACATTCTACCAAAAAGGAGGGTAGGGAGGATGTGTAATTTGTAAATCTTTATTTGCATATCTGTAATTCTATCAGGATAAATCCCACTGGACATAGGTATGTTCTATCCTTTCTATATCCAAGAAAAGGCAGAAGCTCTCTTTCTGAATAGACCATAAGACTCTCTCTCTCTCTCTCTCTCTCTCTCTCTCTCTCTCTCTCTCTCTCTCTCTCTCTCCTCCAAACACCCAACTGATTGGCTGAAGTCAAACAGGTAATTAAAGTAACTGTGCTTTTTTTTTTTTAACCAAGTGATGTAGACATGGCAACCAGAAAGAGACCAAGCCTATTTGATGGTGGCGACATTATGGCATTCCAGATGCATTTTGAAGAGTGAGCGAAAGTTCTTAAAGCCTTCAGATTGCTCTGTGTTAGATTTTCATTATGATGAGCTTAGAAACATAGCTCAGGTGGAAGAGTGCTTGCCTGGCATGTATGAAACCTTTGGGTTCGATCCAAAGCACCCCACAAAACTGATCACAGTTGGTTTACACCTGTAATTCCAGAACCCAGGAGGTGGAAACAGGAGGATCAAGAGTTCAATGAAAATTCAAGGCTAGCCTGGGCTACATGAAACCCAGCCTCAAAAAATAATGTATTGTTGATTTAAAGCTTTTGACACTCACTGAAAACTTCATATAAGCCAGGCCTTCAGATTCTACTCGCTAAGCTCTATGGCCACATGGTAGCCAGTGAGAGATGATGGAAGCTGCTCCTTGCCCCTCTGGAGTTCAGTTTTGTTGACGAGGGCACGTTAAAATCTCTACAAGACGCTTGCTTTGTTAATTGCTTGGATAGGGATCTTGGTTGTCTCACTACTCTGTGGTTTTCAGAGTAGTACTTGGCATTTAGTCAGTCCTCAGGAAAGGCTGGTTGGGTACATGAATGGCTAGATGACGGATACTTAGTGTTGGATTGCTTGACTGGGGTCTCATACTGGGCTAGACTAGAAAAGCATAAGCTATCATGCATAGAATGCATGCGCATTTGTATCATCTACTAGACTGCAAACATCCCAGTAAAGGGCAAAATCTTACACATTGCCTATGGCCAAAAAGAGCAGGAACTCACTAAGAACTCAAGGCTAAAGATGAGGGTCAATCAGCCCTTCCTGAAACCTGACAAAATATTGGTTGTTAGAAAAAAAAAATTAAAGTCTCATTTAAAATACCCCCAAGTGTTTCTCTGCTCAGTGTGGGCTCTGCATGTTAGTTGATAAATGTGTTAGCTGATGGTTTGCAGGCGTAAGATGGTCACTGTCACCAGCTTTAAGGAGCTTACGAGTGTGCGAGTGTGCGTGTTAACAGGAAAGCGAGATAGCTAGCTGGCGATAACTTTGAATGTCTCAGTGAGGATTTTGGTGGTTTAATCTGGGCGCACTCCCTGGAGGAGGAGACTGGTCTCAAGCTATTATTGAAAGCTGTAACTGTAAAACACCTCCCCCCCAACCCCTACATGGGAGGTCAGGATCTCGTAGAATCCCTTTCTATTGAGGCTTCTCTTTTCAGGCTGGATAACAACTGCTGTGGCCCTGTAGCCGCTGTGATGCTGCGGGGAGAGCACGCTCGCTTTGATGCCATTGCTGCTCCCAGTTTTGGTAATACTTAGCTGTAATGAGTAGGATCTCCCATCAGAGAGCAGACTGAGAGAAAGGAAAACCCAGCAGGGGAGGGGTTTAGATTTAATGGTCTCCCCGTGTGCCCCAGAGGCCTGTGACTGAGCCAGGACTATGAGGGGCTCTACAGACTGGGATCCAGGGGAAAGCAACATATTAAGATGTGTCAGAATTGGGGGCAGAACTGCCAGGTGCCAAGTGCTTGAGAAAGCTGGCTTTGTGAGTGTAGGCTCAGGCCACTCAGGGACAACATCCCTTCTGTCACAACCCTCTCATCCTCCCTGAAGTCCTCCACTAAGTCTCCCCTGGAGAGACTCCCACTCTCTCACCACTAACAGATTTGTCACTTAGATTTAGGGGCACACACAGGTATTCTCTTTGAAAATACAGGAGATATTGCATCTCACGGAAATATGTTGCAAGCAAACAGAACACAATTTTCTGTATCTATGAATGAAAACAGTTCTAAGCCTTTATATTTTTGGCTGTGAACCTAGACTTTAATGGCTGAGCCATCTCTCCAGCTCACTACAGATTCATAACTGAGAATGAGAGACATCGAAGGCTTCTTAGACAACACCCCCCACAAAACAAAAGGGGGGGGGGGAGAGAAACAGTCCAGATAGAAAGCCATTGGAGAGACTCACTGAAAACTGTGAAAAGACCCTGAGGGGTATTCTCTTCAAAGTAGACAGCTTCTGATGAGGAGGTGGGTGGGGGGCAGGTGGGACTGGACTCAGTTTTCTTTAAGGGAGTGGTCACTGGGAGTTTGACCGTTCTCCAGTGAGTATATGGATAACATGAATTGGACTTGGGTTTTTTTTTCCTTGGGGTGGAGGGCAATGGTGGGAGGGTGGACCTAGGAGGAGTGGAGAGTGTGATCAGGGTACATTGTATGAAATTCCCAAATAATTAATAAAAATATTATGTTTGGGAGGGGAGAAAGAAAGAAAAAGAGGAAGGAAGAAAGAAAAAGAAAAGAAGGAAAGAGAAAGAAAAGAAAGAAAGAAAAAGAAAAGAAAGGAAGGAAGGAAGGAAGGAAGGAAGGAAGGAAGGAAGAAAGAACCAATGAAGAAATCTAGCTAAAGCAAGGGCTAAGGCCCTGATCCCTCCCCTCAGCCTCAGGCTTCTGCAGAAAGTCAGGCATGGTACTCCACACCTGTAACCCTGGCCCATGAAATGCAGAGGCAGGAGGATCAAGAGTTTGGAACCAGTCAGCCAGCACTACACAAAGAGCTGCCATCTCCAGGAAGGAAAAAAAAACCTTTGCAATGCCCTGGCCAGCCTACAAACTCATCTTTAGAACATTAGAGGAAACTGAACATAGATTGAGTCTTAGGTGATATTAAGGAACAATCGTCTGTCTTCTTAGGTGTGATAATAGTTTGGGGTTTGTTTGTTTGTTTGTTTGTTTGTTTAGGGAAAATGGCATCAGGTAAGATGATGAAATGTCCTTATCGTTTTAAGCTTTGTGTTTCATGGTTAGCATAAATTAGCAGAATTAATATAGAAAAAGAGGACTAGGTAGTTCTGGGAGCTTGGAGTTGGATGAGAGTGGGCCACAGAAGTAACACTGAGGGGTCTGTTTCCTCACCGTCCAAGGGAGGGGTCTGCTCCCTCGACATCCATGGCTGCCAACATCCTTTCCCCTAGTGGGACTCCTTTACTTGACCCAGTTAGATAAGGATTTTTTTAAAAAGTAATTTATTCATTTGTATTTTATATACATTGGTGTTTTACCTGCACACATGTCTATGTGAGGGTGTCAGATCCCCATGGCATGGGAGCTGCCATGTGGGTGTTGGGAATTGAACTCGGGTCCTCTTAGAGCAGCCAGTGTTCTTAACCACTGAGTCCTGTCTCCAGTCCTATGTAATCCATTTTAACATCAGGGGCAGGGCTGACCTTTCCTGCGTGTCTCTGAGTCCGCAAAATCTCCTCTTCCTATGGAGCAGGCCACCAGCCCCTCCACATCCTGTGCTACTTTGACTCTGCTGCCTTGGTGAGCTGATAACCTTATCCTCTCTTCTCCCAGAGCTCCCCATCTCCCCGTATCCAGGGATCTGTGAAGAGGGCCTCCGAGCGGCCAGGAAGCTGACAGATTCATGATGGGTAATGACTGTGAGATTGTTTGCTGGCTGAATGCCAGCTCTGTTTTTCTCTTGCTCGTGCCATTTCCCCCACCAGTCCCAGGAACCTAGACACATGGCATATGGGAAGGAAAGGGACCTCTGAAATGAAAAGGCTCTCAGTCAGGACAGGAGTGGGTGGTCGCCTGGCTCCGTTTCCGTGTGTTTTCCCTTCACATTTCCAGAGTGGCCCCATGTGTCAGGCAGAACACAAAGTGCAGTGACATCTCTCAGGAGCAGCTAGACTCGAAGTAGAACCAAGACTTACTAGTTAGTCTGTGTCTTCAGGCCATAGACTATCAGGACCATCAGGACTTGAAGCAGAGGAAAGTCCCCTGGTCAGCAGAAAACAGTCTCTTGGTGACGATGTTCCTCCTCAAGTCTTCAGTGCTGCAAGGTCAGGAGCGCCATTTTATTACCAGTTCAGGCCTGCACTAACGTAACCTCATAAGAAACATGCATGGCAGGAAGCCACTGTAAAGTGAGCAGTAAATAAATGGTCATGGCTGTCCAGCGACCAAAATAGTCATCATTGCTGTCCAAGACACCCACCTCCTAGAATGGCATGTCGTTTGGTGAGTATGTGATCAGCCAAAAGGAGGGGCATGTATGGCGGTGGAACAGGCAGAGGAAGGGCCGTCTTCAGACGTTTAGACACTCGATACTCTCCACTGGTGTCTCTTGAGTGAACTCTTCCTGATGTGCCTTCTTTTGACAGCCATTTAACATCATTTCAAAAGAATATAGCTTCTTTGTGTTAGCCATTTTCTGCTCTCCAGAGGTGACTGCCATATTCTCAGGGAAGTTGGGTGACCTAATGGTCCCCAGGGTATTCTAATATTTCTATGCAGAGGTAGCGGGGAACATAGTTTGGCAGCCCCTTGCCTGGCTCTATGTGATGCTACAAGGGTTGTCACAGGGCTTACAAACTCCAGTACAACAGGGACCATGTATATGGATAGCATTAGTGAGTGAAGGCACTGGGTAAAGGAATAATCCCCATAGCAACTCAAGGATAATAGCAATGAATGCTCAGTGGGGCAAGGAGATGAGAGTGAGTTGCAGGGACTTTGAGGTCTTGGTAGGTCACATCTCTCACAGAGGGTCAGCTGGTCAGTTTTGGCAGATTGGGCCCTTGGGAGATGGATTTACTAATCTGAAGTTATTAGATCTGGTTTTTAATTGTTGTTATTCAAGAAAAGTTGATAGCTATTAGGACCTTTCAGGTTAAATCACCTGATGTTTGAATGTTGACCACCAACTCAAAAAAAAATTTTTTTAAAAAAAATGCTCTTCTAAAGGAGACCAAAACAAACATGTTGGGAAAGCAGAAATCTTGCCTTATAACTGTAATCATAGTGTTTGGGAGACTGAGGCAGGAGGACTACCATGAGTTTGAGGCCAGGCTGGACTATGTAATGAGTTACAGGCAGGCCTGGACCCTTTTTGGTTTACTCACACGCATAAACTAAAAGGTGTGTGTGCAATGTCCCAGTCTGTGGTCTGTAGGCCACCGCCACCCTTTTCTGTGGTTTGTGTTTGGACACACACGGCAAGGTCCTGAGCCTACCCAGTCCTACAACCTCTGGAGTGTCTTTGAGGTGAGAACCAAGAAGTTAACGTTTTAAATGTTTCTACCAAACTTTGAGGATCATTGAGACCTAGGGAATATAAAAACATCTAGTTTCTATCTCTAGGGAGCTGAAAATGTCAGTAGAGACAATTGGGAAAAAAGGAAGGGACGGGAAACTCCCATCCCGGTGGGTGGTGCACACCTTTAATCCCAGTACTCAGGAGCCTAAAATAGGAGGAAGCCAGCCTCGGCTACACAGTGACACCTTTAATCCCAGTACTCAGGAGCCTAAAATAGGAGGAAGGCCAGCCTCGGCTACAGAGTGACACCTTGGCTGGAAACAACAGCAACAAAAACAAAAGACAAACCCAGCATGATGGCTGTGAGAGTCTGGAAATGATTCTGGAGGCACATTGCAGGGAGGCAGACCTGTGAAAGACCCAGGAGGCAGATCTCTCCAGGTTGTGGGCTTGGAGCAAGATAAAGGCTAGAGTCTAGCATGATCGTGGCTAATGAGGAGCTCTTGATCTTCCTGCCCCCGTCTCCTAGGTGGCGGGACCACAGGTAAGAGCCAGGACCATTGGCCTGAAGAAACCAATGACTATTTTAATGTGGTTGGTGACCAGTGAGAGTTGGGTTGCCCTGACACCCTTTTCATGTGCTCCTTGCCCTCATCTGTCCTCTCTCTTCCCTGAGGAATCTTTATTCCCCCACTTCTTCTCACAAGCATCTGGTAGGGAATTTTGTGCTGAGATGAATACATTTGTCCTGGTTTGATTTCTAGAGTCATAATAAAGGCCGTGACCAAAAGCACTTTGGAGTGGGAAGGGTTTATTTGGCTTACACATTCCAGTTCATCCAAATAGACCATGGAGGGAGGAGAATGAAGGCAAGTGCTGGAATAGAGACCTTGTAGGAGTGCTGCTCTCCATGGCTTGCTCAACCTGCTTTCTTATAACACCCAGGACCCACAGTGAGCTAAGCCCTTCCATACAACAACAACAAAAAAAAAAAAAAAAAAGGAAAAAAAAGAAAAGAAAAAAAAAAGGCACTTAAAAATGCTTCTACAGACCTGCGCCTAGGAGCAGATCCTGGGCTCCAGCTCTCCCCACCCAACCCACACCCAGAGACAGCTTGATCCCCCAAGGAGTTCTAATACACAGGATCACAGGAAATACAGGGACAAAAAAATGTAGCACAGACTGAAGGAAAGGCCAACCAGAGACTGCCCCACCTAGGGATCCATCCCATCTGCAGACACCAAACCCAGACACTATTGCTAATGCCGAGAGGTGCATGCTGACAGGAGCCTGGTATGGCTGTCATCTGAGAGGCTCTGCCAGCACCTGACTAATACAGATACAGATACTCACAGCCAACCATGGGACTGAGCCTGGGGACTCCAATGGAAGAGTTAGGGGAACGACTGAACAAGCTGAAGGAGATGGCAATCCCACAGGAAGAACAAAATCAACTAACTGGACCACCCAGAGCTCCCAGGGATTAAACCACCAACCAAAGGGTACACAGGGAGGGGCCCATGGCTCCAGCTGTATATGTAGCAGAGGATGGCCTTATCTGACATTAATGGGAGGGGAGGCCCTTGGTCCTATGGAGGCTTGACGCCCCAGTGTAGGGGATGCTAGGGCAATGAGTTGGGAGTAGGTGAGTGTGTGGAAGAGCACCCTCATAGAAGTATGGGGGAGGGGAGATGGGGGGTTTTCAGAGGGGAAACCAGGAAGGGGGTATCACTTGAAATGTAAACAAATAAAATGGCTAATAGATAATTTTATAAATGTCTCCGCAGGCCAGTCTGGTGAAGCATTTTGTCACTTGAGGTTCCCACTCCTCAGGTGACTCTAGCTTGTGTGAAGCTGGCATAGAAACTAACCCACACAGCATTCAAAGGAGGTAAGACAAGGGCTTTTCTAAATGGATATCACTAATCACTGGGGATGACCAAAGGGAGAGTTTGAAGAAGATGTATATGGTCAGAGAAGATTGACTTTAATCAAACTGCTTAGACTATTGAAGACAAGTCTGTCCCTCCTCTGCCTTCACCATCCAGAACAGAATGCCCAAAAGATAGTAAAAAAAAAAAAAAGAAAATAATTTTAGGTACTAATTTCCTATGTGATGCTTTTTAAACAGAAGGTGGGGTCAGAGACAGGAGGCACAACAGAGACAGGCCATGGCAGTGCGTTCTGCTCGGCGTCTCACTCAGCGCCTACTATGTTCATTTAACTACATTTCTTTTTCTTTTTCTTTTTTTTTTTTTTTTTTTTTTGGTTCTTTTTTTCGGAGCTGGGGACCGAACCCAGGGCCTTGCACTTCCTAGGCAAGCGCTCTACCACTGAGCTAAATCCCCAACCCTACTGTGTTCGTTTAGATGCCACATACACATAGTCTCTTTGGTGACCTGAAAGTGGGTATTAAATGTTCCCTTTTATAGATAGGGAAACCATCTCCTGCTTTCCATTACATCACAATGACCCAAGCAAGAGAAAGAGGCAGGACATTAAAAAGTTAACCCGAAGCCAACCCCTGGGCACTTGGGTCTGGACAACTCCAGAAGAAAGTACCTGAAGAGATAAAGGGAAACCTAAATAAAAGGGTCTCCCTGAGTGGGTAGGACTTATTCTCCTGGGCCAAGTGTTTGCAGGAGACTTCGAATATAAAACAAGCCCCTTCCACAAAGCCTTGCAGTGATTTAGAGGCTCTGTAATCTGTTTGGCTGGGTCTGCCTAAGATGAGGTGCTACAAAAAAACTGACATTTTCTTGGGCACTGGTGCATTTAATCAACTGGGTGCGTGTGTGTGTGTGTGTGTGTGTGTGTGTGTGTGTGTGTGTGTGTGTGTGTATCCTCTCCTGCTCTCAAGCCACAGATCATGATGCCTGCCATTTCAGAAGTAGAGACAGGAAGATCAGACATTCAAGGTCATATTTTGACCCATAGTGAGTTTGAGGCCAGCCTGAGCTATAGAGTCTGTCTATAAAAACTAAATGCAAACATCCACATAAAAAGAAAGTGGGCACTAGACCCTCTCTGGCTCAGACTGCTTACCTGAAGGACTTGAAATCTCTTCTCATTCAGAGTGACACTCATATGTTTGTGGGCCTGTGTTGTTGAGACCTTCTGAGCTTACTTCTTTGTAATTCCCCATGATCATCAAGTGGTTACCAAACTTGGTGTGGTGTCCTTCCTCCTGGACACCAGTTTCTCCTGTCAGAGAAAAGCTTTGCTTGCTATGTAGCATAGAAGCTGCCCCCATCTCCCTGGAAGATGCTCATACCTCTGTTGGGCTCTTAAAGCCACCCTGCTCACTAACGCTCATGATAGGATCCGATATGAGGTCTCCTGCCACGGTGGAATCTGATCTACGCCCTCCCACACTTCTGGTGACAGCTTCTTCCAGCTCACTGCTGCTACCCTCCAAAAGAACCTGGCCCAGTTGGCCCTGGCTCTATGCTAGGAGAGAATCTGGGTATTATCAAACTATGCCCATTTGAGATGCACACAGTGAACATGACCTTTCCTTCCTTGATGGGCTTCTTTTCCTTCTGGGATACTGGGAGTTTGGAAGGAGGCCACTGATACCCAGGATCTAGGTTTCTGGGCCTGGGGAAAAAAATCATCAGTGGATCTAGTCATTAGTACCCAGGAAAGCTTAAGGCCAACACAGCTTCTAGGAAATGAGCTCCTATTTGCCCCACTGGACCAAATGTGTAAGAGCTATGCAGCTACGTCACGCAGTGTGGGGTCCTTGCCACATCTATTTTGTAGTAGCAGTGCTGGCAGACAGCCTCTGTTTCCTATTGACACCTGACATACACTAAGCCTTTTCAAACTCAGTACACCGTACACAGCCAAGGGCACATCATGTACTGTGCTTTCCTCAAGTTTTCAAACATCCCGCTTAGAACTGTTCAGGGATCATGGGAAGTTTAAAAAGTCCATATTCCCAAAGCCAAGTTCTCACGAACCAGGAGGTTGAGGAGAGACTTCCCTGCTGTCCAGAATTATTAAAATGAGAAGCTTCGAAGGATTTGGCAAATTAAACAGGCAAACCAACCAGAGAGACAGCCAAATGCTTAAAAGCATTTCTTTCTCTTCCACAAGACCTGTGTTTGATTCCCAGGACCCAAGTCAGGTGACTCACAAACCCCTGTAACTCCAGCCTCTGGGGACCCAATGCCCTCCTCTGGCCTCCACAGGCATGTACATGTACATATACATACTCATACATATATAAAACTCTTTAAAACATGCAAACAGCATCTTCAGGGAGAGCAGCAAAGTGGGACACAGAGCAACATGGGGAGGAGAGTGTCCCTGAGAAACCAGCCCCTCCCAAACAGAAGGGCCACTGGGTCAGAGGCCTGAGGTGATCAAATAATCAGGAAAGCTCTGTCCCAACACATACGAAGAGACTGGGACCTTAACCACATTCTAGAACCAGTCAGCCGGAAAGCAAGCAAACAAACAAACAAACAAATGTCTGATAGGAGTCGAAGAAGACACCAACAGAGCTATTCCATTGGCCTTCAAATCAGGGTCCCCTCTGGATCCAGGAAGACCCTGCCTGAGTCCCACCCAACATCCTGTGTGAGGCCCTGAGTCTTGCTTACTTAGCTCTTCATACTTCTGCATTTGTAGGTTTTCCTTCAGCTCTATCTCCACTTTGACAGGAACGCAGACTGCAGCATTTCCCTCATCTCCCTTCCCATCTCTCCTTTTATCTCCCCTACCCTCTTAAATGTGCTTATATGAGGCAGCCATGTGTGGAGGGGGGCAGGGATAGCAAGAACATGTACACATCAAAGGCCATCAGAACCCGTGTGCTTTTTCAGCTGACTCATCACCAGTCTGCAGTGGAGCATCCCTCCCTCACCTCCTCCCATCCTCCAGGTCTCTCAGTGTCCACAGAGGACACAAAGAGGAGTAGCCATCTTCTCACTGCCATGAGGAACAAACTCTTGGGGTCTTACCTCTGTCCAGTGTCATTCATTAGTTCTTTCTTTCTTCCTTTTTTTAAAAAATATTTTATTTATTTCTTATAGGTATATAAGTACACTGTAGCTGTCTCCAGACACACCAGAAGAGGGCATCCGATCCCATTACAGATGGTTGTGAGCCACCATGTGGTTGTTGGGACTTGAACTCAGGACCTCGGGAAGAGCAGCCAGTGCTCTTAACCGCTGAGCCATCTCTCCAACTTCTCATTAGGTCTTTTCTAACACACGTGAAGTCTCCCTCCAGGAGAGCAATTTTGGTGCTAGTTTATGGATGGCACCCCATTCACCCAGCCTTCCCTGTGCCTGCAGAGAAGCCCTGGAGGCACCGCCAGGGACTCTCAGGATCCTTCCAGAACCAAAGGCTGAGTCACTTGCCAGAGCCCAGCTTTGAGAATGTATGGTTCCTGCTTGCCAGGTCTGTGAGACTGGAAAAGGCAGGCAGAACTGCAAGGTTAAGAAATAGGGTGGGCTCAGCAGGGCTTCTCAAAACTTCTACTTCCAGGATCTGCCTCCACAGAGGACCTCAAGAATGCATTCCATCATTCAGTTCCTCATCCGGTGGGAGTTTGCCCTGTCGATTACCTTCTCTGAACCTGAATGATAATTATTATTATTTTTTTTTTAGCTAGGGCTAAAATATCCACTTGAAAAGAGCATGGAGTGTTCAAAGCACATTGTGTATCTTCATAAAAACAGACCATATCCCTGTGTAACAAATAAATATACAAATAAATAAGATAATGTGATCAAGGCAATTTCTCAGAGAATTTTGTAAGTAGTCATTATGATCAGTGTCATTATTTTCATTAAGTGGATCTTGGAGATGCTACCAACTTTTTATGTCCCTTCTTCTAAGTACCAAGAAGTGGCATATTGCAGCAGAGAGGGGGGCTCTGGGGTCGTCCTTGGAAAGGACTTGGAACCCTGGTCTGTGTGGAGATGTGGGTAAACCTGCCTGGCTACCTCTGTTTCGTCACTAGTATGCAGGTGCTCTGGGAAGAGATAGTATATAATATTTACTTCTCAGGGTTGCAATAAGAATTTGGAATCATGTCTGTACAGTGCTGGGACAGATAGATACCAAACAAACAAAATCTAAATTTTGTTTTCCTTCAGCATTTTGATTCACTATTGCCCACCTTCACCCTTTGTCTTGGGTCTCTCCTTTTCCTTCCCTCTTCCTCTTCCTCCTCCTCCTCTTCCTCCTCCTCCTCTTCCTCCTCACCCTCTTCCTCCTTCTCCTCCTCTTCCCCCTCCTCCTCCCCTCCTCCTCCTCCTCTTACTCCTCCTCCTCCAAACTTCCCTATAGAAGCAGCTCCCTATAGAATGCATATAATGGCATTTCTTGTGTCAGAGTACTCAGCAGACCCAGGTTCTGAATGAGAAATAGGTTGAAAACCAGACTTGAAGGCAGACTTGACCCTGAGAAGGAGGCAGGGCTATGCTCTGGGGCGGAGGCATCAAGTGACCTTGCTTCTTTTCTGACCTTGAGCCACTCTGCAACTGGAGTCTGCTGCAGAGCATTCAGAAATCTTCCCTCAGGATGGTGGCTGGTCCTGGCTGCTGACTGACTGGCATGGGGACTGGAATCTGACCAAGAAAATAATCCATTCTATGGCTCCCCTTGTTGGTGCCGAATCTAGAATTAGAGTCAGCCCTTTGGGTTACAGACTGTTTTCTTAGAAGGGCTGTTTTAGAAACGAGAATCATCTTCTGGGGATACTATTTAGCCTTAACAGCTTAGCCTGGGTTACGATATTTTGGATTGTGCCAGCACAGAATCATAAAAGGACTTTTCCCTACTGTTAGACCCCAACTGAAAAACAAAATAGCTTTTGTATTTCAAGCCACTTGAATTTCAGACTGGAATGTATTCTGCCACCTTCAGACTTGGACTAGAAACGTACAACAGTTCTGGATCTCCAGCTTGGTACGCATTTAGTGGCAATGTTGTGTTGTGCTTTTGTTTTTCAGTTCTAGAAATCTGACCTAATATCTCATGCGTACTAAGTAATTGCCCCACCCCCACTGAGGCACACTCTGAGATATACTAACTGTACATCTGTAGTGTCTGAGACGTCACAGCCTCCATTATCAAATAGTTATGTCCTTGTTATAAATCCCCAGTACCCTTTCCATTCTGCCTTTCAGCCCTTTCCTGTCTTTTCTGTCTCTATGCTCACACCCATACCACACTTACTGTTTCTCTGAAGAGCCTTGACTAATATTAACATGTCACCATTATATTTAGAAATACATATCTCAGTGTGCTGTCTAGTCTTGTGCCAACTTGACACACAAACCAGAGGTATCTGAAAGAAGAGAACCTTGCTTGAGAAAAAGGCCTCCATAAGGTCAGGCTGTAGGGTATTTTCTCAATTACTTATTGGTGGAGGGAGATGGCTGTGCTCAGCCTATTGTGGGTGGCAACCTCCCTGGGCTGGTCTATAAGAAACCAGGCTAAGTAAGCCAAGGAAATAAGCCTGGAAGCAGCACCCTCCACGGCCTCTGCATCTGTTTCTGCCTCCGGGTTCCTGCCCTGCTTGAGTTCCCATCCTGATTTCCTCCAACAAAGGACTGTGATCAGGAAGTGCAAGCCAAATAAACCCTTGCCTCCCCAACCTGCTTTTCGGATATAGTGTTTCATTGCAGCAACAGGAACCCAAAGGAAGTCACTGAGATAGTAACAAAACGATGTCTGATGTTTGCTTCAAATTAATACTGGGGTGGAAAGCGGGAAGAGACGTAGATGTGATCAAACTATCTACCATTAAGAGACGGAAACAGGGTGTCCTTATGCTGTTCTCTCTAGCTTTGAATATGATTCAATATTCTTTACTAAAAAAATTAAAAGATGGAAAAAATTACTCTCTGGTGGGTTATTTTATATAACAAAAGTAGAGGTAACGGAGGTTACTTTTATTAGTAACAATGTCTATAGAATCACTTGACTATATGTAGATAAAAAATAATACATCTTAAAATTCATGACTGGAGAAGAGCTTCAGTGAACCCAATGCTTCAAGATAAACGTAGACTCGTTGGAAACACCAGTGACTCCTAGTCAGCACTGACCTGGAGTCTTTGATGCAGTAACACGATGAGAAGAAGAAACTGGAGCAAGAGAAGATTGCGAATAGATAACGAAATTGATGTTGTTGCAGACAGTGTTGCAAGCCTAGATAATTCGCATACTCTAGAACTGCAGGGATAAGATTCAAAAGCCAGCACTGGCAGTAACTGGTCAGTTAATAGGAGATGCAGCCAAGCACAGTGCATAGCAGAAGCAGAAACTGCAGGGCAGGTTGAACCAAATCATCTTAAGGTGGACAGACTTTGATGAAGAAAGTTACGGGACCTGACAGAAGGGTATTAGACCTAATTAAAACCGTAATACTGCTTTCCCCCAAGATTCAGTGCTTCTGACCTAAGTTCTACAGACTTCTGTGGAGCCGGACTGACAAAAATGATGAGTTTTCAAAGCTTTTAAAACAGCTTGAGAAGAACAAGGGAAGAGAGGCTCAAGAGGTGGCTCTGCGGCTGAGAGGACTTTACTGCTCTTGCAGAGGACCCGAGCCTGACTCCCAGCACCCAAGTCAGTGGCTCACAATGGCCTGCATCCCCGGTTCTCAGGATATCCGATGCCTCCGCTCTCCGAAGGCTCCTGTACTCACATACTTACACCCCCACATAGGCTTACAGCTATACACATAATCCAAATTAATATATACTACATACTTAAATTTTTATAGGATAAGGGATAGGCTTACTTTTGTTTTACTATATATTAAAGTTCATTTTCAAATAGTAAAATATTAGAAATGAGATTATAAAAGCTATGGAACATATTAGGGATCCTAGAAGTAGTCTCAATAAAAACATTAAAATTTGATAATTATTCAGATAATAGACAGATAACAACAGATTGTTCATGAATGGAAGAACGGATGCTCCCTGGGAGGAAAATGAAGTTAGAGACTCACTTCTCACATTCACAAAAGTAAATTCCCAAAGAATTTCAACCCTAAAAGTAGAAAACAGTGCTGGTATATGTGGGGGAGGGGTCTTGGGAAATCACTACGGAAGGGAATAGCTCTCTTCTGTAAATAGAGAACATAAGGCGCAAAGGGGTGAAATCAGAAAACTATGGGGCTGGAGAGATGGCTCAGAGGTTAAGAGCACCAACTGCTCTTCCAGAGGTCCTGAGTTCAATTCCCAGAAATCACATGGTGGGTCACAGCCATGTGTATTGGGATCTGATGCCTTCTGGTGTGTCTGAAGACACAGTACTCATACACATAAAATAAATAAGAAAATTTTTAAAAAAGAAAAACTATGAATTAAAGCCTAATTAAATTTTCTGTGTGATAAATGACCCCACTCAACATTACGGGCTGAGTCATAAGCCATGGTTCACATTTGTGACATGTGGTAACGCATAAATGGCCCATATAAAAACATGCAAAACAGACCTGAAGTGACAAAACCAGTTCAGAACTTATATAGAGGATTTGAATGGTTCATAAAGAAGAAACCAAAACAAGTAAAAGGTGGGGGGGGTCCCTTGGAACCAATCATAAACAGGTTGACAGAAACTATCAAGTCTGGCCACAAGGAGACAGGAAATCTAAAATGCAACTAGTTTAGAGCTAAAAATTCTGGATATGACCTTTCCACGATCTATCTCTTTAAAAATGCATCCATAGCTTTCTGAGCTGACAGCGCTCCTGCAAACTTGGCGAACGTTCCTAAGATGCGCCAGACATTCTGCAAGAAATGTGAGAAGCGCCAACCCCATGAGGTGACACAGTACAGGAAGGGCAAGGACTCTCTGTGTGCCCAGGGAAAGCGGCGTTTTGACAGGAAACAGAGTGGCTATGGTGGGCCCGTTTTCTGCAAAAGAGGCTAAAACTACAAAGAAGATGGTGCTGAGACTGGAGTGCATTGAGCCCAACTGCAGATCTCAGAGGATGCTGGGTATTAAGAAATACAAGCACTTTGAACTGGGAGGTGACAAGAAGAGAAAGGGCCAAGTGATCCAGTTTTTTTAAGCCGATTTTGTTATGAAGACAATAAAATCTTGACCTTTCAAAAAAAAATGTATCCATAGCTGGCAGTGGTGGCAAACACTTTTAATCCCAGTACTCCAGAGGCAGAGGCAGATGGATCTTTGATTTTGAGGCCAGCCTCATCTACAGAGTGAGTTCTAGGACAGCCAGTGCTATATAGAAAACCCATGTCTTGGAAAAAAAACAAAAAAAGGTGAACGGTTGGAAGCAAGAAGGCAGACTGGATGCAAGAAGATATTGCAATACAGAAATTTGGATATATACAATCTCTGGGGGGGTGTTATAATTCTTTCCCTTAATGGACAGTTCTAGAGTGAGTTCTAGGTAGGAATGATCCAGCACAGAGACTGAAAGTAATTGGCTCACAAACAACAAAATTCTGGAAAAAGCGGAAGTATGGGCATCAAAGCACAGAAGTCGAAGAATTTGTGAGCTGTACAGTAAGTAGAACAGTCTAGGAAAGATGCTAATTGGTTATGTGGGTGCAAGGGGTTCGAATCAGCTTTGATTAAAAAAGCAAGTTAAAGGGACTGGCACTGCAGCCCCTGCCCTCCCTGAGAGGCCTCTATCATACTATTGCAGCACCGCGTGAACTCTAACCTACCTAGAGAGTCCTAATAGTGTGAAATTCCGGAAGATGAAGTGAATTTCCCAACCAACACCCTGTGGTGCCTGCCCCATCGAGCGCTGTAGACTTTCTTGGGCCAGGTGGTATTTACTTGTTTGCGATCAGCCGCCGCCTTTCAGACAGCTCCCATCACATCAGTGTTTTTCAAGATAGTGTAATTAGCTTAGCTTAGCTTCTGTTGTGGCACAGAACGCTGGTCTGCGCTGCTGGTGACTAGCTCTGTAACCTTCTAAGTAAGTGACATAATTTCTAAGCGGCTGTGCTTCTGCTTCACAGAGTGGTTAACAACACCTCTAGCTCATGAAATGTATCCCCAGAGAGGCTAAAGTTCAGACTTAGCCTGGAGATGCAAACTCTGTTTGGAATGTCTCCTGTCAAGCGCTGTAATCACGCCAGACTCCCGGGACTAGCTCCTATCATCTCCGAACCCGCCCCACCCCGCCACTCCCCACTGCCGCTGCCCGCTCCCCAACCCCCCCCCCCCCCCCCGCCAGTCACAAAGCTCCTCACTTTTCTTCTGTCCAAAGTCGGTTCCTTTAGGGCATGCTTCTCAGACATTTGAGATCTTTCACACATGCCTAGGGCTCCCCTCAGCACTGTCTTCTCTCTTCTCTCTTCTCTCTTCTCTCTTCTCTCTTCTCTCTTCTCTCTCTCTCTCTCTCTCTCTCTCTCTCTCTCTCTCTCTCTCTCCCTTTCAAACACACGTACTGGCGCGCGCGCGCGCACACACACACGCGCGCGCGCACACACACACACACACACACACACACACACGCAAATGCACACTCACCTGTCTGGAGAGAGTGGAGGGGACCAGGATGGCAGCATAGGTGAGTCTGTTTGGTGCTCGGGGGACATGCTTCTCCCTTCTCCGACTGGGTTTCCTAATCCTCCTCCGCCACAGTCCCACCCAGCTCCTCAGCCCCTCCCCTCAGTATCCCCTGTCTAAAGAGTGCCACTGAGTCTCACTCTCACTCCACCCTCCTCTGCAGGAGCCAACCATCAAGCAGCAGTCTCTGGACTAGAAATCCAAGAGCATAAAACGCTCCGCCGAGCTGCCGCATCTGCTCCTGCCTGCGCTCACCCTCTGGTGGGAGCCGAGAGCGGTGGGAACACACGGCTTAGCTGGGCTTTCCAATTCCTGCAGGCGACGCCCATGGTCCTGGATGGCACCTTCAAGACAACTTAGGGAGGTCTACTCTCTCCAGTTCCAAAAGAAAGTTTGGACAAAGTGAATTTGGGGTGCATTTGGGAGATGGCAGCTGCTTCCTCTGTGTCACCTCTCAGAAGCCCCTGCCTCCAACCCACTCCAACCTTCCCACACTGACACCCAGCTCCCAGTCCCTCTTTTTCTTTCTTTGGTCCCTGAGCCTCTCTGGGGTCAGGGATGTTGGTCCTGTTCCCTTCTCCTTTCATTGTCCTTTCCATCTGTCTGCTGAGCTGTCTCACCTGTTTCTACTTTCACCCCATCGTCACCCCTCACCTCCCTTCTCTCCACCTCTAAACCTTTCTCTCTCATTCCATTTTATCTATCAAAGTTCTTACTTGCACCCATACCTCCATCCACCTTCCCCTCCTTCTCTCCCTGAAATTCTAACTATGAATTCTGAGCCTTCTTGGACTGCCACCCCCTCCCCTGGGGGCACCCTGCCTGTCCCCAATGCTACCACACCGTGGCTAGGTAGGGATGAAGAGCTAGCCAAGGTGGAGATCGGTATCCTAGCTACTGTCCTGGTTCTGGCCACAGGAGGCAACCTGGCTGTACTTCTGACTCTGGGCCGCCATGGCCACAAGCGCTCCCGCATGCATCTGTTCGTGCTGCACTTGGCCCTGACCGACCTGGGCGTGGCGCTTTTCCAGGTACTGCCTCAGCTGCTCTGGGACATCACCTACCGCTTCCAGGGCTCTGACCTCCTCTGCCGGGCTGTCAAGTATCTACAGGTGCTCAGCATGTTTGCTTCCACTTACATGCTGCTGGCCATGACACTGGACCGGTACCTGGCTGTCTGTCACCCTCTTCGAAGCCTCCGGCAGCCCAGCCAGTCTACCTACCCTCTCATTGCTGCTCCCTGGTTGCTGGCTGCCATCCTCAGCCTCCCTCAAGTTTTCATTTTTTCATTGCGAGAGGTGATCCAGGGCTCAGGGGTGCTGGACTGCTGGGCAGATTTCTACTTTTCCTGGGGCCCGCGGGCCTACATCACCTGGACCACCATGGCTATCTTTGTGCTGCCGGTGGCGGTGCTCTCAGCTTGCTACGGCCTCATCTGCCACGAGATCTACAAGAACCTGAAAGTCAAGACCCAGGCTGGCAGGGAGGAGAGGAGGGGCTGGCGGACTTGGGATAAGTCCTCATCTTCTGCAGTTGCTACTGCAGCCACGAGGGGGCTACCTTCCCGGGTCAGCAGCATCAGTACCATCTCCAGGGCAAAGATCCGAACCGTGAAGATGACCTTTGTCATCGTGCTGGCCTACATTGCTTGCTGGGCACCTTTCTTCAGTGTCCAGATGTGGTCTGTGTGGGATGAGAATGCCCCCAATGAAGGCGAGTATGTGTGGTGTGTGAGGTGGTGGGAGTCGCGAGATAGCGGGAGTCAGTGCTTGCTTGTCTTAGAGCATCTTCTGCTGCTGTAACAAGTGCCCACCTAACACAAAAAGCACAGAAGTTGATTTCTCACTGTCCTAGAAACTGGGAGGTCTGGGAAGGCTATTCTTGAAAGTGGGGACTCTCTGAAGATTTCCAGGATGGTAAAGGGCACCCCTGAAAGTGCCCAAACTGGTTTCTTTCTGTAGTGGTCATACTCTTATTGGTAACAAACATTTCTATTTCTTTTTTTTTTTTTTTTGGTTCTTTTTTTTCGGAGCTGGGGACCGAACCCAGGGCCTTGCGCTTCCTAGGTAAGAGCTCTACCACTGAGCTAAATCCCCAGCCCCACATTTCTATTTCTTGCTAACTCATTACTATATCAATTCTTAAGCCCCTAAGTTCTAATCAGTTTCCAAAGGTCTCACCTGAAAGTACCATTGGCAGAGGACTTTGAGGACTCTGTTCCTAATACGAGAATTCTGGGGACAGACATTCAGACCACAGTCTTGCCCAATAAGGTCCTGTCCAGCCCACTAAGGCTATGTTGAATGAATATCAATTATGTGGATTTCTTGATTTAAAAAAAAATTTATTAGGTATACAATGTTCTGCCTGCCCAGCCAGAAGGGGGTGCCAAATCTCATTATAGATGGTTGTGAGCCACCATGTGGTTTCTGGGAATTGAACTCATAACCTCTGTAAGAGCAGGCTTAACCTCTGAGCCATCTCTCCAGCACAAATCTCTTGATTTTTAAATTTTGGTTACTTGTTTAACAATTTTAAAATACCGTGTGCCGCTACGGAAAGACAACGATTGTTCAGGAACAATGCAGAGATTAGCATGGCCCCTATGGGAAAGAGGTTTTGGTGTATTTGCTCAGCCAACTTCTATCATGCTACATGAACTTGGGAATCATAGACTAACAGATCTGAAAGGGGTTTCAAATAATCCAGTGCAGGGTGGCAATGTTGGGTATGGGAACTGCCTTCTCTCTGGGTGCCCTTCCCTTCTGTGTCTGGACATAGCTTTGTGGCTCTTTCTCAACAGCCACCTCTAATTAGTTAGGGCTGGCATATGACAGCACTTAGGTCTCAAATTCAACTCCATCATTCTGTCACTGGGGTAAAGGAGGCACAGAAAGGATCTGTGACTTGCCCAAGGCCACTCAGCCAGGGGGTGACAGAGTAAGGAGTAGAGAGCCCAATCTTTCAGATTTTCCCAGTCTTTCTTTCTTTTTCTTTTCTTTCTATCTATTTTATTTTATGAGTACAGATACTTTGCCTAAATGTTGGTGGCCAATGTGTGTACTTAGTATCCACAGAGGCCAGAAAAGGCCATTGGCTCACCAGGAACTGGGGTTACAGATGGTCGTGAGCCACCATGTGGGTGGCGGGAATGGAACCCAGGTCCTCTGCAAAACTAGTCTCTTTCTTTCAACCTGCACCTTGCCTACAACCCTGGTTCTTAACTTGGATCTACAAAGAGAGAGGCTTTCCCCTTATCTGAAAAACAAAGATTCTTCAAAAGAAAATTGTTAGCTCTACCTGGTACCAGAAAATGAGCAGTCAGCATCCTCCTGAGCTTCAGATGCTGCGGGAGGCTCAGGCTGGCCTTGGAACTACTGCGCGGCCCCGGCTGACGTCGAACTTTTGATCCTCCTGGCTCTGACCCCTGACTGCTGGGAATACAGATGTGTAACACCATGCTTGGTTTTTGTCTTTAGTCTGAACAGGAAGGTGTTTGCAAGTTTTTCTGTAAGCAATGAGCATATTAAATCCAACTTACTATTAAGGATGTTAGCCAAGGCCAGACTAGCAGGAAGGGCTTCTTGGTACCAAGCATGTGGATCTGCATGGTGTTATGGAGTGACTTTCCCTACAGTGCCTCTGAGTAACTTGGAACTCAGAGCGGCCTCAAAGCTGCTGTTCCAAGACGCCACTGCTAGTAGACAATAGCCAGTACTTGAAACAGGTGGTTTATGGGCCAACTTTATCTGGTACACGGCTTTTCTCCCAACAATTACAGTCTCGCCAATGACGCCAAGGATGAGGTAGTTTTTGCCCTTTATTGAAGGATGTGTGGGAAGATGAATTCTATTCTCTCCATTAGTTGGTGTGATTTAGCCCTTTTGCCTGAAGCACCCACCTTTATTATTAGAGTGTCCCTAATACATTGTCTGCGTAGACAGCGCGTACGTAGACAGTGATTTCCTGTGGCTGAGGGCCTCTCTGACCCAGCAGTGCAGAAACAAAACACTGCCCTACAATGTGCTCCCAGAAAAATAAAAGCTACAGGGCAATATAAGAGCTTTAGAATCATTTGTTCGGTACACCCCATCCTCCCATGGTTTTTGGTTAGATCTGTCTCTGTCTCCCGCTTAGTTGAATTTGCGCCTGGACTGGGTGCAGCGGATCTTCCCATAAGGCCTGAGAAGTAGAACTTCCATGGAATCCCATGTTTCCTCATGGCACATCCTCAGCCCCTATACCCTGCCTGGCTCAGATGGACCAAAACAGGCTTCCTAAGTCCACTGAGGCCAAATGGCTTTGGTTTCTTCCCCTATGACTTGTGCCTTTTATTGAATGTTCCTACCCTATGCCCTCGTGTGTGTGTGTGTGTGTGTGTGTGTGTGTGTGTGTGTGTGTGTGTGTGTTTGTCCCAGAGGTAGCCATATCCAGAGCACACAGGAGGGAATCACTCATGGTTGTCTTGAAGCTCTTGCGGTGGACTACTGGGTAAACACATGAGCTAGACCTTTGGTGTTAGTGGTGGGAGCTCTGGTGAGGCCCAGAATTTCTGCTTTAGAGGCAGAAGGCATGGAGTGGCAGTTCTTGTTGACCGTGTCAGAAGAACTGGAAGGTCTGCTTGTGAGTTTCCTTCCAGGTCTGCCATTGCTTGAAAAAACTTCCTACTTCTGTGAAGTATGCCAGCTGTGCCATTGCACGAATGTGTGCAGCAGGAGGCCAGGGTCATCCTAGCAGCTCTCCTGTGTTGTGGGAAATAATTCCGTTAAACTCTGGGAAGAAAATTGCCTCTGAAAGGGATCTCATTGGACTTTTCCACCTGCACAAGCTGGTGATCACATGTTCAGTGACCAAATGACAGAAAGACCAAGACTAGAAAGAAGAAGGAGGAGGTGAACCACAGGGCCCCGAGAAGCCATTATCCATAACACAAGTGAGAGCCAAATAGAGGGCCCTGAATTTGTTTATTTTCCCTGGGTATGGAATAGATAGTGTCTCATCCTAAATCTATATCCATTAGGGCCAAGGTCTTTCAGCCTTGTGTTTAGACCCCATATGGAGTCATACAGGTGAATTTGGAGATTGAAAAAAATCTCGGTGAGAGCGAAGAATTTCTGAATATGCAGTGATGGAGGATTTATTCAAAACCCAACCCGAGGTGTTTCTGGCAGTGATCACCTGAGTTGCATCCTGCAGGTCCACTGCAGCCTTGGTTCTAAATGAACAACACGCACACGTCATACTGTGCATGCCGTGGTGCCAGATAATGCCAAGGAACGCTGCGCAAAGCACCTCAGCTCAGAGCCAACGCTGCTGCGCGTTACAAACGGCACTGGTTTTACCACATGCACAAGCTGCTTGCTCTTGTAGAAATACTGACATAACAGTAGCAAGATTACAGTTTTGAAGTAGCAATGAAAATGATTTTATTGTGTTGAGGGTCACCACAACACGAGGGACTGTATTGAAGGGCCGTGGCACTAAGGTTGAGAACCACTGAATAAGGTGAAGGCTTGCACGAGGAGGCAGATAAAAATGGCTGAAATTATCCAGCTGAGAGCTGAGTGTCTTTGCAGTGATACATTTATCCCACCCTTTCTGCGGGGCAGGAATTCACACGACATTCCGTGGGGTCCTAAGGCTCAGAGTCTCTCACAGGTAAGCAGTCACGCTAGCATCAGCCAGGTCTATAACGATCTGAAGGCTCAGCTGGGAGAAATCCGCTTTCAAGTGTGCTTGCATACGGGTTGGCTGGCAGGCCTCGGTGCATAGGCTGGCCATGGGCGTTGCTTCCTTGCCTCTCCACAGGCCCCCTTGCAGCCTGGCTTCCCCCAGAGTGAAGGAGTTTTACAAGTTCCATCCCAAGGTCTGCTGATCTCTTGCTTTGGGCCTGAGGCAAAGGAGAAGAACAGAGGGCATTGGCAAGAATGCTTTGTAGAATGTAGAACAAACCAAAATCTCTCTAAAACTTTTCTTTTTTTTTTTTTTTTTTTTTTTTTTGGTTCTTTTTTTTCGGAGCTGGGGACCGAACCCAGGGCCTTGCGCTTCCTAGGTAAGCGCTCTACCACTGAGCTAAATCCCCAGCCCTTCTAAAACTTTTCTAACAACCGACTTGGCATGCATTGCCTTGGCTAATCTTTGGATTGGAATGTTTGAGCTCTAAAATCTTTGTTTGAGTTACTGACTTGAGTTCCATGTTAAAAAATAACCAGGGGAGGAGGTTTAGTGGGTAAAGTGTTTACATAAGAACACGAGGACTTGACTCTCCAGCATCCATGAAAAAAGACTGGTGGGGTGGTGGGAGCCATGCTGGGTCAGGAAGAGAATGAATAATTATTGTCTGGCCAAGTCTAGCTAATCAGTGGGCTCCGGGCTCAGTGAGATGTCATGTGCTAAAACAAAGAGTAATATGGAGAGTGATAGAGGAGGAGGATGGACATGAACCTCTGACCTCCACACATGCGCCTGTATACACACATGCACATGCATATACACTGCACATACATGCATCAAAAACATTAGAAGAAAATATCATTGAGTGAGTTTTGACCTGGGATTGGGATCGAATTTCCAACAATATCTGAAATGTCCTTACATAGTTTTCTGTTACTTTGTATCACATATTCATACAAAGCGACGTTCTCAGCATTGACTATTGTACATTCAAAGCACTGTCAACTCTGAGAAACGTTGAAAATGCTCTGCGTTCTATAATATCAAACATTTGGCTTGGATATGCTTACATGAGAACAAGCAGGCAGAGCTATACCATTGGCATGAAAACTTGTTTTAGTCTTTAGTAAACATGTACCGAACGGTTGTTTTAAAATGAATGTCTTGAGCCACAGAGATCAGTAGCTACATCTTATGACAGAGAAACCCAGAAAGTCTGCACTGTAATTTCAGTGGCAGATATTTTAAAGAGCAAACATTGTGAAGGGATCAGACCCGCCACTCCACCCCCTGAAAGTCCATAGCAGCAACACAGAGAGGAAAGATGCTTGGAAGATCCCCTCTTCTTGGCAGCCGGAAATTGACATTTTAAAGAGACCCCTGCTGTTTCAGTGGCTTGGTGACCCTGAGACCCTCTGTGAGCTTCGCTCTTTAGAAACTCAGCAGTGCTGTGGGTTCATATGCTGGACCTGGCCCACAGAACACCACCAGACAGTGGTGACACTGAATTAAAGACAGACTGTGCTCAGTGATGTTGAAACTTCACCAAATCGGCAGTCTGCAAGGGATCTGCTGGGATCAAAGGTGTGTGCCATCATGCCAGGCTTTTGGAGATGGGATGTGTGCTGGCTTCAGGAAAGGAACAGTGGGCGACTTCCCTTGTGATCTTCTAGCCCTTGGTTCTTGGGCTGGGGATAGATAGAGCCAAGTCCATGCTGGCCAATCAGATCCACTCTCCTAGAAATCGGAGACTCATACTTTCTAGGGCTGGGCTCATCACCTGGCTCACGCGGGTGGTAGTCTGTACCAGAGGAGCAGAAGACACAGGAGAGGCAGATGGCACACAGACAAGCGTGAGAGGAAATGCCAAGGTGCGGCATGGCGGGGGAGGGGGGGACCAGAGATGGAGAGAACACGGTATCCAAGCAGTACTTCAAGCATCGGGAACTACACCGTGGTGAGCGACTAGTGTTTGCAACTGGACTCCTGAAGGACTTCCCCAGAAATGACCAGAATCTGAGATACGACTAGCGAAGGGCCACATTTGGAGTGGACAGGAGTCTGTAACCTGATCATCCAGCGGTCTCCACCGGTGAGAGAGGGCAGCATGCACAACAGGAAACTGGACTCAGAAGTATCCCTGAAGAATCCCTCAGCATCTACATGACCTGACACAACGTGGAAGGCAGTAACAGGCTTCTGAGCTCCAGGGAAAGAATGCTAACACTTGGGGTTGGGGATTTAGCTCAGTGGTAGAGCGCTTGCCTAGGAAGCGCAAGGCCCTGGGTTCGGTCCCCAGCTCCGAAAAAAAAGAACCAAAAAAAAAAAAAAAATAAGAATGCTAACACTTGAGAGGGAGCGAGCAAATGCGCCAGACTGCACTCTGCGCCCGGATCTAGCTTGCTTCCCTTCACTACTGTTTTTCCCTTTGATACTCAGTGCCGCTTTCTTAGGCCAGCTGCACCCAGTACTGTTTTGTTCTCTGTTTGCGCCCGCTCTCCTCTTATTCCCCCCCCCCTTTTTTTTTTAGCTCACTGGCTGGCCTGCGCACCAGGGCTTCTGTGTCTCAACCTTCTGAGCTGCGATGGCTCTTAATTATCTCCATTTCCTCCCCTTTCTCTGCCCATTCTACCTTTAGCCAAGACTACCTCTGGCCGCCCACGCATCCTCCTCTACTCTTTCTTCATCAACCCACACTGTGTCTGATGACGTGAATTCTATATATACAGTGATTGCTATGTTTTCTTTCCTACCTATACCCACACTAACTAATAAATTCATGCTTATAGTACTATCAGTTCTTCTTTGTCGTCTAACATGCTCGGTGCTTAGGAAGTGATCGCTCTTTCAATTGACAACTGCTATATTTTCATGGTAGGCCTACTCCATCATAGCGAGTGTTTCTGCAGCTACACTTCCTTCACTCTCAGGAAAGATCAATCGTGGTGCCCCAAACACCAATTTAATAAAGGATAATGTCACCTCAACCTTATAATAACATAGCTTCTCTTGAATACTGTAAATGCTTCTATTGAAATAATAAGAGTGATTAAAAAAAATCTAGCCAGTGATCTAATCCCAAATACACACCATAGAGAAAATGAAATGCCAAAGAAAAACAACTCCTTCTAGTCCAGGGCTGGAGAGATGGCTCAATGGTCAAGAGCACTGACTGCTCTTCCAGAGGTCCTGAGTTCAATTCCCAGCAATCACATGGTGGCTCACAACCATCTGTAATGAGATCTGATGCCCTCTTCTGGTATGTCTGACAGCTACAGTGTACTGATATATAATAAATAAATAAATCTTTAAAAAAATTTCTAGTCCAACAGCAATGACCTCCAATGAGACTGGATTAGACAAAAAATCCCATGCAAAGGATTTAAGAGAATGGTTGTAAGTCTGTTCAAGGAAATCATAGAGCACACGACTAAACTCCCTCATGAGTTCCAAGAGGACAAAAAGAGCTGAAATAAAAACGAGATGTGAAAGAGACCAAAATGATGAGGAAAGCAAACTGAATACAGGAAATTTAAATTTAGTAAGCAATAGAAAGATCCAAGGAAGACCTCACCCAAAGGATAGACCGAGCTTTGAAGACAGAATAGAGAAACTGAGTCAGTCAATGGAAGATGTAAATTACTAAGAAGGTACAAACAAAACATTTGAGAAGACATGGTCCACAAATCATGGGCAAAGAAGAAAGAGGAAAATCTCATGCTAAAGGGATAGAGAACATTTCCAGTAAAACCTCATCTATTGAAGGGAAATACACATCCAGGTAAGGAATGAATTCAAAATACCAAATGGACACAACCAGAGAAGAACTTGCTTACATCCTATTATATTAAGGTGCGTTGGAAGCAACAAGAGAGAACCACCAAGTCACAGAAAGACTAGGCCATTAAAGGAACAGCTGGTTCCTCAAGAGTCTTTAAAAGCAAGGAGGGCTCAGAGGGGTGTGCATCTGCTCAGTGTACAGTCCACCATGATTGAAACAGAAAGAAAACTCTCCATGAAGAAAGCAGACTAAAGGAACCCATGACCACCAGGCTCTACGAAAGATGCTGGAAGGAATCCTTCAGAGCAAAGAGAAAAATGAACACATCTAGGAGGCCCCAGGAAAGAAGGAAATTAACTTCTTTATGGTTTGTCATCAGCGAATGTTCTATATGTCTACCTATGTAGACACCCTAGGAAATGCTCATTTTCTTGGGTGAAGATGGGTCATATGGAGAGAAAGTTTAGAAAGCCAGCTTTAAGTTTGAGGCTGTCCTGGCTTACAGAGTGAGACCAGGCCAAAAGAAGAGGAGGGAGAAAAGGCTCACATTAGAGAATTCATGGTCCAGATTTTAGAACAAAATCCTTTTCTTCTAATTGGACCAATCCCACACGGGAAGAGTTTACTTGAACCTGAGCTTGAAGCAAACTATTCCTAAAGTTAAAAATCAACCAAAACTAAGGTAGTGAGACCTGGACTCAGGAGTTACAGGTAAAATCTGAGCTATGCCTGTCTAGTTATAGAACACCAAGCAAATCTCTTTCCCCTTCTGGGAAATGTCTTCATTTGTGCAGTGGAGATTCAGTCTCTGTCCTAGAGTCTCCTCCCCCACTCCGCCAACCCCTCTAGAGCTGCGATTCTAACACCTTTTGTGCTTCTGTCTTGGCAGATTCTACCAATGTGGCTTTCACCATCTCCATGCTTCTGGGCAACCTCAGCAGCTGCTGCAACCCCTGGATCTACATGGGCTTCAACAGTCGCCTGTTGCCACGTTCCTTGAGCCACCATGCCTGCTGCACGGGCTCTAAGCCCCAAGTGCACAGGCAACTCTCCACCAGCAGCCTCACTAGCCGTCGCACCACGCTGCTGACCCATGCCTGTGGTTCCCCTACTCTCCGACTCAGCCTTAACCTCAGCCTCCGTGCAAAGCCCAGACCTGCAGGCTCACTGAAGGATTTAGAGCAGGTGGACGGGGAAGCCACTATGGAGACCAGCATCTTTTAGAGAAGATTCCCTGGACTCTGGTTCTGTACATCTCAGGCACCCGGAATGTGGACTAGCCGGCTCAGGGATGGTAGGAAGTGGAGCTTAGTTTGAGGCAGGGTGAAGAGGCCAGAATGGCTGCCATTACTCTAGTTGTCAAGGCAGTGCCTAGTGTAGGTATGGGCCACTCTCTCTCAATTTTAGATTGTTGGAAATCAGAGCACTCAATCCCCCATTCTTGCCACATTCCTGGAGTACCTATAAATATACCCAACTGGGAGATATAGTGTTCTAGATCTGGGACAGCCTAGATGGCACTGCCAATGCAGAGGCTCATTTCACTACTTGGTTAACCGTCCTGATTCTAACCTGACTGGCACATCGCAGTGGAACAGGGAGAGGAGAGAATAGATTATTAGAAAGGGGGATGTGTATGTGGGACTTCCATCCATGCCAACCTGTCTATAGAAATGAAGTGGTCTGATGGTGATGTAGAACCTGATACCTAGGAGGGCTGTAGTAAATGCTGTCTCTCCTCATCAGCCTCACCACAGGACAGGTTGTCTGGCAATACACTGTTCATTCTCAGTTGTGTGGTTCACTGCAGCTGAGATAGGGAGAAAGGGGAGAGAGAAGAAGGAATAAAAATGGTTACAGTAAAGACCAGGAATAGGAGTAAGTCTGAAAGGCACAGGGCCAGCGTTTTCTCTCCCCCTCCTCCTGTGGACCCAGACTTCCTGTGGGGCAGTGTGGAACAGACTTCCTTTTTGAAAAAAAAAAAAAAAAAAGACAAGATGGTCATGGCTCTAGAAATCCTTAAAGTTCTAGGAAAAGTTGGAATCGAAGTTTTAAATCTTTGTTCTGCCCTGGGAAGCCACCTCCACTTTCTGGGCCTCAGCCTCACCTGTAGTGAGATGGTCTTTAAGGTCTTTCTTTGCTCTGGCCTTCTATGGATTTGCAAGACTGGAATTGAGTAATAACCCCAAAACACCAAGGGTGTTCTAACCAACGGGCTCTTAGAACTTTTCCATTTCCATGACAATTTCATATACACCCAGCCTCAGTTCTGGTAGGTCCTGTCACTGCCTTGGTAGCAGAAGTCACAAGACAGAGAGAGAAGGGGTGACCGCCTCCTGCCTCGCACCTTTAGCACTGCCCCTCCCCCATGACTGCTGCTCTCCTGTCCTCTGGTACTCAAGGGTTGGGTGTACTCTGACTTGAGTCCTCCTTCAAGGTAGGAAGAGACATCGAGGAAAGGTAAAAGCTAGGGCCTTGCCCACTTCTTCCTATTATCTCCAGGGGAACTCAAATCTTAGGGGAACTTCTCCACCTCAGTTCTGGTTCCAAGGGACAGCCAAAATTATACAAACAGCACCAGCTAGCAGCAGATCAGGGGGGCTGGGTCCTGACTCTGCCCTAGCTGTGACCACAGTCAGTAAAACCCTGAGCCCGCTGTCTCAGTTATGAGTCAAAGTGGGTATCAACGTGGTTTGCAATCCCTGCAGATCTACAAGCTTCAGAGCAAAAGTCTCAGGAACAGGCTAGCTCTGCCCATTCCCAGGGACACTTTAAAGAGTGGCTACAGCTTTGCAAAGGTACTTCTTGGGTGCCTATTTTTTTGTCAACTCGACACAGACATGGAGGAGGTAACATCAGTTGAGGAACTGACTCCATCAGACTGGTCTGTGGGGATTTTCTTGATTGGTGATTGATGTGGGAGGGCCCAGCCCACTGTGGGCAGTGCCACCCTTGGAAAAGTGGTCATAGGTTGTAGAAAAAAAGAGAGCTGACATGAAAATGTACATACAAGTAACACCATACAGAGTGAGCGGTTTGTTATCAGGAATACACATACACATACATGTATGCAGCAACGGTTAATGCAAAAAGGCAATGGCTTTGAAAAGGAGAAGGTAGGGGCGTATAGAAGAGTGTGGAGGGAGGAAAGGGAAAGGGAGAAACGATGTGATTACACTATAACCTCAAAAATACATTATTTTAAAAATTAGAAAGAAGGGAAGGGGGGCTGGAGAGATGGCTCAGTGGTTAAGAGCATTGACTGCTCTTCCAGAGGTCCTGAGTTCAAATCCCAGCAACCACATGGTGGCTCACAACCATCTGTAATTGGATCTGATGCCCTCTTCTGGTGTGTCTGAGGACAGCTACAGTGTACTTCTATATAATAAATATAATAAATAAATCTAGAAAGAAAAAAGGAAAGAAAGAAAGGAAGGAAGGAAGGAAGGAAGGAAGGAAGAAAGAAAGAAAGCAGACTGATCAAGCTAGGGAGAGCAAGCCAGTAAGCAGCACTCCTTCCCTGACTCTGCTTCAGTTCCTGCCTGGAGTTCCTGTCCCGACTTCCCTCAGTGATGGAGCGTGACCTGGGAATTATAAGATGAAATAAATAAACACTTCCCTCCCTTTGTTTTTCTGGTCATGGTGTTTATCGTAGCAATAAAAAAACCAAACTAGGGCACCTTTTTAAGAGCCAGTCTGCCTCAGGAAGCCCACTTAGGATTCCTTAAAAGAAAAGAACCCAAGTTGGATGCTATGATTGAGGAGAGCACCCAACCCTTGAGTACTAGAGAACAGGAGAGCAGCAAACAGACACGGGGGCAGGGCAGTGCTAAAGGAGCCAGGCAGGAGGCAGTCGCTCCTCTTTCTCTGTCCTGTGACTTCTGCTGCCAAGGCAGTGACATGCATCTAACCACCTCTCCTCTGCCTTGGATGGAGTACAGCAGTGGGGTCTGTGGGAAGAGAACCAAAACCATTCTGAGCTCTAAGCCCAGGATGTGCATGTGCATGCACATGTGCATGTGTGTGTGCATGTGCATGTGCATGTCGCGTGTGCGTGTGCATGTGTGTGATTGCCACCCTCTGCATCGTAAAGTTCATTACTCCAGTACCTTAAAATCCACACAGGAAGTCTGAGTCTGAATCCACAGGCTCAGCTCCTCAGGAGTGTGAGGCTAGAGGCTTGTAAATACAAGAACAGCCTCCTGTGCTACAGGGCAAATTCAGTACCTGATCGGCTATTTTATCAAGACCCTGTCTCAAAAGAAAATAGGAAGGGAAAAAGACCTGGAGGCACAGTTCAGTGGCAGGGCCATCTCTTATCAAGCAAACCAAACCCTAGGTTTAACTCCCTGACCTTAGTATTGCAAAAACAAACCAAACCCAAATGGGCATAGTGGTAGACTGTGCTCTCTGTTTTCAGTGTAGTCTTTCTGTGGAAGGAACAGTTAGGGCCTAGATCCATATGCAAGTAAACTCTCCTTGTGCAAGTCACAAGAGAAAGTACAGGAGAAGGCAGACAGGGATTACTGAAGACAAAGGATAGGGGTCAGGATTGAGAGTTTAAGGCCAAACTAGCTCACGTTAGTGGGAATCTGTCTTACAAAACAAAACTAGAAACACCCAGGCAGGACTAGAACACGAGGTACAGGCAGGGCAGAGTGGCTATCCATGTGTGGGAGGTTGAGTGGGTAATTGTGGGGACTCCTCAGGATGGATTTTTAAGTTATTAAGACAAGCTACTGATTTTCCAGGTGACTGTCTTGTGTTTTGTATGTAAATATCTCTTTGGTCTACCAAGTAGCTGTTAACGAAGCCCAAGCTGCCACAATTCCCTTCTGGTCCAGAACTTCAAAGTCCTTGTTGAAATTAATCAATATGACTCTTTAATATCTAAGACCGTCCTGGCCATATTTATTCCTTATGAGCAGTGATAAAATATGAAATATGACAATTTCACAATATGAAATTAAGACATGATTTTTTGAACAAGCAGTTCACTGGCAAAGTAGTGAAAGTAACCCTGCAGATTCCAGAACTTGGGAGGTAGAAGCAAGCGGATCTCTGTGAGTTCGAGGCCAGCTTGGTCTACAGAGAGAGTTCCAGGACAGCCTGGGCTACATAGAGAAATCCTGTCTCAAAAAAGGTAGTGACGGTACAGCGTCTGCAACCACAAGGTGGCAGTGTGGAGCTGAAGGAGCAGGTCCTGTGAGTCCGTTCCTCTACCCTCCTCCGGTTCCTCCGCCCCCTGGGAGAGGTGGGGGCTGGATTGGGCTGGGCAGCCTTGGCCTCACGTGCCTAGTCTTACTCTAACTTACTATACACACTGTGTTACATTGATATGCCCGGGAGGCCTGTTCTTTTCTGAAGGGAAACGGAGAAGTGGGTCTGAGGGAGAGGGGAGGTGTGTGTTTGGGGAACTGGGAGGAGTAGAGGGAGGTGAAACTCCGGTCCTGGTGTAATGAGAGAAAAGCGCGCGCGCACACACACACACAATCACACACACACACACACACACACACACACACACACACACACACACACGGATATATGAAAAAAAAATACAAGAATCAGGTTGAAGCTGGGCCATGGTGACATGAGCCCTTAATCCCACCACTCAGGGTGCAGAGACAGACAGATCTCTGAGTCTGAGACCAGCTTGGTCTACAGCCAGGGCTACACAGAGAAACCCTGTCCTAAACCACCATAAACTAAAGCAAATAAATAATAATAAATATATCAATTAGGTTAAAGCTCCACTGTATTGGCACCTACCCACCACCCCACCCCTACCCTGGATGGCAACTATGAGTCCCCAGCTGGGTGGGGGGACTGGGAAAGCTGCCAGCCTTAAGAGTGTTGGCTCCTCATTGACTTCCTTCTACCTAAGGTCACAGAGGTGCATCTGACAAGGACAATGTATAGAGGTTTCTGCTGCTGTGGAAGGACTAAGTATGGGGAATGCACTAAAAAAACTGAGGACATATGCAGGACTGTTTGAGGGAGGATGGGGTAGGGTTGGGGATGCAAAAAACAGATGAGGCAGGGTCACTTTACTGCCTCTCTCTGATCTTGCTGAACCTGGAAATCCACATTGATCAAAGGAGCAGAATGCCACTAAACACCAGGTCAATTCCCAGCAACTGCATGGTGGCTCACAGCCATCAGTAATGGGATCCGATGCCCTCTCCTGGTGTGTCTGAAGTGTGTGTGTGTGTGTGTGTGTGTGTGTGTGTGTGTGTGTGTGTGTATTGATAATTCTTTTTTAAAAAAAGGAACGCTGAGGTGGGCCTTGTTTGCTGTGGTCTGTCTTTCCACGCACACACAAACATCTACTGGCTGTTAACATCAATTTTTCTGCATCTTATTATCACACAAGTTGGAAAAACTTTTGTCCAATGCTTCCCCCCAGTGGAGAAGCCCAAGGGAAACAGCATGACAGTTCCCCCAAGGGAATGTACCTTGAGCTGGAAACCACACTCACTGCCTCAAAGGGTGATTATTTCTGCAGCCAATCCTCTAAGATCATGGGACTATCATAAACAAAGGCTCTTTGATAGCCGGTGGGGTGACGTCTGGTGACTGAAGGTTACAGTCCTTCTCTATTGTCTACAGCCTCACTTTTCTTGGTTTCAGTTACAGCCAACTGAAGCTGAAAACATTAACGAAAATATGCACACCATTCACAACCGTGTGATGAAATCTTGTCCCATCCCACTGCCTCCTGCCTCGGACATGAATCATCTCATTGTCCAGCAAAGCCCTGGCACAGGTGTTACCCATCCATCCGTCAATTAGCTACACTGATTATAAGATTGATTATACAAGGTGACGTGCACCAAAAAAAAAGAGATATGGACTTTATTATTCTTGTTTTACTTTTATCATTACTATCATTTGTCATTGGCACCTTTAGCCTGTTAAGCCATCTTGCCTGTCCTATTTTAGTTTTTATTATTTTTGTGGGGGCGTGAATACATTGTTATGGTCTGACTCCCACCAGCATGGCTGCGGCCATTTTGTTGCATGCCTGCCAGCTATTTCATACTGTTGCTGTAACATGCCTGCCAGTCACTGACACAGAGAAGTGACTTGGCTCAAGGACATGCTGATCACATAACCCTGTTTTGTTCTGTATGCTCCGAATGTTCTGCAGGAGCTTTGCTAATCTCAAGAAATTCTGCAAAGCTTTACGTAGGACCCATCAAATCATAGGTCAATATGGAACTGTTACATTTGACGTGGTAGGAGTCAGAGCTGACCTTCCTGGGGTTTTGTGGTTGACACTGAAGAACACTACTAATGAGCCAAAAAGTTGTGACTATAATACTCATGCTTTGTTATTTCAATGTTCTGAAATTCCCCTGTTCACCACCCATGTACCACCCCCTTGCCTTACTCAGGACCAATCAGCTTAAAGCTTAGCTGATAATACTTTGCCTCCTCCTTGCCATTAAACTTCTGGACCTGGTTTTTCCTATAAAAAGTCTACCCTGAGAGCAGACTTGTACTGCAATTAGGCTACCATAGTCCTTTTTGCCATCCTGGATGTCTGGTATTTTGGTGTGTGTTCAATAAACTATTCTCATTTAACTGAGGAACAGTGTTTGTTTGTTTTGAGTGATGATTCCTGAACCCCAATATGTATGTGTATACACGTTCATGTGTGTGCGGTTTTATGGGCATGTTGTGTGTGTGCACATGTGCATGTGGAGGCTAGAGGCCCATACTGAGTGTTTTTTTTTCTAATTGCTCGCCACTTAAAATTCTGTGTATGTCTATGTGAGTTTACGTGGTGTGTGCACATATGTATGCAGGTGCGCATGCATGGACACGTGTGCATGGAGAGGTCAGAGGTTGAAGTTGGGTGTCTTTCAAGCTCTCTCCACTTTACTCTTTGGGACTGGCTCTCTTGTTGATCCTGGAGTTGGTTAGGATGATTGGCCAGGGTCTGCTAGGGAACTGCCTGTCCATTCAATCCCACCCAAACCCCAGGGTCACCAACACCTTTTCCATGCCAGCTACAACTGGGTATCCATGCTCAGGCCTTTATGTTTGTGTGGCAAGCATGTTGCTAACTGAGCCATTTCCAACAGCTCCTCCATGTGTTGTGATTGACACAGGCCGTCTTTCTGGACCTGGAGCTCATTCATCATTGATTGGCTAGACTTCGGCCAGTAAGTCCCAGGGTCCTTCCCAGGGTTCTGGGGTCACAAGCATTCACCCCCATGCTGCACCTTCAGTGTAGGATCTTATCAACTGAGCCAACTCCCCAGCCCCAAATTTCCATTCTTCAATGGACTGAGGACCGAGCCCAGCACTTCACTCCTGTTAGGCAAGCACCAAGCTACTGAGCTACAGTCCCCACTCAAACGTAAAGAACTTTGAAAATGAACTAATTAACTTACTTTACTTCCCTACTGTGGTTTCCCTCCCTCCTCTCCCCTCAGTCCTTCCCCACTACCTCCCCCAGCCCTCAATCCACTGCTCCTCCCTTTCTCTTCAGAAAAGGTGAAGGCTCCCACAGGTGTCAACCAGCCTTGGCAGATCAAGTTGCAGTAAGACTAAGCACATCTTCTCCTACTGGGGCTTAAAGCAGCCCAGTCAGGGGAAAGGGTCCCAAAGACAGGCAACAGAGTCAGAGCTGGCCTGTTCCCACTGTTAGCAGTCCCACATGAAGATCCAGTTGTACAAAGGTTACATATGTGCAGGGGGCCTAGGTCACTCCCATGCATGCTCCCAGGTTGGCAACCCCGTCTCTGGGAGCTGTATGGGCCCAGGTTATCAACTTTAAAGAATTTTAAGCTAAGTCCTTATATGTTTTAGGGCAGTTGGATGTCCCAGTAGTTATAGCATTTATTTATGCATTATTTTTTTTAATGTTAAGTCAGGGTCTCTCTGTTTGCCCACAATAGTCTCCAACTCATCTCACCTCAGCCCCTGAAGTAGCACATGGCTCGCACTGATAGGAGATTTTAGGACAGTGGTTCTGAAGCTTCCTGATGCTGCCACCCTATAATATAGTTCCTCATGTTGGGGAGACCCTCAACCATAAAATTATTTTTTGTAATTTTGCTACTATTATGAATCAACCCACAGGTTGAGAATCACTGTCTTAATCCAATAGTAGATAATGAAGGGACAAGAAGGCTATAAAGAGTCTGCTCGGGGTTGGGGATTTAGCTCAGTGGTAGAGCGCTTGCCTAGCGAGCCCAAGGCCCTGGGTTCGGTCCCCAGCTAAAAAAGAGTCTGCTCCCTTTTGCTCCTCATTAAGTGGGACCACATCTAGGATCTCACAGGTAAGTATCATATAAGTACCCATCTCAGATAAGCTGTTTTCACTCAAGTCAAGAAAAGTATCGTTTACTTTATAATTGGTTCAAATAAAAGAAAATAAGTGAATATTAAATTTTATTGAATTAAATTTCGTAAAGATTTTTTTCCATGAACTATTGAATTATGGTATCGTTGATAGCAACTAGGATTCAATTGGCTGTCTTCTGTTTATACATGCCGACACATTCTAACAACAACAATAAAAGTGAGGCCTGGTGGAGCACACACCTTTAATCCCAGCACTCAGGAGGCAGAGACAGGCAGACCTCTGAGTGAGATCAGGTCCAGCCTGGTCGACAGAGTGAATTCTAGGATGGTGAGGGCTACACAGAGAAACCCTGTCTTGAAAAAAACACCACCAAATCCAAAAACAAAAACAAATTCAAAGGTTGACTGACGGTAGGCTTTCTAAAAGAGTTATCTGAAAGTCTGGGTGCGAGTCAGGCTTACTCAACAGAATACGCGACTGATCAATACCCATCCCTCAACGCACAGAGTTAGGCAAGAGGAAAAGGAATCATCGTTTTAACTTCGAAGGACATTGTGTACTGCCAATAATTAAAGAAATTAAAGAGAAGTCCTTTAAACAAAGCCTCACTACAGCGCAGTTAACCTTTCTGCACCTTGTGTGTGAGAGAGAGCATTGGAGAGATGGCTCAGAGGTTACAAACACTCACCGTTCTCCCAGAAGGCCTGGGCATCAGCACCCACACCAGGATGCTCACCATTGCCTGTAATTCCAGCTCCTGGGAATCCCAGTCCTCCTTTAGCCTCTGTGGACACCCATGCACACAAACACATAAATTTAAAAAATAATAAATCTTTTTTTATTTGGTTGGTTGGTTTTCAGGGTTTCTCTGTGTAACCGTCCTGGCTGTCCTGGAACTCACTTTGTAGACCAGGCTGTCTTCAAACTCACAGAAATCCACCTGCCTCTGCCTCCTAAGTGCTGGGACTAAAGGTGTGCACCGACACCCCTGGCAAATAAAGCTTTTAAATACCACCTCCTGCCCCAAGCCTGAAACCCACAGAGGCCTTGAGTTCCCTTCCCCTGCCTCAGCTTCTTGATCGCTGAGATTAAGTCAAGTACAACGTGTTTAAAAGGGTTCTTAAAACCTCATCATTTTGCTCCTTGACACACCTCAGTGTTTTCACACTTTCTAGAAGCTCTTCCTCACGTCTGACTTGAATGTTTCTTGCTGATGCGTGAGCCTACTTCGTATTCATCTTTTTCTTCACTCTCCTCATTCCTCCTTTTTCTTTTTAAAGAATCACCCTATAAAATAAATACAAGAACCCACGAGGAATTGTACAACATTGAAAGACAACCTAGCAGTTCTGTGCACTAACTGCTTACCCAGAAGACCAGCACCTACATGGCTCCAATCCCAGAGAATCCAGTGCTCCCTCTGGCCCCCTGGGACACCAGACATACACATGGTGCAAACACATATATACAGGCAAAACACCTTCATATTAAATAAATAAATAAATAAATAAATAAATGCATTTTTCAAAAGATGTATTTATTTGTTATATACAAGTACACTGTTGCTGTCTTCAGACACACCAGAAGAGGGCATCAGATCTCACTACAGATGGTTGTAAGCCACCATGAGGTTGCTGGGATTTGAACTCAGGACCTCTGGAAGAGCAGTCAGTGCTCTTACCACTGAGCCATCTCTCCAGCCCGTAAATGAATTTAAAAAAAAAAAATCTGGAATTTAGAATCTAGTTAGATGGCTCAACATATAAAGGTGTTTGCTATCGAGCTTGATGACCTGAGTTCAATCCTGAGACCCACACAGTAGAAGAGAAAGCAGACCCTTAAAGTTGTTCACACACACACACACACACACACACACACACACACACACCCTGCATGCATGCCCAACAAGTAGTATTAGACATCTATACTTCATACAGCCTCTTGTCTTCCATTAGCTCAGGAACAACAGGGTTTCCCACAACCCAGAAATTGGACTGTGGCCCTTTGGGTTGGCACTGGCATAACTTTTTTCATGTTTTCATAGTTCAAGACAGAATTATTGTTCTGGTATCTGGTGACTGGAAAGACCACTTGTGTGTATTTCACATCCCTGGTAGCCTAAGGAAAAAGCAGATGTGTGAAGATTTCTGTCCTATTTGGGGTAGACAAGAACCCAGGGCTGAATCTTTACTCCAAGAGGTGCACTAAAGCCCTGTGGGAAAGGGCCAGGTAGTTATGTCCAGGAACAGGGCGCTGGAGCTTTTTTTTTTTTTTTTTTTTTTTTGGAGCTGGGGACCGAACCCAGGGCCTTGCGCTTGCTAGGCAAGCGCTCTACCACTGAGCTAAATCCCCAACCCCGGCTCGAAGCTTTATTCTGTTTATCAGCAGGGACTTGGCTGAAGGTGAGCAGGTGAGAGGTGATGGCTGGACACATCAGAATCCATCAGAGTGAGGTCAGTTCCTAGAGCAGACTTTGGCTCAGTGCCCGCAGTTAGGGAAGAAGGAAGTTTTCCTCTTGTTTTTAGGGCTTTGCTCAGATATGTGTGCTTTAGATGATACACAATGACGTGTGTAAAGGCCGCAGGTGACCTTGCATAAGGGTGGCACTGAAACGCTCTGTGTTGGGTTCATGGAGGTTCACAGAGACTGAAGCGGCAGTCACAGAGCCTGCGTGGGTCTCTGCTAGGTCCTTTGCACGCACAATGTGGTTGTTTGACTTAGGGTGTTTGTGAGACTCCCAACAATGGGAGGGGGGGTTTCTGACTCTTTTGCCTGCTCTTAGAGTCCCTTTTCTACTGGGTTTTCTCCCTCAGCCTTAATGAGAGTTTCTGACTATCCTTATTACATCTCGCCATGCCTTGATCAGTTTACATCCCCGGGGACCCCGCTGCTTTCTGATGGGAGAAGCGGGTGCAGTGGATCTTGGGGAGAGGGGAGGTGGGGAGGACTGGGAGGAGTAGAGAGAAGGGAACTGCAGTTGGGATGGATTACTTGAGACAGAGGGGGGAAAAAAAGATGTCCCACGTCTTCCCCTCAACCGCCATCACTGGGATGGCTTGACTTCCGTGTTTACATCAGAGAACCTAATATTCAAATGGTCAAATGGAGAGTAAGATCACCAGTAAGATGGAGTTCCCCGGCAGGGTGGGGTGAGCTCTCCAAGCCCCTGGAGCTGTCCCTGTCCAAGCTGCCTGAGTGTGAGCTGCTGTCATCTAGTGAGAGCTGGAGACAGTTTCACTTCCAAAGCAAGCAGAGGTGTTGAGAGGGGACAGAGACTGAGACGAAAAACAGCTTGTGGAGGAGAGAAATACAGAACCCCCCAAAAAGAGGTGGAGAGAAAGGGTGGTGGACGGCAGAACTTCCAACCATGGGAGGAACCCATCCAAGGGTCCAGGCACAATCTTCATTCAGAGACTCCCTAAACTAGGAAAAAGCACATAGGAGCCAGGCTTGGTGGCACATCTCTGTCATCCCGGCACTCAAGAGGCTGAGCCAGGAGGATCTGAATTTGAGGTTGGAGATCATCTTGGCCTACACAATGAGACCTTGTCTAAAGGAGGAGAAGGAGAGGGAGGGAGAGAAGGAAGAGGAGGGGAAGGGAGGAGCAGAGGTACACCAAAGATGATGCTGGATAGGTCTTAGGGACAGGAGAGCCACCAGAGTCAGCAGATACATGGGAGACAGCAAGCCCAAAGCAAACAGTGCAGGCCTGCAAACCTTGCACAGGTTCCAGGCTAAGGATGTGGCTCTGGGCAGGCCAAATTTACTTATTTTAACCCTGGTTTTTGTCTGTTGTAAGTCAAGAGGGCTGATTGAGCAGGGATTTCTGAGCTGTCTGTTATCCAGTCTCCGATTCTAGTCAGGCTCTGGGGGCCAGAGGTCAGGGGGCTCAACCTCCTGTACCCTGCTGACACACAGGGTGCCTGTGAGCCCAGTTCCCGTGGGCCCTGAAGTCCATCCCAAGGCCAATCAGAATACAAAGCAAATTGTAGCCTTTGAAAGCCATCCAGAGATAAGCCGCGTCACCCTGGATGACAGGTAAAGGGTGACCAGCCCTAGAGGCTGTCTCCCCACTGAAGCAGCAGCTTGCACTGGGTGGAGAGTGACCCATTGACTCTCCAGTCCTTGGGATTAAAAGGCAAGAAGGCCAGGCTAAGGGTGTAGAGAGCATTCACACAGTTGGAACAAGCCTAAGCATTTGTCCCTATCCCTGGGAGGGAGGGAGGGAGGGAGGGAGGGAGGGAGGGAGGGAGGGCCGGTGGAAGAACAAAAACAAATCAAACCTGGAGCCTAAAAACTAGAGGGCGTTGTTCCCGTTTGCTCATTTGCAGCAGAGAATGCAAATGGAACCATTCCCGATATTCACCTTCTTCCAAGAGCCCACACACCTATGCAGACCTCAGACCACGAAGAAAGCTCCCGAAGGGAAGCAGGGAGGAGCCAACATCCAGAACCATCCAATACCTGGGTCACACAATATGAGGCACAGCAGCGGCATATGCCTGGGCGTTGGCACAGGTGGTCTAAACACACCATCACTAATTGGCTGAGCAGGATCCCACAGCGCATGTCCCGGGGACTGGTTCTTCTTTTAGAATAAAGGAGGAAGTCTGGGAGTCTCCTATCCCTCTGCCCTTGCAACCCCCTCCCCAAAAGAAAACAAACAACAGAAAAGAAAATAAAAAGACTATAACAACAACAAAAACATCTCACGGAGGGAGCTGTAGTGTGTCATAGTGTGTCACATACTGTACCTCGTTCTGTGCCCCAACAACTCTACTTGCTAATGTTCATCACAATAAGTCATTGGTCTGGTTTGAACCCTCTGGCTTCTGCTACACTATCATTACTGGCTCCTCACTGGGACTCCTCTCTGATATCCTGTTGTTGCCCTGTGCCGTGGCGATCCTGCAGCTTGATGTGAAATTCTCATCAATAAAAATAAGAATCAATAAAAAAAAGTTACAAAAGAAAGAAAGAGAAAAGAGGAGACTTCAACTACCAGCAAAGCCGTCTGGTCTACACAGCTCTTCTCTGATCTCTCTGTGCTGTCACTAAAGATTAAGCGTGTGGATAGGAAGAAGGGCCTTAATTAAGCACCAAATGTCACTAAACTGAGGTGACTTTTAGCTTTGCTTGACAGATGGGAAAGGAAGGAAGATTTATCTTAGACTGAATCCCTAAGGCCTATACTTGGCAATGAAAAAAACACACGCACAAGATAACCCCAGCTGTAAAATAGAAAAGGCATCGCTTTATGGCCTCTGCGCTCTCCTTCCAAACCCAGGACAAGTTAGTCAGCGAGGAACAATGCCTTTTGAGCCGGATAGCTCAGATTTCGAACCCTGATGATACCACTCAGTAGCTAGGTGACCTGAAAACAGCCATTTGCCATCCCTGACCTTGAGTTTTTGTCTGTAAGAGTAAACCATGACTGGCTAATTTTCAAAGTGAAACATGGAAAGAGAGTAATCCACACACGCTACAATCAGCTGGTGGAAATAAACCATTTTTGTTTTCTTAAGAACTTTCATTTTATGCGTGTGGGTGTTTCACCAGCATAGGTCAGTGCACCAACGTGCATGCATAGTGCCTGCAGAAGCCAGAAAAGGACCCTGGATCCCCTGGAACTGGAGTCACACAGGTAGTTGCAAGCTGCCATGTATGTGCTGGGAACCAAACCCTGGTTCTCTGGAAGAGCAGCCAGTGCTCATAACCTCTGCGTCACCTCTCCATCCATCATTCTTGGTTTGTTTGCTTCTGTCTCCTGTGTTCATGAACAGGATAACATTCTGCTACCCTAGTCTTCTATGGTCACTCTGGGTCCAGAACCTCCCACGATGCTACTCCAGGCTCACAGCATCGTGTGTTGAACGTTGAGGACCTTTGGCCATGTTTCATGTCTTCTGCATGGGACTTTAGAGCTGTTCATTTGATTGGTGACTGACATAGACATGTTTGAAAGTCTTCTCTTTTAATGGACGCTCCTCTAGGTACTTGCTCACCCAGTTTTGAAGATAGCATACAGCCATTTGCCTGCAGGTCCAGAGCTTAAAAGAAACTGTCTTTGACTTGAACGCCGGTGATGGGAGAGCTGAGGGATTGTGTCCTTCCTCAACCATGTCTTCTTCACATGACCTTACAGGGGATTAAATTGGGGAGATACCTCAGCTCATTTAAGGGGTTTATATTTATGATCAGTGTTTATTTGATCATAACTAAGTACATGCCCTGCCGCTGGGCTACACCCCAGCCCCTGTAAGGAATGTTATTGTTTCCAGCATCATTTTCTAAAACGTCCCAACTCTTAGTGGCAGCCTGAAGGAAGTAGGACAAGAGCCTGGCCTCCCGCCTTACTTTTAATCTGTCCCCTGTTTAAACCTTGAGTCAGGCGCTGTTAACCTAAGCACGTAGGACTGGAAATCAGTGTCTAGAAACTGGTTATAATTAACTAGTGTGTGCTCCTTCGGTGTTATAGGCAGGAGATAAGGAAATCTGAGGCATCTTACCCAGGGCTTCTACCTGTCTTGTTTCAGATCACCCAAACGCAATTACCACGGATTCTAGGAAGAAGGAAAAGCCTGGGAGACAGGTCACCCCATACAGGAGGAACAGTCATCCGGTGGGAGCCAGCTTGTTCCCTCGAGCAGTAAGGACTATTGCAGGCTACCTTCCAAAGCCAGGCCTGAGATAACAACCAACAGGCCACACTTTGACTGCTGATCTTACAGCCCTCTCACCCCTGCCTCAGTTCTTCCTCTAGTTAGACCTGCTCTGTCTGGGCCCTGAACATGACCTGAAATGTTTGCTTTGCAATTACTAAAAACGATCATTTTGATTAAAATCTATTCCTCCCTTTGATCCCTTGGTTTGTTTTGTTCTGCTTTCTTTGGGGTCTGGTGGCTGAATCCCACGAGTTGGAACCCACCTCCCCAGCTGGGCCTTTGACCCAAGACTCAGTCACATCTTGTAGAAATCTCCACGCTGACGTGGTGTATATTATACTATCCCTCTACCTCCCTGTAAATACAAAGTGAGTCACTGAGGCACTGGGTCTCATTCTTTTCTGTAGTCCAGCCTGTTCCCAGTAGGCTCAAGATGGATATATGTGTGGCCTGGATCAGTAAGTGAATAAATTCAAGGGACCCAGATTGGTGAGGTAGCCTCAACCAAGACTGACAGCCTGAGCTGTCCTTTGGATTCACATGATGAAAGGAAAGAATGGACTCCTGCGAGTTGCCCTTTGACCTCCACAAGAGAGTTGTGGCATGTATACTACACACTCATACATACACACACACACACACACACACACACACACACACACACAGACTGCCTGGTTACATATTCATGGCATACACATACACACATACATACACACACACACACACACACACACACACACACACGCACACTCTTAGACTGCCTGGTTACATATTCATGGCAAATGCACATATCTCTGAACCTCTTACTTGAATGCAAACAGTGGTCCAAATGAGGCAAAGGCAATTGGCTCTCAACAGGGCTTTGCCAGCCCCTGCCTGGAGGCCACTGGGGTCCTGCATTCCCTCTGTCTAACCCTGTGTATGCTGTGCTTTAAACTACAGGCTGCAGCTCCAGGCTAGGAAGTGGAAGTGAGATATCTATTCTGTGACATCAACAGGGAGCTCATTTGACAGCTTATCATCTGGTGGAGGGGGTTCCTGATCTCCTTCCTCTCATCTCAGCACTTGCCTCAAAAGACAGCAGCCCCTCTTCTCAGCCTCAGGCCCTCGGGCACAGCATCCCCAAAGTCTGTGGGATAGCAAAGCTTCTCTCTGCAAGAGGGTCCTCTTTATTTCCTAAATGGGTGTTTGTATATCTTACAAAACTAAAGGATTTTTTAAAGGGGGGGGGGGACCCATTCGCTATTTCAAATAAGTATTCTTTTTATGATGTAAGTGATAAAATATTTCTCTCCACTAAACACAAAAAGTTGGCCTTTTCTCCTCTCTAATAGAACACACACACACACACACACACACACACACACACACACACTTCACAAATATTAGGCAACACGTTACTACTAAGCTTCACCACCAGCCCATATAAAAAGTCAGACACGGCTGTGTACATCTGTAATGAGAGCCCTGGCTTGGAGCAGGGTGAAGAACCAGACAGATACTTGGAATTCATTAGGCAGCCTGGAGAGCCTGTTCCCCAAAACAAGGTGGAGAGCAATAGATGCTCGACACTGACCTTTTAGACATACACAAGTGGTCTCATTTCTGGACACACACACAGAGATTTCTCTTCTCTTAGGGTTTTGCAAATCATCTTACATTCTAAGTCCTTGCTAAAATATCAGTAATTTATCCTCTGGGTCCATAGTCTTGCTTTCCCAAGAGAAATAGCACCTGTGCGTGCCATTCGGGCTACTGAACAGAGTTTTCCAAAAACCTTCTAGGAAAGCAGCACTTAGTCATGCATTCAGCAAGAAGTACTGACTGTCTCCTTTGAGAGGACAGTCATGGTTGCTGGGGAAGTGAAGGAGACTCAGGACCGTCCCTTGACAGGTGGGGCAGTAGACCCTGTAGACCAGATGACAGAAGACGATATTGTAATATGGAGAAGCTTGTCACTCCCTTATCCTCTAGGATCTAGTTTTAAAAATTCAGAATTCTCCCATCCTGAAAAGGGCGATTGCTTGCCCTAAAATCAGAGATTAATTCTGTATTGGAGAGTTCCTAGCTTACAAAGGTAACAGCATCTCTGGCCTCTGTGCTGTCCTGAGACCTGGAACTTGAGTGCTATAACTGGGACACTCCCAGGCACACCAGGATAGCTGGTCGCTCATCTACTTAACCAGACGTCCACTCATTATGAAGCATCACCCGTTGTTAGCATCATCCAGAGCGTGGTTCTCAACCTGTGGGTCTCAACCCACTTGGCGCTGTCTAGAGATATCCTGCATATCCAATATTCACATTATGATTTATGACAGTAGCAAAATTATAGTTATGAAGTAGCGATGAAACAATTGTATGAGTCGTGGGTCACCACAATATGCGAAACTGTGTTAAAGGGTCTCGGCATCAGGAAGGTTAAGAACTGCTGACCCAGAACCCTGGCTTGCGGTTTGAGGACCTCTAGTCGCCTACAGAGGAAAGTTTTTTCAAGAGCCTAGGTCTTGAACAACAGGTCTCAGCAGCAGACGGTAGACACCCACCTCCCCCAACTCCCCATCCCTATGCTCTGATGAGCAATGCTCCGAAGTATTCTGCTCACCACTCATTCAATGCCAGTAGCAAGGCCCCACCCAAGAGGCTCCAGGCACTGTGTCAGCTGGGATGAGAGACGAGGGTGGGAAAAACAATCCTGGCTGAGATTTGCTGTATCTGACACAACAGTTCCCAAATCAAGACAGGTCAAAAGATATCCTGAAGGCTGGTATGGTAGCCCTTTAACCAGGAGGGGGATTGAAGGAGGCAGAGGGATGTGAATCTCTGGGGGTTCAAGGTCAACCTGGCCTACATAGTAAGTTCCAAGTTCTAGGACAGCCAGAGCTACATAGAAAGATCCTGTCTCAATGGATAGATGGATAGATAGATAGATAGATAGATAGATAGATAGATAGATAGATAGATAGATAGATGGATGGATGGATGGATAGATAGATAGAGTAAATACATATGTAAATAAATAAAGCAAAAACAAAAGAGTTGGGTATAGCCATCTTGCCCACCCACAGGCAAACCAATGACCACTCCGTACCCTTTTGAGATAGATTTCCTCTGGTATTTGGGGCCCTTCTGTGTAGTTACCTCCTGGAGCTACCTCTTCCTATGGGTACAAACCCCACTTCTGATCTTAAGAGATGCTCATAGGGTATGGTGTGGGGGAAATTAGAAGGAAATTGAGGAACACTGTATAGGTATTGTGTGGTTTCATATCCTGGGACAAGAAATGCATATTTTTCATACCACAGCAGACCTGGTCTCCAGCATCCCTCAGTCACCACCTGGCACACTCTGCCCACAACCCCAGACTTTCCAGCCCAGGGACTGGGCTGCTCTTCCCCTGGAGGTGTTCTCTCTTCTCTCTTCTCTCTTCTCTCTTCTCTCTTCTCTCTTCTCTCTTCTCTCTTCTCTCTCTCTCTCTCTCTCTCTCTCTCTCTCTCTCTCTCTCTCTCTCTCTCTTCTCTCTCTCTCTCTCTCCATGCATCTTTCTCTTTCCCCTCCCTCCCTCCTCTTCCCTGGCCTTGGTCCTTGGAGCAGTGAACTCAGCCCACTGAGCAGCTTCCAAACCTACATTTAATCTAATCTAATCTGGCTTGAATTGGCTCATTTCACCGGCAAAGAAATAACTTATCAGATATAAACAAGGTATGCTAACAAAGGGGCATCTTGCAATAAGGAAAACCTGTTTTTATTTCACAACACAGATTTTTGCTGAGGTCAAGGTGTTCAGAAAGATTTGAAAGCAACTGGTTTAGTTCTCTGAGCTGTAGGTTCTTTGCAAGCCCAGGCGCCTTCCCCTCTTGCCCCCCAACAGTGCACTCTCTGAGACTCCTGCCAGTTTCCAGAGGGGCCATGTTCCCATGGTGACTGACTTCTGACTATGGGTTCAGTTACCCCCTTGTTCTCTACCTTGTTCACGGGAGCACTATGCTGAGCAAGCCGAGGACGTCAGTCCCTTCACGTCATTTCCCTTCTCCAAAACAGCCCCAAGGGTGTTTGCTGGCTTTTCCACAGTCTGTGGTGGTGGATGTCTTTCATATCTCCACAGTTTTGAGCCAGGCCTGGTGATACACACCTGTAATCTCAGCAGGAACGCTGTGAGTTCGAGGTCAGCATGGACTGCGCACAAAGACCCCGTTCCAGGCTGAGGAGACGACTCAGTCAGACGTTGTTAGTCATTCAAGTATGAAAGGCCTGAGCTTAAAGTCCCCAAACCAACAGAAAGCCAGGCAGTGGCACACATTCATCCTACTAGAGTTCCCATGGAAGGCGGGAATAAAAGACCAGAGCTCGGCTAGCCTGGTACACAGGAGCAACCACATGTGCTGTGGCAGGCACGCAACCACACTTGGGTACCTCACACGCACAAAGGAAAAGGATAACGTCTCAAAAAAAAAAAAAGTTTAACTATTTCCCACCAAAACTATTGGAGGAGGTTTTTGTGCACTGTGCATTCAAATGCTGATTTCTGCACCCAGAGATCTGAATGTGGTTCATACTTTGGTATGGCCATTATTAGGAAGCACTTCCTGATTCAGTATTGTAAAACATTGTTCTCCATCAATCTTCTGATTGGTCAGTAAAGGGCTGAACAGCCAATAACTGGGCAGGAAAGAAAAAGGTTGGACTTTTGGACAGGGGTGGGGTGTGTAGGGTAGGGTGGGGTGTCAGGTAGGCACAGGAATGCCACCATCACGCCACGAATGAAGGAGACCACGGTGCGACTAAAATGGCAGGTGACAGGCCACGTGGCTGGGAAGTAGGCCAAGCCAGCACTGTCCAGTTAGAATAGTTCAGAATCTGCCCAGCTATAGTGCCTGTCACTTTTAATAAATATAAAGGTCTCCGTGTCATTTTTCAGAGCAAGGGGCAGGCAAAGAAAACCATGCTTTTACACAAAACTCGCCCCTCCTGTCTCCCCAGCCCCCTTGGCCTCATCGCCAACACAATTATCTTATTCTATCAAACCACTTCAGACCTCCTCCTTTCCTGACCTCAGACCTCTTTTTACATTTTTCAAAGCCTCGTAAAGAGGTAATCTCACAATTTACCATCGAGACAAGGTGTTCAAGTGTGGCAGTGGCCTCCTAATAACTCTGCAGGGCTGATTGGATGTCCTGACTAGATCACATGACCCGTCTTCCTCTCCGCTCATGCATACACAGCTGCCTGCTGCGTGCTTGCCGGAAATCAGGTAATCAACACCGGAAGGCTGCCGAAACTGGGACCGTTCTTCCCTCTCTAACCTGTGGGTGGAGTCATCCAGCACTGTGAGCTCCTTCCCCTCCCACCCCCCCACCCTCCCAGATGGCCCGGCAGCTGCCTTCATCCCGGTTTTGTTGTTGCAGTAGTTATATTGTCCAGGCTCAGCCTCTGTGTGCAGAGATTAAAAACATGCAGCGCCATGCCCAACTGGGCAGTGGTTTTATTTCTTTATTTTTATTTTTTAGTTGATAACTTTTGAAACATACATATTTCCATCTGTATGCAGAAAACAGCATATACAGAATATGTTTGACGGTAAAACTGGTGTCAGAATTAAGGGGCTCCAGAAGAAATGAAGTCAACAAAGAGAATTTCAGGAAAAGGGGGTTGGGGCGGAAAAAACTGAAGCAGAGACTTGATCAATTGAATAAAAGAGCTGTCGATCATTTCTGTTCAGCAAACCAGCTTGCAGCAAGTAGGCTCTCAACCAATCAGACTGCAGGAAACAAGAAACTAAAAGGTGGGCTTAAAGGAAACCCAAGGTTTCAGAAGAGGTGATATCAGACAGAGGGGACCTTAGAGAAAGAAGTGGCTGTCTTTTTTTTTTAAATTGGATATTTTATTTATTTACATTTCAAATGTTATCCCCTTTCCCAGTTTCCCCTCTGCAAACCTCTTTTCCCATCTTCCCTTACCCTGCTTCTATGAGGGGGCTCCCCCACCCACCCTTTTCCACCTCATCGCCCTAGTATTCCTCTATACTGGGGCATCAAGCTTTCACAGGATCAAGAGCTTCCCTCCCCATTGATGCCAGATTAGGCCCCTTCAGCTCCTTCAGTCCTTCCCCTAACTCCTCCACTGGGGTCCGCGTGCTCAGTCCGATGGTTGGCTGTGAGCATCCACATCTGTATGTGTAAGGCTCTGGCGGAGCCTCTCAGAAGACATCTATATCAGGTTCTTGTCAGCAAGCACTTCTTGGCATCAGCAATAGCGTCTGGGTTTGGTGAACGCATATAAGATGGATCCCTAGGTGAGGCAGTCTCAGGATGGCCTTTCCTTCAAGTCTCTGCTCCACTCTTTGTCCCTGTATTTTCTTTAGACAGGAACAGTTCTGGGTTAAAATTTTGGAAATGGGTGGGTGGTCCCTCAACAGGCATGTCTAACCTCTGGATATGGTCTGGACAGGTTCCCCTCCCCTTTGTGGGGTATTTCAGCTAATGTCATCACCCTAGGGTCCTGGGAACCTCTTGCTTTCCTGGCGTCTGGAACTTGCTGGTTGCTACTCCCAGTTTCCCATCCCCCATTGCTACACAGCTCTGTTCAACTTCCTGACCCTCTGTACTTCTCTTTTCCTTCCAGGGCATTGGTTTTAAATAAGAATTTTTCTGCATCATTTTCCACCTGTTTGTTACTTCCCAGCATTATTTGACGGGAGATCTAATGTGATTTCTCCCCACTTGTAAAGGGCCGCTTTAACATTCGCCACCACAAGATGGCGCTGGCTTCCACTGCACCCCACGTGGAAGGCCAGGATAGCCTCCGCCATTACAAGATGGCGCTGGCCTCCGCCGCGCCAGCCGACTTCCTTTCAGGAAGTTAACTGTGTGCGCATGTGCAAGAGTGCCTTCGTGCCAGGTCTTTGCCCACTCCGGGGCGTGCCTAATGAGATCATGGGTAAGCGACCAATCAGGTGTGGATGCGCTGCACTAGGGTGTATATAAGCCGCGCCATGCGGGCGCGCGGGGCTCTCTCTTTAAGATTTAATAAAAGTTTGGCTGCCGCAAGGATTCGTATGTCCCCGCGTGTTTTCTTGCTGGCGAGGTCGTGCGTGGGACATTTGGTGCCGAGAACCCAGGATAAAAAATGCCACACCATCGCCAGGCGCCGAGAGGGAGTCCTCTGTCCGAGGAGAGAATCCAGAAGCGGCAGGAATTGAGGTAAACTCCGAGAGACATGATAGGAAAGCATGTCAGAAACGGAGCATAGTGAAAGGTTGCAACGAAAAAATGATACTGATCGATCTCAAGCACCAGGCTCCTCTGTGGTCTTACCACTGTCAGAGGTGATAGTGCGGGGAAAGGACGGCCCGGGGACAGTGGCCACCTTGGCTACTGAGGGAGGGACCCCTGCAAAAACGGGGGCCCCCACTGTGAAGAAACCGAAAGTTATGGATCCTTCTTGGACAAGGCTGGTAATTTTGTTTATTTTTTTCTTTGTGTGGGAAGCCGTTACAACCATTAGGACAGGTCAGAGGGTCCTTACAGAGCAACAAGAAAGTATGTCGGAGGGAGAAAAGGTCTCTAAAGAAAAAACGAAAAGAAAAGGAGATAAAAGGAACACAGTATTTTGGGAAAAAAATTTTGTCTTTGTGCTGGTAAAAGGTGTGATCAGGCTCTATAAGATTTGCAGAGTCATACTGATTAGGCTTGATAGAGGCAGACCGCCTGAAAATTTATTCAGGAGAATCAAACAAAAGGACATCTCAATGCCCATGCACAGCTTGATGGAGTTAATGTAATTGGGTTGTGAGTAAAAATATTCAGGACTGTGTTTCACTTCCATACCATTGGCGAATGTCAGTCGTGCTGCTCAGATAATATATCTCAGTATCTTACAGGAATTGGGTTTCAACACGTTGATGGACTAGTCCAGGAATTGAGACAATCCATCGTCCATATCAACTCCACTCGAGTGGATAGTCACCGTGAACACCATCTGGTTTTTTCCCTCTTTGTCTATTGTCTGTCCCTGGTGCACCAGGATGTCCCCATGTCTGTCAGTTTATGTCTGTGGTTCTTGTTTCTCGTTGTTTAAATGTTTTATGTTTCACGTTCAAAAGAAAAAATGGTAAAAACTTTATCTGCTGGTCGTTCACACCTTGACTTGGTTTTAACTCGTTTCAAGAAGGGAACAATGAATTAAAAAGCAGTTTCAATTGGCTTTTGGAGCCTACATCTGTAGCTAGAAGCCTAAGTCCGCTGGGCAAGCTCCCCAACGGGGCTGGCTAAATGTTTATACTAGCCGATCCTAAGGCACCAGGAGCTTCACAGCTTCTATGGTACTGAAACTGAGAGCTGTTTCTCTTAGAGAAATCCCTGACTTATTATTTGACTCAACAGGTGACAAGGTGCTTCTCTTAAAATCATAGCTAAAAAAGGTAAAAATGGTCTTTGGTCTAAATATTAAAGATATGTGTAGCCACTTCAATTTGTTTCTGATTGGTTTAAAATGTGTAAATATGCTCTACTTGCCTTGGTTATGGACTATTGGCTTTCAAGTTATTGGATATGGTTAAAAAGGTATAATATTGGTAACAGAAAGTTGACATAAAGCTGGTAATTTGGATGGAGTCATTTCTAGACAACATGTGGCATGAGCCAACCCAGGGAAACAGATCTAAATTGAGATAATATTTTTATGGAATTCTTATCCTAGAAACCAGGCTTCTAAAAGAATTTAGGACAATGTCTCTTTGTTGAGGTACTAGAGACTACGCCATCGTGCGTTCATATATAGGAATTGGCAGTTAAACTTTGTACTAGTTTGTTGGAGGTCGAGTTTTGCTTTCCTAGTTGTGGTTTGCCCTGAGGCTATCTGTATTTTAATGCTAATTCCACTGCCCCAAGGACAGCTGCCTAGTCATGTACTCAGAACTCAGGTGACCTTGTGGTTGTGCTCTGGTGTTACAAAGAGAACTTAAAGATTGTGATTAAGGATTGCCAGTGTTACATTGACCAACTCAAACTTATTTTTAATTAAGAAAAAATCAAACAGGTAGAGATTGTTACAAGATTTACGAAGGATTGATGAGGTTTTGGAACTTGTGAGAACATTACAGCCAGTTTACTTACTCCAACTGCCATTTCAAGATAGATTTAGAGGATTGATTTTGAGTTTTCATTTTGTGAGCCTGCTTATAATTTTAGAGAGCCCATAGAGTGATATCATTAAGAATGGTTAGGGGTTGGGGATTTAGCTCAGTGGTAGAGCGCTTGCCTAGGAAGCGCAAGGCCCTGGGTTCGGTCCCCAGCTCCGAAAAAAAGAACCAAAAAAAAAAATGGTTAATAACCTTATATTATGTAATTTTGTTGCTTCTTTGATGTAAGAAGTTAGAACCTTGAATCTTTCAGTGTATATGGAAATTTTTACTACAAACCTTTGCTCTCAAAATGAGCTTTAATATTTGGGGAGTAGCTGTTAGACTACTCCAGAAAAGAATGTTTGAAGCTAATTTTAAGCTTCTAAGGATATGTTAATTGGCTAAGTACCTCACCCTACCAGAGGACTTAGGTCTTTGTTATGCACATTGGAGATAAAGCTTCAGCTGTGTTAATACAGCATTGTAGACTAGAGTCATGGAAGTATTTTAAAAAGAAACCTGGTGAAACATATCTTATTCCAAACAACAGTTAATTGGATATTACAAAATACTGATATTTGGCCTATTACATATACAAGTTTTTCAGGCAAAATTGATAATTTTACTCTTTGCATGCTTTTGTACTTCCTGTATATTTGTGCATACAACCCATAGGAAATGCGCTTAGTGTATTTATAGGTGGTTCATCTAATGAGAAGGCTACATATATGATTGGATCACTTGTTTATTCTCTTGAGTTTCTATTGCTTCAACACAGATTATTAAATTCCGTAGTTTAGCCACTGTTTTTAAATCAAGCTTTCAACTCACATACTGATAGCCAATGTGTGGCTTGTGGTTTACAATTGATTTCAATTACTTAATGCTTTATTAGAGACAGGTTTTCTACTTAAAATCAATGAGTGATTTCAGTGTAAATGTCTGACAACTCACTGTCCTTTCAGTGCTCTGGCTCAGACAACTAAACAAAACCATAGACCCAGCTCTTTGAAAATGGTAATGGATAACACACCCTCATGAAAAGAGGAAGACTCCATTTGCTTACTTTCAACTCCCAGCCTCACCCTGCCAGCTCAGGGATTTCTAGTAAGACTGAATCTGGACAATATTTACAAGATTTGACATTTCTAATTAATGCTTATGTTTAGGTAAATAAAGTTTGTGAGGTGCTAGAGAAATGGCTTAGTGGTTAAGAGCACTAAGTACTGTTCCTTTATAGGACATTTAAGAACTCAAACTGGATTGCCTGGGCTCTTTAGCAAGGGAGGACAATGATACCAGACAGATTATAGGCCTTACATAGGAACAATTAGTCAAAAAATCTCATTCTTTATATATCCAAAACAATAATGCTGGAGACAATAATTTAGTATACAAGTCAATTTATAAATACAAGTGCTCAGTGTCCTCAATTTAATCCTCGAGGACTTACCTTAATAAATAATATCCTTACTATATCTTAATAAATAAATAGGGGGAGTTATCCCTGTATGCTAAATAATGCTCCTTTTATTTCAATTTTAAAATTTGGATGCCAAAGTTTATGGCACCCTACAACTAGGCATACTTCTGCCTAGGTAAAATAGAAAGATCCACATATTGACATGATCCTGTCCAGATATTTTATATGGGGAAGAGGGAATGTTTGTGTTTTTTCTACAGGATGCTACAAGAGTGTGCCAGCTACCTGAGTGGTTGCTGAGACTTGCTGATCCTGGTTGCATGAAGATTCAGCTTTAGTGGTTCAGGTCCCTGGAGTCATTCCTCTGCCCTGAGAGGAAGATGAAAGATTCCCCTTCATCCTTTGTCATCACAGAGATTTCGCCGTTGCTGCAGTCAGTGTTACCGCTGCATGTGTCCCGTCCCACTATGGCCCGCTCTCTGACCCTCTGTGCACTGCTGCTTTCTGGAGAAGACTGGACTCCAGCCATTGCTGCCCCCCTCATTCCCTGGTGACTCTTGCTGCCTTAACTGGTCATTTTACAGACTGTAGCTTCACAGGAATGCCACCTGCTAAAGCTGCTGTGGACTGGGGAACTCTGCCCTGGTTGTACAGATCTCAGAAATGGTTCCATTGCCTGCTGGTTGTTCCAGAGATCCTGAACTGTCCTGGAAAAGACCTTGACACTTTCACTGCTATTGTAGCAGCCATTACTGCTGCAGACATTGTGTCTGCAGTGTCTGGAGTTATCCTCCCCCAATCTATTGTTAGACAAACACAGTGGGTGAACTTTCTGGAGTAGTTGCTAACAATGGGAAATTCTAAATTCTATTATAGGAGCGGCTTGACTACGGCCCTTGGTGGTAACAGCTGAGGTGAACCAGATGAGGTGCCCGCTACTTATTGGGAGTGGCTCTGTTTGGTGCAGCCCTATGCTGTGGATTACTGTTCATGCTATGGTTGGTTTGCAAACTCAGATCTCAACAGAAATGTGACAAGGCCGTTTTCACTCAAGCACTTGTGGCCATTGTACAAGTGGCCTCCCCTGGAATTTGGTTATCTATGCTCAGGAATTAGTCGGTATCTGAGTTCTCTGCTCTTGCACCCCATGGATCTGTGGATCCATTGCACTGGGATGAGAGAGACTCTCTCTCGGTATCTGAGTTCTCTGCTCTTGCACCCCATGGATCTGTGGATCCATTGCACCGGGATGAGAGAGACTCAATGATCCTTTGATCAGCCCTTCCACATCACTGAGGTTTCCTCATTGCACGCGATAGGGTGATCATGATTTGTTATAAAATAAATGATTTGTGATAAAATATAAATAAATAGGGGGAGATGTAAAGGGCCGCTTTAACATTCGCCACCACAAGATGGCGCTGGCTTCCACTGCGCCCCACGTGGAAGGCCAGGATAGCCTCCGCCATTACAAGATGGCGCTGGCCTCCGCTGCGTCAGCCGACTTCCTTTCAGGAAGTTAACTGTGTGCGCATGTGCAAGAGTGCCTTCGTGCCAGGTCTTTGCCCACTCCGGGGCGTGCCTAATGAGATCATGGGTAAGCGACCAATCAGGTGTGGATGTGCCGCACTAGGGTGTATATAAGCCGCGCCATGCGGGCACGCGGGACTCTCTCTTTAAGATTTAATAAAAGTTTGGCTGCCGCAAGGATTCGTATGTCCCCGCGTGCTTTCTTGCTGGCGAGGTCGCGCATGGGACACCCACCCATTAATAACTCTCATGACTAGACACAGCATAGAGAACTTTAGAGACAGGAGAAAAACTGGCTGCCTTACTACTGAAACAGGTATGGTGGTGTCAGTCAGAAAGAGGGGAGACTGGGCGTCGTCTCTGGAGAAGTTCCTATAGATGAGGGAATGTGTTAAGTCAGATGGGTGAGCACAGCAGGAGTGTGTAGAGTGATACAGCTGAGGCGCCTGTTGTCCCTTGGCGTGTGCTGCCCATGGCCTGAACGGTTCATAGCCTATGCTGCCCATGGCCTATGCCATCCATGGCCTATGTTTCCCATGATCTGGGACATCCTCGCCTGCACATGTCTGAGGCCTCTACTTTGGGAAACACTGCCTTAAGTTAATGACTCCCAGACTCAGGTACTGAGTCGATGGGAATCTTCAGAAATCTCTGGAAGGACCAATGGGAAGACATCCAGCCAGTGATCTTCCTAGGCTTGCTGTGTGGAGGAATAGAATCTTAAGTGTCTCCTTTTCCCCACTTTCCCTTGGCTGAAATAGAGCGGGCCACCAAGAGGTCTGAATGCTGACAGCTGGGTCTCTGCTTCCCACACCTTTGTTGCAGACTCTCATTATTCCAGTTGAGGGAGGTGGCATGGCCAGTGCCCAGGGCCAGGCAGAACAGGGCTGGGGACAGGTACTCCTGTGTGCTGGTCCTGGGGAAGAGTGTAAATTTGCTTCTTGCCACCTGCGCCTGTCATTGGCTCTTTGGAGAAGTGGGGCCAGAACAAAACTCAATGGTAGAGAACACTTCAGCCTTTTAAGTCTTTGACTCCCAAAGATTTAAAACTTCCCCCAAACCCTGAGGTTAGAGGGAGTTGGGGGTTCTGTGATACACTGTCCTACTGTCTAGGGGACCCTGTAGCTCAGTGACTGACTTCAACACACACCTCCACCTCTGTCTTCTTCTTTTTTTTTTTTTTTTGGTTCTTTTTTTCGGAGCTGGGGACCAAACCCAGGGCCTTGCGCTTCCTAGGCAAGCACTCTACCACTGAGCTAAATCCCCAACCCCCCACCTCTGTCTTCTGCTTGGTCTATCCTGCCTTCTGCCTGCCTTCAGTGGGGCGTAGAAACCCGTCTACTCCTTGGGTTTAACTGCCACACTTTTCAGCTCGTGGAGATCAGCTCCACTCTATTCTTAACCCTAAAGTCTACATTCAACCCAGCACCCACAGCAGTTATGTAAAATGCTAAGTCAGGGATCTGTTCAAAACTCTCCAAAGTTACCCTCAATAGTCAAAACCCATGTGTGATGTCTTCCACAGGCTGCAAGAAAACCCCTTGCTTTTCTTAGACCATGCCAAGTCCACCTAGCTCCTCCTACCCGAATCACACCGCTCACTATCCGTGGTCCCACATTCAGTCCCTTTAAGTCAAGAGTCAGTGAGGTCCTCTATGGCCACCCCATACAAAATACCCAACAACTCCCGCAAAGCTTTCTTTTCTTTTCTAAAAAAGATTTATTTATTTATTATGTATAAGTACACTGTAGCTGTCTTCAGACACACCAGAAGAGGGCATCAGATCTCATTACAGATGGTTGTGAGGCACCATGTGGTTGCTGGGATTTGAACTCAGGACCTCTGGAAGAGCAGTCAGTGCTCTTAACCACTGAGCCATCTCTACACACACACACACACACACACACACACACACACACACACACACACACACCCCCGGCTTTCTTTATCTGAGGTATGCCAACATTTGGCCTTCAGGGTATTCTCTATGATGGTAATGCTTTTTAGGTTTACTGCTACATTCTAACAGCCAAGAAAATAAAGACAGTTAATACAAGTTTTGAATGAAGGAATGTGGGAGTTAACCAACTGCAAGGGGTGCCTCGTGGGAGCTGAGACCACTCGTGACTGATGACATAAGCCCACCTCTCACTACCGACACCTGCCCCTCTCTCGGAGGCTCTGTAGGTCCCTCAGTAAAAGACACTTCCCTTGCTCCTGCACCCCACACACCTCTCCAGACACCAGTCATCTTATCCAGTAAATCTGTTGGGCAGATATTCAGGGTAGTGAGCCATTCACAGATCACAGACCTGGGTGGCTTGTGAACGAATCCCCATGTGCTATCAGTTCTTGGCCAGGCAAAATAGTTGGGCTCTGAGTAATATGATTCCCCCCAACTTTCACACACACACACACACACACACACACACACACACACACACACACACCTCAGCTCTTGCCTCAGGGGAGCAAGAATAGGAGACATTTATTTATGAGAGACTTAGTAGATGCCATTCATACTCATTGCCTCATTTAGTCCTCACAAATAAACATGGGATAGGAAAAGAACCACCCCCATTTATAGTAAACAAACCAGTTTTCAGGGATTTAAAGTACTCATGGTCATAGCCACAGTGTATTTGTGTCTCTCTCTGACTCTGACTCGAGTTCAACTATGAGATGTTCTGGCCATTCACTCCCAAATACTACCATCCTCACTAAGGGCAGCCAGAAGGCCACACAATGAGAATACAGGTGAGAGGCACCGTGAAGAAGCTTGACAGGGTCAGGGCCTCTGAAGGCTGTGGGGCAGCTAGCCACAGGCAGCAGGTGAATATGCCCATGATCAAGAGAAGGAGAAAATTATTCATTACTGTGAAAAAGCTGGATGAAGACACCTAACCACCCCCATTTTAGCTATTGTCTGCTTCTAGATTCTCAGAGTCAGACGTAATCATGCGACCTTTGACTGCACCGAAACTCATCGAAACTCATAGCCTGAGAAAAGAACTGAAGCAAGGATTTAAGTCCATTTTTTAATTTTTTTTAAATTTAATTTTTTAAAGCTTGCTTCCCCTTGCACTTAGGCCTTTCATGTTTCTTCCCCCAGAAAATAGGACTGTATGATCCCACTCTTCGTATAGATAGCACCCATCTGTCCTGGTATAGATATGAAATGCTCCCCTCAAGGCTCACACTCTGAAGAAGTAGCCCCCGGATAGTGGTGTTATAATAAGATAATTGGATCATGAGAACCCTGACCTTATCAATGGTGTAATCCTCCCATGAGTTCATAGCTGAATAGGCTTAGTTAGAGGAAGTAGGTCACTGGGAGCATGACTTTAAGGGGTATATATCTTGCTCCAGACATCTCCCAATCTCCCATCTCCTCTAGCTCCCCCCTCATTCTCTCTCTCTCTCTCTCTCTCTCTCTCTCTCTCTCTCTCTCTCTCTCTCTCCTTCCTAAACACTCTGAGGTAAGTAGTTTTCTTCATGATGTTTCTACCTTGTTGTGGCCTAAAAGTAATGGAACCAACCAACCACTGATTTAACCTTCTGAGACAAAATAATCCCTCCTTCCTCTAAGTGGTTCTCTTCAGGAATTTTGTCACCGTGACCAAAACTGAACTAACATCCCCAGGGAGAAGGCTCTTCAGCAAAGACAGCTGCAGGCATATTAGATCATAAGGTAATACAGGTTGTGGGTCCAAGCTTCAGAGATCACAGCGTCTTGGGGGCACCGAAGCCAGGTGAAATCAAAGGTCTCAAGGTGTACCTCGGGAGAACCCCACCAGAGCTCCAGGGGTCCTTTCAGAGGATGTACAAACTCAAAGCATTCCCATATGAGTACCATGATACCTGCTACCTTCTCAGAGTTCTTCCAAACACACAGTCGAGTTTTCAAAGGCTCCATTGGGGGTGGGGGTTTCACAGGATACTGAATGCAGGAGCAGATCTGAAAACCCAGTGCTTTTCTACAAAGTTGGGAATCAATAGTAACATTTCCAAGAACAGCAAAGAAGACATCTTACCAAAAGCTTCATCTTTTGGGAAATATAATTATTTTTCATAGAGCATGCTGTTGGAACTTTTCTAATGCTTTGATTCAATTGGGAATCTGCTTATCCAAATGCTAAAGGTCCTCGTCTCCAGTTGGTTTTTGATTGATCGATAAAGATGCCAATGGCTATTGGCCAGGCATGGGGTGGGACCCTTAGAGTTGCAAGGGTAAGGATGCAGAGAGGAACAAGAGAGAATTACCATGACTCAGGGAAGAAGGATGGGACTCAGGAACAGCAGGAAATAAAACCAACCAACCATGTGAGACTTCCGGTTAGTGGCCACTGTCCACTTCCCTGATTGGGCTTGGGGTAGCAGGGGAATGTTTAGGAGTGCCTAGCCTTTGAGGTAGCCGAGGCATTTTAAAAATAAGCTAGTGTGTGTGTGTGTGTGTGTGTGTGTGTGTGTGTGTGGTTGTGTGTGTGTGTGTGGTTGTGTGTGTGGTTGTGTGTGTGTATGTGTGTGTGTTTGTGTGTGTGTGTTTGTGTGTGTGTGGTTGTGTGGTTGTGTGTGTGGTTGTGTGTGTGGTTGTGTGTTTGTGTGTGTGTATGTGTGTGTGTGGTTGTGTGTGTGTGTGTGTGTGTGTGTGTGTGTGGTTGTGTGTGTCTTTCACTTGAGGACTCAAAGATAGCTCCTGGGCAGGCACATGCGTGCGATTCCCCGGGAGCACAAAGCGATGTAGCAAACTCAGCATGCTGTGATGTAATCTTTTTAATGCTATTCATAAAATAGAGCAAATACTTAAATCTCTGTCTTTATTTTGAATACACTCAATATAAGTAGATACAACCTACAAAACCATAGTTCTTTAGGTTTCCTGATGGCTTTAAAGAGTGTACAGGGCTCCAGAGACAAAGTTGGTGAACTGCTGACTTAAGGATTCATGCCATCTCTTTGTTTTGCCGACTGTGAGGTCCTTTGAAGAATACCAGGCAGAAACAAAAGGAAATAGGGGAGGCTCCTCTGACAGCACTTCGTGTCCAGGGTAGTCATCTCCTGGAAGCGAGCACTCTGACAGGGTGCTTGCCTGGCAGTGCAACAGCAATACACACAGGCTCTACCATGGGGAGGGAGGATGCAGTACAGAGGGGTAATAAGGGCCTGAGGTGGAGGAGCCTAAGTCATTTGCTGGCCCATGCTGCTCACAACTGTCTCCTTGGACTGAGGGACGGGGCTCCAGAAATTCTTCCTGCCTAGCTGCTGAAAGACCGATGGGAATGTTTGACCCCTGTGACTATTAATCTTGATTGTCAACTTGATTAGCCTGAGAGCACCTAGGGGCCTGGTAAAGCGTACCTCAGAGTATGTCTGTGAGAGCATTTTCGGAGAAGACTGAGTGGGGAGGACACACTAAAGGGCAACAGCATTTGAAAGCTGGATTAAATGTCTACAGCAGGGATAAAAAGCAAGCAAACCAAAAAAAAAAAAATGCTCAAAACTGGACCATGAGAACCAAGTGGAGGGGGGACTGCACCTTTGAGGGCTGCCTGCAACCAACCAAGTAGATTAACAAATTAATTCTAAAATCAAAGAAAATATCCAATTCAACAAAATTTGTTTTAGTGTACACTGTGTCTCTAGCAGCGTGAAACAGACTGTGTGACTAAGAGAAAGTGGCCATGATACCAATAGCTGTCCTACAGCCACTCTTTCCCCAGTCTGCTGGGGCGACCGTGTGGGGGGACATCTCTATTGGCCTTAGTAGATATGGAAAAAGATTAAAAGTTAATGTTGAAAGGTTGTGCTGTGTGAGAAGTTATTTCTGTGTCTGTAAAATGAGCCAATTCATCCAGTTTAACATATGTTATTTTATATATTATACACACACACACACTCACACACATACACTCACACACACACTTACACACACACATACACATACACAATCACACACATTCACACACTCACATATACTCACACATGCACTCACACACACATACCACATACACACACTCACACACACATACCACACACACACATATACTCACACTCACACATACACTCACACACACATACCACATACACACACACTCACACACACATACCACACACACACTTGCACACACACTCACACACATACCACACACACTTGCACACACACACACTCACACACACATACCACACACACACTTGCACACACACACATACACACTCACACACATTCACACACTTGCATACACACTCACACATATACTCACACTCACACACACATACCACATACACACACACTCACACACACATACCACGGGGGGGGGGGAGAGAGAGAGAGAGAGAGAGAGAGAGAGAGAGAGAGAGAGAGAGAGAGAGAGGTTTTTTGGGAAGCTGCTTTTGGGTGAGCTAGTTCACTGGTCTTAAGGAAGGAGGCCAGGGAATTCACCATGGGAAGGGAGGGGGGAGGGAAAAGAGAAAGAAAGCCATGTGCAGAGAGAAGTGAGGAAAAGAGAAAGAAAACAAAATGTCTGGATTATATAGCAAAGAGCCTGTGGGGGAAGGGCAGCCCAGCCTCTGGGCTGAAAAGTTTTGGTTTTTTTTTTTATTTTTTATTTATTTATTTTTTTATTAACTTGAGTATTTCTTATATACATTCGAGTGTTATTCCCTTTCCCGGTTTCCGGGCAAACATCCCCCTCCCCCCTCCCCTTCCTTATGGGTGTTCCCCTCCCCACCCTCCCCCCATTGCCGCCCTCCCTGAAAAGTTTAAGGTTGGGGTAGGGTGTGCCAGGTAGGGTTTGAGGGATGCTGGGAGAACAGTGGTGGCCAGGTCTGCTTTGATATGTAAAATGCACTCCTTTCTGTTCCTGGGTAAGAAACCAAGCATTGTAAAGGAGGGACTATTGGATCGGAGAGGAGAAATGAGCCACCATTTCTTCTCTTCTCAAACAGGGTTCTATACAAAGCCCAGGCTGGCCTTGAACTGACAATCCTCCTCCTTCTGTCTTCCAAAGAGTGGAGCTGTTGTTTCCAACCGGGACAACATGAGGAGGTACTTGCCTTTGTGCTGATGTGGTCGCCCTTGGCCTGTTCCAGGTAAGAGGGTTCCAGGCACACAGCCATGCTAACAAGACACAGTCCTTTCTCCTTCAGTGAGCATCTGAAATCACTGTCACCTAGGATAAGAAAAAAAGGGACAGAGCCTGGGAAGAGCTAGGGTGACCAGAACAAGTCCCAAAGTAGATTTCAAGGGTGGCCTGAGATCTTGTCCAGCCTGACTTATCTCTTCAGTACCTAGTCAGTGCCTGGGATGTAGTGGGTCCTTCATAAATGCTGGATGAGTGAGTGAAGGGGGGCACTGTCACCTGCGACACTGTCACCTTTCTTTCCTCAGGTTGGCTGCAGAGCTGCTGCTACAGGATTCAGAGCAGGGCAGAGGTGTTCAGTTAGGCCTTCTCAGCTCTGTGAGACGAAACACCTCAACGTTTCTGGGGCTTGAACATCTTTCTGGTAGTTACCCAAAAATTTCACTTCTCCAAATACATCTGTGTCTCTTGAGGTTTATCACGGAGCCCATTTATTGACCGAAGCTGCCTTAAACATGGCTTTGACATGTTCAATTCTCATGGTAGCTCATTTGCAAACAGCCAGGCTGACATCCTTGTGGACTCCTGCATAAGTCCACAGTGACCATGTGAAACTGGCACCTGGTCACAGCTGGCTCAAAACAAAACAAAACAAAACAATCTTGTATTTATGTAAATAATGTCCTCTACTGACTCTGCCCATCCTTTATTTGATTATTTATTGTTTAAGGAGACAAGGTCTCATGTACCCCAGGCTAGCCTCAAGCCAGTATGTAGCTGAGGCTGGCCCCGAATTCCTGATATGTCTGTATCCACCACTCACATGGGGGAACTGGAGACATGTACCACCAAGCCTAGTTTCCTTTAGTTGACTTTAAAGTCTGTTTCCTGTTTGTCTCAGAGAGCAGGCGCACTTCCTCTAAGTGCCAAAAACCTGTATGGCCACTACACAGGTCGTTTGTTCCTCAGAACTGCAGATGCCCTGTGTGACTCCAGAAGCGGTTAGAAGGATCAGGCGTGGCTATCTCCATTTGCAGCTGAGGTGGCCAAGAGATAAGAGTTGCTTAAGGCCATAGTTAGCAAACAACAAAACGGGTTTCCACACAGAGATCGGTCTCTGAGCCTGACCATCCACTTACTGCAGGAGAACGAAATTCTTGACATTTTGGTTTATCTGGTAGCTTCAAAGGTAAGCGGTTTATAATCTTACTACAAACTTCTCTGGTAATTGACAATTTGATGGTTTAGTTAACAAAAACTCCGTGTGTTGTGATAATTTTCTGACAGGTAAAAACGGACATTTTCTAAGAAGGCTGCCATTCGCTTGTTTTGCAATTGAAGCAGAGTGAGTTTGCTACAGCAGAGGGACTTTGCATTGGATTTTGAAGTTTGTTGCGTTTCTGAAACACGGTCTTACTGTGTAGGTCAAGCTAGCCTTGAACTCCCTTCAGGTCTCTCACCTAGTTCTGGGATTGCAGGCCTAGACCACCATGCCCTCCACTCTTCATTTAAATGGTTTTTAAAATCCCCTACTATTGTTTGTGCACTGATGGAATTTGAGGTTTTGTAATAGAAGTCGTGTTGTCCGAGCGGCGCCTTCCAGTTCCCGGTTTAACTGTGTGTGATTTTATTATGTCACGTCTCCCTGTCACCAGTGGTCGTGTGGTCCACATCTGCATGTTATTTCTAAGTTAGAGTGCACTGTGTGTGAACTGTTAACTGTGTCACAGCGGTTAATAATGCATTGCTAAAGGAAATTTCTTCAGGACAAAAATAGCTGCTGGTCCAGGTGTGAAGTTACACAGCTTTGAGTCCAGCACTTGGGAGGCAGAGGCAGATGGATCTCTGTGAGTTCAAAACCAGCCTGGTCTACATAGTGAGTTCCAGGCTAATCAGAACACACAGTGAGGCACTATCTAAAAAAAAAAAAAAACATACTGGCAAAATTTCATAGCTTATTACCCATTTCTATTATAAACTCCAGAGGGCACTGGAGGGATGGTTCTATGGTAAACATTGGCCGCTCTTGTAGAGAACCTGAGTTTAATTCCCACCATCCACATGGCAGCTCAAATTACCTGTATCTCAAGCTCCAGGGGATCCCAGACCCTCTGCTAGCCTCCCTGACACCAGGCACATGCATAGTACACAGACACACATGCAGGCAAGACACCAATGCACATAAAAACAAAATCATTTTTTAAATTAAAAATAAATAAATTATAATATAAACTATTATAATTATATACATGTATTATATATTATATGCACATATATTATATAATTTGTATATAATATAATGTGTTCTATTTCTTTACATATAATATATTTTATATTAATTGTGTGGTAAATAATATATTATATTTTATATTATATTTATATATTTTATATACTATATACATTAGGTTAACATGTTGTTTCTTTCAAGACATTTAAAAGGAAAAAATGTTAAACTCAAAATAGAAAATGAAAAATCTGTCTGGAGAAAAATGTGAAATAAAATTACTTGAATTACTGATTCAACGAAGGGACCGAGAAAGACTGCAGAGTAAATATGGCATCTGGAAGCTGCTGACGTGGGTGTGTCCTAGAAACAGGAGCAGAAAGTGAATTCACCTCTGGGTTTCATTCTCGACAGTCACTGAGACTTTCAACAAAAGCTAGACTGTGCTCAGTCACTTTGTAGAAATACCCGTCATGCGCGTGCCCTTGGTGAGACGTTCCCTCAAGGAAGAAGTTTTTGCTCTATGAATAATACAGGTTAAAAGTCTTGGGAAACAGAATAAGCAAACAATTTTTCCAGACAGTATGGTAACAAATCACATAGAAACTGTTTCTTATGAGTCTTCAAAGAAGCCTACACTCTTACCGTCTCCTCGACAACAACAATGTAAAATTAATCAGCTGAGAACTAGAAAGAATGCAAAGATAAAGAGAATTTAGCATCTGTTTTTCCCCCCAGTAAACAAGAAGAAAATAAAATAAAACGTCAATGGTTTCAAATTTCAGATGTGACTTTGAAATACCTATTCCCTAATAACCACATTCTACATGATAAGGAAAATTGGCATGTTGCCGTTATACACACAGACATAAATCTCTTGGTGGACAAGACAATATCTGTCGTCCCAAAGAGTATCTCAGAAAGTCTGGAGCCAGGCTTGCTGGCACAAGCCTGTAGTTCCAGCCGTGAAGGAACCTGAGGTAGGAGGATGTGAAGTCCAAGGCAGACCCAGGTTATAGAATGAGTTGAGGGTCCATTAGAGCAACTTTGCAGAGGCCCTGTCTCAAAATGAGTTAAGTTTGGTTGAGAACGCCAGTAAGAGATTATTTCTCAATGGAATCTGGTGGAGAGTAAAGGAGCAGGACACATAGTCTTCAAATATGTGCTTGCATGAAGGTGCACAAACCCCACACACACCCAAATAAGTAATTAAATGAGTGAATAAAGGGGAGGCTGTGGAGAAAGACAACCAATGCCAACCTCCAGTCTGTACGCACAAACATACCAGCATGTGCACACATACACATGCACGGGCGCACTCATGTACGCATGCACCCACACAGAACTAAGGACTGTCAGTCATTTCTGCCTGCAGAACAGCATGCTGGGTACGGCTCTATCGCTATTGTTGCCGCCAGCATGTACTGACCTGGGTAGTATCAGTCAGCAGTGGGAAATGCACTTCTGACATCTGAAATCCAAAAGCTGCCTATCTGTGTTGACAGCAGGGGTTTCCATAGAAATAAGATGTTGGAAAAAGCAAACATCGAAACTGCCTTGGGACATTTTCCTTTCCCGTGGCAATGATTTGATGGCTAAAGTTGGCTCACAACAAATGGCTATATCCAGAGATAGACATTTTCTGTTATTTCGGAGTTTGAGGGTCTCGTCTATGCTTCACCTGGAACCGACCCGCATTTACTATGCTTCTCGTTGCACCAACACGAGGCAGGATGCAAATGTGCGCCACTGAGCTTTCATTCGGGCGTGTCCCCAAGTGTTCCTTCTCTCCTCCCATAGAGACACCTTCCATGTGGCGACGTGGAGTGGGGAGGGGATAAAAACGAATGATTGGCTGTGGGTGGTGATTTGCACGGTCTTCTTTATTTTTCTACTGTACTTTTGCTTTGACTAAGACAGAGCCCCACTAGGGAACTCAGGCTAACCCCAAGCTTCCTGTTCTCCCGCCATAGCGTCCAGAGCGCTAGGGTTATAAGCACCCACCATCTCACCCAGAACATCTTTTTTGGCGGGGGTGGAGGGGCAGGGAATCTCTGTAATGAATATATCTTGAACTAGAAGAGAAACAGAAGAGAAACAGGAAGAGTAAGAAGGCAGGAAGCCATAGAGGGAGTTCCTGCCACACCCCCAGGGTTGCTGGGCCTCTCAGAGGCTAAGGATGAGGGGGATCTGCTCTGGAACAGAAACGGACTGAGGAGGACAGGGCCACGGGCCTGAGCTGAGAACTCTGAGAGAGCTGAAGCTGTGCCTCGTAAAGGATTCTTCTGACAATAAAATACAGCCATTAAATTCCTTTCCGCCTTGAGAATACCTCCCCTTTGTGGCTACAAAATTCACTTATCTTACAGCTCTGACCTTTTCTAGTAACGTCTGCTGTCTTGTAGATTGCTAAAGTGGCTTTGCAAAACAAAAAAAAAAAAAAAAAACAAAAAACAAAAAAAAAAAAAACTACTCTGATACGTGGTGAGCAGGGGTTAGACCATCTCTACTTTCCCAGAATTCTATTTATACAATGCCACTTTCATCCAGATCACGCAGCAACTGAGGCTCCTCAGAGTCACTTTGCCCTTAGCTCCCTTTGAAATTTAAATCTAAAAGCACTGTGCGTTTTGTGTAAGAGGGAAAGACATCTTTGGTGGCTTGGGGAGGATCTGCCACTAAAAGCGACTTCAAGTCCTAGGTCCTCCAGTGCTCCTCCACCCAAAGTCTGACCTACCTTCTCCATTTTTCTTTATCATTTCCTACTGGTGTCAACCTTTATGAAGAGACCAGTGGATCACTTAGAGAAGGCTGGGCCAGGATCTATGCTCCACTGCCCACCCAAGCCTCCTGCACTTCCTGCACGGCAGTGAAACTGAGCCTGCTCCTGCAACTGTCTACTCCCTGACCTACACTTTCAGCTCCCACTGTCTTCATCGCAGATACGACAGCCAGGGCATCCTTGTCATCCTGCTCCTCGAGGGTCTCAGTCAGGCGCCGCGTTGCCTGTAGGAGAGGACCTCTAAATGTGTTCATTCTTCTGACTACAGGACAGTGGGAGGGGGCGGAACCTTTCTCCTGTGCTGTCAGGAAGGCAGCTGGCAGCTTCGGGAGCCACCAAGAAGCCCCTAGGGAAGTACAAGTCAGCAAAGGCCGACTTGGCACATCAGCATTTATTAAGTGCTTACTGTATGCACCCTGCTTTGAAAGACTCTAGTTTGAGATGGTGATTCACATAAACTTCTCTTGGCAATTTCCAAAAAGGCTGGTGCTCCCGGGACTCTCTTGACATCCAGATTGCGGACATTTTTGTCCTTGTTTACCCAGGCATGTGTTTCTATGACTCACAGTGTCTGGGAAGTTGGAAGCTACCCAAAATAAGCATGAGCAAAATAAAAACACCTTTGATTTTGTCATATTGACCCAAACTGTTACCTTTGAGGTTATATTTTTTAATTGAGATTTATTTATTTTAGAGAGAGGGAGAGTTATGTATATGTATGCATGTGTATATATGTGTATGTATGTACTCCACATGTGTGCCCGGTGCCTGTGAAGGTCAGAAGGGGGTACTGATCCCCTGGGACTGGAGTTACAGGCAGTTGGCCGATGTAGGTGCTGAGGACTGAGCCTGTGTCCTCTGAGCTCTCAGCTGCTTTGTCCTCATAAAACAATTCCCTCTTATTTTCGGCTGTACAGTGCTAGTCAAGGCTCTAGACCACCTTTGGAGAAGCAGCAACAGCAGGTAGGCACCGGCTACTAAAAGAAACACTAAGAGACAGGTTTTCAGGGGTTGGGGATTTAGCTCAGTGGTAGAGCGCTTGCCTAGCAAGCGCAAGGCCCTGGGTTCGGTCCCCAGCTCCGGAAAAAAAGACAAAGAGAGAGAGAGAGAGAGAGAGAGAGAGAGAGAGAGAGAGGTTTTCAGAGCTCTGTAAACAGTGATTCTGTCCCTTTTCCCACCCCACCTCAGAATCCCAGAACCAAAGGTCAAAGGGAGAAACAGACAAGATGTGTTCCCTGGCCTGCTTTAATGTTCATTACTTAATTTCTTTTTATTTGTTCATTTACTGATTTTTGAAACATGATTTCTCAACATAGCCCTGGCTGTCCCAGAATTCACATGTAGACCAGGTACATTAAACAAACAAACAAACAAACAACAACAAGAAGAAACCTTCAAGCCCAAAAGATTAGTAGTGACTGAATCTGTAGCTTGGCCTAATTGAGCAAAATCATCTTTATTTGAAATAAAACTCATTGAGAAGAAATAATGACTTTGGAGTATTTAATTTCCAGAGAGCTGGAACAAGAAATTGTAATGCATTTGGAAAATGTATCTGTATGGACCTTCTTATAGTCACCAGCAGATACTTAAATATGAGTATGGCTGGCAGTCAGGAGTATGGTAATCTGCCTTTGAGTCAGCTGCGCCCTAGAAATCCCCCACTGGACTTGGTGCACTCTGAAACAGGCTATCAGAGCCATGAAGAAGGCCCCGAGGACCACCCAACATGGTTGTCCCTTTAATGAAGCAGCTTCCCGGCAGGTTCAGTAAGCAGGCTGACCCTGTACCAGGCTTCCCAGCAGATACCTGGGCTCTCGAGTAGTTCGACTTGTCAAGTTGTCAAAAAAACAGATCACCCCAGCAAGAATCCATCTGGAAGCCACCTCTCGGGTGAACAGCTATCAGAAATATCCCCTAATCCTTGAAAATGAACTTGAGGTTTTCTGCCCGCCATGTAACACAGACCATGCTGTCTAGAATGTAGTGCCAAGTACATTCTAGAAAACTAGGGACATGAAGAAACAGCAGTTTTCAGGCTTGGGTTTCTGGTTTTCTTTCTGGGTGCTGGGGATTGAACCTAGGGCGTTGGGCACGCTTAGTAAGCACTCAACCACTGAGCTGTAGGCCTAACCCCCTTTCCCACTTTTCATTTGGATACATAGTCTAATTAGCTCACTGATCTTTCTATATTCCTGTCATGGCCTCTCAAGTAGGGACTATCAGCTTGCAACACCAGGTTGTTGCTATTTATAACATGTATTTATTGTGTGCATGCGTGCATGTGTATGTGGGGGGGGGGTTGTAGTACACACCCATGCCGCAGCGCTTATGTGGAAGTCAGAGGGTAATTTGAGGGAATCCGTTCCCTCCTGGGTCCTGGGAACTGAACTCGGGTCCTCAGGCCAGGCAGCAATAACTTTCTCCCTCACAGGCCCTACCACATTGCTTTTTGCTGCTGTTTAACAAATTCTTATTGAGGAAAAACTTCCTCTAATTCTAGTGGTAAAGAATTAGGGACCAAACTCCCAAGATAACCAAATGTGACTGCCCTTCCAGCAGTAGGGCCACAAATTGTAAAGGTTTTCTTGGTCTTTCAGAGGTGGGATGCAGGTCTAGAAGGTGAGCCAGTGCTCTCAGACCCCAACTGGCTGCTTCCCACACTATCTCAAAGTCTGAGACACTTTGAGGATCTCCTTCCCATTCCAGATGCAGGCACAGCAGGATGTACCAAAGGGGGAGGGGCAGTGCAGACTCAAAAAAAAAAAAAAAAAAAAAAAAAAAGAAAAAGAAAAAGAAAAAAGAAAGAAAAATAAAAAGGAAATGGAGCCATATGTTTGTGTTTGGGCCCTCTACCTCTAACAGTGGAGTGGCTATTGGAGTTTTCTGAACCTCAGTTTCTTCATGTGGAAAAGTAGAGGAAACAATGCCTTGGAAATATATTGATCTTAGCATTGCACAGGCACATCTGGTAGCCCAGATGTCCTATCAAAGATACCCACCCCCAAGTCCTGGAATTACAGGGGCTGGCAAGGTGGCTCAGCACTTAAAGGGAATTGCTGCCAAGTCTGATCGATGACTTGTGTTTGATTATTGGTACCCAGATAATGGAAGGAGAAACTCCCTCAAGCTGTCAGACCTCTACAAGCATGCTAAGGCATATATGCACACACACACACGCGCACACACACACACACACACACACACACAAATGAATGAATGAATGAATGAATGAATGACTGGATGGATGGATGAGTTTTAAAGAAAATACCAGTGAGCCATCTAGGTGAGCAAGTGAGTACTCCAGGTTACTGTTAGAGCCTTCCTTTATGGGGTGAAGGAGGAGGAGTCTGGTTACTAAGGAGTGTGCCATAGATAATTTTGATTGACAGCTTCCATTACATAAAGCCTTCGAGCATTGTGCACGTCTGCTAAGGCGTGGAGGCTTTTCCACAAGGGAGTTTGTTGAATCTAATCAGATGCATGTCTCGGCATCTTGGAACAGACATCATTTTAATTGCTCTTTTGACTGTGATTTCCTCCTATAGACGGCCCTCCCTCCCTGTTTGAGACAGGGTCTCGCTATGTAACTCTGGCTGGCCTGGAACTTGCTATGTAGACCAGACTAGCCTCCTCTTCACAGGTCCTCATGTCTCTGCTTGTCTCATGCTGTGCCCCTCCATGTCCTGCACACACTTCCTCTTTTATAGCTGAAGAATCTGAAACTCAAAAAAAAAATATCGACGGTATCACGAACCATTTGGTAGGACTCAAACCCTGCTTTGTGTGCATTCAAGCGCATAAGTCACTATGCAAGAAGCAGGGCACGCATATGCGTGCTGGAGAGTGGAGCAGCATCTGGGCAGGAAACCTCCACGGTGCCTGCGCCCTCTGCTGGCGACGCCGCTCAATTTCTGGTGTAAAAACCGACTTCCCGGAATACAATTGGTGGCAGTTGTAGAAATAACTCAAACTGACTGAGTTCTGGGGAGGCCAGAGTCTTCTGATTCCCAGTTGCATGAAAATGGGAGTCTTTAAAGAAAAAAAAAACCAAAGGAACAAAGGCGTGTCAAGTGCCAAGTTCTCTGTTTCTGCATTAGACAGATGAAGGAACAGACATTTTATTTTTTCTTAATTCAGTCAGAGAGGTGTGCAGGTGTCATTTTTGCACCCTACAAGAGGTACGGTAGTGAATCTTCCTGAGCGGCTGATCGAAGGCAAGGCAGAAAATAGCTTTTAAGACATATAACAAAGAGGTACACAGTGAGTAACCTTGGGTAATGGTGAAACCACGTCTCAAAGAACAGCACATTTTTTTTAAAATATAAATTCGAACATTTGTTACCACATCAGGCCCCTACACACACCTTTTATTCCAAGCCTACAAATCGTCTGTTGTGGCAGAGATGAATCTCCCCCTCTTTCTTTAGCTTCCCTATCTTCCTCTTTCAGAAGGAGGTTCTAGAACGTAAGACCCCCTAGAAGAGTGGTTCTCAACCTCCCTAATGCTGTGACCCCTTAAAATAGTTCCTCATGTTGCGGTGACCTCCGACCACAAAATTCTTTTTATTGTTGCTTTGTAATTGTAATTTTCTACTATTAGGAATCATAATGTGCTATAGATTGTAATATAAATATAGACATGCAGGATCCCTTGTAAATAGCTCCTAAAGGGGTCTCAATAGACGCACAGGTTGAGAATCCCTACTACGACCCCTTCAGTACAGTGCCATGGTTAGGAGCATCAGCTTTAAAGTTGGGCAGACCTGGGTTTGGGTTCGAGTTACAGCCCTGCATAGGAATCACCCTGTGTCTCCGCCACCTCATATGTGAAATGGCTTTAAATGTCCTCGAAGGACTGGTGCAAGACCTCATCTTCAGTCCTTCAGCATAGCGTCTAAGGCACAGCTATGCCCTCCCCACTGTTTCTCGTTCTCGTCATTCAACGCAACCTCTTCAGTTTAGACATGAGGTTCTGAGAGAAATGACTTTATGGCCAGGCGGTCAGTTAAGGCAAAACCAAGGGGATCCTTGGCCAGTCTCCCTCTGCCTTGCCACTTGTGGCACAGTGGATTTTCCTTTATCCCTTGGCTTTGAGCAGAAAGAGGTTGAGACATTTTCTAAATTCCTTGTCAGGGTCATTTTGAGCTGATGCCATTGCCAGAGACAGACGGAATCTCCTGGTATAGCTCCCTGGGATCAGGAGCTGGCTGGCATCCAGAGTATCCTTAGACCAGCTGACTCCCACGTAGCACTGCGCAGCTGTCCCCTGTCATTACTTTATCCTCTGCAATCTGAAACCTTAAAAACGAGAAGCTAATTAGGTATTGTCACCACCAACAGCTTCCCCACGTTCTGGGAACTGTCAAACCCCTGCATGCAGCCAGCCTGGAGAACCCTCTTCTCGGGGTTCCTTTGCCCGTGCTGAGAGACGGGATGGCTGCCTACATAGTGTCCTCTGCCCCATGCCAACGTCTAATGTTCTCTCTGATTTTCCCAGAGGTCACACACACATAACCACCCATAAGTCTAGGGCTCACACTCTCCATAACAATGGTCCACAGTAGTTTTCCATTTCAGACTGGGAGGATCCACTGAGCCAGGTGAGGGGCTGTTCCTGTTTCCAGAAAGGACAGAGCCCATCAGCTCTGACGAAAGTCCCCACAGTTCTGCTCTCAATCTTTCTCAGACTTTCCCAAACTCAGCAGACCCTATTAACAGACAGGCAAACTTCCTCAGGGTCAAGTAACTCATAGTTACCCAGAACTCATTTAAACATGATCCAACCTAACCTATACATTTGCTAAACAGATGGGGAGAGGTCCGAGATAGAGAAAGAGAAGGCTCAGGTATGCTGGCATCAATAGCTCGGTCTAGCAATTAAGGGACTTGGGTCTCCCTAACTCAGCCCTAATGACCTGTGCCATTGGTGATCACTTAATCTCTCTCCGATCGGGTTCCCATCCGCTGTGCAAGTGGGTTGGTCTTGAGGACCTAGAAGAAATCTTCCAGCACAAGGTTTCCTCAGTGACAATGCCCCTGGGATGTGTTAAAGTGTTTTCAGTATATCCACACTCCTTCTTTTGTGCACTTAACCTTCCTAAAAACCCAGACGTTGTTGCTGAGATGTCTGATCAGGCAACTGTGGGCAATCACGACAGAGCTTGGTTCTGGACGAGTGACCGGAACTCCCGGCCCCGCTGCAGCATGCTGCTCTTCCGGAGCAGGCAGACCCCTCACCCTGTGGGCAGTCAGAGGATGGGCTCCCAGGAAACGTAAACGCTAGGGAGGTATGGTGACTTTGAGGACAAGGGAAAGCTGGCTTTGTGTTTTCCTCCACTTTTGGGTGTCTCTACAATATTTTGGATCTCACGAAGGGTTTGGCCTGGCTTCAGACTGAATTTTGCCTTCTCCTAGGCATCAGAGATAAAAATGCAAGGTGCTGGCAGTTTGCCATAACACTAGCTGGCATGGACAGAGGTAACCGGAACCCAGGTACCTCATTATTTTATAAGCAGCGCTCCCTGGGGGTACTGGCCTTTCAGACCCAGCTCAGAGGCCATTGACTGGAGTCCAGTTAAACTTTTCCCTCTGTCACCCTCTACCTCTCTTAAGTCAGGAACGTTGAGGAAAGGACACCCACAGGATGGGGTTGATGGTAAGAAAACTTGACTTCCCAATCTCCAGGATCATGAGAAAATAAATATTGCTTAAGCCACTGACTTGTGGCACGTTGTTCTGGTGGCCCTGGTATACCAGCACAGGCTCGCTCCAGACCTGGTCCTCCTTTATGCCTCTTCACTCCCTTCTGTACGAACCCCAGAGCCAGACTCAATATGTCTGGAATCAAGAACACTTGCCCCACCAATCTGTAGCCAGACTGTCCCATTTCAGGACCTTTGGGGAGCACTGACTTGCTCTGAGTAGGACAAATTTGCTTTGGGAGCCTCTGGAGGAATGAAGGGAGGATAAGCAATATGGGGACAAAAGCCTGGCTAAGGCTTTGAGCTATAATCCTGCTAAGCATATGTCATTTTACTTCTGCCCTTCTGGAATCTTCAACTTGAACCTTCATAGTGGTGGTTCAACAGGGTGGGACCCTCGTCCACTTTTGCTCCTTTAGACAATAAACATGGGGTTTCTTAAAACCAATGTTGCATATCTGAAGACCTAGGGAGAGCCAGTAACTGCAACACCCCTCATTTTCAGAGAGCACACACACACACACACACACACACACACACACACACACACACACAAGTTTGCCCTTAGCTCCCCAAGCACAAGAAAGGGACACAGGGGCAGACAAGGGACGTCCTATTACACATAGTGTTTACTCTGGGCATGGCTATTGACTCCAGACCTTATCATTGGGTCCTCAGACTGGGCAGGGCAGGTCTGGGCACCAGGAAGAGCTGGTGCTCCTGCCCTGTGCACAAGAAGAAAGAAAGGTGGAAGGGAGATCGAAGCAGAGTGAGAGAGAAGCTGCCACTCACACCACAATGAAACCTCTCTTCGTGCTGCTGCTGCTGCTGCTGCTCCTGGACCTGGCACAGGCCCAAGGGGTGCTGCACAGGTAAGGCCCTGTCTCCAGCACTGAGTTCAAATGAGGCATCCCCGAACCCCAGCTCAGGGCTGCCCGGGGGAGGAAAGCTAATGAGGAAACGAAAGGAAGAAACTGGGATTTCATGGGAATTCCTAGAGAAGATTCCCCAGGCCTCTGTTGTTCAAAGGTGTGTTTCCATAGCTGGGACTTTTAACTCCAAGCTTTTAAATACATTCCCGACGGAGCCTGAGCACTGTAATCAACAGGGTCCTTCCATCCTTTTAGTTCAGCCCTATATGGGGTCAGATCAAACTACAGACTGTGTCCTACCTCTTATTCCCTAGAAAATCTCAAAGGACCAATGCCCAGGAGGGAGAGCCTTTCCTACTCAAATTCTGAGTCTGCAGGACAGAGCCATTTGCAACTTCAGGCCACACCTGGTCTCGAAGGTCCCCTCCTGGGCCTTGCTGTAGTCAGGCTCTTAACTAATGCACAGGTACAGAGGCAGTGGGAGAAGAGATGCCCCTTTACATCCTGATTTTTCTCCAGGGTGCCCCTCAGAAGACATCAGTCCCTCCGGAAGAAACTACGGGCCCAAGGCCAGCTCTCAGACTTCTGGAGATCTCATAACTTGGACATGATCGAATTCAGCGAGTCCTGTAATGTGGATAAGGGTATCAATGAGCCCCTCATCAACTACCTGGATGTAAGATTTCTTGGGTTGAAGCCTGGGGACACTGGGTGTAGGGAGGAAGGCTGGGGCCTTCAGCGGGAACCAGTGGTGCATTGGTGACATCATGATCGGGCATGTATTTCTTTGCGTGGAGGGTTCAGATAGACAATCCCCCAGTCTATGTCTACTCTGTAAATCAGGCTTCAACATGACCCAGTGTGCAGGACTTTCTTCAAGAGGAAAGAGATAAACATAACATGCGTTCCAAAAACAAAGGCCCTTACCATGTGCCCAGTTGGGCATTTTACGAATGGGCAAAGGCATGCTTGATTTGTCACATCCCCAGGTCCCAGGTGGCATTATGAGAATCAGGATAACGAGAGAAGAATGGAACCAAGTTTCCCAGGCTATCTTGTTTCCTTCCTGGTGGTCCTTGCTCTGTTCCTTCCGTCATTTGTCCCCAGGCTTGCCTCTTCTAGGCTCTGTAGATTGGAGCCTGTGGTACTCCATGTTCTAGTGCCCTTCTCCTCCGTTCCGCCCACACTCTCTCTCCCCTCCCTACAGATGGAATACTTTGGCACCATCTCCATCGGCTCCCCATCGCAGAACTTCACCGTCATCTTTGACACGGGCTCATCCAACCTCTGGGTCCCTTCTGTGTACTGCACCAGCCCAGCATGCAGTAAGTGGGCTGGCAATGGCGAGAGCCACTTCATGGAGGCTAAGATCGTTCCTTGTGTCGCGGAGAGACTCGGGTTCCCTCCACTTGTCCTCCCTGCCGTACCGGCTCCCCCTTCCTATCTCTGTTTGGTGTGCCTGGGCCAGGGACAGACATGAAAGGCAACTACCAATCAAGATAACAACCTTTGTGCTCGTCAGAACTGATGGAGAGAAAATTACCCATTAGGAAGAGAAGTCTTTGACTTGGTGACTCACTTCCTTTGGAGCACCCAAAGGAACATGGGGGAAAGTTCCTTAGGCCTGTACCTGAACAGATAGGTAGATTGAATTCTAAGGAAAACTGTGCACCTGCTTCAGGGAGGCCCTGATGCACTGGCTGGCTCCCCTGGAGGTGTGGCTGGGGGACACAGTGTCGTGGGTGTGTCCATTCAGCCAGAGATAATGTAGGGGCTACATAGAGGTTAGAAACAGAAGCCCTAAACAGAGAAAGCTTGTTCTGTGTGGGACACATCTCAAGGACAGAAGCTCTTTGAAAGTCTGACACTAGACATTGTTAAGGTCAGGCGAGGAGTAGGAGTGATTTTCTAGAGTAGTAATTGAAACTCAGTGTGGCTCGAGCCCACACTGATGGCTGAGGCTGCCGCTGGCGCCTGGTGGACGGTGCTTATCTTGTGTCTATGAAGTCACCATGAATAACCAAGTTTGCCCAGGGACAAATATTTGGTCCCTGGTTGGGACACACCTGTGGCTAGGGAACACAGCAGCTCAGTAGTAAAAGGCCATGATATGCCTGTCCAGGAAGTCCGGTCTTCCACCTCATTGGGGAGCCGAGGGGGGTCACTCCATCTCTCTGGGACAGAGGTGGAAGACTGGAGCAGCATTCTTTCTTTCCAGAGGCACACCCGGTGTTCCACCCATCGCAGTCCAGCACCTACATGGAGGTAGGGAATCACTTCTCCATCCAGTATGGTACTGGGAGCCTGACAGGAATCATTGGAGCTGACCAAGTCTCTGTGAGTACAGTCCCCACATCTTGCCCCAGAACTAAGCACAGGGGTAGCAGGATGTGAACCAGAGGCCTCAGGGGCACCATTTCAGCTTTGCCTTGGGAAGAGGTAGACAAGGCCATTTCTAGGGCAAAGGATAAATCCTACCTGAGATGGCACAGTGGCCAGTGTATGCTGAACCCTAGAGAGCAGTGTGGGACTTCCTTCATGAACCAAGGGTCGGTCAGGGCATAACGCCTGGTGTTAGGGCTGGATCAGCAAACCCTGGGCACTGAGGGGATAAGAGCAGGCTGCCATCTTGAAAGCAAAAAAGAAGTGCAAGCCAGGAGACAGGCTGGGGCTCCATTAGTGAAGTGGGAAGGCAGGAGGCAGGAATCCAACACAGGGAAGAAGCCAGGTGTCAATACCCCAAGGTCTAGGCAAGCTCCTTGAACTTCTCATGACCAGAGGTCTTGAAGGTCCCTGATTTGTAGGAATCAGAGATCCAGGGGAGTCCTGGTCCTGCCTGGATACTTTATGCAAGTGTATAGGGAGAAATAGAGACTGGCCCAGCGGGATATGCGTTATTTTACTTCTAGCATGCTCGGAAGGCCAGTAGAGCTCAGTCTCCATCAACATCCCTTCAAAACTTTGAACATGGGATACATTACTAACTGGAAAAGGGCCGCTAACAGAAAACCTCTTTTCCTCTCTGTCCCCCTCCTCCCATTAAACCTGGTGCAAGTCTTTCTGTGTCCTTATGAAATGTGTGGGATCTGAGGACTGCAGTGAGCTGGTCGTCAAATAATATAGAGCAAGGAGGACATATTAATGGCCTTAATTAGTCTCTTTAGCATAATAGGTCTCCTTAAAATACATTTAAGTGGGCTACATAGATGGCTCCATGCTTAAGAGCACAGACTGCTCTTCCAGAAGATCTCAGTTCAGTTCTCAGTACCCACTGACAGCTCACAAATGTCTGTAACTCCAGATCCAGGGGACCCAACACTCTCACCCAGACACACATGCAGGCAAAACACCAATATCCATACAAGAAAAATAAATCACTGAAACCAATTCTTTTTTAAAATTTAAGTAAAGCCAGATATGGTGGCTTGAAAGACAGCTGCGGATGAATCCCTGAGTTCAAGGCCAGCCTGGCCTACATAGAGAGTTTCAGGCCAGCTAAGGGCTACACAGTGAGATCCTGTCTCAAAATTAAAAAAGAAAAAACTTCAGTAACATCTTCTTATCAGAGAAATGCTTTTTATGTAAAATTATATAAAACAGAGCTTTCTGTTGAAATTATACATGCATATGTAAATATATTATATGTATATGTTACAGTATAAATAACCACTTGGAAGGCTGCATTTCAAACTGACACTTGTAGTGAGTCTGGAAAGCAGGGAAGGGGCTGAGATCCACAGGAGGTGGGCTATGGCACGCAGCTTGTTGCCTCTCTGCTAGCTCCCTTGAGTGGAGCAGGGAGCAGCCAAGCCCATAGCAACTACAGCTACAGCGGCCTCTCTTTCGGGACTTCTGGCTCTGGGTCCAGGTGTCCATCTGCCTCTGTGGCAGGATCAGCTTCTGCTGTAACACATGCCTTCTCTGAGTATAGAGGCTTGGGCAGTGAGAGGACAGAGAGGTGCCAGGCCATCTCCTCAGGTTGCAGTCGGTATCTTTCCCACTTGGCACGTATCTTCCCTCTGCTGCCTCATCTGTAGGCATCAGGCTGCAACCCTAGGTTAGAAACCGCATCCTAAGTGCACTCCCAACTGGCATCTGCAACTGTAAAAGGCCAAATACCATATATATATATAAAACATGTAAGTACACAGATTAATGTAGTTAATGCAGCCTGGAATGGAGATATCAGAAAAACCAGGGATCAAAGCCACTGTTCTGAGTGGCAAACACTAAGAAACAAGCCACTAATAAACAGGCACAAACCAAACCCAAAGGGAAGGGAGGGAAAGAAATAATGAGAAGGACAGGACATCAGTATAATATGAAATCCACACTATAAACAAAATCAACAATGGCACAAATTAACTGTTTGCAAAGAGCGACCAAATTGGTAACCCGCTGGCATGACTAATCCAGAAAAAACACAACAACCTTGTCAACCTCAAAACAAGATTCCAAAAACTGCTTTATATTGATATGCTTGCAATCATTTTAAACTGATGAATATCAAAACTGATATAATAAAATAGAAACCATTAATAATCTAGTATCTATTTTAAATGGTGATTCTGCTATTAAAACAAAACAAAACAAAAAAACCCTTCCCACACGGAAAACCCTAGACCCATCTTTCAGAGAATCGATAGAGTTCCTTCATAACTCATCTAATGAAACTAGAACAACTTTAATAATAAAATGTTAAAAGACTCTTATAAGCACTGGGATTTGCCAGACACAGAGGCACAGGCCTTTAATCCCTGCACTCAAGAGGCAGAGGCAGGAGGATCTCGGTGAGTGTCAGGCCAATCTGGTCAACATAGAGTATTAGGACAGCCAAGATTGAGACAGTGAGACCTGTCTCCATCAATCCGTCAACCAGCACAGTGAGCAGAGTATTTGCCTAACATACACAAAGCCCAGCATTGGATTCCCAGAGCCACAGAAACTGGACAAGGTGACACACATGTATAATCCCAGCACCCAGGAGGCAGAGGCAAGAGGATCAGAAGTTTAAGACTTCCTCCATTAGGGGAAGCCCTTGGTCCTGCTAAGACTGAACCCCCAGTGAACTAGACTGTTGGGGGGAGGGCGGCAATGGGGGGGTGGGGAGGGGAACACCCATAAGGAAGGGGAGGGGGGAGGGGGATGTTTGCCCGGAAACCGGGAAAGGGAATAACACTCGAAATGTATATAAGAAATACTCAAGTTAATAAAAAAAAAAAAAAGACTTCCTCCATTGCATAGTAAGCTCTGGGCTACAGTAGATTCTATGGAAATATATACATGTGCCAAAATTCCATTATTGATAATCAAACATTAGAAACAAACCAGCTATCCACCCACAGTATAAGGCAGTGTTTCTCAGCCTGTGGGTAGCAACCCTTTTGGGTCAAGTTGTAACAATGAAAATATAACCTATATATAATCTGTATTTACATTACAACCCATAACAGTAGCAAAATTAGTTACAAAGTAGCAATGAAAATGCTGTCACGGCTGGGGGTCACCACAACATGAGAAACTGTATTAAAGGGTGGTCCTGGCATTAGGAAGGTTGAGAACCACTGACATAGACAAAACCAATGTGGCTTGAGAGATGAGTCACTCTTGAGGAGAGATACAAAGACCGGCGGGGTATATGAAAGGACTGCTGGGGCTTTGGAATGTCCTGTCTTATTTCAGGAGGGTTACATGGAAATGTGGATTGTTATTAAAAATAGACACTGGTGCTTTCTGCGCTACATTATATTTCCATTTTTAAAGTCACATGAAGAAATTCCGTGAGTGGGATTACAGTCAAAATCTGTTGCCTATTTCCCAAAGAAACTGAGAAAGGAAGAATTGGCTTCCTCCAGAATGGAGACCCCCAGCAATCTGAGACCCTCGTTCTATTAACCTTTGTGCAATTCTCTCTCCAGGTGGAAGGGTTGACTGTGGAAGGCCAGCAATTTGGAGAAAGTGTCAAGGAGCCTGGTCAGACCTTTGTGAATGCGGAGTTTGACGGGATTCTGGGCCTGGGATACCCCTCATTGGCTGTTGGAGGAGTGACCCCAGTGTTTGATAACATGATGGCCCAGAACCTTGTGGCTCTGCCTATGTTTTCTGTCTACTTGAGCAGGTGAGGCCAGTCAAGTCAGTCCCCTAGGTCTGATCAGTGAATGAGTGCACTGTGTTTCCAGTGGCCCTTTCTTGACAACTTGCCTTTCTGTCTGTGTAGTGACCCACAAGGTGGCTCAGGCAGTGAACTGACTTTCGGAGGCTATGACCCCTCTCATTTCTCTGGGAGCCTCAATTGGATCCCAGTCACCAAGCAAGGCTACTGGCAGATTGCCCTGGATGGGTGAGTATCCTCTATGTAGTAGCTACGGTTGAATGGAAGAACAGTCACAACTCGAATTGGATTAACTGGGTGATACTGCAGGACACTAGAGCTGCAGATGCTGGGACCTCACATCTGGACTGGAGATGGGGAGGACACAAGGAGAGCCTTCCTTCTGTGTACATTTAGCCGGCCTCCCTCTTACTCACAACCAGCTACCCTGTGTTCACACAGCCTTAAGTAATTGCACAAGGCAAGGGCTGAGTGACACAGAAAAGGTACGGGTGATTTGGACTCAAAGCCTGTGTGGAAGATGAGGTGTGGTCCCAAATCACCACCACACAAAGTGGATGTGGTCAGTGTTCCGAAAGCCACCAGTGTGGCCAGCCAAACAGAGCAAGATTTCTCTGTCTGGAGACTGCTCGCAAGTTTGTTGAGGAATTGGCTCTGAAACTGAGCCTTGACGTGCATGCGAGGGTGTGGGGCAGATGGGGAAGTAGAATTGTGCACCTGATAGATATATGGCCAGCCCTGAGCTAGGTACGGTGGGAGCTTAGGGAGAACAATCTAGTTTCTGTTCCTAAGATGTTCTGGATAAAAAGTGAAACAGCTCCAGCTCTCAGTGGCTCCTTATTCTTTTCAGACGGGAAATTTACCTATTTATGCTCATGACATCGCTTTAAGGAATCTCAGTTCGTTTGCTTGGTTTTATGAGGTAGGACCTTTCCATGTAGCCCCAGCTGACCTAGAATGCTCAGGATCCTGTCAGCCTCCTGCATGCAGAGGTTACAGGTGTCCTAGGCCATGCCCAGCAGACATCTGCATTTCTGAATGAAAACAGAGTACATGTGCATACACACGCACACACACACACATGCATGCATGCATGAACACATACACACATGCATGCATGAATGCACACACATGCATGCACACGTGCATGCACGAACACATACATACACATGCACATGTGCGCACACGCACACATGTATGTACTTATGTCTAGTCAAGAAGTAAATGTTTTCCTACCATATATCTCAGTCAAAAAGCAAGTTAGGTCAGGTATAATGGCTCAGCCTTTAATTCTAGCACCCATGAGGATTGTTATGGATTTGAGATAGTCTAGACTAGATGAAACTGTCTTAAAAAGAAGCAAGTTGGCTAGGCCTGGTGGTGCACGCCTTTAATCCCAGGACCTGGGAGATAAAGGCAGGTGGATCTCTTTGAATTCAGGGCCAGTCTACATAGTGAGTTCCAGGACCACCAAGGCTTTGCAGAGAGGCCCTATCTCAAACAAACAAACAAACGAACAGATATGCTAGTTGAAATATGCTACCACTCCAAAGAGGATAGCATTACGGTGTCCTAATATGAAGGTCCCATAGAAAGCAGGAATGGCCAAGGATTGTGCTAACCGTGGGACCATGGGTTCTTTGTCCTCAGAATCCAGGTGGGAGACACTGTGATGTTCTGCTCTGAGGGCTGCCAGGCCATAGTGGACACAGGGACCTCCCTCATCACTGGCCCCCCCAAGAAGATCAAACAGCTTCAAGAGGCCATTGGGGCCACACCCATGGATGGAGAAGTGAGTGTCCACCTAGGGCGGGGGATGGCAGAGGAGCAGCAGAGTCTGTCCTTGTCTGGGGAGAGAGCCGGGTCTGAGGTGATCCTTCTCTGTTTTAGTACGCGGTGGATTGTGCCACTCTCAACATGATGCCAAACGTCACCTTCCTCATCAACGGGGTTTCATACACCCTCAGCCCAACTGCCTACATCCTGCCGGTAAGGGCTGTTTCCTTATTCTGTGAGTCCCAGTACCCTCGCCACGCACCTGCCACTTCCCCCTTCAAAGTCATCTACATGGAGATGGCTACCACTCCTCCAAGCCCCCTCCCAGCTAGTCCAGAGGATGCCAATGTAGTGTTCTCTCTGACAGAGATGGAGCTGCCTGTGGTAGAAACTCTTGGACTTCTAGTTTCCAGTTCTGCCACGAAGCAGCACCTACTCTGATACAAGACACTTAAGGGGATTTCTGATATTGCCACAAGGAATTTATCAACAAACACATTAATCCTCCCCATTACCAGTGTGCAGCTGGAGATCTTATTATCCTATTATACATAGGAGGATGCTAAGATCCTCAGAGTTAAATAAATGATTCAGATCTGACTGCGGGGGTGGGGGTGGGGGTTGGAGAGAGAGCTCAGCAGTTAAGAGCGCTTGGCTGCTCTTCCAGGGGAACCACAGTTGAGTTTGTGAGCCGCGTGTGTGGCTCACAAACCACATGTAACTCCAGCTCCAGGAAATCAAATGTCCTCTTCTGACCTCTGTGGGACACACTCGTGCATGGGCACAGATACACACTGCACACATATACATAAAAGTTTTTAAAGAGGGACTCTAAAAAGATAATGAGCTGCTTGGAGGAGGGGCCATCATTCAAATTAACTTTCCTCCTCAGGGTGAAACTTGTCTTTTATTGCAATAATTCCCAAGTTGAGGCAGAGACAGAAGTCTGGACATTTTGGGAACCTCAGGTCACTTCACATCCCCTGGGGCCTAGGTTTTGATGTTGTGCTCCTTTGACAGCACACTTTAATGTGTTGATCTTTAAGTAGAGTCCCCATAACATCAGGAACTGTGTCAGTGTCAAGATCCCAAGGAAGAGGGAGACTTTCACCTTATCCTCCCAAAGTCACCAGATATAAACAGACATCCAAACAAACAAGCATTTGCATAGCTTCATGGTAAACCACATAAGCTCTTGAGATACTCTGGAACAGCCTCTGTAGACACCATCCGGAGAACACACCACATGTTGAAACTGAGCCCTGCTCTCCAGTCTCAGTCCCCTTGCCATGAGACTAAGGGTTTCTTTGGACCCTGGGACTAAAATCACTAAGTCATAGTAGATAGAATGCATTTCTATGGCAGTGACTTTCCAGGACTTGACATCATCTACCAGCTGGGCCTCCTCTGGATGCTGAGGGATGCCTAGCTCCTATACTCTCCTACTTCTATCCAACAACAGGCTCCGTTTGTAACCTTCCCCACCTGCCAGATTTCAATCAGGGCATCTCAGCACGTAAAGGATGCTGGAATACCTTTGGATTTTATCCCAGCCCTCTCACAAGGCTGTGATTTTTCCCACTCAGCAACTTTGAGTGTCAGGTGGTTGCTGGGAAGACCACACCTGCTTCATAGAACTCAAATCTTTGCTAAACCGAGAAATACGATGGGGAGACAGGAGTGAGGGTGCATGTCTACAGTCCCAGCACAGCAGAGGCAGGAGAGAGTTCTAGACAACGGAGGTTACATAATGTCTCAAAAAAATGGGGGAGTTTAGAACCCCTTCATAGAGCAATGGATGTGTGCTTGCCTTGTGTCTCAGAGAGCCCACTCAAATGCTTCTTCCCCAGAAGAAGGAAGAGGTAATAGCTAGCCATTGACAGAGCAGATATCAAGTTGAGTTCTGCTCGAAACTAAGCCAGATTGAGTTTAAACCAATGCACTGTTAATGCCAAGCCTCCTGCAATAAGGTTCTGTTTCCACGTTTCCAGTTCTAAACTGATGGTAGAGTGTGGTTGTAAAAAAATACAGTTCTCAAATGGTAGAACACAGCAATGAAGGGAGCAAACACACCCTGCACTGAGCAAGTTGGAATATGGACAGGAAATGAGAGAAAGAGCCACCAAGCACAACGCTGGCACTCACCAACCATCCAAGACCATTGCAGTCAGCGCCACCATTCAGCAAAGCCCCCAGGACAAATCCATCATTCCCTGTCTGCTACTAAGTGCTTCTTTTGGCCCCTAGGACTTGGTGGATGGAATGCAGTTCTGCGGCAGTGGCTTTCAAGGACTTGACATTCAACCTCCGGCTGGACCCCTCTGGATCCTGGGGGATGTCTTCATCCGAAAGTTTTACTCAGTCTTTGATCGTGGAAATAACCAAGTGGGATTGGCCCCCGCAGTCCCTTAAAGAGGGCTGTATGCCTTCATGTGGATATCTGATTTAACCTTTGTAACTATCAAAACTGTCATTTCCCATGGGATGTAGCTATTCCAAACAGAGTAATCAGACCAAACAAAGCATGAGAGCCCACCCAGCCTCCCAGTCGCTGTACATGGACACACGCACCACCTCTACCATCACCATGATGAAAGTTCTGTCTATAGTCTTCATTGCTTATTGTTGACTTCCTGTTATGAAAATCTCTAAACATAGACACTAGACATAATGGTGTGATAAATAGCCACGCAGCTATGCCTCACGTCACAACCCATCCATGTGTGGCTCAGCCCCTCTATTTTCCATCCCTCTGGTTTTATGCCTCTAGATTTGTAAGCAAATTCTAAGTACCATGCCGTTCTATCTAATGTCTAATAGTCTTAAAAATCAGAATTTAAATATGTCTCACTCTCTCATAAATGTGGACCTGTTTTTACAGTTGGTTTATCTGTATCAGGATTCAAACCAGATCTATAACTGGACAAAAAAAAATCATAAACTGAATTGATTTGAAATGTCTCTTAAGTCTCTTTTCTCCTATAGAATGTCCCGTATTCAGAAATTTGTTATTCCTCATATTCACAGTCTTGCTAATTGGAACAAGGCATGGTGGTACTTCTTCAACCCATAATCTCAGCCCATAATCAAGGCCTGCAATCTCAGCACTCAGGAAGCTGAGGCAGGAGGACCACTTTAAGTTCAAGGCTTCACAGCAAGCTCCAGGCTAGCCAGGACCATACGGCAAGATTTGATCTCATAAAAAGAACAAGAAAGAATTTGAGTGGGGAGTAGAAATTGGGAGGTACCACTTGACATGGAGGTCAGCATCCATCCTTCCTTGGAAACGCTGGTTAGATCTGGGGGCCTTGATTCATGAGATTTAGAGAATCTCGATGGCATTGGTTACTTCTGTTGTATCCCATTAGGAGACGGATACTGCTGGGTATCTCTCCCCGGGTCATGTTAAGCTGGATGGGTGAGTTTAAGGCTGTCAGCCTTCACCATCTAATATAAAAGTCTCTGTCAGCAGCCACTGTGGCCACACTGAACCCCTATTGATAGTGAGGGTTTCCCAGTTCTGGAGGGTTTTTTTTCCCATAAGAATAACCTGCCTTCATCCTCCTTCGGTTCCATGTGAAATATACCTCATATACAAAACGGATGTCTACCTGAGGGCTTCCCTCCCACTTCCCTCACCAGGCGTCAGAAGTAATGAGCAGGTACCATGGAAAGGGGATGATGTAAACCTCTGCTCTGACAGTACAGTTGCTTTCGATGCTCGGTTTTCAACGACCCTTTAAGTTATTTCCTGTGAATTTTTCCATCCCATCTTATACACTTCCACCCTGCTAGGTAACCTCAGCCATTGTCCCAAAGAGTTCTCTGTGGCATGCCTATACCTTTCACTATAGATGAAAATACTTGGTAGACTACCAGGCGTGGAGAGGGATGGGGAGCTGCCCACAGTCTGTCCTGGGGGTTCCCATGGAGAAGCTGGGCTAGAGCCCAGCTTCACTCCTCAGGTAGCACTTGCTTTCCTCTTCCTCCCTTTCCTCTTCGATTCTTTTTTTTTTTTTTTTTGGTTCTTTTTTTCGGAGCTGGGGACCGAACCCAGGGCCTTGTGCTTCCTAGGTAAGAGCTCTACCACTGAGCTAAATCCCCAGCCCCCTCTTCGATTCTTTTAAGATAGAATCTACACTATTTTTTTAAAGATTTTTATTTATTTATTTATATTATGTATATGACTACACTGTCGCTGCTTCAGACACACCAGAAGAGGGCATCAGATCCTATTACAGATGGTTGTGAGCCATCATGTGGTTGCTGGGAATTGAACTCAGGACCTCTGGAAGAGCAGTCAGTGCTCTTAACCACTGAGCCATCTCTCCAGCCCCCAGAATCTACACTTTTGTTCTTATAAAATATAGAATTATTATGGAATTAACTCAAAGTAGTTGATAAGATCTGGTTTGTTTGTTTGTTTTTTTTTTTAACTAAAAAGAGGGCCAGTAGGATGACTCAATGACTAAAGACACTCGTTCCCAAGCCTGAGGACCTGAGTTCAATTCCTGGAACCCACATGGTAGAAGGAGAGAACTTCTCCTTCTCCTTCAAGTTGTCCTCTAATATTCATATTGTTTTTCTGTGACTGCACACACACACACACACACACACACACACACACACAATTACATAGTTATTGGCATGCGATGTTTTTATTTCTACATACAAGCAATCATGGTCTACATATTCTCTAAATTGCTGATTTCCTTTGGAAATATGGAAGCTGAAGCAGGAAGTTAGTGAGTTCAAGGCCAGCATGCACTGCACATCAAGACAAGATGCTGTCTAAACAGACAAAGTGGAGGAAATCCTGGGGAGTTCTTCACACTACAAATAGTTCTGTCTTCCAACACCTCTCTGCTGTCCATATACCCCATCTTCTCGAGAGTTCATTTCATTCTTTGAGATTTTGTTCAATCTAAATCAAATAAGTATTTGGTTTATGCCAGCTACTATGTGAGTCTCTAAGGCCTGCAAGGTCTCTAGTACTGACCACTCTGTCACTTACAGGCAGGAGAAATGGAGGACACACCCAAGGCTGAGGTAGATAGTTAACCTGAGTGCACACTTGGATTCCGCTCTTTGTTACAGGCATGACATCCCTTTTTTGTTTTGTCCTCTTAGATTTTGTTCATCTGCCTTATCAACTCATTGCCTTTGTGGTTTACTCGGAACAGCTTGCTGTTCTAAACAGACTACACAAGCATGGGAGTAGACAGGTTAATAATGTGAGTTGTGAGCTGGACAAGCTGAGACTAGATTCCCACTATCAGCACCACGCCTGTTTGCTGGTGAGATGGGCATGGTAATAGGAAGTGCTTCATGAGGTCACGTGAGGACTACATGCCTGGCTATTTTGAAGGAGAATGACTCCCATAGGCTCAAATATTTGAGTACTTGGTCCCCAGTTGGTGCAACTGTTTGGGAAGGATTGAGAGGTGTGGCTTTGTTGGAAGAGGTGTGTCAACAGGGGTGGATTTTGAGGTTTCTTTTTTTTTTTTTTTTTCAGAGCCGGGAACTGAACCCAGGGCCTTGCGCTTGCTAGGCAAACGCTCTACCACTGAGCTAAATCCCCAACCCCTGATTTTGAGGTTTCAAGTGCCCATGCTCTCTTCCTAGTCCTAGTTAGTGCTCTCTCTCTCTCTCTCTCTCTCTCTCTCTCTCTCTCTCTCTCTCTCTCTCTCTCTCTCTGCTCTCAGTGACTACTCCTCCACCACACCTGCCTACTGGCCATGTTCCCCACCATGACGGTCATGGATTCTAACACTCTGAAACTCTAAGCTCCCAGTAAACTCTCTCTTCCATTAAGTTCCTTAGTCACAGTGCTTTGTCACAACAATAGAAGAGTAACTAAGACAGTGTCCACTCAGCATGTAGAAGCAGTTAGCTGGCTTGTAGGCCCTCATACATCAAGTAAAACATAGAGGCCCTTGAGACTAAAGGCTTTATAAAGTACCCCAGGAACCAAGTTGGGGGGGTCAGTTTGGGAACAGCATCCCTGTCAGGTCCTCTCCTTGGGGTTATTTCTAGGCAAGAGTTCTCTGGAGTATGCTGACCTTGGGCTGCATGTTCAGCCACCTGAGAAGAGAGGAAGTCCGAGGATAGATACAATGCATGAGCCACACCACTGTAGCAAATCAAAAATGGCGACTCTGTCTTCACACCGGTCCCACTAGCTCTGTCACAAAAGTGTTGCTACCACCTGGCCCTTTGTCCGTTTTCCCCAGGGTGTTTTCAAGAACATCCTAACTGATGTTCTGATCCCACCACTGCCCCAGCACACACATCACACCAGTGCCTGACTGAGAAATGTTTCTGAAGTCACTAAAAACTCACCCTTCCCTAGTTCCCACTTCCTTATAGTTCCTCCCTGAAGACCAAAAAGACATTCGAGCTGGGATGGTTTTCATGATCACTGGGACCTTACGTCAGTTTAAACTCCTCCCCTTCATGCACGTGAGTCACCCGAACCTGTTGAACCCTCCCCATACCCTCCCTTGCACACTCTGTTCTCAGAAATCCTTCCACCCTTTCCACCAGAGGACTGGGTCGCTCCCCAGAGTGGCCTCATCTTGATGGGCCACAGGGGAAGTGATGTCCCACACCTGCAATCCCAAGATTCGGAAGGTAGGGAGGCAGGTGGTTCAAGACCAGCCTGAGTTACATAGAAGCACACCACTACCACTCCCCCTCTCTAAACAAACAAAACCTGGTTGGAACTTTACAAAGCAGAGCATGCACAGCCAAGGCATCATCTGCCTGAACTGAGTGCTTCTCCGGTGTCAGCTCTCTTCTGTGATCGGAGGTGCAGAGAGTAACAGCCCTGCCTACTCCTGGGTCATTTCTGGTTAACCAAACCTGTATGTTTCCTCCATTCATCCAACACACATGCAGCCCCCCAGACCTTTGAACTCCAGTTCAAATTCCTTCTTCTTCCCCTTTGAACCCCATCCCTAAGAACACCATCTTCTTCCTCTGAATCCCTTATGTCTTTACTTAGTCAACACTAGGATTCGTTAGCTTCACAAACCCCCAAGAGTCTGACTATTCAGACAACCGAATGAATGCAGTAGGTGGGTCAGGCCATTCTGTGGCTGTTCATCCAGCGCGGCATGATGGAAGAAGGAAAGGGAAGCTGCTGACTTCTGACTCACGTGGGCGGAGGAAGCGGGGGCTGGAGTCTGATAGCTAGTGTCTTAGTTTCCCCAAGAAACACTGGAAACAGTTCTGCAAACACTACCTAAAAGAGCAAGTTTCAGTGCCCTGTTCAGATGCTATAAAAACCAGCAGCAGACGGGGCACTTCCCATACCCCAAGGGTCCTCATCATCAGCAGGCCTTGTGACAATCTTCTACAAGTCCACGTGCCATCACATGTCTATCGTATATGCCCAGCCATCACCTCACAGTTGAGAGGTCATTTCCTCTGAGATAAAACCTTCCATCTTGGAGAGATACTAAGGGGGCGAGACAGTCCATTCTGCTCTTTTTAAGCTCAGGAAGTAAATAACTCAAAGGTATCAGAAAGTTCCTGAAACTGACCAGGTATACATGACACCCCACCCCACCCCACCCTAGACTGCTTAGAAGGGGCAGAGACCAGCCAAGCTTCCCGGAAGAGTCTCTCTCCAACATGTTGTACAGTGTGCTCCAGGCTCCCAACGTTTGCGAGCCGTCTCCTGTGCTGGAGTAGGCTTGGATGGTGCAGGTGTCTTGGGGTCATTTCCGCTCCTGTGGTAAGTATCCCCTCACTTATATACCTGTAAGTAACCCCAGTAAGACTCACCGGGTTACCATGTTGGACTTGGCTGATCTCCTCACTTTGCTCCCTAGCGGAGTAGACATGTGCTCACATCTCTCCAGTAACGGTCACACAACACACAGACACACAACTACACAGGCAAGTTCATTTAAAAGCCCATCTCAGGGGGAAAAGGTCAAATAATATGGGAGAAGCTTTTCCCAAACCGGGTCAGCTCTGCTTAGCTTATGAGATTGGGAGCATTCAGGGTGGCATAGGCTGGAGGGAGCTTCTAAAGGGCAATAGTCCAGGAACCAAGTAGCTTCTATAAGCCAGGAATTATCAGCACACTGCCTTGGCTTCCTGAGCAACCAAAATACCTCACTTGGGTAAATAGGCTCTAGAATTCCTCAGCTTTTCTATGTAGAATTCAGTGTGGAAATCATTAAGTGCCTTCTTCCAAAAGTGTTTGCTAGTTGGTAGAAGGAAATAAGGTTCGATTTCTGTTCCACCCAAAACCCTTTGGTAGGGCCAATGCCAGCAGCACAACTGGCCAAGTGTGGGATCCAAGGCTACCCTCTCTGCTTTCCAAATGCAGGGCTCTATGGCTGGTTTAGATACATGGTGGCTTGAACGTCCCATCAGAGGGAGCTGCTGGAGCCAGGAAGAACTTTCTGACAGGACAATAATCAAACAAAGGAATGTGTCTACTAGGAGACAAAGTCCTAACTTGTGAGAATGTGGAGTGCACTAGATACACCTCAAGGGTCCCCCCTGAGATCTGGGGAATCGTGTCTAAACTCACTCCATCTGCCTTACATCTGCCAATTACACCCAAAGCGTGTTCTGCAACAGTGAAACGATATGCCCAAACTAACTGTGTGCTAACAGCATCTTAAATTACCATAGCCTTCTAAGTGTTTCAGGTTGGGGCAACAACCTAACCAGAGGCACCCACGGTGAGATTGTGGGGTGCCAGGATATATGCCTTCCCTCTTACAAGCCTGATACGGTATGGTGTGTGTACGTGGTAGGGTGTGGTGTGCGTAGGTTTTGTGGTGTGAATGTGTGCTGTGTATATCCTATGTGACTGGAATGGAGTGTGTGTGTGTGTGTGTGTGTGTGTGTGTGTGTGTGTGTGTGTGGTAGGATGTGGTGTATGTATGTGGTGTGGTGTGGTATATGCATATGCTGTGTGGCGTGCATATTCTATGTGAGTGGAGTGTGTGTGTGTGTGTGTGTGTGTTAGGATGTGGTGTGTGTATGTAGTGTGGTATGGTGTGGTATATGCATGTGCTGTGTGGCATGCATATGCTATGTGAGTGGAGTCGAGGGTTTGGGTGGTACAGAATGGGCGTGCTGAGGGAATGGGGCATTTTAGTGTATGTATAAGAGTGTGGCACAAGGGATGTAGGAGTGTGCGTACAAAGTATAAGTGTGTTGTGCACGTAGAGTGTGGCAGGGTGTAGGATGTAAATTTATGTGTATTTTCTCTGTGTGAGAAGGAGGGTGAGGGCAAGGCCTAAACTAGAACGTCTTCCAGCTTCGCCGGTTTACTGGTGGCTGGAGCAGATCTGCTCCACAGCTGTTTGGGAAACAACAAAGGGCTCCTTTACTGGGACCCCCCAGGGACAGAGGCAGATGTCCCTTCAAGCCCATAAATTAGACGTGACACCTCTCAGGCCCTGTGTCCAAAAGTTCTCCACCTCAAACCTGCCATTCCCCTTCTCCCGGGATCAGAGTCCTTAAGAATTGAATATTCCTGGAGCCTTGAATCCAAACAGCTCTGAAACCTCGCTTTCCCAGTGCACTCCGCCCCCTCCACCCACACAGCTGAGGTCACCCTGGCCCAGCCTCTTTTGCAACTTTCCCAAGTCTGTGCACAGAAACAGAGGAGGAAAACTCAGAGGGAAGTGGCCTCTCACCAAAACCGTTTACGTTCTCAATACTGGCCAGATTGAAACTGCCACTCAGGGAAGAGAGGCCCAGACCCAGAACTCCCACCTGTGTGAGGTGAGTGCCGTACAGCCAGTGGCTGTGAGGGGCCAGGCAGCCTATCTGTCCTTGCATGTGCCCATCTGTGCCGGAACTGTTTGTGTGTGGTGAAGAGAGGTCGAAATAGGGTGCAGAAACGAGGCTAAGAATCTGGCAGGTGCAGGGTTTTAACCCAGTACAAAGACCCTTGCACTGCAGAAAGTTCCTGGGTGTGGTAGAGAAAAGACTTCCCTGTCAATCACAGGGAGCTGGGGCCCAGCTTGGGAACCTGCAAGGGCAGCAAAACCAGACAAGACAGGCAGCTCAAAGGAGTCTGGCTGTCATTATGCCTCTAGACCTGCAGGGCCTGAAAGAAACCAGAGTCTTCCAAGAGGGCTAGGTCCTATGTATGGCATCTGGCAGCTCCTTGGCACATGGTGCCCTCTGGGATGAAGATTTGGGAGCTATCATCAGAGAAAGATGAGCTCCCAAAACGGGAAAATAGCCCTCTTGTTCTAATCCATGAGAATTTCTCCCAGTGAAGAGCAGTCGGAGATGAACTAGGATACTAACCTAGTTTGTTGTTGCTCAGTGTGTGTGTGTGTGTGTGTGTGTGTGTGTGTGTGTGTGTGTGTGTGTATGTGTGTGTGTGTCTGTGTGTGTGTCTGTGTCTGGTCTGTGTGTGTGTGTCTGGGTGTGTGTGTGTCTCTGTGTCTGTGTGTCTGGGTGTGTGTCTGGGTGTGTGTGTGTGTGTGTGTGTGTGTGTGTCTGGGTGTGTGTGTGTCTGTGTGTGTGTGTGTGTGCCTCTGTGTCTGTGTGTTTGGGTATGTGTGTGTGTGTGTGTGTGTGTGTGTGTGTGCCTCTGTGTCTGTGTGTTTGGGTATGTGTCTGGGTGTGTCTGTGTGTCTGTGTGTGTGTATGTTTGTGTGTGTGTCTGTGTCTGTGTGTGTTTGTCTATGTGTGTGTGTCTGGGTGTGTGTGTGTCTGAGTGTGTGTCTGTGTCTGTGTGTGTTTGTCTGTGTGTGTGTGTGTCTGGGTGTGTGTGTGTGTCTGAGTGTGTGTCTGTGTCTGTGTGTGTGTGTCTATGTCTGTGTATGTGACTGTGTCTGTGTGTGTGTGTCTGTGTGTGTGTGTGTCTGTGTGTGTGTGTGTGTGTTGTGTTATGTTTTCTGTGAATGAAAGGCATGCATACTTACCACGGCATATTTGTGGAGATCGGAGGATAGCTCCGTTGAGTTGATTTTCTCCTTCTACCCTTACATGGGTTCTGGCAAGTACCTTTCCTTGCTGAGCCATCTCGCTGGCCTACCAAGTAGTTTCGACTGCAGAATCTCTGGACTTATAATGGCATTTTATAAAATGCAAGCATTCTATAATTGGTAGGCATTGCTTATTGATAAAAAGAATTGTTCTGGGCTTATCGATCAGTCCCCCACTACAAAGATCTTATGCAGATAGTAGTTTGTGAGTATCCTTAGACATACTGTGCTTCTGCATAGCAGGTGTGCACTACATGGGTGTCTAGATACCTGGATGGGCGAATGAATGGATACATGCATAGAGAGGACACATGGATGGATATGTCACTCTTCAGAAAAGCTTCTGTATCTGCAGCATCAGTCACCATGCTTTGGGGACAGGTGTACAGAGAGATAAGAGGTGCTGTCTAGGGTACGGGTAGTCTACTTGGGGAAGCAGGAAAAACATCTCCCCAAAGAGCTTAAAGAATGAGAACCGGGAGCTCTGAGAGCAGCGTTGTGGGTGTGCTTTGTGGAGGAAGCAGGTTTAGACCTGCAAGGATGGCTGGGTGATGCAGACTGTCACGTGACAACTGGCAGGCAACAAAGCCTCCTGTGCCCCGAGAACACATCAAACAGAAAGCCTTATGCTCAGCCTGTGAGTTCACTGTTAGAATGAATAAAGTTCGGGGTGCAAAGGGGAGACGAGAAACCGTGGAGCAAGACTAGAAGCAGAGGAAAGACCGGACAGAGAAACTGGGACTGCTGCAAAACTCTCAGCTGCCCCTGTTCACTGGTCTCCCTGGCAACTTGCGTAGGACCTCATCCAGGACAAGTAAGGCAAGAGACTATGCTGGGTCTTGGCTGGAGCCAGTGGAATAGGGACGTGGGAAGGTAAAAGCTGAGATCCTCAAGGGTTCTTGTAGACTCGCCACAGGTCCAGGAGCTCTGCAGCAACACAGTCCTCCTTGCTTTGTAGAGAAGCAACGGGTGGGTCCCAGCTCTGGCTTGGAAGCGCTGTGGGGGTGGAGCTAGAGAAGAGGTGGTCCTGCCTGGAGTCCTGCTCTGTGTGGGCTGGGCTGGCTGGGCAGGTCCAGCATTCCGAGCCTGCTACTCACTGTTAAGTAACAGTGAAGATGACTCAGCCTTGTGGATAGGAAGATGCCTTGCTTCCCTCTTTGAAGCTCTGAGTCAGCCAGTGAAAAGAGGCCAAAAAGGACGTTGTAGCTACACCCAGCCAGGGGTGGAGGACATGGGAGGGAACCTCAGCTACTATCTGAAACCCTGGAGTAGGAGTCAAGAGAGCCCAGCTGTTGTCTGCTCCCAAACCAACTCCTCTGAACCAGACACTGGGCCAGCTCAGGTCACTCCCCGAATGGGAGATCAAGGCTATGTTTAGGTGTCAGATTCATCAAATGTTTGTCCTTTTTGGGTTCAGGGTATGGAAGTCTTTGGTGACTGCACATTTCCAAGGCACATCTGGAAAAGGCATCAGGACAGTGGAAGGGGTAGAGAAGTTATTAGGATCAGAAGAGGCAAGTAAAATCCAAGGGAAAGACCTCAGCCCCACCCCTAACACTCCCTCCCCTAGCATCTGGTGTTGCAGAGGAATTGAGCATTTGGGGGGGGGTGGCCCCTAGGAGAAACCTGACCCCAGGTGAGAGGAGCAAGCATTGAGGACATATCTGGCAAGTCCAGAGCTTGGATTGAGTGATACTGAGGTCCTGCAAGCACTATGCACCCTCGACATTGGTAGCTTAACAGCAGCCCTAGTGGATATGCTTACATCATCAAAAAGGGCAAGCACGTGCTTACATCATCAAAAAGGGCAGGCACTGCAAATCAGATCCCCGAGATCTGTTATCTGGATCTTTCCCAACGTCAAGATCTTATTATGCTATCATAAATATGACACATATGTCCCCTGTGCAGAGGAAGCCACAGCCCTAGGTGATGTCCATTTTATCCAGGAGGGAACAGAGACTTCAAAAATAGTAATACTCACAGCTCAAGGTCACAGATGGGTAGATTAGGGAAGAGAGAGGGTTCTGACCCCACCAGTCACAGTCATTGTCTGGCATGAGGCAGCCTCTCTCTCCCCAAAGTCACGGTGATTCATCCAAATAGGAAATCACACTCAGATGACTCTGGGAAAGCCATGAGGTCACATATGCTTTGCAAAGAGAGGTTAAGTCAGGGTAACACTGGGGGGAAAAAGAGGGGAGAGGTAGGTCTATTCTTTGATATTTTTAAATTACAGAAACTAAGATTGCAGAATTAATTTTTGAAATATATACCCTTAAGATGCAATGGAAACTCTCAGCCTCTCTTTTGCCTTTCCTCATCTCTTCCTAGATGGCATGTTTCTATCTGTGTTTCTGTCTGTCTGTCTCCAGGATACACATATGTAGGATTAGGCTCAGAGACGCACTCGACTCACTGATGCTTGGGATCAATCACATCCTGTCAAATGCTTAGATTCGGGGGCAGGGTCTAACTTAAATGATCAGCGTGTGTTTGTATGTCCTCACCTGACCCTTTTTAAAATGGCCTTGTGTTTCAGAATATCTATGGATTGATTGGCATGTGTGTAGAACGTCTGGCATTAAAAGAGGCTATGAATTTGAGAGGGGGTATGGCAAGGTCGGAACATGGGAAGGGTTGGAGGGGAGATACAGGGGTAGGGGAAATGGTATAAATATAGTACACATATTTGAAAGTTTTAACTAATTTAATTTTCAAAAAGAAAGTGTGCTATTGGTGGAGATTCAGGGAGAGCAAATATGTGCTCTGAGGGGGCCTCAAAGGGTCAAGCTATGTTAGTTTCATTAATCTTTACTTGATAGGCATAGTCTCTCAGCACAGTGGCACACTTTTATGGTCCTAGATACTTGGGCATCTGAGGCATGGAATTGCTGATTTGAAGTCAGCCTGGGCAATGACATGAGACTACACCTCAAAAAGGTGTGAAAGTGCGGCTCTGTGACAGAGTGTTTGCCTAGCAGGCTCCAGGCTTCAATCACCTTTCTAATATAAAACAAACTGCCAGGTTGGAGAGATGGCTCAGTGGTTAAGAGCACTGACTGCTCTTCCAGAGGTCCTGAGTTCAATCCCCAGCAACCACATGGTGGCTCACAACCATCTCTAATGAGAGCTGATGCCCTCTTCTGGTGTGTCTGAATACAGCAACACTATACTCAGACCAAAAAAATAAGTAAATCTTTTTTAAAAAACTGCTTAGTGTATTAGTACCTCATTTGCGCTTGTTACATGTCTCATGGTTATGACAACATGCCTGACTAACACATTTAAGGAAATGGGGGCTTATTTAGACTCCCCTTTTGAGAAAGCAAACCATCGTGACTGGGAAAAGCATGGTAGCAGGAGCACGGGGCCGCTCCTTGCACTGCGTCTGCAGCCAGGAAGCAGAGAGGAGCACTGGTGCTCAGTTTGCAATTCAGCCTGGGATCCTAGGCCATGGAACGGTGTGTCCATGCTTAGGGTGTATTTTCCTGCCTCAGTTACCTCAGTCAGAAACTCACTCCCAGATGTGCACAGAGGTTTGTCTCCCAGGTGATGCTGGATCCTGTCAAACAGGAGATCAGTATCAGCCATCAATGCAGTCTATAGAACTAGGCCTGGATCTAAATCTCAGCTCCAACCCATGCTCTCCCACTACAGGTTGTGTGTTGTTAGGGATCCCTAAATTAGCTCCTGGAAACCTCTAGTTCTTAGTAAAACAGAGATAATAATAGTGCCAACCTCATAAATATTTTGTGTGCACTAAAATAACTAACACTCTAAAACCTTAACGCTCATAAGAAACCTCAATTTGTGCCAGTAAATATATCAAAACAATGCATCAAGCACAATAGCACACTAATTCGATTAACGCACGCATGTGCTATTAATTTGCATGTCTTCAAAACTCTCAGCAGAGTATCTGACCAATAAATGTCGGCATAGTCCATTTCCTCCACCTCCACATTAGATGTGTCCACTAAGTGCAAGTCCTCACACACAGCAACCCCAGGTCCCTCGCTCTAATAGAACCTCTTCATCCCTCTGGCTGCCTTTTCCCAATCCACCTAAGGCTTTGTTGAACACACCAATCTGGTACACAGACACCAGGACTCCAAACTCTGGTGATCAGAAGGCACCAGGACACAGAGGAGCTTTCAGTGGCCTCCATCCTAGCTCATACGTTTACTATAGCGTGGTGTTGCGTGAGTTATGAGTGGCTCTCCCGACCCCCAACACACACACACACACACACACACACACACACACACACACACACTCACACACACACCTTGTGTCGGTAAGGACGGAGGCCTTGTTCAAGTTAGGCCAGCACTGCAGTAGGACTGAGCGATCACCCATTGGGATAACTGTTCTCTGAGCCCTGTTTGCACTCACCTCAGAGCTATGGTGAGAGCAGTGTGCTGCACATAGTGTGGTGCAACCCACACAGGCGCTCAACTGCTGCTGTCTCATCTTCTGCCTCCATTTGGAAACTCTAAGGCCTTCTAAGACGTTGTGGGGGGTCTTTTAAGTTAAATTGACACACTGTACCAAAGTGTTTGGAAACAGTGTTTTGTTGCTCTGGGGTTGGGGGAGGCTTCCAAAGAGATAACTGACGCCCCTTTCAGAGACTTCTCAGCCACTTCTTGATTGCTTGCCTTTGTGAGCAGCAACATTGTTGCAGTATATCAGCCCAGGTTAGTATCTTTAGTTCCCGGCCTCCACATCCCTGGGAGATGGAGAATTTTTGCTAAGTACCTAGAATAATGGATGGATGGATGGATGGACGGAATGTAATAGTCATAGTCGACCTCAATCTCGCTTCCTCTCCTGAAGCAAATCAATCACCCTTTGCATTCTCTCTCCCCAGAATTTTATTTCATTCTCTCCTAGGAAATATCACCACACCACATGCCTCACTTCTTCAGGCCCGCCATGTTGTCAGCATCATTTTCTAGTGTTACTCAGTCCCTGTTCCTTTTTTCCTGGTGTTTCCTAGGGAAAGTCCTTTGCTTTTCATCTTAGATGATCTCAGTGCCAAGTCCAGGGCTTTCTCATATTCTATTCACAGGAAATGGGTGCATTTGTTTATGTTCAGCAGTACATACATTAATTAATTGGATTTAGCTATTTTACAATGTATACATTTTTTATTTCATGGGATCTGTACATATGGTGCCCGGCCAGCAATCACAAAGCCCCCAACGTTGAAAAATAATAGTGCAATTGTGATATTAGTTGATGCTTAGATGATCTTGCACATGTAATTTAGCAACAACTTTTCACTCAGATCATAGAGCATGAACATTTCCCCCCCACATATAATAAAATGCCCAAATACTCTGCTCCATTGACTAGTAAGAGATTCATCATCCATCGTGTGTCCTCGCCTAAGTACCTCATCACTGCTGGGTATTAATAAGCAATACTGGAATGACAGTCTTAAAAATAAAAGTCTTTGCTCTGCACAACAGTGCAGGTATGAGGAAACCATGGTGAGGTCCTGGCTCTGGCTGCCACCAAGGGGCATGTCTGGGTCCATGGCCCTGCTGCAGCTGGAGTCTGTGTTGATGTCTGTGGCCCAAGTTGCCATCAAAGTCCAAGGGGTGTCGATGGTCTGGGCTGTCACAAGAGACCATCTTTGGGCCATGCTGTTGTGGGGAGGGGCATGCTAATCTGAGTCACATGCACTGCCACCTGAGGCCATGGGACATCTGGGGCCAGGCCTCTGGCAGGTGCCATGTCTCAGTCCATGGTCCTACAGTAGCCAGGCTCTGTGTTGATGTCCCATGCCATGCAGATGTCTCTGGTCTAGACTACTGCCTGAGGCACCATGCTGAGCTGGCCTCGCTCCTCACCTAGGCAGCACAGCAGAGCTGATCCTGACATCAGGGGAGCTGGTTACCAACCTCAAAGTCATGAGAGTGGAAGAGCTGGGTCCACGCCTGGCTTCAGTACTCAGGAGAGCAGGCCTTGCACCTTACTTGAGCAGTACTGTAGCGCTGACTCTGGTCAAAGGTGTGCAGGTGAGCTACACCAAGAGCATGAGCATGGGAAAGCTGACCCTGCCCCACAGTGACTCTGGTATTGGGTGAACTAGTTGGAACAGGACTGGAAAGCTTGTCCTAGTGGTTCTGGCACAGAAGAGTTGGCAGGCTGACCAACTTAGCTACCTTTCAGGTCCAGATCAAGGGCTTTGAGTTTGGCCAACCCCAAAATCTGCCCCATGATCTGCTGGAGCATGTGAGAGGGCCAGTCCTGCAGATCCAAAGCTGCAGGATCTCCATGAGACAGGGCAACTACAGGATATCCGAGAGGAGTCCATGTGAGGATCAAATATAGACAGCACAGCAGAAACCAGAGGCCTCGGAATAGACCAAGGACTCACTGCAATGAATATTTGCAAGTAAAAATGTGTGGACAAATGGGTATACCGTGGGACACACAGTAACATACCGCATCTTCCTTGACACCATTTTCTTTTTTATTCCATCCCATTTTCCTTTTCTTTTGCAGGGTAGGTTGCAAGGACGGAGGGTGGATACAAAGGGATGGGGGAGATGAATGGAATTGGGGTGCATGGTGTAAAATTCACGAAGACTCAATAAAATGGTGGAAAGGGAAAAAGAAGTATTTGCTCAAGTTTCTGGTGATTTCTGTAGAAAAATCGCTAGAAGTAGAGGTCAGAGCTATTTTGAGGCTCGCCACACAGACTGCCAAGTAGCTTTCCAGTAATGTGTACCAATTCCATCCCCTTCCAGCTGCAGCAAAGAGCCTATGGTTGGCAAGTGCCGCACGCTTTGGCTGGGGGAGGGGTTCTTGTCCATCCAAAGCCTCCAGGCAGTCGTGACAATGAATCCCTTGTCCTGCCCAGCCCATCCCCTCTCCCGACGCTGGCCTCCATTCCTGGTTCTAGGCTGTGTTGTGTGAGGTCTCTGTTCAGATCTGTCCTGTCCTTTGGTACTCTGGGCTACCTCCCGGAGCAGGACTGGAAGAACTGAAGGGTGAGTGAGCTGCCCGGCTTGGAGCCTTGGCAAGGGAAAGTAGAGGGAGGAGGGAGGGGTGTACAGGGAGCTGAGTCATGTGTGCTTCAGGACCTTAGCAAGATCCTGGCAAAGCAGAGGAAGACAGAGCTCACGGGATGCTGGATGCTATTGCTAGGGTATAGTAGTGGAAGACACTTGAGGGAAGGCTGCAGTGACCGAGTATGGGAGGCTTAGTTTCTGTGACAATGGCTACGAGCACCGGCCAGTGTGAACATGACTTCTGTTTCCCCACAGGCCCTCATGAATCCCCGAAAGAAAGTGGACTTGAAACTTATCATTGTTGGTGCACTTGGGTAAGCCAAGCCTGGCTGCTGGGTGTTTGCTGGAGAAGAGCCTCACCTGCGAGTGTTAAGACTGTGCTCTCACCTCCAAGGGACCCTGTCTGAGTCAGAGTGACCACAGAATTGCATCTTATTACTCCAAGGAAGGGAGCTTAGCTGAAAGTAGCCAGCAACAAGTTCTTGGTTTGGGTCCAGCTCTGAATTAACTGGCTATGTAGCCCCTCCTCATCTCTGGATCCTTCTACATCTTACTGCACCCTACAAAAACCTACACACTGTTGTGGGATGCCTAACCTTATCCCAAACTGCTCATTTTGGTTGGTTTCTATTTTAGAAACTATTTCATCCTTTGCTCCCCCAAAGGGTGGTCTCTAGACTATCCATACTAGAAATTCAGAATTTGGGCAATTCTCTGAGCAGTCTAACCCCAACCTAAGGTATGCACTGTTGTTCTTCTATGTCTATTCCTACCCTGAGTCACTCATGTATCAAAGCCCTTTCTTTCTTAAGCTCAGAGAGAGAGAGAGAGAGAGAGAGAGAGAGAGAGAGAGAGAGAGAGAACAAGACTTCAGTTCAGGGGGTGGTAATGTCCTGAGAATGGGATAGAATGGGATAGGAGTGTGTGTGTGTGTGTGTGTGTTTATAGGTATGAGTTTACACATGTGTGGAATTTTTTTCCTCAGTGTGGGAAAGACCTCTCTCCTTCATCAATATGTACACAAGACATTTTTTGAGGAATACCAGACCACACTGGGGGCCAGCATCCTCTCCAAAATTATCATACTGGATGACACAACTTTGAAGCTGCAGGTGAGCAGTGCCCTCTGTCTCTTTACTACACACATGCCTGAAAATCCCATGCTGTGTTGGGTCTCATGTACACAGCAACATATACTAGAAGCTCAGAGGATCTGGAAAGAGATAAGCAAAGTACATGGGATAACCTGAGCTAACCCTAGTCTCTTCACTGGGGCATAGACACACCTACTTGTTTATTTACTATAGCAGAAGTAAACAGTATAACAAGATCAGGTGACCTACAAAGCCAAAAACATAGTTACTGTTGGGAGCTGGGCTAATAACCCCTACCCTGATAAACTAGAGGAAAAGTGAGAGCTAAGGGCTGTGGTAGAGTTGGGGGAGGAGGAAGGGGTAAGAGTGCAGTGCCTGGGTGTGGAAGGACACTTACACTAGGATTTTCCCCATCCAGAAATGAGGGCTTTCGCATGATACAACCTTGCTGGGCTTCCCTTCAGCCACTCACCAGAGCCCCAATGGGGCGCTGCTCTTCCCCTCCAGATCTGGGACACAGGTGGTCAAGAGCGGTTCCGCTCAATGGTATCAACATTCTACAAAGGTTCCGATGGCTGTATCCTGGCATTTGATGTTACTGATCCAGAGTCCTTTGAAGCCCTGGATATCTGGAGGGATGATGTCCTGGCAAAGATCGTCCCTATGGAGCAGTCATATCCCATGGTGGTGCTGGGCAACAAAATCGATCTGGAAGATAGGAAGGTACTGTTCATTCATTCATTCATTCATTCACTCACTCACTCACTCAACAAACTGTACGAAACAGCTGCATATCCCAATATCCCATGCTGTGTTGGGTCTCATGTACGATGCTGACAGAGTTCTTGCCTCAAGAAATCTACAGTCTAATAGTGACAATTATGGTACAATGTGGCAAAAGCAATGACAGTTATAAATTTTGGAGATTTGGAGATCACAGGGAAAGGCCATCTAAGTCCAGAAGTGGGTTCTAGGCTATAGAAGCATTATGACTCCATTGGGAGCCAGAGAGTTAAAACCTCAGAGGAGCCAAGAGTCAGATCTTGGTGGAATTTGATTTCATCTTCGAACAGTATTTCTGCCTGAAGTTACACAGGGATCTAAAGGTATCAATTCTTGGATACGTTTGCTAGGCAACTAATCATTTTTCACTAAGTTATACATACCCATGATAGCCAATGAGGCCTTTGACAACTGGTCTACCCCATGACTACAGTGATCCACCTGTATAGGTCATAGCCATCACAGGGCTGTTGAGTGGAAAGTTCTTTAACCTTTACTTGCAAACAGAAAAGGAATAGTGATTGTCTTGACTTGTAATGCATGACACAAAAGTATTTTGTGCTGATCAAAGCCCAAAGAGTACCTAAAGGAGCTGTTAGATCATCATTCCTCATGGAAAACCATGATGGGAGTCATCGTACCAGAACTCTGTTTTCACAATCCTTCAAACAGAAAACCTCAGGAGAATTGACCCAAAACTTAGTACCATGAAGTATGGAGCAGACAGGAGGAGGGAGGGAGACAGAAGGGGTGCTTCCAGGTGTCCCCACCTGCAGAGAAGCAAGATCCCTGTTCAGAGAGGACATGTTTAGTCTGGGTGTCCAGAATCTGAGAAGCTTGGAGGACAACCTCAAGCAGCTAGGGAACCTACAAGTTTGGGGATACCTAAGAACAAAACCTCAGGGGAGAAGTGTGGGCTGAGAACAAGTCTTCAGCTCCGTGTGGCCAGCTCAAGTCAGACACTCAGTGTTAGTCAGACATCCTGTCTTAGACAGTAATCCAAGTCTCTGTTTCTTTCCTCACAGGGCCAGCTTCGTTATTAGCTTTACAAGTCCACACTCCCCATCTGCTTAGGTCAGATAGGAGCTTTGGGGTATAGTCCTGTCTGGAGTGAAGTAGGAAGCAGGAAGAAGGAGAAGTGGTCAGGGAGCGGGACAGTTCTTGTTTTGTGGGTCTCCCTTGGTGCAGCTTTCTTCATGTTCTTGGGCCTGGCACATGTGGTAAGGTTCCTCTTTTGGGAGCCATGCCTTCGGGTCTCTCAGACTCTCTAAGTAACATTTCAGTGTGCTTTACAGTATACACTGCTTTCTTCCTTAGCTCCAATCAGTCCTCTTAGGAGCTCCAACCTTGCTGCTCCTCTATGGAACATACTCATGCCTTCTGATCATGTTCTAAGGAGCCAGTTCTCTCTCCACCTCATGATCTTTCACCATGGAACCCTGAGGTATATGCAGACCCTAGCCTTTCATGTCTACCAAGCTCTAGAGGCCATCTGTTAGCAACCAACCTCAAGGCCCTCTTCCAGCTGACTCCTATGGGAGGCAGAAATAGTTACAGCACAGATTTCTCCAAGGAGTCTTACCCAATCCTTCCTTCTTAGCCTTCTGTGTTCATGCTGTGGGCATTGGTGTTATCTAAGCAACTCTTCATCATGAGCCGTTGGAAATACACATGGTCTTATGGCCACCCCACTGCACACCTGAAGTCTATCAGATTACAATACTGAGATCCAACATCCATTTTAACATCTCCTTTCATATACCTGTATGTCAAGATGAGGGTGTTCAAGAGAAGGAGGCCAGAGCTTTCTCAGTGAAGTAAGAGGTGCCACTGTCCAGTGGTGACAAAGTCAAAAAGGAGGCTTAAGAATCCTGGCAAAGGTTGGCTACTTAGAATCTCTCTAGCTGTTATAGATTCCAAATGAGTACAACTTAGGGTCGGATTCTGATTACTTGGGTAATTGAATCCAAACACCAGAGGATGAGATTGTGGAGGACAATGACAAGAGGTGACATAACACAGAGGGCTTAGCTGAAGGGAGGAGGCTGGGAGCTTAGGTAGCATCTGTGGAATGTGTTTCAACAGTGCTGCTGGAGTAAATGCTAGTACATGCAGGGACCTGGGACTGAAACCTTTCCAAGTTGGAGGATCAAAGGGTAGGAGGGCTCTGAGGAAACCTGGAGGAAATGGGGCGGGGCAGTTATTAGAGCATCAGTTACTGGAGAGCAGTGTAGGATGGGTGTGCAGAATTTGGAAAGAGAGGAAAACTGTGGTGGAAGAGAGGAAGGCCTGTTTTGTGTTTGGATCTGCTTCTGTGAAGAAGAAGAAGATGGAAAAGCGGAGAGGTTGATAGCAGAAAAAAAAGTTCTGGCTACTCTGAGTAGTGGCAGTCGTGTGCTGATGGAGAAGGGAGGCAGACTGCAAGTGTTCAATAAATAACGGATGCCTGGCTGGGTGTAGAGTAGGTCATGGCTCATAGGATAGGTTTGAGCCAAGCCCCAGGGGTTGAGTTTTGCTTTAGACAAGAATAAGGGACTGGAAGAAGCAACAAGGTACCAGGCAAGCCAAACCCCTCCATCATCTGTGGGAATGACCACAGTGGAGATGGTAAACTGGAGATGGAGACCCAGGGAAAAGCCATGGCCATCAAATGGGGCGGATAAAAGATGGTTTGGATAAAGGAAGTTTGGAGGGAGGTGGCCTAGTAGGAACCAGATGTACTGAACAATAATGAAATGAGTTCAGGGAAGTAAGGAGGAAGAAGTGGAAAGAGAGACTTAACACAACATGGATATTGTTAAAGCCAAAACTGAGCGGGGAAGTTCCTGCACTCAGCTCTCTTCACTCTGGTGCTGAGCTAGCAAAGAGTTTGTCAACCCCTGTTTGGGATGAGGAAAATGAAGACTAGTCAAATGACAGTATCTAGGAAGCCTGCAGTCATGGACACAGAGCCGAGGGGTGGGCAAAATCCCATTCAGAACCCTGGCTGAATCAGCCACCCATGGTCCACCATGCTCCCTGCATGCCCTGGGTCCACTCCAACCTCTTCTATGCCATGGCAACCGGAAGATGTGTTCCCTTAGACTATTTGAGAATAAGGGAAATGTTGTAATTGTATCCTCCTTAATACCACTAAAGGACAGGCCTGGAAAAGACAGTAGTGTTTCCTATTTATCAAAGGAATATATGTATTTAAAAATACACTGCTAGATTAGGAGAGGAGGAAATTCTGGACCCCAGTAGTGGTCACTCAAGAGCAGGCATGTACGTCATGCTCTGAATTGTATGTGTAAATGAAACTACAATGTTAGCTCTTATGTGGTGTACATTTTGCTGTGAGAAATACACGCATACATATGCCAACATATGTCTACAGCCAGAACGATTTTAAAGAAATTACTGGCTCACCTTTGTTTAAAAACCCCTCCTGCAGAAGCCAATAGTGGGGGAAACTTAGCTCATGAGAAAGGGGCTGTTAACATTTCAGCCGCAAGGGATTTACTCTTGGGAGTGTGAATGCTTTGCTCCACAATCAGGGGGGTGAGTTCTGACCTACAACCAACTGGGATCAGAATGGCGTCTTCTAAAATAGTCTCTGTTGTTCTTGGAGATTCGCTAAGTAGTTTCAGATAAGCCAATTCTTTGAAAGCTTTACTCATTTCTATTTTATGTATATGGAATATTTTGCTTAGATGCATGTAAGGGCACCACGTGTATGCAGAAGAGGCATCGGATGCCCTGGAACTGGAGTTATAGTCAGTCACTGAGCTGCCCTGTGGGTGCTGGGAACCAAACCCAGGTCTTCCGCAAGAGGAACTGCTGAACCATCTCTCTGGCCCCCAGACGTGCTAATTTTAAATCTATACAGCAATATTTTCAATATATGTAAGACAGAAAAGCATCACAATTAATATTATGCAAACTGGAGTCAGCATGATGGTTCAGCAGTAAAGACACTTGCCCAGGGCCTGACGCCTGGAATTTCATGCCTGGGACACATTGATGGGAAAAGAGCATTAACTCCTACAACTTGTCTCTGATGTCCGTGTGTGTGTGTGTGTGTGTGTGTGTGTGTGTGTGTGTACGATTTTAAAGAAATTACTGGCTCACCTTTGTTTACACACACGTACACACAATGTAAAATGAATAAATAAATGTAAACAAATGTTTAGAATGTAGCCTAGCCTTTGTCAAAATGGGCAGAACCAAAATGTGACCAAAAGTAACACTATGTCTCAAGGTACCACATCTTAGATTTACTTTCAAAGTCCTCTGAGCTTAAGTTATAAATAACTATTATGCTATAAAGAACTATTACTCTTAACATAAAAGATAAGATGATCTTCAAAGTCATCAACTCACAGGTGCCATTGGCAGAGAAAACTAAAAGTGCTGTCTGATGGCTTCTCTCCTAGACAGCCCTCTCTAGGGGCAGGGGCTGGGGACCCAGAAAGAAGTGGCTTGGTGCACAGTCTCAACCGATGCCCTCGAGATTCTGTTCAGTCATTTTTGAGACCAATCAGCAGGGTGGCAGATAAGATAAATGCAGGTCTCACCAGGCAGACGCCAAGGTCACTGTCTACTGCAAGGGAAGGGACAGCAGAGCTGTGTCTGTGTCTGTAGTTATGGCCATGGCCATGTCTGTGTCTGTGTCTGTGGCCGTGGCCGTGGCCATGGCCGTGTCTGTGTCTGTGTCTGTGGCCGTGTCTGTGTCTGTGTCTGTGTCTGTGTCTGTGGCTGTGGCTGTGTCTGTGTCTGTGTCTGTGGCCGTGTCCGTGTCCGTGGCTGTGGCTGTGTCTGTGGCTGTGGCTGTGTCTGTGTCTGTGGCCGTGGCCGTGTCTGTGGCCGTGGCCATGGCCATGGCCGTGTCTGTGGCTGTGGCTGCAGCTGAGGGCATGTTTTCCACGCTCTCTCAGTGATCAGTCAGCCTTTGACACAGTCTGGGGCTGATATTAAAAGTGTCCCCTGCAGACTGCAGCCTAGAGAAAGGGTTAACTTTACACTCACTTCACTGCTGACAGTAACCGATGAGTGCTACATAACTTAGATGCAGTTAGATAGTCAGGGTCTGGGGAGGTGGGAGCTAGAGTGGACTGGACATAAGGAAGTGCACGTCTAGACTTTGCCCTCAAAGACTTTAAAAGATTCATAGCGCCTTGAGTACCCAGGATGCTGGCGGTGTTAACATCTAATGACTATTTAAAGATGCCATCCAGGCGTAAGGTATTAATATCCAGTGATTATTTACCTGTCACTACTACAGACATCTCAAGTGTCCCGCTAAACCAGCCGTTCTCAACCTGTGGGTCGCGACCATCGGAAAACATGTATTTCTGATGCTCTTAGGAACTGAGACACTGATCGGTGGCAAAATTGCAGTTATGAGGTAGCAGTAAGATTGAATTTATGGTTGGAGGTTCCTTCGACCATTCGAAATGTGTGTTTTCAGATGATCATAACCCACAGGTTCAGAACCACTGCTCTAAACAGTCAAGGATTTACCCTCAGGTTGAAGAGTCTTCGTGGCTTACCAGTTACAGGAGGAAGCATTCCTCGTCAACACTGGGGTCCCTCTTCCCAAAGGAAGGAGAAAACCTTAGGCATCAGAGGCCAACACTGAGGCCTAGACATTCTTGCTCAGCTGAGCACAGTCTTTAAGTCGCAAGCCTCACAATGGCAGCGTGGTGCTGGTGGACAATGGAGGCACTGTGGAAAGAAGACATGAGCTAGTGGGCATTCCTGTCAGTGCTGAGACCAGGAGAGCAAGAACCAGAGACAGTGGACGGCAATGGGACTCTCCATCTCAGTCAGACGGGTGTTCCCAGAACCTGCAAGCAATGAGGAGACAGTGTGACGAAGGGTGGCCTTTGGTCTCCCCAACCTGCCCCGTGTTCTAGGAAAGGGGGCAAATGATCCTTTCTCCCTCCCGGAGAAACAGCTTGATTCTCTTAAATACATTTAAATAACCTTTAAAGTACCAGCCACAGCATATATAAGCTACATGGTAATCTCCCCCTCAAAATAACTAATGAGAAATCACACTCTGGTGTGGGTCACCCTCTCAGAGTAATTCAGAACATACCCAGTAGCCACAAACTGCATCCAGTTGTTGGCACTTGGGAGTAACGCCGTCTCTCAGCTGGCTCACATATACAGGCTGAGAAGTCAAAGGTCCCGAGCCCAAGCTGAAGGGACCTACAGTCTCACAGGGTGACAGCAAAGAACAAGATTCTTACATAGAGTCCTTCAGCAGCAATTCAGATGCCAGGGGAATGTGTAGCCGGGCCTGTATCCATGCTCTCCCTTTCCTGAGCTGTGCAATCCAGGGCATGTTTCTGAACCTCTCTGAGCCTCAGTATTCCTGCCTATAAAGTTGAGCCAATAGCTTCCATCTCATAGTATGTGTCTGGCAGGGATGCTGTTAGGTGAGTTGACATGTGATAAAGTGCCTAATATAGAGTCTGACCACTGGCTAACCTTCTCACTGTTCAGGGCTCTATCCTGTTTCCTCTATTCGGGGACTAGAGCCCTCCTGCATGGATCTGCTCAGGCAGCATGGAGGCAGAGAGGAAGCTCTCTGTTCCCACCCTGCCTGTTCTATGTCTGATGGGGTCATCTCCTTTAGAGGGACTGAAGGAGGAGCCAGTGTTGAGAGGAAGCTTTTAGCCAGATCTTAGGAAGCCAGCGAGTTAAGTAGGATCTAATTCTGCCAGGTCCATGTCCAAATCCTGCCCTGGCTGTGTATCCTGGGAAAAAGTAATTCTCCAGGACAGTGCTTCTCAACCTTCCTAATGCTGCAACTCTCTAAATACAGTTCCTCATGTTGGAGTGACCCCCCCATCATAAAATTATTTTCATTGCTACTTCATAACTATAATTTTGCTACTGTCGTGAATCATAATGTAAATATCTAATTTTCCAATGATTATAGGTGGCCTCTATGAAATGGTCATTCAACTACAAAGGGTCACGACCCACAGGTTGAGAACCACCACTCCAGGAGGCCCTCATCTATAAAATAACACTAGCAACACCCACCTCACAGATTCATGTTAAGAACTGAAGAAAAAAAATAGGGCTGGAGAAGATGGCTCAGAGGTTAAGAGCACTGGCTGCTCTTCCAGAGGTCCTGAGTTCAATTCCCAACAACTCCACGGTGGCTCACAACCATCTGTAATGAGATCTGGTGCCCTCTTCTGGCCTGCAGGGATGTATATGCAGACATACATGCTGTATACATAATAAGTAAATAAGTTGTTTTTAAAATCCGAAAAGATAAAATATGAAGCTACAGACACAGGAAAGGCCCTCAGTCATCAAGAGAGGCAGCGGCCATGTGGTATGATCATGGAGCTGGGGAGATGGTAGGAAGCAAGGGCGATGGTAACAAGAAATGGAAGAGAATGGGATGAGGGGTGCTCAAAACCTGAGGGTGGCCTCACTTCCTGACAAACCACTCTTAGTCCCACAAAAGAGAGATTTACTCCCTTGGGCGCTGACCCCTTTTTAATCCTTTCTTCTTAAAATGCATATGCTGTGTAGGGCTCAGGCATATGTGCATGTGTGCATGTGTGCATGTGTGCATGTTGAGGAAGGAGTATGTGCCTACGGATGTGCAGAGGCCAAGGTGGCCATCAGCTGTCCTTCTCTATCATGAATGTCCTTATTCCCTTGAGACAGAGTCTGTCATTGCACCCAAAGGTTGCCATGTCTGTGAGGCTGACTGGCCAGTGACCTCTCAGGATCCGCCTGTCTCTGGCCCACAGCACTGGGCCTCTCTGGTCATACCCGGGTGTTGGGGATTTGAACTCAGGCCCTCATACTTGGGCAGTGAATGCTCTTACCCACTGAGCTATCTTCCTAGTGCTATGTCCGTCCTTGGCCTAATCTCCCTCTGAGGCCTCACCGCCTTTACTCAGCACCATCACCGTGCGGAGCAGTTTCAACATGAGTTCTGGAGGGAACAACCCACAATGAAGCCACAGCTGCAGCAAAGACAGTGGCCATGGTAACAGCCATGCAGAAACGGTGATCCTTTCTCTCCCTCAGGTGCCCCAGGAGGTGGCCCGTGAATGGTGTAAAGAGAAGGACATGCCATACTTTGAAGTTAGTGCGAAGAATGACATCAATGTGGTGCAGGCCTTTGAGGTTCTGGCCAGCCGGGCTCTGTTGAGGGTGAGTGATGCAGTAGTGGAACCAGTCAGAACTGCCCTAGGCGGGATCCTCAGGATCTTCCAAAGGAGAAAATGCGGGCGTAGATAAGGGCATGGAGAGGATAGGAGTTCTCATTGTCTTCATTATTCGGTAGTTGAATGGGCTTAGCAATTCTGGTGCCACAGAAGCCAGAGGTGTAAGTACCTGGGAGTAAGCGCTTAGTTGGTTTTGCAGTCTGGCCAGCTACCACAGTCCCTTGTTACTGATTGATGCTGGTCGTAGGTGCTGCAGTAGAGAGAGGCGCTCACCAAGATGCTAAGCCTTCATTTTTCTGAAGGAGCAGAAGGGTACAGCCTCTTGAAGAAGGCTGTCACCCAGCCAGCTCACTCCAGTTACTTTATTCAAATATTATACAAGGTTAATTGGGGCTGGGAAAGGTTCCAACTATCAACGTTGCCTTGCCCTTGCTGCCTGTGTGAGCAGACAACCCACATGGATCTCGGTCCCTTTTGACCATAGCTGGCCATAATCAAAAGTAAGAACTCCAGGTTTGCCAGCAGTGTCTTAGGATCAAGATTAGTGCATCTGTAAGCACCAAGTGCAGACCTTGTAGACAGAGAACATTTTTTCAAGGGTCAAATAGTCTCATAACAACTTCTCAGCCTCTACTGATTGGCCCAAACATAGCAAAGGCTTGGCTGAAACATTTCACTCAAAGCCAGACACAAATGTCTTACTATACACATCACTCCATCTTCCCGCATTTTTTGTTTTAAGCAGATCTGCAAGGGATAACAATTATTGTTGGAGAATGATGGAGTTACACAGTAAACGTGGCCTTTGTCTATCTAGTTGTCTATCATTCTATGCAAATAAATACACTTCAAAGCCAATAAAGTTGTCACCACAAAGAGAATTATAAAAATCACGAGAGCAAGAAACTTAGCAAAATGATTCATGGGATGAAATGAAGTTACACCATCCACAAGACATACTATGATGTTCGTCCCTGCTCTAGTAGGCAGCTTCTTTGAAAAATGCTTCTACGGTTTCTTGCTGCAAATCCTAGATCATTTGAGAAGAATTAGGACGACCTAACAAATGCATTTTAACCTTCTCCCAGTCATACTTGCTGTCATTGACCCTTTCAATGTCACTTGATCCCTTAATAGTTCTAATTGACCTCCAGTGAGTATTTCAGCTCGTCTCAATACTCCTCTGTCATCAACTGTTTCCCTGTCTATCTTGTTATCGAGTCCAAAGTTCATAAGAATGCATACACCAGTCTTTAACAACTTCAGCAGTTCGAACTGCTTTATGAGGGGAACTCTAGCTGTGACAGCTAATGCGACGATTCCTAGGACCTCGGTGATTATCCTTCCACCATCCTCTGAGTCCTTAATATTCTTTCAGCAAGCTTCCACACGAGTGTCACCACAGGTGAGTCTTGCCATGGTCTTGACGGTCTCACTGGCTTGCTGGTCTTGCTCTGAGAATATATTCACCTTCAAACGCAAAGACATACTAGCGTCGACACAGTTATGAAGGGTACAGCATGTGCATGTGAGGCTATAATCATTAGGGTACTTTTATAATCATTAAGGTCTTTTCAGTAACACCTTGTGGAGTGTCTAAGAGCTTCCGTCCTGTGCCTCACACTGGAGATTCTAATTCAGTGGAGATTTCAGAAGTGATCTCTAGGCCAGTCCTCACGGCGGGATAGAAGTCTCTTGGGACCAAGCATTCGTTTAGTCGAGTGGAATCCACAGCCTATAGGAGTTGCTGACAGCCTCTCATCAGACAGATGAATAGATCCAGGTGCTTCAATATGATGGCTTTAAAAGCTTGTGTAGAGCGCAGCATGTGTGCCCAACATTGTCCAGGCAGCAAAGGTAACCACCGTCAGAGCAGTGATTTGAAATGGAGAAAACGAACAAGGGTGCTTAAGAGACTAGAGGCATCCTGTAGGTGGAAATGGGTGCCCTCACCGTGGGTGACCTACTGACTTGCATGACCCATGCTGTCCTGAAGAGAATGCCTCAAGACCCTGTCGGTAAAGACAGGCAGCCTTTGCCTCCAGCAGCTGCACAGGGGCTAAGTTAAGAGTTTTCTCAGTTCACGTGGCCCAGCCTGGACCTCAGGTCAGCCTTCAGCCCTCACTGCTTCCTGTGAAGGAACAGCAGAGAGTAGCAAGGGCTGTAAGCATGGCTTTGCCACACAGTCAGGAACGCTGGCTCCTAACATGCAGGTGAGCGTGCCTGTACCATTAGCCAAGACAGCTTATCACAACTTACCAGGATTGTGTGGTACAATTATGGCTAAACAGTCGGTTGCATGGAATCTTCCACAGCCCACTGCCAGTGTGTATATGTGGTTATCATACGTCCCTCCCAATTTGGGAGTTAAAGCACAACCTTCCTACTGTTACATTTTAATCACGTGAGGCCATTAGCAGGTGGCAATTGTCTGCTTGTTCCTGTTAAAATCCTTTCTCTGCAAATAAAAGGAGCTTGGTGACCTCATCACAGTTCCTGATCCTCGTACAGGAAACTGAACTGAGGCCCGGACGTCACAGGCACGGTGGCTGCAGACAGATGGATCTCGATAAAGTCCTGTCCTGGTAGCTTCAGATGCATACCTGTCAAAACATTCGACTGATCCGTGCCTCAGTTTCCCTACCTATAAAATGAAAACAATCCCATCCCATAAACACATCCTGAGCTGCCATGAGAGGGCTCATGATAGGGTCTCATTGCAGTCAGGCTCAGGGGTGTGGAAGTCAAGCCTTAGCTCTTCCTCCCTGCCCCATGATCCCAAGAATAAGACTCAGACTCAAAATATATTTACAGATACCTTGGCCATACCTAGGCTCTTCTCTGACTAGATATAACTTAACGTTTCCGATTTATTCTAGCCTACATTCTGCCCCATGTGCTCAGGTTCCACCCGTCCATCTCTTCACATCTTCCCAGCGAATCTTCCGCCTGGCTCTATCCCAGAATCCTTTTTGCTTCCCAGATGTCCCACCTCTATTTCCTGCTTAAGCCATAGGCCATCGGCTTTTTAATTGACAGGTGTTGCATCCACACAACACACAAGATATTCTCTCTCCACAGGAATGTGACACCTGAGGGCAACAGAGTGAAGCCGGAGACTGTAGTGAAGGTGGGGTGACTCGGAGGCAGCTGGAGGCAAGGGGAACAAGGCGGCCATGTTTCAGAGGCAGCGTGTTTAGAAAGTGTTTGCAGGTAGATTCGGCAGGTCTTTGGAGATGTGGGGAAGAAGGAAAGAAGGGCAGAGATCCGTGGCCCGGGCTTCAATTCATTGGGGCTCGTGCAAGAAGTCAGCTATGAGTTTAGTTTACGAGAGAAGAAGATGCGGTGTTGAAGAGGATGAGGTCAGCGGACAATAGGGGTGGTAAAGCCAGCAAGGCTTCTGAGGCTATGGCGGGTCACAGGAGGTGAGACTCAACACTGAAGAGCCAGGGCTTCCAGCAGGTGGCGCTGGGGTGTCCATCGTGCTCAGGTGCCCAGGACACTGGTGCCCAATAGGGCACATCTTTCAGCAGTGTATATGCACTTAGAATTAGAAATTTCCCACCAACATGTTATAGGATGGAATGTAAAATCCACATGGATTTTAATAAACATCTTTACATGTTTGCAAACATATTTTGGCATTCCCTCCAACGATCTGGCCCTTCTTTTTATTTCTTCTTCTTCTTCTTCTTCTTCTTCTTCTTCTTCTTCTTCTTCTTCTTCTTCTTCTTCTTCTTCTTCTTCTTCTTCTTCTCCTCCTCCTCCTCCTCCTCCTCCTCCTCCTCCTCCTCCTTCTCCTCCTCCTCCTCCTTCTTCTTTTTCTCCTTCTCCTCCTCCTCCTCCTCCTCCTCCTCCTCCTCCTCCTCCTCCTTCTTCTTTTTCTCCTTCTCCTCCTCCTCCTCCTCCTTCTTCTTTTTCTCCTTCTCCTCCTCCTCCTACCCTCTCCTTCTTCTCCTCCTCCTCCTCTTCTTCTTCTCCTCCACTTCTTTTTCTCCTCCTCCTCTTCCTCCTCCTCCTCTTCCTCTTCTTCTTGTCTTCTTCCTGTTGTTGTTATTATTGTTGTTGTTACTTATTAAATCTTTTTACAGTCCAATCATTATCCCCCTCCAGGTCTGGCCTCTGACTGTTCCTCATCCCATTCCTCCCCCCTCCAGCCCCACCCCTGTCTCCAAGAGGCTGTCACCACCCCACACCCCCACCTCACCAAACTGAGGTTAGGTGCATCTTCTCTCAATGAGGCCAGACCAGCAGTCCTCTTCTGTATATGTGTTGGGGGTCTCAGAGCAACTCATGTATGCTGCCTGAGACCTGGCCCTTCTCAGAGGGGTCGTGTGCTCCTTCACACCAATCCTGGAGCTCAGAGGAGGTAAACAGAGAGTTGCCATTGCAGGAAGGAGGGAACCTTGGGCTGCGGGGAGGTGGGGAGGGTTGTGCTCTGCAGAAGCCTGCTTCTACCTCTATTCACTGTGTGTGACTTTACACAACTCATGTATCCTTTCTTAGCTGACCAGCATCAACAATGTCTTATGAGATTTTTTTTTGTGAGTATTTTACATAACACTGTACAGAGAAGGCATTTAATTAAAGATGGCTGCTGTGGACAGAAACCGTGCATAGGGGTTTTCAGGAGGCGAGCAGAATGCCGCAGAGTGGTTGGGCTCACCGGGTGACAAAGTGACACCAGTGAACAAGGACATCAAACTGGGATATGGGGACATTCCTGGAGCTCCCGTGAGGGCAGACTTCTACCTCACACAACCCCAAGCACGGGTTCTTCCTATTTAAATACGCATCCTAATTTAAAATTCTAATAATTCAAATGCACTTGCTAAGAAATGGTCAGTGCCCATCACATGAGGTAACTAAGGGCAGCTGATGCTTTGCTGGCCCTGAGACCCTATAAGAGGGGTCTGAGAAATGCTTTGGGAAGGAAGATTGCCCCTTGGGTGTCTTCGGGGACCACTATTATTGAAGTGCAGCAGGGCAGGCCTGATAACCTGATAACAATTTCTGAGGTCACATTCATGGTTACATTTGGCTGACAATTACCAGCTAGGAGCCTGACCTGCACCTAGGTGCTGTGGAGAAAATAAAAGTCAGAGGCATGGCCCTGTCCCTGGAGTAGCCATGGAAAGGTGACTTGAGACAGGCTTCCGTGTACAGTTCCGTCTAGCACGCAGGAGGTCTGTATTCGAACCAGTGTCGCCCAGCCTTGAGCGCACGGAGTTGGTGTACTCTCGCCCTCACACGCCCTCCTACATACAGCACCGGCTGCAGATGGAGCACCGCACTGTAGCCACAGCAGGGAAGAACCTGGTACCTTTAAGAAGAAACCTTTCCGGGTAGAGAGATGGCTCAGTGGTTTACAGCACTCTCTGCTCTTCTAGAGGACCCGTGTTTGATTCCTAGTGCCCATGTCAGGCCAGTCACAAGCATCTGCAGTGCTAGGTCCAGGGGATCTGACACCCCCTGACCTCTGACCTCTGACCTCTGACCTCTTTGAGAACCATTACTCCTATGCACACACCCACAGGTAAACTCACACCGTTACACATAATATAAACTCAGAAGCAGCAGCAGCTACCTGTCTGTCTGTGGGACCCATGACCTTATCACCTGTAACCCTAATACCCAGGCAGAGGCAGGGAGATTGAGATTCCCAATGATGGGGGGATCCTAACTTCTAAAAAAAGAAACAAAAAAGGAAGTTCATTTCCTTGAAGAACTCCCGGCCTTTCCTGAAGCCAAGGGATAGAGGCTCTTAGGAAGGGAGTCTGGTGGGCACCCAGGGGCTTGTTAGATGGTGAGGGCCGACCCTGGCTGTTTGTAGTAACAGGAGCTTGGATCGTTTGGTGGAGGGGAAGAAAGTTGGCTTGGAGATGCTGAACTGGTAAGGCAAGTCTCCCTACACCTGGTGGGGACAGAGTGACAGCTGGGCTCCCCCAGACGCCCAGCAAGAAGAGCAGGGAAGGCCTGGGACACAGAGAACGTTGTGGGTATTGAAATGTTTGTGGGACAAGTATCTACCAAGGATGAGAGGTTACCTGTCATCTCTGCCCGAGCCCATGTATCACCTCAGTTGTCCCTTCTGGGGAATGGGAAGCTATGAGACCTGGCTGAAAGTCAGGCCCAAGCTCCTAAAATCCTTCCTCTGAAATACTCTGGACTCCTGGGAAGAGGCAGGGCAGAGAGGGAAAGGGAGAGAAGGTAGGAAGGCAAGGGTTTCCCATCTGGTTCTCAGTGTCCCAACAATATCACAGAAAGAAGACAGAATGCCCAGTGACCCGGCCCACTGACTGTCAGGGCTCTCTAGACCTCAGGCTGTAAATACTGACTCCTGTCTCCTCCCCAGTACCAAGGCATCGCCGAGAATCACCTTGCAGACTCCATCAAGCTCTCTCCGGGCCAACCGAGGAGCAAATGCTGCTGATCCTGGACCCCCTCCTTCCAGACTCCTGATGCTCAATCCCTCAAGCCCGTAGTCAGCGAGGAGACTGAGCCACTGCAGCAGGAGAGACTGTCGCAAGGCAAACCCTGGCTCCAGAGAAATCATGGGAGTCTTGATGACTCAAGCTTTTCTTTCTCCTCTCCTCCAACACAATCCTGCGCGTCTCTGGAGACAAGCCTCTCCCTTGAGCACTGAGGAGCTTTGGATGGAAATGCACCTCTGACTCCCTCAGCAGCCAGGACACGGACCGCTCCTGACAGGCAGAAGCCTACAGGCCTGAGACTTCCCACGGCTTCTTCCAAGGAGAGCTGAGGGAGCAAGATAAAACCAGTTGTTCCTGCTTCCTGGGTGTTCAAACGGCTTCCATAACTGACCAGGCCTCAGTGTGCCCTCTGCCAAATGAGAGCTCCCCAGGTTCCCCATATCCCAATGTGAGTTGAGGACCATAAACTCCATTTAAATCTCACTCACTGGTGTGGCCACACACGTTTACTCCTTCGGCAAGCATTTTGTTGCCTTCTACGTATGGTGCGTTGATGTCTGGAAACACACAAAACAGGCAGGAGTCCTGGCCTCCCAGAGGCACACCTGGAGACAGAGGGACAGACAGCAGGCCACCAGCAGGACAGAGGACAGCAATGAGGTGCTATTTTAAACAAAGGGGCCAAGCAGGCTTCCCTGTGATGTGACAGTTGGGCTGACAGTTACAGTGCAAGCTACAGGAGTCAGGAGAGGGAGCAGCAAGGCCAAGGCCCTGAGGCATTAGACAGCTACTTTCCATGTGAAAGCTCTTTCCCTGAGGACTCAAAGCTGCTGCCAGTGATATCCTGTTCCCAGAAGGTGCATTGAGCATTTGATGACTGGCCACTAGGGGGCAGAAGTGTCCTCAACTTCCAGGCCAGGGAGTCTGGGGATACTTGAAAAGCTGGTGTTTCTGTCAAGAAAATGGCTGAAACATGTCCCCAGGCTGTAGGAATGTCAGACCTGGGCTAGTTGGGTAAAAAAACAAACAAACAAACAAACAAAAAACAAAACAAAACAAAACAAAACAAAAAAAAAACCTTCAGGATACTTGATTCAGGGAACAAATCAAAATCAGTAACAGATCCCAGAGCAAGCTACGTAGAGAGATATGGATTCTGTGTCCTGTACATTTCAAAGCTAGAACCTGGTTTTTTTTTTCTTCTGGCTTCACACAGCACAGATAGGTTGGCCCATTCTAAAAATGGTAGACGGGATGAACTTTCAGGATCTACAATGGTCAGGTTCATACCTCATGCCTACCAGACATTCCTGTCTCCACAGAAGTCTTCTTTTCTGAGTTCCGAGCAGATCAGAGGTATTCATCTCTAGGAAGCAACTGACCCCAAAGATTTCACTGAGAGGCAGGTGGTCAGGGGGCACCAAGCGGAGGTCCTGGGGTCCCTGTCTGTCCCCACCTAGCTCTGAAGGATAAAGCAACTCCCCATGGGCAGTGGTCACAGGAACAGTGAGCCCTGTGTCCCTCAGAGATGAATGATTTGTTCCTGTCATACACAGGTGTGGCTCTCCTGGAAGTCAGACGGTGGAGGGATGTGTGGTATGGGGGAGGGGGGAGGGGGGAGAGTTCAGCACCACAATGAACACAAGAACCATATTTAAAGGTACACAACAAATAGTGTTTCCTGTTTTTAATCCTTTGTGGGACAATAGTCCCCCTTGGTCTGTGATGCCAGTCTCAGTTACCCGTGGGTCAACTGTGGACCAAAAATATTAAGTAGCAAATCCCAGAAATAAATAACTTATAACTTTCAACGTGTGTGTCACTTGAAGTAGTGTGGTGAGCTCCTAAGCCATCCTACCAGGCCAGTCACTCCTCCCCCTCTATGCGGGGCATCTAACCCGGCAGTTACTTTGTAGCCGTCTCAGATGTATCAACCGCCATCATTCCAAATGCCTCTATTAATAGCAACCTAAAGTTATGCCACAGTGCCCTTGTCACTATCTCATTGCCCAGATATGCCATCAGCCCATGTTGTCACAAGAGGATAAGGCTGAGAACAGTACAGTAGTTTTGAAATATGCATTTATACCCTTTTATTGCTTGTACAGACTCATAGTCATCTATCATCATATTACTGTCCATCTCGTGCTGTACCTAATTTATTCACAGAACTTGGTCATAGGCTTGTGGATAGGAGGTAGCATAGTACCTGGGAGGGGATTAGTACTATGTGACTTCAGGCATCAACTGGGGGAGGGGGATGTCCAGGAGTGTTTCCTTGGATAAGGAGAGACTGAGGTGCTTGCATTTTAATTTAACAAAACGTATCAGCATATTCTGACATGTCAACAGTGTCGCAGGTAATAAAAGCTGCATCATTTCCAGGACCATGTAATGAAATGAGATTGTTCGAAAATTAAGATTTCAAGACAGCAACAACAGCATCCGACATTAGAGGCGAGCCCTCCTGAGGACGCATCTCCTCACGAGGTGCTCTTGAGAAAGCAATGAGCTCTCAGCTAGATGGAGCTCTGGCCTCGCCCTGCTGGATATGCTGCAGCTTGAAGGAAAGGCTCTGTACAGACTAAATATTCCAAATGGGAGCAGGGACCCGTGGGCCTGGAGACTCACAAATATCCTGTTATAACAGGGAGATGTGCTGGTCGATCCGCAGGGCTGAGTGAACTGAGTTGACAATAAGGGTCCCGGTCAGCCATTGCAGCCCGACTACGACCCTGAGTCGGACACTGGCCCATGCCAGCAGGCACAGGAACTTCAGCCCACCATAGCAGCTCCCACTGGAGGCCCAAGTTGGGGGTGGTGGCATCATATCCTAAGCCCTCCTCATAGCCATCGTTTCAAGAAAAAGACCTGTGTCAACAGGATCTGTTGATCCTGCTCTCCACAGCCTGTTCAAGGGGAGCACCCTGGGCTGCTGCTCAAGGGTAAGAACTCAGCCCAGGACTCCTGTGGCAATGTATCCTTGAGGCCTGGGTAAAAATCAAAGCCAAATCTTATCACCAAACAAACCAGGCTTGGACGCTAGGCCCTGCCCGCCCTCTATTTCCAGGGACTTGGGAAAATGCCCGTTTCTCCTGCTGTTTGCTCCCACACAACGGAGCCTTCCTACTGCGCCCAGTTGGTGGGCCATCTATCCCTCAGCCTCGAACAGCTTCTCAGACTCTGCTTGCAGTCCCACCCCAGCCTCTGGCACCCAAAAGCAGCCTTGTGTGTAGCCAAAGTCTGGCGGAGGCCTGCAGCCTCCCTACTCTCTCACATCACAGTAACCAGCATCAGCTCTGCTGGGACAGGAGAGCCAGAAGGGGACTTCTGTGGCTTTAATGTACCCCTCCCCACGCCGCGCTCGCGCGCTCCTGCAACCCCTCCCACTCCACCCCCACTCCCTCGCTCCCCACCCCCCTACCCCCCACCCCCCACCCCCCACCCCCACCCGTTCAGAGCAATGTGGAGGAGCCATTGGCTCTCTGGAAGGAGTAGCACTTAGTACTGCTTGCTCTGCTTCCTCTCCTGGAAGGCAGGGCCTGCTTTTATTTTTGTTTTGATCTGTGAGGGTCTGACGGTTTTGTCTTGTGTCGTAGTTATTGATCCGCAGCCTTGAACTTGATATTCTTCTGCCTCAGGCTCCCAATCGCTAGGGTGGACACGTTGGGAGTCACCAACCGAAACCCTCCCCTTAGCCCTCAGCTTTATAGACTGCTGGACAGTAGGGGATAAATGAATATGAGTGGGAGACAATGGACTACTACACATCTAGTTTTTTTAAGTATCTACATAAATGGATTCTATTAAGACCAAAACCTCATCGCCTTTTCTCGCCATTTCTGTTCTTTTGAGAATGCCATGTGCCCATTTTTGATGAAATCCAAGTCTCTGGCTTCCCACACCTTCCCCATGTCCCAGCCCTACCTTTCCCTCGTAACTTAATGTGTTCTCCCTTTAAACCCCCTTGAGTCTATCTAGGGCTGCCTGTATATGTCTGAGTACAGACGCATCTACTGGAGCCTGGGCAACCTCTCTGGATGCTGCATCCCTGGAGAAAACCGACTCCTCCTCTCCCCACAGCTGACTGCCAACAGGACATCAGGTCCCATTACAGAGGGTTGTGAGCCACTATGTGGTTGCTGGGAATTGAACTCAGGACTTCTGAAAAGGCAGCCAGTGCTCTTAACCACTGGGCCATCTCTCCCGGCCCTACACAGCTATTCTTAATCCAGGGTGTACTGGAGTTCAGTGACAGGATCATGTATATAATTCCTTATCTAGTCTACCATAGAAAGTTTGCATAACAGCTTCTACATAAAGAGAATTTAGGAGGATAGGTGAGAAATTAGAAAAAGTGGGCTACCTTTCAGGGAAGACTCTGGGCAAGTAGGATCAAGTCTTTCCAGAGTATAATCCTTCGTTTTGAACTTCTAGGTCTTTGAATGTATTACTCAACCAAAAATTATAAGGAAGGAAAATAACAATTGTTAGAAGGAAGGGAGGGGAAGGAGAGGAGGAAAAAGTAGAGAGCCATGTGATCAGGATGCACCAGGACTTCGCCACGCCCTTGATGCCAAGGCTGAGGGACTGAATTCTAATTTGAGAGAGGGGACAAGCATGAATCTCTCCAGGCCCACGTGCTGTGGCACAAACACCAAGCTTCCATCGAGGCAGGAGCACCACAGTCATCCTCGGCTCTCCTGAGTCAGAGTCCCCTAAAGGTCAGTCAATAACAGCTTTTCCAGCCTCAGAGGCTCAGCTCTGAGATAGACTATCAGGAGTGTGCCGCACTCTGTGAATTACCATGTAAATGCACACTTAGCTATCTCCCAAGGTTAAGTCTCAGGACTTTCTGGTCAGTCAAAACCTTGGAGCCCCCTTTAACTAGGCCCAAAGTAGTCCTTCGGAAGAATTTCCTTCAGTTTTGTTTGGTTTTCTTTTGAAAGGTTTGTTTATTTTCCATGGGTGAGTGCCTGGTGCCCATGGAGTTCAGGAGAGGGAGTCAGATCGCCTGGAACCATACTTGCATGGTTGTAAGCCACCACATGGGTGCTGGGAACTGAATCTTGGTCTTCCGCAAGAGCCACAAGTACTCTTAACCGCTGAGCCATCTCTCCGGCTGCCTGCACCCTTCAGTTTGAAATGGAAACAGGCACAACTACTTTTTGTTTATATTAAACAAGATAGGCCCAAAGGCACAGCAATCACACCCAGGACACATATACTCCTGCCGGGTTCATCAAAGGACAGGATCGGAATTTTTCTGTGTGGCATTGTTTGTAATAGAAAAAGAAAGAAAGGAAAAATAAAACTGGAAATAACCTAGATAACCTTCTGAAGAAAAGCAGGTTACATAAAATGTGAGGCACTCCACAGCAGAATTCCACTCTGTGGGTATGAGTGGGTGCGGCAACCTTCAGAGGCAGAGGAAGAAGACACATTGTAGAACACTGCAGTCAAGTCCAGGTCAAGAAAAACTAAATGGGATTTTCTTACTTATGGATCAAAAACATAAATGACAATGCAAAAACCTAAATATAAAATCTAGGCAGCAGTGGACCCAAAATGTCAGAGGGGATCAGGAGAAGGGAGGGGATGAACAAGGTAACTGGAGAGGCAGGGGAGACGGCTAGGCTGAGTGGGAATGCTGTGGCCCTCCAGCTGGTGGTGAGGTCATTTTATCATGAAACATTGTATCTGAGGTGGGTGTTAGCAAATAGCCCTTTTCATGACTCAAATATTCCAGTTTCAAAACCTACACCGCACCCAGATCATAGGTGTCACACAGGCCTGTGTGTGGCATGCCTAGCATATAGTAGGCGCCCAAAACATGGTTGTGAGAAGCAGTTATGGGAGCATTTAGTTTAGTTTAGTTTTGTTGAGACAGAGTCTCTCTGTGTAGCTCTGCCTGTCCTGGAACTTTCTACATAGACCAGGCTGTCCTCAAACTCACAGAGATCGGCCTGGCTCTGTCCCTCAAATGCTGGGATTAAAGACATACACCCCTACACTCCTGTTTTGGGGGGCACTGGTTTTAAGTCTATTCGTGAGGAATAATACATTGTGTTTAGTATGTAAGGTGCTAGCTATTTGGGTTTGATTACAGAAATTAACATTTTCTAATGAAAAATAAATAAATGTTTGTGGCTTCAGCCATAGCCTGGGATCTCCACTGCCAGAAAGAGCATGATAAATGAATAGATGAATGAATGAATGATTGAAGGCTAAATGAATGAATAGATGGATGGATGAAGAAGGATGAACAAATGAATGAATGAGTAGATGGATGATGGATGGATGGATGGATGGATGGATGGATGAAGGCTGAATGGATGAACAAATGGATGGATGAAGAAGGCTGAATGAATGAATAGATGAATGAATGAATGATTGAAGGCTAAATGAATGAATGGATGGATGAATAGATGAATGAATGAATGAATGAGTAGATGGATGGATGAATGAAGGCTGAATGGATGAACAAATAGATGGATGGATGAAGAAGGCTGAATGAATGAATAGATGAATGAATAGATGAATGAATGAATGCTGAATGAATGGATAGATGGATGGATGAAGAAGGCTAAATGGATGAATGCTGAATGAATGAATGTGTGCATGCATGCATGCATGCATGAATGAATGAATGAATGAATGAGCAAAACAAATGAACATCTTTATGGATTCTTTTCTTATCTTCACACCTGGATAGTTCTGAGATTTTAATCCTCTGGTGAGCAATGAAACCAGAGCATGATTCATACTCACAGCTTCTCAGAATCTCAGACCACAAACCAGAGAATCCCAGCCCCGAGAGGATACAGCTTCCCTCTTCCAAACTAGACCACAGACCCCATTATGAGAATTTCTCCTTGCCTCACCTCTCCCTGGGACTTCTGGCACAGTCCTGGGTCCACAACTGTTGCTCTCGAAAACAGCTCTTTCTGGAAAGGAGAGGCCACCAGTTGGCTGCAGGGAACTCCAGGTGGACCTGCTATGCTTCCTCGTGCTAAATCTCCAGGAACCTTGGTCTCGCTTACATTCATAGTCCATGATCAGGGGAAATTTAGTGGAGTTGCAAATCTAGAAAAGGCTAACAAATACATCCTATTTCAGAGTAGATATGAGCAGGGACTTACCTACGGAGTCATGAGCAAAGCAGCCACTTGCTAAATCACAACTGTGTGACCTTGAATAGGCTCTTTCTTCCCAGTTTCAGTTTTCCGCTCTGAAGGAGTGATGACTACTGCTTGCTGATTTCACAAGGCTCTATAAAGATCACACACACACACACACACACACACACACACACACAAACACATACACATACACATATTGAACATGCTGGTGATTGAGAAGCCATGAGCTTTTGTACCATGGTTATGGAAAAAGAACCCCAGGTCTGGGATTAAGGAGGTAATTTGGGAATCAAATGCGCTCTGAGGTTTGTGCACCAGGTGCTGTTGTGAGCAGGCCTCACAAGTGCCATGAACTAGGCGTATCATACTTCTGACAAGCAGGTGAGGGAAGTGGGGCACAGAGAAGCTATGTAACTTCCTGCAGTTGCACAGCTGGTGTATAGCAGGGCTGAACCCCTCCCTGGCTCACCAACTAATCAGCCTCGGAATTGAGAGACTCAAAGCCCAGCTGTGTAGCACTCTGCTTTTCTCTCCTAACTTCATGTGGTTGTTTTTTTTGTTTTTTTTTTTTACATAGACTAACAGAAGGTTTAGCACATAAGAGCTGGAGCAGGAAGCATGCACAAGGCAGAATGCCCTGGAGCTAGTGTTCCAGAAACCATGCAGGGCCCCACAGGGTTACGTGCTAGGAGTCAGGCAGAACAATGGAGAAGCGTTACCCTGCACCAGGTCCTCAGCCTCAGCTCTCCTATCATAAAAAGGAAGCAGCTCAGAGACCTGCCCTGCTGACCTCAACTGCTTGGGAAGTGGTGAAGTGAGCTGGGTGTGAGAGATCTACAGACTGTAAAGTCCAGTGGTTAGAGTCCAGAACTCACTGGCCTCACTACTTTGTACTCGCTACATTTGGTAGTATAAACCCACTGTGATTTGTTCATGGCTTGCAGATGTCTGTGTCATTCAGTAACCTGGCTCTCTGGGGCAGAACAGATCCTGGTACAGTTTACTTAGGAAGAACCATGTGCTTATTACATCATGACGACCATTTGATGAGCTCCTGCTACTGCCAGACACTGGCAGACACCAAGAAGGTGCTGGGATTAATTGTCAATATGGAAGATATTATTCTTCCTGTCAAGGGAGGAACAGAGGCTGAGAGAGGTGCAAAACTTGCCTGTGACTGTCCATCAGTGAATGGCAGGGCCACCACTCGAACTCTCTGACTCCACAATCTATGATCTGCTGCCTGTCCCAGTTCATTCACACTTTTCCATTCATTCAACAAGTCTTCCTCCCTAGATGCATGCTGAAAATTACAGCACTGGAAGGGTGGGGCAGGGGATCATAATTTCAAGGCTTGCCTGGGTTAAAAATAACAAGACATTGTCTCAAAAAGGACTTGGGGTGGGGGAGGGCAGTCCTAGAGAGATGACCCAGCAGCAGTTAAGTGTACTTACTGATCTTCCAGAGGACCCAAGTTCAATTCCCAGCACCCACATTGGATAGTTCACAATTGTTTACAACTCCAACTCCAGAAGATCCAACACCTCTGGCCTTCACAGGCACCTGAACTCACATTGACATACCCACCCGAAGATGTGCACACATGCATATAACTAAAAATAATAAAAATAAATGATTTAAAGTGTAATATATATCTATCTTTATCATCTGCTATGCTCTAATATTCTGTGACAGAAACCGTCTCTGTCTATATGGAACACAGAGTAGATAGGTCACCACATAAAGAAGACAGGGGACCTAGGCTGGGAGCTAAAGGGGGATTCTGGGAGCAGGGAGTATCATTGTAAATCCCTCGCAAGGTGAGGAGACACTGGCCTTCACAAATCCCTGGAGAGAGCAAACAGGAGCAAAGGAACTGAGGTATAAAGTTGTTACGCAGGCTCCAGACAGGGGAGAGGAGCCTTGAGGATAGGAACAGAAGGAAGAAAGACAAGGCCAGCTGAGAAGTGATGTCCTAGCTAGGGTTTTTATTGCTGCAACGAAACACCATGACCAGAAAGGCAAGTTGTGGAGAAAAGGATGTATGTGGCTTATACTTCCGTATTGATGTTCAACACTGAAGGAAGTCAGAACAGGGAGGAACCTAGAGGCAGGGGCTGGTGCAGAGGCCATGGAGGGATGTTACTTACTGGCTTGCTTCCCCTGGCTTGCTCAGCTTGCTTTCTATAGAACCCAAGACCATCAGGCTAAGGACGGCACCACACACAATGGGCTGGGCCCTCGGAGGTTACTCAGTAATTAAGAAGATATTATTGCAGCTGAATCTTATGAAGGCATTTTTCTCAAACGAGGCTCCTTCCTCTCTAACGACTCCAGCTTGTGTCAAGTTGACATAAAACCAGACAGTGCAGGTGAAAAGGAAGGCGGCACCCATAACACAAAGGACCTGACACACTGGGGAAGAAATCTATCCAGACAATAGAGAAAGGTAGCTTAAGACACATTTTAGGAGGAGAGTATTGCTTTGGTAGGGTGTTAACATTAATAATGGTTAAAATAGTAGAGAAGCTTACAAATAATAGCTATGACACCTAACGCCAACCCTAACCGAAACCCTAAACCATACCGTAATAAGCCTAACCCTAACCCTAACCCTAACCCTAACCCCAACCCTAACCCTGATCCTAACCCTAACCCTAACCCTAACCCTGACCCTAACCCTAACCCTAACCCTAATCCTAACCCTGACCCTGACCCTGACCCTAACCCTAACCCTAACCCTAACCCTAGCCCTAACCCTAACCCTACCTAACCCTAACCCTGACCCTAACCCTGAGATGGAAGGAGGACTTTGAGATGCTCTTACGAAGCCAGAGGAGGCAAAGATGGTGAGGCTGGAACAAGCCCTTCAGCAGGCAGGGACCTTCTAGCAGGTGTTCCCTTTCAGCTGAAAGCAGACTCATTTATCTTCCATACAATGATCATTGGCTCTAAATAGGAAAAAAAAAAAAAAAAAACAGATCCATTTCCAGTCCTTTCCTACGAAAGGGACCAGAGCTTTTTCCACCCCTCTACCCCGGGAGAGAGTCCTTGTCTACTGCCAGGACAGGGGTCTTGTGGACTGGTTTGGAGCGCTCTCATAAAGCCAGCTGCTTCTCCCTGAAGCTGGGCTCTGGATCTAAGACAGAGAACAATCTCTACCCCAGTGCAGCCTTACGGTTGAGCTCTTACGGTTCTTGCTGGGTGGCTGCCTCTGGGAAGAGGAATGTGTTCTGAGAACATCCCCCATGCCTCAGGGTTCTTGGGCCATCCCAGAACTGGAGGGAATTCGTGGGACTGCTCAGGGCCACAGACAGCTATCCTGCCCTTCTCCAGCTCAGACATCTACACTCATTCTCATCCTCTCCCTTTTCCTTCATCATGTCTCTACTGCCCTCTTTTCCTACAGATGGGGAGACACATGACATCTCAGGAAGCTAGGGGTGAATCAGAAGGAGTCTGACAGGGTGGTACATCCCTATAACCTCAGCACTCGGGAGGCATCGTGAGTTCAAAGCCAGCCCAAGATAAGACTTTGCCTTATAACAAACATACACTAAAAAATTTAAATCCAAAGAAAGTTAGCAACAAAGAGGAAGTTATAGGAAGGAGCACATTGAATCGGGAAGTTTCTACAAACCAGAATAATCCTCCCCAAGCAAATGATACCATATTACACAAATTTATGTAAACCATCTACAGTTTTCTCTTTATTTGCAACCCCCAAATTTTGAACACCAAAGAGAATCTAGAAATGAGGCAATTCTAGCAGGATCCCCAGAGCTAATGTGAAGAAAAGCTTGAGGAGTGGAGATCTCTACTCTTCCTATGGTCTAGTCCACTCCCACTGTTACCCACACTTGGAAAGGATCTAGGGAAATCCCTCTACCAGCTACCTCCAGCAAAAACTCCATCCTGGTGACTGAACCGAACATTTTCGTGTCAGTGAGATGAGCAGCCACATTTGAAGGAAAGAACTAAGAATAGACACAATCTCTTTATGCTAATAGCCTACAAGCACAGCTGTTCTCCATTTTCTTGGTCCCCAGATCTGAAGGAGATCAGGAAAGAGAAAGAACTGGAGGGAGGTAGAAGGGAGAAAGGCCCAGGAGGCCTAGCTGACCTTCATTCTCATTTGCATATCCAGACACAAGTGACCCAAGCAAGGGGGAGCTGATAAGACAATTCAGATTTCACAGGGAGAGCTGCTGGTCCAGACGGAGCCCAGGGGGCGTAGGGGTGCAGGAAATGCTGCCTGCATCTCTGGGCTGAGACAGGTGCTATCCCTTTTCGATGACCCCTACCTCCCAGGGAGCGCCTTCACTGCCTCTCTCAGTGGAGGGTTTGTGTCCCTTCTGCACCATTATTTCCCACAATTGCTGGCACACAGCAACACCCCCAGCACCCTCCAGGCTCTTGAATCCCTTTCGATAAGGAGGATTAGCTCCTCTTTGGTGAGCTCACAATGGTCCTCCACATCCTTTGTTGACTCTGTTTGCATCAAATATTGAAGCTCTCTCCTGAAACTCATTACAGGCCACCAGGACAAAGGCTTCCCATGCTCTCCAGGACAGATCCAGTGCCAGGATGTTCCTCACGGCTTCACCTGCCACCTCTTCTCCAGTTACCACCCAAGGGAATGAGCCACAGAGATGACAGGGCAATGGGCAGAGCAGCTGCAATGGCGCCCATACCCAGGGCTGCCTACCAGAGAGGAAATGGGAACTGAGGCCTGTGGGGACGAGCCCGGATCACAAGGGCTTAGACCACAAAGAGGATCAAAGGTGAGAGGCTGGGGTGGACTGAGCACACAGAAGCAGAGTGCTCAGTTACTTCGTCATCACCCCCAATGGCCACTGGGAACATCCCTATCACATAACCTCAGCCTGCTTTGCAGGGACCCCTTTATGCATGGTCTCAAGCCTAGACCTCACCTCAGAATCTCCTGGAGGGACATCCTTGTCTCCAAAATGTAAGTGTCTTTCAGTCTTCATAGCTATTGTTGCAACTGTCACACAGTTCCTGCTTCCTGCCCCTGGACAATGCCCCAGCCTTCAAGCTCTTGTGTGTAGTTCAGTACTATGTCTACACAGCTAGTATAGATCCTTAACATAGCAGAAAAACAAGGCTTAACTGATAAGTGAGAACATGAGCAAGTGAGTGAATGAGTGAGTGAATGAGTAAGTGAGTGAATGAGTAAGTGAATGAGTGAATGAGTGAGTAAGTGAATGAGTGAATGAATGAGTAAATGAGTGAGTGAATGAGTGAATGAGTGAGTGAATGAGTGAATGAGTGAGTGAATGAGTATAAGTGAATGAGTGAATGAGTGAGTGAATGAGTGAATGAGTGAGTGAGAAATGACTGAATGACTGAATGAGTGACTGAATAAGTAAATGACTAAATGACTGAATGAGTAAGTGAATGACTGAATGAGTAAGTGAATGAATGAGTTAATGAGTGAGTGAATGACTGAATGAGTGAATGAGTTAATGACTGAGTAAGTGAATGACTGAATGACTAAATGACTAAATTAATTAATGAATGAGTAAATGAATGAGTTAATGAGTGAGTGAGTGAGTGAGTGAGTGAGTGAGTGAGTGGATGACCCACCTCTTCCAACATTAGTTGTGCCTCATTCCTGGGTCCTGAGAATCCTGACTCCACAGCCACTGGGTCATACATGGCCCCAGGAGAAGGACCTGGCCTCCCATAGGCACCTTAGTTGATGGACACAATAGTGCCCCAAACATTCCCCAACTACACGACCCTGTGTGAGTCTCAGAACCAACTCAAGTCTCCATTCTTTCATGTGGCAAAAGTGGCACTGGAAAGACAGCGTGAACGGATGCTCTGAGGGGCAAAGGAGGACTGCGGATGGGGGTGAGCAGAGGGCACAGCATGGCGTCTGGGAGAGCAGCAGATGAGAAGAAACAACCGCTTTTATAGGCACTGTATGAGACAGAACATGGGAACCAGTCTCCAGGATCCTGAGCAGGAAGCTTGATGGGCTGAGGGTCACTGTCAGGACATCCAGCCCTGCCTACAACTGTCACTTTCCCAACTACTAAAAGGAAGGACTTTGCCAGGCTGTGGCTAAGTGTGACACAGAGATAACAATGTTGTGGCTTCACAGGCTAGAAGCTCAAAGAAGAACATTTAGCACCCAGCCTCTCCCCTGCTGTCTGCTGCCACACTTCGGAGAGCCACGGGTCATCTACCCATCTTGAAGAAGGAGAACCCAGTGACTCGAGAACTTATCTGAGGTTACCTGTGACTCAGGAACCCTTGAACGTACACCTGACAGACCCCAGCTTCTATTCTTAGTCACTTGTGACTGAGTTTGAGTCATTCTTTCATCACCTCATGCATACAATTCCAGGCCACTCTACAAGGTGACAACAGACGCCCTTCCTGTGGTCCTCCTGAAGGCTGAAGGTGCTGGGATACACACACACACACACACACACACACACACACACACACACACACACACACACAGAGAGAGAGAGAGAGAGAGAGAGAGAGACAGAGAGACAGAGAGACAGAGAGACAGAGAGAGACAGAGAGAGACAGAGAGATGGAGAGAGACAGAGAGACAGAGAGATGGAGAGAGAATTATGGTTCAATGTGCTGAGAAATGGTCCTCACAGTCTCCTTCTTCACAGGAGCCTGAGCTAAGTGTGTGAGAGGTCAGAGTCCCAGTGGGGACCAAGGCGACCATAGAAGCCACAGGGCTAAAGGGAAACACCTCACAGATCTGGCCAATTGGACCAGAACACCTGTTGTAAGTTGGGAGCTTTCCCTAACAAGACCGTCAACGCTCCAGTGACATTTGGGTTGTTCAGCTTGGCCCCATGACAGGCCTGTGAGTCATGTGGGAGGCTCCTGGGGAAGTGTGGTAATGCACTAGAAAGTTGGCAGCCAGTCACCTTTCTAGATGTGTGAGTATGGACCATGGAGGCAATTGGCACACACAGGGACCTCACAGAGGAAGGGAACTCCATAGAAGGGCTGCCCAACCTGCTAGACACTGCCTTCTACTCCCATCCAATCCCCAACACACCTTTCCTTCCTCTCGCAACTCCTCTTGGGGCCCAAGCCAGACTTGGGCAAAGAGCTGTGCCTGCACGTGCCAACCAGATAGCTACCCCTGGGTAGGGACAAGGAGGCTGGCCAAGCAGGCAGGATATGACCTTCTGCATGCCCCTCAGCACATGAAGAAAGGATCCAATGTCCCCTGTTCGTGGTTCTCATGTGGAGCGCCTCCTCCCTTTCAGCCATCCTTCAGTCTTCAATTATTTGGTCTGGTCTAATAAGCCTCCCTAAGTTCTTGAATGGTAATAAAATGCCCCTTCATACTTTTTTGGAGTTAATAACCCTAAAAAGAGGATCTTCCCTTACTTCCTCACTCTCGTTTGGCCCACATCCAGGTTCTTCCTCAGGTTTCCTCTTCGGACATGAACCTTGCCTTCCTGGTTGGCTTGCGCTAGGAGAGAGCACTTGAGAACAGGGGGTGGGAAACACAGCAGGCCCAGAGGTGAGAAGGCAGTGTTCTGCTCCAAGGGCGTTCAGCCAGGGAAATGCCTTCCTGCCTGGGTTTCTGTTCATTCAACCAGTCTTATCTCACCGCCACCAACCCAGACTCCTTCCTGGCATCCAAGAAAACCAGTGTCATGATCTCATGCGGTGGCTGGAGACCTTGATGGTTCCTAAGAACTCTGAGGAGCTGATTACAGTGCGGATTCCTAAGCTCTACACTCCGTGCTGATTGCATGATGCTCTGGTGAGATCTACCTGGCTCATTTTAACCAAGCCCCCACAGAAGCCTGGAGATGATCCTGGGCTAGGAAGCCAAAGGGAGAGCTAGGCCACCGGTAACAAACAGAGGTAGGAATCGTGTGGAGCCAAGACTTTGGCAATGGCCATCAGAGAAAAGTGAAAGCTGTTGGGTACCAGACCTGGGACAATCAGCTGAGGGCCTATTTTACATACTAAAGTGGACCTGACCTCTACGTTCTCCCAGTATCCCTCAGTTCCTACCTGTTACAGGGCCTGGATGGCATAACCTGCCCTCCACCCTAAACTTTCAAGCCCAGGAAGCTGAGCTTCCTCTCCCCACAGAGGCTCTTCAATAAATAACCCAGACATTTTGGCTCCCCCCACACACCTTCTCACTCTGTGCATGCGATTTTCCTCTTTCCCTGTCTCTTCATGGCTACTTCCCTGACACCTTCCTGTGTGGTCGGTGAAATCACTGGTTGCTGCTCCCAGTAAACCTGCCTTTATACTTTAATTTGGCTTGAAATCAGGTCATTTTTGCTGGCAGATATAATTTATCAAAAGCCTTTTCCACATCCTCAACCCAGGGCCCAGGGAAGCAATAGGTAGGGGAGAAAGGGCAGAATAGACTCAGAGAAGACACAGCCTGACTAATCTGGCCAGCTTCTGCAGTGACAGAGGGTTCACTAAATCCTGACACCAAAGACTAGATGTCTCATTCATAAAGACATCTGATTGCAGGATGACACAGGGCAAAGGCAAGGTAATGGCTGATTTTCACCCTGAGATAGGACCTTTAGTAACCCTTAGAGCTTCCCTGTATCCCACAAGCTCTGCGTCCCAGTATCTCAGTAAGCCCCAGGGCCCCCCATCACCTTCAGTACCCCTTAGGCTTAGGCTGAGCAGCAACACTACTCCAAACCATCGGCCCTACCATACAGATGTCTAGATTCAGACAGCCTCTACAGGAACTTGTGCCAGCATATCCCCACCTCAGGGCAGCTCTGAGGTAGGCAACCTGTGTCCAGAAGCCTAGCTGTACTGCTAACCCACCTCATCCATAAAATGGATTCCTACCTCCTCGTGGGGTCTAAGTGAAACTACTAGCCACTGACTTCCAGATAAACATATCTCTAATCATTCTTCCTCCTGAGCGGTGTCCAAGTGACCTACACTCTCTACTGAGTGTACCTGGGGATTATAGAAATGAATAGCCCTGGGGCTGTGGCTCCCGCTGGGATCTCTCTTACCACTTATCCACTAATCTGTGCTCTAATGAGAAGTCAGATACAAAAACAAGGAATTGATTTCTTGTTGCATGAGATGTTATACTAAGGCTAGGCAGGAGCTTGGGGAGTCAGGGAGAGGTACTGGGTCAAGGCAGTGGCTGGGAGCTAGAAGCAGAAGGTGTGCATCATCATTCAGGAGGCTGTGTGGAAACAGAAAAGAGAAGATTCCGGGTAGCAAGTAGACCCTAAGTGCAAAGGTGTCAAAATCAAAAGCATGGTTCATACAGCTGTTTGGGCATCCTTAGAGGAGGATCTAGAAGTGTTCCACCCAGCAGCTAAGGCTAGCTATCTCAGAGAAGTAGTATAAGGGAGACTTTGGATTTTTTTTTTACTAGTACATTGCCATTTTGTTTGAATGTTTCTAGTGAGCAAGAATTAGTTTCAGAATAAAAAATATATAATTATAAGAGAAAGAGTATTATGTGTCTTCTGGAACTCTGAAACATTGGGGCATAAAATCAGGGAGAAGCATACGATGTGTAGTGAAGGAGAAAAGGTGGGGAGCTATCACAGTCCCAGGTCTACAGAAGTAACAACCAACTATATAGACCAGGCAGAGTCAGGCTGCTCATTCCTTTCATGGGAGAATAACTTCAGTTCAGCTGATGCTGCGCCATGATGCTCATCCGCCATGATGCTCATCCGCCATGATGCTCATCCGCCATGATGCTCATCCGCCATGATGCTCATCCGCCATGATGCTCATCCGCCATGATGCTCATCCGCCATGATGCTCATCCGCCATGATGCTCATCCGCCATGATGCTCATCTATGATCTACCATGATGCTTCCCCACAGCTCCAGGGACTAAGCTTTGGAAATCTTTCCATAGTAAGACTAAGAGTCCGGTCCTTCCAGCCCCCTGGGAAGCTCCAGGCTCGTTGGAGAGGGGTTTTTTTCTTTCTGACTTTCTCAGTCTCTCGCTCTGCCTGGATCTGAGCTAGACTGAAGGAGAATTAAAGACCTGAGCTCTGAGAACAAGATCACTGGCAAAAGAGAAAAAAGTAAGCCTGGAGACTGAAAGTGTCCTTGACTTTTCAAATTAGTTTTGTATAGACTCCAGTAGCTTTTCTGTAGAAACTCCTTTATTTGTCCTCTGTCACAGAATAAGGAAATAGTTAGTAAGCTATAACTCAGGTGTGTCACTCAAATGTGAACACATGTACAGTTTTTTTTCCTCTGTTCAGAGTGACCTTAAGACATAGATGTAATTTAAAAAAATCTACAATGTCCCCAATACAGACCAACCTCCCTCCACCTTTCACTGGGGTTGGAATTTATTCTGGGGTTAGGGGTTAGGTCTTGTTCAACCTTCCCCCACCTCTCATACACACACACACACACACACACACACACACACACACACACACACACACACACACACACACACACATCCCACAGAGATGTCCTGGTCAGACTAAGTATAGCTCGGCATTTTAATGAGGTTTGTTGATGGAGTGCCTAGCTTCCTCTGTGAAAGGATGGGTCAAAATGGCATTATTGTTTATATTGCTTTACACAGGCTTAGTAAGGGAACAGCCCAAGAGCAGACTGAGTTAGGAATGGCATACAGCAACAATACCTTCTCCTCTAATTAGGAACTACAGAGTAAAAAATGGGGTGGGGTGGTGGAGAAGGAAAGGGAGAAGCCACCTGTTCAAAGCTTGGTTTGGGCCTGAGACTGGGTTCCTATAAGAAGCCAGTCCCCAACGTGGCTTTATTTCTTAATTAGATATAGATCACCCCCACCCAACCTGTTCTGCTTTCTAAAGCCTCTGTCAACCAGGGGTAGCACAGGACACAGGGACATGGTTTGCACAATGACACCACTGGTCAAGATGCTGGGTCTCAGTCACAGGCAGAACAACTAAGAGACAACAGGAGGTTTCCAAGGTTAGATTCTGAAACTATTAATGTGAAAAGTCACACCTGCCAATCAACAGCTGGCCACTACTGGGAAACACAAATGCATAGTGGGGAGAAGAGGGCAGAGACAACATGAGTAAGATGAGACAGGGTTTTGCTGTCCCTGAGTCATCTGACAAGCTGTCAGAAAAGAATGACAAGACTCTTGTGTAATGAATTTGGACTCCCAAGAACACAGCCCAGGGATCTGCACGCTTATTTTTAAATCTTCTAGATGGTTCTCAAGTGGAACGAAGTTGTAGAAAACTAATTGTTCCAATGAGGATTACTCTGGATGAAGAAACCGGATGAGGGCGGCAGGGTATGGGAATCCCAGGTTTGGAAAGAGAAGGGCCGAGTGCAGGCAGTTCTGAGCCCATTTGTGGTGGTCTCTGATGCTGATGGGTGGCCAAGAAAAACCTAGATTCCTTCACTCTGAGTAGTTTCTAAAGCAAGCTTTGCACAGCTCAGTGGTCTCTCCAGGAGCAGGGCACCCTGTCATGAGAGACCCGTCAGAAACAGAGACAGCTGTGTCTTTCCACAGCGTCAGAATTTGCTGAATGATAATAAATTCCCTTGATGTCCATCTCCTTGGCTTTAATTTACCAAGCCTCCTAACCATGCTTGGTACTTAACAGCTGCTGAAACCACAGGTTCTTTTATTCCAATCTTAGTGACTAATATCAGCTCTCAGATCATACGTTACAGCTCACACTGGGTTCATGCATGGGTGAGAGGGTGGTTCAGAAAGGGTTAAAGCACAGCAGGTCTAAAGTGGTCTTACTGAAAGCAGGATGGAGAGCTGGAGAGCTGAGCAGGAGCAGAGGGGGTCAGAGCAATGGTGGAACACAGCCCAGCCACAGAGCTCTGCAGGAGTGGATCACAAAGCACTAGGTTGCTTTGGGGCAACCAAGTCCAGATTAATGGCACTTGGCGGATGACTTAAGTGGACCTTATCAAGCAAGACTATCTGTTATCATGTGGGGCTGCAGCTCCAGAAACAGAGGCAGGGTTTCTATCTGTCAATCACTGGGATCATGATACATGCACCAGAGGGTCTGATGGCCAGCAGGTGGGTACTGTTGCATCATGGTTAGATACCCCTCCAATTCCATGTTGGTTGGTATGTCCCATGTACCTGATGGCCTCGGCCTAGCTTCCTGGCATAGCTGTGATGCATTCATGTACTCATGAGCTCCTGACTTAACTTGATAAGTTGTCAGGTGGGAATATTTTATTTAAGTAAATACATTATTATCAGTCTGGGCCTTGTGACCTATGAAGGACTGATAGTGACTATTTACTTGGCATAAACAAAATCTAGAGTCACTCTGCCTTGACATACGCACTCAGAATGAAGCAAACGACTATTTTATAAAATGAAGTCATGCAGGGCAGGGCCTGGCCCGAAACCTTAGGTTATTGTAGGGTGGCTCGCAGCAGCACCCAATCTAATGGCCAGACTCTCTCCTACCCACCCACTCTGACAGGAGTAGCCCACTCTTTCCATCAGGGATGTGCTAAGAGCAATATTCTAGGCCTCTCAAGCCATTTCTCACTTTCTGTCAGCAACTAAAAGGTCTAGGAGAAGCTATGCCCCTCAGCATATTCCAAATAACACCAGCCCAGAAAATAGTGCCCCCTAGAGATTGGAAAGGGGGAGAGAATGGGAGGGCAGAGGGAGCAAAAGAGGCAAAAGAGGGTAGTAGAGATGGAGAAGCCATTGGGAATGGGAGAGGGGAGAGGAGTGGGCAGAAGGGAAAGAGGGAGGAGGGGGAGGCCAGGGGAGGTGGCTTACCAAAGAGAAACCTGGGTGTGTGTGGAGAAGATACTTCTGGCGTAGGCCTTCTTGAGTAATATTCAATGATGATGATGATGGGAGTGGCTCCTTGAATTGGCGGCCCTCCCCTCTCCCCTTTCCCAGCCCTTGTTATGTGGAGTAGGAAGGTTTTTCTAGTAGCTTCCTTTGGGTCTTCCAATACATCCACTTTTGCGTTTTCTTACTTGGTTGCTTACTATTCCAACGTGACCACTCTGTGATTGTCACCTCCCAGGTCACCTCCACAGCATCAGAGCCTTTGGTACTTCTAGGGTTTGAATCTGAAGGGGAACCTATGACATCTCTTAAAGAAGCCTGTGTCCCCTGAGAGTGACGAACTGAGCCTTGGGATCTGTGGGGACTGTTCACTCTCCCTCTCCTGAGGGGTCCATCAGTGAAATCTCTCTCTCAGGGTGAATCAACCAGCAGGGAGATAAAGACAGAAGGAGTCAATTCCTACAGAGGAACACCTTGGGGGAGGCCTCCAATTACAGGGTAACTTATCAGTTGTCCAGTGTAAATGGCTGCTTATCAGATCTCCATGCTTCTGTCTGGGAGGCAAGAGAGCTCAAGCCCTAAGTATTTGGAATTAAAAGAATCCTGGGGTTGAGGTGGGGGTGCAGGTGTCCAAAGAGGACTTTTACCAGCAGAACGTGAAAGCTGGGAACTGAAAATGTGGCCCGCCTCATAGATATCTCTATACCCAACCCAGTTGACCTTGAGTGGATCAAGGACAAGCCAGTGAGCACACAGGCACTGGCCACAGCCTTTCCTTATGTAATGGAGAGTGTATTGGGGGATCTAGTGTTTGGTGGTTAAGAATAATGTCTGGGTTAGAGAGGTAGCTCAGTAGTGCAACCCCGAGTTCCCTCCTTAATTACAAAAACAAAACAAAACAAAACAAAACAAAAAAACAAAAGAACCTCCTGGATTATTAAAAAATTGAACAGAGAAAAATGACTTTACATAGCAACTTTTTTCTTAGACAGACCCCATATGCTGAGGGAAAGCCTTTGCAAAAGCACACATTGTAAGATTTTATTTGTGTCAATGAAGTTACATAACAGCCAAACTAGAATCAGAGAGAGGAAAAAAGTCTCACAACAGTTGTGATGTCAGACAGACAGGGAATTTATCAGACCTGGGCTCCCAGGGCTTCGTCCTCATATTCTGTGTGGGTTGATGGAAGCCTGATTTAGCCAAGGCTGGGTGTGCAACAGAATTGGGTATATATGGTCCTGCACAGCAGAATGGTGTGTTTCATTATGAATAAAATTTACCTTAAAACAGCTGTGAAAATTGCTGACCCCTGGAGTCAGTGATCTGGTGCTCACGAGTAAGCCTAGATGGAGATGAATGGTTGTACATTGCTTTGAAATTCATCCAGACATGAGGGCTGGTGGGCGGCCAGGGTGTGGGCAGTGGGGAGGCATATCTAAGAAATGCAAAACTGAGGCAAGATTCCAGATGACAGCCCGTGGCCCTGGTTACATAAATCTGGCAAGTTTTCTGTGTTTGTCTTCTAATAAAATGTGGAGAGGCAAAAATAACATCTCCTAAGATCGTCCCAGCCCCCAGGACTCTGAGGGTCCCTGCAGAGGAGGCAGGGGCTAGCTACCATGCTTTGTCTCCGAGGGCACCAGTGTGTCTGTCCCTGCCTCATCAGCCTTCCAGCAGCTCCTAGCCAGACCAGCCTTGCTCCACTCCAGATCAGGGTGTCTGCGTTGGTATCCTTTGTTTTCCCACTAGGCTTCAAGGCTTGGAGACCAGTGACTTCATCCCTCATTCATCCACTTGGAAAGTCCCCTGATTTCATTCCTACCCCCACTCCCAGAAAGAAAAGCAGCTCTCTCAAATTTTTAGAAGCTCTCACACATCCTTCCGAAGATCCACACTGTCTGATACGGTCTGGTATCCTCAGCCTGAGAAGCGTTTCTATCTCACCTAAATCCTACATGCTGCTTTTCTACAGATGTCAACGGGACCCGGGGCCTATGGTTATTAGCACATACATGTATTTGTGTCCGTGCACTGGGCTGTATCTAAGCAGTCAGTGGAGCAGAAAAATGAGGGGTCCTGGGGTCAACTAAGCTTTCCTCCGTGACAGCCCTTTGCCCTGCACTCCACCCAGTCACCTAGCATGGCCAGGCCACTGTAGGTAAAAGAGCACATATTCAGTCATCCAGTCAGCTTGGGCTGAGTGAGGACTTCTCTCAAAGGATGTATCCTTACCAAGTGTTTCTATCTGCGGGAGGCCTCCCAGGCACAGAGGAAACGGAGACCTTTTCTTAGGGCCAGCCTCATGTGTTGCTGTCTAGCCAGACAGTACACAGAAATCCAAGCCTGAGCATTCTCTGGTGTGGCTGACAGACCCTCTATATTTACACAGAAGAGATAGAGGTGACAGCCATATCACAGGACCAAGACCCACTCATAGGAGCTCTCTGTAATCTCTTAGGGCTTCACAACTACAAGGAGCTTTACTCCCAAACCCAGGGGCATGGCTGAAGCACTGGTATCTTGGCTATTTATTTGTTTTTGGTTTTTTGAGACGAAGTCCTCATTATATAACTCTGTCTGGCCAGGACCTCACTATGTAGCCCAGGCTGGCCTTGAATCACTCTGCGTCCCAAGGGCTGACATCAGAGATGCTGCCACACACAGCTTGCTGTATGTTTCTCTGCTTGAGATGCTACCTCAGGTAACCCGGGCTAGCCTCAGACTCACATAACCACGAACTTCTGATCCTCCAGCCTCAGCCTCCAGCACAGTGAGATTACAGGCATGTGTCACAACACCTGGCCACAGTGCAGTTTGTTTTCCAGTCTCCGTGAGTGACACCGCCTCCGCCATCACCTGCTCACTAGTCCCAGGAAGAGAATAAGAATGACCTTGGGGCCTTCAAGGTTCTTTCCTAATCCCAAGGACCCTCACTGCTTGTCCTGGAGACAGAAACCAGGCCAAGAAGAGAGCTGAGCCATCTGCCATCCTTACTCATCCTACATCTAAGAAGCCGCAAGGCGGAAGTCCTGAGGATGTGATACTCAGAGCTGGGACTCTCAGCTCATCTTGACTAAGAGCGGAGTCTAGTATGTCCAAATCAGAGGAAAGCAGGTGTCTGAGAAGAGACTCTCTATGGTCTCCCTCCCTCCCTCCCTCCCTCCCTCCCTCCCCCCTCTCCAGCTACCCTCTAGAGTTCTAACCACCCAGTGGAGAAAGTTATTGAGTTCCAAGAAGTAGTGGGACCTATTTCTTGGGTCTAAGTGAGAGGTGCGTGCTAGCGACCCAATTCCTGCCGCGAAGGGAACTTAGATGCAGTGGGTTCTAATACAGGAAAGAATTCCCCAACACACACCAAGAGGGTAAATTCAGGCTGGCAATGACCTTGACTTCAAGAGGCCTTTTTAGGCCCAGATTACATCCCATTTGCCAGGCCACTGATGGCAGGCATGATGGAGCCGGTAGTTAGGGAGAGACCACGGAAGAAGCAACACCCACAGCTTAAGCCCAGACACAGAAGTGGCTTGTCACCTCACTTGTGGGGACACTGTCATGTAGGGACATGAGGTTGGGCCTGGCATGTTACTTCTGATGATAATAGCGGGCAGTCTCCACCATAGAACCCACCATCCATGCTTCTGTTGCACACAATGTGGCTTCTGGCCATCACTTGCCCTGAGACGTCTGTTCCTCAAGGGCTTCACAGCATGGCAGAAAGGTAGAATTTTCCAAATGGCCTTGCTCTGTGGCTCATAACCAAAAATACTATTAAAACACATTTTGGATTTGGGGAGGGTTGGAGTGTAGCTTAGTGGTAGACACATCTTGGGTTCAACTCCAAATTCAGAGCAAAACAAGAATGAAGGAAAAAGACTGCAGAGAATCTCAAACCAAAACCCAGAACCCCAGCCCTAAGACACAGACTGGCAAGAAGAGGAGGTCCCTCCCACTCAGGGTGTGCCACAGCCCGTGGTCCTCTTTGGAACCCTTGGCCCTCCAAATCGAGTATCTGAATTAATTGTAATTCTAATTGCTCTGGGGTAAGACCCTAGTTGGCCTCAGTTAATGAAATTAGTAGGTGTTAAAACTTGCATCCAGAATGCCTGGAGAGCTCACATGTCAAAGACTTGGCCCATTGTTGGGAGTAAATGCTATGAGAACAGTGATTCTCAACCTGTGGGTCATAACCCCTGGGGGATTGTATGACTTATATTTACGTTGTGATCCATAAAAAATAGCAGAATTACGATTGTGAAGTAGCAGCAAAATAATTTCAAGGTTGAGCATCACCACAACACAAGGAACTGTATTAAAGGTCACAGCGTTAGGAAGGTTGAGAACCACTACATTAGAAAATGGTAATAATTGCTGGGGTGTAGCCTGCTTGGAAGAAGATGGTTCATTGGGGGAGCCCCTTTTTTTCCTCCCTTTGCTTCCTGGTAACTTTGTTGCTCCAGGCAGTGCCGACCAGGATTCTCTGCGTCCGACAGCCCCAAAGACAACAGAGCCAACTGCTGTACACTGAAACCTTTGGAACCGTGAGCTAAAAATAAATGGTGCTTCCTTTCAGTATCTGCTATCTTATCAGGGCCACAGAAGGCTGACTAACATGACAAAGCACCACGCCAACATGCTTAGTACATTTGGTCCAGGAAGGAAACTAAAGAAGCTTGTGGCCAACTCCTACGTGCAAGGAGTGAAGGGATGAGCCCAGGAGCTGTCTGACCATTAGCACCAAGTCCCTGATAGCACCTGGCCAGGTATCGGCTGAGGTCACCACCTAGGGAGAGAGGGTAGGCCAGCCAGAGCAAACGCACGGGCATTGTGGAGATATGGCTGAGCCCTCTTAGAAAACAGGGAAGGGATACTATTCCCTGATGACTGGAGAGAGGACTTCACACAAAGGGCAGTGTCCGTGAATGGGGCCATCTTGGGTGGAGGAAGTGATTACAGCCGTGTGCTTTTCGGGAATGACCGTGTTTAATCTTCCCTACATTCCTCTGAGGTAGGTGTTCTTGTTAACCACATTGTGCAGATGAGGAAATGGCTCAGAAATTCTCAGTAACTTGCTTAAACTGAGTGAGGTGGTACATACTTGGAATCTAATCCAGCGCTCAAGAGGCCAAAGCAGGAGAGCTATGAGTTTCAGGCTAGGCTGGACTACATTGAGAGACTGCCTCAAAAGCATTCGCAACAAAAGCCCATGGTGTGTTCCTTGGGGAAATGCAGGGCCAACCTTTTTTTAGTGCTCTGATGTCAGGGTAGGACAAGCTCAGCTCCCTGCCAAAGACAGAGGTGGCCTCACGTATGCCTAGGAGATGCGCTCTTGCCCTTGGCAAAGGCCCCAAACTTGTCACATCCCAGTCTGACATAAGCTCTGGCTGCTTCTCAGCTCTTTGCTCAGTGGAGCAGTCCAGATCCCGCCCACAAACTTGGCTCCCTGCCTGCACTCCGAAGATGTCTACGACTGGAATCCCAGCCAACCAATGTACCAGCAGGATGAGACAAGCTAGATGCTGTGAGCAGCGCTGGCCGGAGCCTGGCCATTCGGTGTGAACTGGCTCCAGCTCACGGGAGAGGACCCTCCTAGAGGACTCCTACAGCTGATCCCTCTGTCCTGTCTCTATTCACTGGAGGTGGATACATACCTGAAGCTTTGGACCCCAACAAGACACAACCAACCTTTGTCTCACTGACCCAGGGTCAAGAGGACCCAGAGAGGCAGGCACCTTTCCCAAAACCACCTCACTAGGGAACTCCATACATAACCCCTGGCTCCTAGAAAGCAAGTGAAGTTGAGGCTGGTCAGGGAGAGCCAGATAGCCTGAGGAACCCTGAGTTCATCCCAGCCTCCTCAGAATGGACTTGTCCTCCTCAAGGGCTGAGGACATTGCTGCCTCCACCCTAGCTTTTGTAAATGGTTTTAGGAAAAGTTCTGAACAGAGAAGGAGCCGGAATCTGAGTCCCCAGTGCCCTGACCTCAGAGGTAAGCAAACCAGAACAAGAGCAATGTGATGTTCACCTTGGTGGCAAGGCTGGCAAATCTGTGTTCTCTAAGCACAGTCCCCAGAGGAAACTCAGAGTAGGTGAGTGAGTTGGTTGTGGGGGAGGCACAGCTGAAAGATTTCTCACAAAGGCACCCTCATAGTGGGTGAGTACCACCCTGAAGAGTCTGGTTTCCTCCGGGCTATGGAGAAAGCACTATTCATCGAGAGGTCTAGGAGCCCATGCCAACCAAGAACGTAGCCAGTCTCACCAAGATCTGGGAAGACCACAGGTCACTAAGAACCGTGTGAAGGGAAGGAAGGGAGCAAAGAAGAGAGGGAGCCTGTGTGGCCTGTCCCCATTCTTTGTAAAGGTGTTCTCATTCAGTTTCCATGCACCACACACTCATGCACGGACACACACACACCCTGTCCACTTGGCACCTCCCAAAACAAGAGAAGGGAAAAGGACCAGGGCCAGGGTACCAGAGTGGGGGCTCTTGTGATGCTCATGTGGTTTTGTCCAGCTGCAGCAGCTCAGGGGAAGGGAAGCCCCTGGGAAGCCGCTTGACACATGGCTACACATCTGAAAGGTTATGAGGCAAGGCAAGCAGGAGTTTCATGCTCCTGGCTTTGTGGGACTGGGGGATGGCTCTGGGGCAGACTGCTGAGGGATGTCAAGAGGTGAAAAAGACACGCTGGTAGCCAGACAGTATGTGGTCACCTCAGAGCAGGGATCTGTACTCAAAGAAAAGGAATTTGCTTTTCCACAGCACCTCCTTCAGCCATGAGTCCCCTTTCACAGACGGCAAATGGAACTTCAAGGGGGCTAATGCTGCTCCTGAGGTCACATGACTAGTAAGCCCTAGAATCAGGACAGCATCCTGAAGTCAGCCTGCTGCCTCCTGGGGTCTGTCCTCAAGAAGTTATGGGAGGCCACACCATTTGGAAAAGCCACCATTTCCCCTTGATAGAGATCTGTGGTTACCATCACTGGGCCCCCGGGAGGACACTCAATAGTAAGTATCACTGGGTTTACCTTCTTTCCTAGAGGGTGCAGACTGGGAAAGGAAAGACAGACATACACAGTCTTCTCCCAACTGACCCCAAACCACAAACACTATGTTCCCATCTAATACCCATGCTACCCAAGCCAGATGTAGGACAGGACAAAGCCCCAGAACCCCAAAATAACTAATTTTGTGTTTCTTCAACTATTTCAATTTTCCCTGAACTGGAGGTTTGGGCTTCCTATATACTGCCCATTAAAGCATCCCCCATACCTAGTTACTAAGGTATAGGGCCCCAGAGTCAGAATTGCATTGAGGAAGCCTGTTTATTGTCATCAACAGCCTAGAACTTGTCCCCACTAGACCTGTCCGCAGGCCTGGTTTCAGCATTTCCAGTCTGGCTTAAGCTGCCTTGACCACTCCCATCTATACCACCAATTTCTGGTTCTGAGCAGGGTTACTCCCTCTTTCCCTTCATTTTATTTATCTACTTAGCATGTATGTGCACACACACACACACACACACACACACACACACACACACACACGTGTCAGTGGAAGGCTGTTCTTTCATTCCGCCATGTGGGTCCCAGGGATCAAACTCAGGTCATCAGGCTTGGCAGCAAGTGCCTTTACCAGCTCTGTGCTCTCTCGCCAGGCCTCCTCCTTCTAGAAGTTGCATGACTGTCCCCGTTAGAGCTTCTTCCCCCAAGTTTCCAAGCCCAATGGATGTGCTCCCTTCCCAAGAGTCAGTGGGAAGACCCAGGGTATCACCCTGGGAAAGTAAACTGGACTGAGTGGTGGGAACATGAGAAGTGGGAGGAAGGTTTTGTAGAAGAGCTTAGCCTGTGCTCCAAGATAGGTGAGACTCTGTGGGCCACCAACCAAGCTGCCTTCTCTCCCTCCTGATGACCTCAGGAAGGCTGCTGGCCTTCTCTATGGACTTGCTTTTCTCACCTATAAAATGAGGGAGCTGCATCAGACAAACCTAAGGCCTCTCCTCATCTCCCTCTGAATGGCTCTATGACAGCTTTGCGCTCCTCTTTGGGTGACAGACTCTAGGGTCTGTAGCCTATTCTGACCTTACTCTAGTCAGGTCCTGGCTTCCTAGTCCCCAGAACTGTCATGTAGGCTCTTCAAGCTTCTTCTGTCTGCTCCTGTCAGAGTCTTGACCTCTTAGGACTGGTTCTTGCTGGTCTCGGATCCCACATGTCTATCACAATACCTGTATCAGCTCAGGTTCCTTATGTGGGAAGACTAAACCCCAGTTAGCGAATGCTCACCTTACTCCCCTCCCCCACATCCTGACCAGACCTTGATGCCCCAGCTGGGATGCTAAGCCCCTAGGGAGAGATGTGAAGAGTTGACTTCCTATGTGCTCCTGGAGCTGGCAGCCTTAGGTATCAGATCCCCGATTTCAGGGCAAGGGTGAAGACTTTTCTGTCTTTGGCCTTGAGGTATTTGTTTAAGTCACTGGGCCACTCTGCTCAAAACATGATCCTGCCCACACCCTTGGCACAAGCTCCACACAGGCACCCATGCAAGAAGCCACAATGCTAGAGGCCCAAGGATAGACCGTCCGTGTAAGGAGATCTCGTGTCTGTCTCACGGGTCTAGCTTCCGCTTACTCATCTGAAAAATCACTGTTCCTTAGCAGGAACAGCTCAAGGATGAGGTGTGTCGAGAGGGTACTTAATGAGCACTATGCTTTATCTGCAGAACTCAGAAAATCCCCAGGCCCGTTTGATGTGAGCGTAGCGTGCGTGCGTGTGGGGGGGGGGGGGTGCAATGTGATATGCTTAAGAAAGAATTGCGGACATTGAGGAAGCTTGGGGTCAAACCTAAAGAGACAGACCCAAAGTATAACCCCCTCGGATTGATTCAGAAATCACAGAGGACTGGAAACCATCTGAAAGGCTCTCTAGAAATAGTGCTCCTAGGAGCATTGCCCATCCAACTTCCTAGAAGTGACCCACTGGGGCTTATATCTCAGCTTTCCTCTCCGTCTGTCCCAAGAGGTCTAGCAGGCTGGGTATTTTTATGACAGGAATTCTGTCTTAATTATCTTGTATTCAAAAGACAAGTCTCTAGTACCAGAGAAGGAAGGAAGGAACAAAGGAAGGAATGAAGAAACCAGTACAGATTCTAGCCCTAAGATAGGAATAAAACAGGAACTTTCGTCATGAAAACAGATGCTGAGCTAAGGAAACTCAAGGTTGAGGTGTTCTTGGTGAGGCGTTTCACTGCTTTCTCTTCCAAAGACTATTTCTTGTTCTTGGTACTTCTAGTTCAGTCCCATGTCTGTTTCTCTATAGTTTTATCTCTGCTCAGCCCTAAGTGTCCCATACCATATTCTTCTTTAAAAAGATTTATTTATTTATTATATATAAGTACACTGTAGCTGTCTTCAGACACACCAGAAGAGGGCATCAGATCCCATTACAGATGGTTGTGAGCCGCCATGTGGTTGGTAGGAATTGATCTCAGGACTCCTGGAAGAGTAGTTGGTGCTCTTAACCACTGAGCCATCTCTCCCGCTGCTCCCATAGCTTATTCTATCTAATATGTTCCAAAGACGCCCTTTCAGCCCTCAGGGCAGCTTGTCCTCTGGTACCACCTCTGACCCCCCACTTTTGGTCCAGCTTCCTTCTATCTCAGACTCAACATCAAAAGAGCCTCTGAGTTCAATTGTCCAATTAGGTAAAGCCTCCCTAACCAGAGTTTTTCTGAAACTGGAAAAGTTAAAGAGCCAAGGGGCTCCCAAGTCATTCTGGAGGCCCCAAGCTACCTGCATCCGGATCATCTTAGGGCTTGATCAAAAACCTGGCTGGTTGCATTAAAAAAGGTGGGTATGACTTCGCACAGACGATGCCAAATCTACTTCCCATCCCTTTCACAAAGATCTTTGTGAGCTGGGATAATTTATTTCAGTTTAACCAACTCCCATTTACTTGTTCAGACATGAGAGTAGCAAGTGGGTACCACATGGTTGGTTCTAGAATTAAATCAGTTAGCCTGTGTGAAAGTTGAATGGTACTATAGTAAGCCAGGCCAGGCACAGAGGGAACTCACTCAGATAATAAAGCTCACACTAGGCCGGTTGGTGGCCCAGAATATCCATAGGTCACTTAAAAGAGAAGAGACACTTCCAGAGATAACCCTGGTTGCCCCAGTCAACTGGGCAGCACATCTCTCCCCAAAAGAAGGACAGCCAAAAACTCCCTGATAGGCACAATGGCTCAACAAAGAGACCACTGTTTGATCTGAATGGCCACTGTCACTCCGTTATAGTAGGAGCCCTGATGACTCACCTGCTTTCTAGGAATTTCCTGGCCAAAATGCAGATCAGGACTCACTGCCCACTGCACTAGATAGCGCTGGACATGGACGGACAGATTCCTGTTCTTAGGCTTTGATTTGTTCAAAGACTCCCTCCCGTTACCACTCACCCATTTCAAAGACTCACAGTCTCCATGAGTACCAGAATGTAGGTAGGTGGTCAGAATGCAAAAGTAAACAAGCCCGTATCTGCCCACTGACATCCGTGCACATGGTAAGCAAGTTTAGAAGACTGATTTACCCAGCACATCATGACCACTGGCTGTGCTCCACATTATAACTCCAAGGCAGGAAATACTGCAGGAAGGAAACACGCTATCTGTGCAGGAGCATGGGAAGCCATTCCAATGGGAAGGGCTCCTAGACTCAGTGTTCACCCACGTGTCCTCCCCTCACCAGAATGGCAGGCATACTTGGGCCTCTTGCATCCAGGCTATACCTTGACACCTTGAGTGACCTTGGGCATTTCCTTAGTCCCCACAAGCAATACATCTACAAAGTATCCATTGGGCTGGGCTTACAGACAATTCATTCTTTCATTTATTCAACAGGTAATTGCTGAGCCCCTAACGTGTACCAAGCAACTTCATTTCACCTCCCCAGGGGTACCTCCAACACTGCTTTGCTGAAACACCCCTATATTGACTCCATCAAACTTCAGAGCTTCTGTTTTTATCTTAAAGAGATGGAAGGATGACTCAGGGCTAAGACGGTCTAACACATAATGCCTTGGGGGAAAAAGCCACCTGGAATCAGGGAGGGGCTCTCACTTGGTGGATTCCCACACTGCTTTCAGAGGTTTCCCACTGCACCTGTGCCCATGGGACCCAAGGCTCTGCCCCCAAAGGCATCTGGGAGGCCTAAGCACGGCCATTGGCTCTGCTACATTGGTTCCCAGAAGGAATGGTACAGAGAGTTGCTGGCTTCCAGAACACCTTTCCTAAATCCGCTGTAGGTCCAGTTTCTTAAGCTTCTTTACGATGGTGTTTCTGAGCCCCATGGCGTTTCTGATGGTTCTGAACACAGCATGCCCTGCACAGAGACAGATTTCACAATGATTTAAGGTGGGGGACAGAGCTGGAAACCCCGTCTCCACTTCAGCTACAAGTATTTCAAGGCCTTTGGGGCTTCTAGGCACCATCCATGCCCTTTCACAGGGTGCTCAGAGGTCCACTGTCCCCCATCTTTAGATCCCCAACCTTCAAAGCAAGAAGCCACAGAGCCCAACCCCTCAGGTAGCTTCAATGGTGTCCATTGTCCAGGAGGCTGTGTGGCTTGACCCCCAGCCCCATAAGTAGCAGGACAGCAGGCTCGGAGAAGAATCTGCCTGCTGCCCCTCCTCTGCTGACTACCTTGGGGGAGTCTGTGGGGTAGTGGCCCCGCTGAATGTGACCTATTGTCTTCTGGTGGATTTAGGAAGTGCCAAGCTCCCATCAAACAGCCCTGCTCCCCAGGTAAAACAAAAAAAGGGCTGTTCATTTGGGACCTTTCCCCCTTATCTCCTTTTCCTATCTCCTTAGGCTTAGCTCTGGTGTAGTGTTCAAAACCACTTCCCCTCCGAGCCAATCAGAAGCCGGGGCTCACCCTCGGCCCTGAGGTGAAGTTATTTATAAACGCCTCCCTGGATTATTTGAGCAGAGCCCTTTCACACACCTCAGGAACACCTCTCTGCTGCCCGCTGCCCAGACACACCTGCAGCCCTGCCCAGCCGGCTCTGCTCACCCAGAGGTAAGCTCCACCCAGCCCAACCCACCCAAGGGTTGGGGGTTATCCAGAGAAGGGTAGGCCCCAGGGGTACCTCCAGAAGAGAGATGACGACAGGGTGGGGGGGTTAAGAACCTGAGTACAAATGGGAAGGACATGAACCATGTGCAGCCCTCCAGTCCCTGCCCTATGTGGAGCCCACTGTAAAGACCTCTGCTGCTAGGGTGAGTTTCACTGGAAGAATACACAGAATGGACTCTGTGTTGGAGGAGCTCAGGGACGTCCAGTCAGGATCGGGCAAAACAAGGCCTTCCAGGAGAAGAAACCTGGACCTTCCCGTGCCACCTGGGTCTCTGAAGCAGCTACCTGCACTCTCCACTTCTTTTCAAGTCCTGGAAACAGAGAGCTCTCGATGCATCTCCAAGTGGCTGTGTCCCTGTCCTTCTGTCTCTAGACCCTTTTCTTCCCTCATTCATTTTCCCCAGTTCAGGGTACTCTGCATGAGCTCTGTGGACTCCTATTTGGTCCCTGTTGCTTCCATGAGGCTGAAAAAGGTAGCTGGAGAGGAAGATAAGGAGCAGAAGGCAAGGGAAGAACAGGCTCCATCCGGTGGGCGCCTAGAGCATCAGAAGGGTCTGGGCCAGTACGGTGGTGAGGAGGCAGGCTCGCAGGCGTCCAGATCCTGAACCACCAAGCCCACAGTTCTAAGAGGTCCCAGGGCATCCTTGGACAGTATCTTTACTTCTGGAAATTAGCCCAGAGGCTCTCCAGGCTTGGCCAGGCAAATCTTTTATCATCCCAACACCCATACTCAGTCGGGCTTAAGCATGTTCGGAGAGAGAGGCTGAAAGAGACCAACTTTAAGGATGTGCCCCTTAAAGTAGCAAAGCCGTCCCCACTCTGAAATGGGGCAAACTGGGAGAGGAATTTCTCCCTAAGTGTTTTTACTCAAAGATAATCCTCTCCCAGAGCCCCTGCAGCCCCTAGCAGGCTCTCAGGACCTAGCCAGAGCCTGCTTGGGCAACGTGAAGACCAGTACATACTGGTCCCTCCCTGGGGGTCTGTCCTGCCCTGAGTCTCACTCTGGGAAATCCTGAAGCAAAGCCTGAGCCTTTATCCCTTAGTACTCAGGGGCTTCTGGCAGAGTGACATATAATCTGTATTTAGTGAGAATGTCTCAAACTATACGAAATTACCTTAGAGGCGTGCTAAAGGAATGGAGACCAGCTAGAAATGAGGCAAATCATGGAGTGTGATGTGGTCGTGACCTGAAAGATATAATCCTCTAGGGGAGCTCAGACTTCACTCGGTGCTACCTGGGGTTTTGACTATATTCTTGAATTCACTGGTCTCTTCGGGAACTTCTAAGAATCTTATTCTGTGTCCTTCCAGGGACCTTGTGACCTTGTGCAGGTCTCACTGTTAGGCACTGTTCAGCATCTCACCTTACACCCTCTGCTGGAACTTAGTTCCAGTTCCTCTGTTCTCAACAGGGAAAGCAGCTGGGTGAGTGGGCCTGGAGATAAGGTATGGAGATTCGAGTGTCCCACCTAACCAGGAGTCCCCTTCAAAGGATGTAGTCTCAGAACAGCCAGAGAGTCAACATTTGCCTTGGGTACATTCTCCTTTACAGCAGAGAGGAGGACATCAGCCTGGGGCTAGAAGGGGACTACAGATTTGCAGCAGAAACACATGACAATTCAAAGCCAGAGCATTTCAAGGCACTTGATCTCCAGCCAGGACCCCAACCTTCTCTCCTGTCACCAGCTTATATCCCCACTCTTGCCAGACAGAGACTGCCTTTCTTGGGATACTTGAGGAAGGCAAGGGGCAAGCCCCTGGAGGCAAGGGGACCTCAAGGTGACCTTTCCTCTCCCTAGAACATAGCCATCAGACAGGAGAGTCCTGTGATCAGGAATCTGCCAGGCTAGGTCTCCTCCAGTGTCTGGCAAGGTGTGTCAAGGAATAACTTTGTGGCACCCTTCCCCCAGCCAGGGCTTAGGAGGAAGTTACTCTGAGCTACAATGACAGGGTCACCTCCAGATGTGACAGAAATCCAGGGGTAGGTGCTCACCTTTCTGTTCCCCAACGTCTCTCCTCCTACAAAAAGGACTCGCACATCTGGAGTGTGAGGGCCTGTGACTGGAGCATAGGAGTAAATAGGAAAGGGGAGGCCACGAGAAGGAGAGCTGCCTAAGCCAGCAGTGCTAGAAAGGGAATCTTCCAGACAGACGGTAATAAAATAATAATGGCATGGATTGATTGCTTCCCTGGGCCTGGCACCCCACTCTTCATTCCCTTGGGCATCACGATAAGCGCACCTAAACAAGCGTTCTAAAGGGATCCACGGATCTAGTTAGGCACAGGGAGGAGACCCAGTGAGCTTTCCTTCGAGGGGCTCATTTAAGGGGGCGATCATCTGTCACTTTCTCCCTTTCTCTGACTCCTCAGCTGTACAAGATCCCTAGATTCCTATAGCGCCAGGCTGACCTCATTCCTTCCTGGACTAGGTTAGGAATTGTCTGTGCAACCACATCTCTCTCTGTCTCTCCCTCTCCATCTCTCCCTCTCCCTCTGTCTCTCTCTGTCTCTCTGTCTCTCTTTCTCCCTCTCTCTATCTCTCTCTCCCTCTCTCTCTTTCTCTCCCTCTCCCTCTCTGTCTCTCTCTCCCTCTCTGTCTCTCTCCCTCTCTGTCTCTCTCTGTGTGTCTCTGAGTCTCTGTCTTTCTCTCTCTCCCTCTCCCTCTCCCTCTCTCTGTCTCTCTCTCCCTCTCCCTCTGTCTCTGTCTCTCTGTGTCTCTTGTCTCTGTGTCTGTTTTTATCTCTCTCCCTCTCCCTCTCTCTGTCTGTCTCTCTGTCTCCCTCTGTGTGTGTCTCTGTCTCTGTGTCTCTGTCTCTTTCTGTCTCTCTTTCTGTCTCTCTCTCCCTCTCCCTCTGTCTCTCTGTCTGTCTCTCTGTCTCTCTGTGTCTCTGTCTTTCTCTCTCTCTCCCTCTCTGTCTCTCTGTCTGTCTCTCTGTCTCTCTCTGTCTCTCTTTATGTCTCTATCTGTCTCTATCTCTCTCTCCCTCTCTCTCTGTGTCTCTCTCTCTCTATCTCTATCTCTATCTCCTTCTCTCCCTCACCCTCTCTCAAACCCCCTTAAGTCCTAAAGAGCCCACCTCTAGCTCTTCAGGAAGCCCTTCCTCTTTTCTCCACAATGAGAGTCACCTTTCTGTTCCTCAGTATTGTCACACGACACCTGAAGTCCATCCAAGTGGAGGGGCTAGCACTGTCATAGGGTGGGGCTCAATACACAATGATGGCTACAGAACACTTGACCCACCAGGGCTATGTGTTTAACTAGAGATCAACTCATCTCATCCCTGTACCTCTCTGCCTGTCTTGCTCCCTTTTTGTTGTTGTTATTTTAGAGTTTTAAATTTTATTTTATGTGTATGAGGGGTTTGCATGAATGTATGTATGTATGTACACCGTGTGTGTGTGTGTGTGTGTGTGTGTGTGTGTGTGTGTGTGTGTGTGTGTGTGTTGCTTACAGAGGGAGAAGAGGCTGTCAGATTCCCTGAAACTAGAGTTAGGGATGGGTGTAAGCCATCATTTGGATGCTGAGAATTGAGCCCCAGTCCTCTGCAACTGCTCTTAACCCTGAAGCCATCCCTCCAGCCTTCTGGTTCCTCTCTCACCTCCCCATATTGGAAGACTCTCTTAGTGCTCTGAGAACCCCTCAAGGTTGAGGTTTCCCCACCATGATAGCACACCCTTTCCCCTTATGCCACTGCTCCAATGCCTGAAGGGTTGGCTGAGATTAAAGGACCATCCCTGCTATGCCCACCTCTTCCTGAAAACAGAAAGTATGGGGAAGGTACCCCTTTTTCAGTAGCCAGAGATGCCCGTAAGCCTTCACTCGCAACTTGGTGTGCCACTGTGCTAGACAAGCTGAGGCCAGGGTTGGAGGGAGAACACAGGCAGAGTCCTCAAGAGAAGAAACAACACCCAGAGGTCTTGTCTAATCAGAGCTTATCAGAGAGTCAGTGTTAAAGACCCAATTCCCGCCATGAAGGGAACTCCACCGCAGTGGTCAGTATTGTCCTTGGGAGTCCAGTAGACCCTTCCTTCATAAGCATTAGAGTAGTTGTCAGAGGCCTAGTTCACATAGTCTTCGTGACTCAGTTTCTTCATTCACAAAATAAGAGGATTGGGCCAGCACAGCCAACAAGTCCCCTTCTAGCCAGAACTTCCTGACTTCAACCAGTTGTTGGCTTCTCCTTATTATAAACAGGTTTGTGAAAAAGCCCTGGTTCCTGCACCGCCCCGGTCCTGGAATAGGAGAGGAGCTGTACCGGAAAGCGGCAGGTTGGGGTTACCAAAAGCAGAGGGACTTTTCCCTCCTTTTAGCCTGTGTCACTGGGGACTCCCAGAGTTCAGGCTGCAAGGAAGCCTTGCCCAGAGAGACCATGCTGAGTCACCCATCTAGAACCTTCTAAAGGGCTCACACCCCTGCCCCTCTCCTCCCTCCCTTTCCTGGACAAGCAGCCAGGAATGACTGAAGCCAACCACCGTACCTAGGCCAGAGTAGCCATGCAGGAGAACTGAGGGGAAGAGGAGTCACCCGAGGCAGGGCTAGTGGGAAAGGTTTCTGAATGGGGGTGGGGGAGGAATTCAAGCAGGTCTCAAGGACAAGCAGCAATGAGTCAGAGCACCTGGGGTGAGGAGGAATTTTAGAGAGAGACCCAAGCCTGTTTGGGGTGAACGACCTGCCTGTATGGGGCAGACGGACCAGCCAACTGGATCATCTAACACAAGGCCAAAGAGAGGAGAGGAGCCTGGGCTTGGTCCTCCTGGAAGTGACAACCAGGGTTTCTGAGCAGGACTTGAGTGCCCTATGGGAGAGGAGAGCTGGTGGCCAAGAAATCAGTTCAGAATGTTGCTTGAGTGAAGTGAGACCTGGAGGGTGGGGGCAGGGCGAAGTCAGTGCACAGCCAGGGCGGAGGGGGCGGGGGAGACACAGGCGGAAGCAGCAATAGGATTGGTGAACAAACTAAATGTGGAGCCCAGGGGGTGGAGACAAGTGGGCAGGAAAGGAAGAGCAAACGGGAAAGTTAATAGGGGATCTGGAATAGTAGCATGGGATATCCCAGCCTAAGAGTATGCTAGTAGAACAGGTAGCCTTCAGCCCACCCCATCCTACTGGCTGGCACAGGAGCAAGATCTCCTCCCACTCTTCTAAGTGGCTCTGCTTGTCATCAGTCAGCTCATCTTGAAATATCTGGCCAGTTCTTTTGGTCCGTTCAGTGGCCTGGGACCCACTCCTCATACTGCAAGCATCCTAGCACTATGGGTTAGTCTCTGAGGCATCAGACTCCTCACCCACTGCTCCCAGTGAGCCTGCCAAGCAAGCCAGGTAGAAGCCAGCCCGCGGCAGACCCCAGGGAGGTTGGGAGGAAGATGAAACCATGCCGCTCCGTGGAGCATGAAGACTGGATGCTGGAGAATTATCTCCCATAAGGAAGAAAGCATCCTCCCATCTTAATAATAATCACTGGCATTGCCACCTGCTGGGAACCTAGGGAACCAGAGCGTCACACATGAGCTCACTTAATCCTCACAACAACTGTCGGGGCTGTTATTATCCCCACTTATGGAATGAAGAAACTGCACCTATGAACCCAGGTCACTCTGCCTCTAAAGCTCAGGCTGTTTTCTTGAAGCTACTTCGAGTTTCTCCCACTACAAGTCTCACATACCATGGCCCTTACTCATTTCTGCCCAGGTCTCCTCCAAAACTCTATTGGTTGATTGACTCAACAAGCATTTGCTAGGTACTAAATACCAGGCAAGGAGCTGGGCAGGAGCTCTGCAGGTAGGTTCATCCACCCATCCACCCTCTGGTAGGTACCATCCTGGGGTTTCACTAACAGTCCAACCTGCCGTTCCGAAGGAAGGCTTTCTCTGTCTGCAGACCAAAGGGTTGGCTATGCCAGTCCACTGCAACCCAACACAACGTCCTTAACCAAGACACTCAGGTTGTTGACTTTCTTTTCCTTTTGCTTTTTTTTTTTTTTTTCCTTCTTGGCTGTCACACTTATGTCCCTGTGAGGTAAGGAGCCCACCCCACTGTGTTGATGGAGGACCTGGCGGCTCAGAGATGCAATTACCACCCCTTCCTTCCATTTTTCCAACACAGCCAGAGCCAGTCTCAGGTCTCAGGATTTTTCAGCCCTTTCTAGCGTTCTCTTCCAAAAAGGCAAACACACTAACCCACTCCCTGAGGCCTTCACCTAGTAAGTCTGGCAGGGTAGGTCCCTCTGGGGTTGTACACCTTCAATTTTATCTTCAAAGCTTTTGTGCTTACAGCCACCCCAGGTCCCCTGAGGACCTCTCCAGTGGGGACCTCCCTCAAGCCATCACATCTACCTCCTCCCCTCAGGGCCTCCACACAGCTTTAACAATTCTCACAGGGAACTCCTCTGGGCCCCTAGGGACCTGGCACCGAGCTCTGCCCTGCTCAACTCCTGGAACATCAGTGAGGTTGCGCAAAGAGTGAGGAGGAGAGAAGCAGCCGTACACAAGGGTGGGGAAGAGGCTAGGCACAGGAAGCTGTGGGAGAGCGAGCCAAAGCCGACCATCCAGACTTCCCCAAGTGCATCATTGTCCTTCCCGGGGAAACCTGTTGGTGGAGTTGTAGGCAGACAGTCTTATCCAACAGAGGTCCTCCTGAGGTGACGTTGGCCATCCCCCTGCCTCTAGGCAGGCTGTTGTCCCATGCGTTCCAAGCTAACAGGCTGAATGATATGAACCCTTCTGGCAGGGAAATGGAAGCCTGGGGCAAGAAGCAGCCTGCAGAGCCATCCTGGGCTGAGGGAAATAAGATTATCGTATTGGAAACCAGCTGTGACTTTTGTCCTTGTACTCCCACCTTCTCTCTGCCTGGTGCTCAGCGGGAGTGACAGTGATGTCACAAGTGTGGAGTGCCAGCCACGTGCTGGGTGCCAAGCAAAACAGACAGGGCGAGTGTGTGTATCATCAGTGCCTGAGAAGGAAGGCCTCCGAAAGAAGTGAGTCTGGCGGAAAGACTTGACAGAGGAAGGGAGGCACCTTGCCGGATAGGGGCGGGAAGACTAGAATAAATCTCTGTTGCAGTGAGGACCAGAGAGAGAAGGCCCCAGCCGGCACTGAGAAGGGATGTGCCTCACCTATCCACACTCTGCTTCTCCCAAAGCTTGTCAATGTCCCAGACATGAGCCAGACCAGGCCCCGCTACGTGGTAGACAGAGCTGCGTACTCCCTCTCCCTCTTCGATGATGAGTTTGAGAAGAAGGACCGCGCCTACCCGGTGGGAGAGAAACTTCGCAACACCTTCAGGTAATATGGCCTCCTGGATCAGTCCCCAGAGGGTTAGGAAAGCCCTGAGGGAGGGGAGATTCTGAACCCTGGAGATTAGAGCCTGCAAGCTCATATACGTACTCTGAGACCCTTAGGGAGGATGGAGAGGGGAACAAGAACTACTAGCTGTTTCAGAGGGTTGTAGGGTGTTCCTGAAGTCCTCCCACACCTCTCTTGGGTCCTCAAAGGACCTGTAGATGGGTGTGCTGCAATGTGGAGTGGAGATGGGCATGTGACGCCCCTTTCCTTGTGTATCAAAGGGTACCTGAGCCACCATCTTCCCATGCCTCATCCCCTCTTGCATGGCCCTTCTATCTGGTTCAGAGAATTCCTAGAGGAGGCCCTAAATTCCTAGGCTGTACTGAAAGGGACCTCACCAGCCTTCAGGGTCTTCCCATTCTCAGGTCTCTGGACTCTGGTGGCGGGTTGTGCAACCCACCAGCCAAAGGAAGTGTCTGTACACAGTGGCCCACACTCATTCCTCAGAAGCCTGGGCCACCGGCTCCGTCCTCTCCCTCCCTTTCCCCCCCTCCAGACTTCTGGCAAACCTCACGTTCCCTCGCTCCCTTGGGGAAACAGCTGATTCAGTTACTTGGATTGAGGTCACCTCACCGGCAGTAGCTAAAGTGGAGCCACAGGTGGAACTGGTTGAGGCCGGGGGAATCACCCACTGAAGTCTTTACTAAAAATCCTAGTTTAGCCCTGCCTCTCCTGGGAGGCTCCACCTCTGCTCAGGGACACTCAAGAACTGTGCACCCAGTGTCTGAGCCTGTCCCCAAAACTACGCTCCCCAGACAGATGGGCTCAGCGCGACTTTCTGTCCTATGAGATAACATTTAGGTTGTCTGCCTGCTGGAGGGATGCAGGATCCTGACGTATTCCTGAAGATTGGGGATGATTAAAACTGTAGAGAGGCAGAAACTAACAGTTCCCATGACACTGGCACAAGAGCCTCGAACAGCGTCTTACACACGGACAGCGCTCTAATAAATACTGGTTGAATGAATGAATGAATGAATGCCTAGAGAGCTAATCCCTCCCTCCAACTCTGGCCTGACCCTCTGAGGCTTCTGTATCTCTTTCCAGCACCTCCTTCAGACTTCAGGTTGCTTTCCCTGACATATGGCAGAGGTACGATAAGGCTGGGCATGTGAGTTGTATCCCTTTCCCAGCCAACTGTCTACCGGTGAGTCCAGTTTTCTCTGCCACAAGCCAACCGGATGGAGTACCTGCAGGACTGTTACCTCCCAGCACAGGGCTTTCTGGATACATCAAGCTAGTCGCCACGTCTCGGCTGCAGGAAGCACCACGATCCACAGAAGAGGCTGAGCTGACAGGGCCTACCTCGGAAGCCATTCTACAGAATATTTAATCGGAATGGGGAGGAAAAAAAAATCTGCCTATACTTCCCAGGATACAAAGCATTGTCTGTGTTGGTTTCAGTCTTGGGTGACATCCAGGGCCCCGGTGTCAGGGAAACTACTGTTGAGCAATAGCAAAGAGAAAAGATCGGTGCGGGGCAGGGAAGGAAGCCTAATCAGACTGTGAGTCACCGGACGGACCCAGAACATTTGCCTTCCCTCACCTGGGAGAAGAAAGCAACCCCCACCCCAAGTCATCAATCCACTGCCTGTCACCCTTGGGTTTGTAAGCCCTTGTTCCGGCTACTCGTGCATTTCCATGAAAGGATCTCAGGGTGTTCCACAAACAGAGAAGAGATCGATACTCCTTACCCTGCTGGCCAAGGAACGGCTCTCCCATCTTTTCACTCTGATGCTTTGCCAGGGGTGACGCCCGTGCTAGACTCACCATAGGTAGAGGTTGGCCGAGTGCACCTCAGGGGGGCAACCGACTTTGCCTTTTTTAAAAGAAGTTTAAAGAGAAAAGGACGTGACACCTCAAGAAGGCTGAGCTACCATAAAATCAACAGTTTGCAGCCAAGCCTCGTGTAGATTCCCGCTTGGAGAGCCAACAGTGATGCCCACGGTGTGTTGCTGGGCTCTCCAGTTTAAAGCACAGCTCTCCCTCCTCAACATCCTGCAGTTCGGGATGTGCGCTCAGGATACCGGGTGAACCAAATGACAGGAATGTTAGTGTGCATAGCATGACACGCTCTCTCTGCAACCTGCCCTCTTCTCCTGCAGGTGCTCCTCAGCCAAGCTCAAAGCCATTGTGTTTGGACTGTTGCCTGTGCTCTCCTGGCTCCCCAAGTACAAGATCAAAGACTACATCATCCCTGACTTGCTGGGTGGACTCAGTGGGGGGTGCATCCAGGTGCCACAAGGTGAGAGTACCCTCAGCCAGGCCCAGCAGGCCACTCCTTCCTGTTCTACCCCCATCTCCCCTCCCCCCCCCCGCCCGATTCTGTGAACACCCCCACCCCTGTGAACCAGATGCTCTCCTGAGCTAAGCCTCACTCTCTCTTTGCCTCCCGCAGGCATGGCATTCGCGTTGCTGGCTAACCTTCCTGCCGTCAACGGTCTCTACTCCTCCTTCTTCCCCCTCCTAACCTACTTCTTCTTAGGGGGTATACACCAGATGGTGCCAGGTAAGGTCTCTCCCCTCTGGCAAGCGCAATGACTTGGACCCCAAAGACTCAGGGTGTGGTAAAGGAGGCTCAGTCCCCACTTTCTCTTGGAATTGATGTTAATCCAACCTGAGAGAATGGTTGCCGCATCCGTTCCAGGTCCTCCATGACCTTGGAGAAATCACTACGCCCCTGTGAGCTCGCAGCACAGCCCGATCTGTCTCCCTCTCAGGAAGGAGGGCAAAGTGCTATTGAACAAGATATACCATAGGCTATGCAGCCCAAACAGATTCGAGAAATGGCTGCTCTCTGCAGGCTGCTACGGGGGTATTTGGAGTTGTCTGGTGGCAAGTGAGATGGAGCAGTCTGGTTTCCGGTGCAGGCTCTGCTGAGCTTGCACTTGGAGTTGGCGTCCAGTGAGATAATGTTAACAAGGATGTATATGATCTGGGGAAGTGTCTGTGGCAGCTTAGAGATGACTGCTGGTAGAGAGTTGTGCTGGCAAGAGACCAATGTGGAGAGACATTCAAAAGGGCTGGCACGTGTTCCTGGGCTGGACCCCTTGATCGTTTCCATGGGCACGTTGCAAACTTCTGACTTTTGCTGGCCGGGTGGGGCACCACAGGTACCTTTGCCGTTATCAGCATCCTGGTGGGTAACATCTGTCTGCAGCTGGCCCCAGAGTCGAAATTCCAGATCTTCAACGCCACCACCAATGAGACCTATGTGGACACAGTGGCCATGGAGGCAGAAAGGCTGCATGTGTCTGCGACACTGGCCTGCTTGACTGCTGTCATCCAGGTGAGCCTCATAGCCACCCTACCAGTGACTGCACCTCAGAAGATGGCAGACCACCTTAACGATACCTCGAACCACACAGTGCGCAGTTAAAGCTGATTTAGAACCTAGCTGTCCTCCCTATCCTAGGACCAAAAAGGACTTTAAAAATAACTTAAAGTCTCCCCCACCCCCACACTCCCCAAACCTATCTAGAGCATAAAGTCTGCCTAGAACCTTTCAAATGCCCCTTAGAGAAACTCTGATATCTGCCAGCATCCCTCCTGCCCCTCCAGTCACCTCTGTCTCAATCCCAGCCCCAAGTGCACTGCATAAACTGCCCATCTAACCAGAACTACAAGGGGTTCCTCTGGTGTTGATGAAAAAAATGTAGCATGGCAGTGTGCAAGTCCACAGCCACTCCTGAGAGACCTGTCATTCGCTCATCACTCACCTAATGTTTCCTGGCGGCTTTGCTCTACCAGGAATTGAGCTAAACCCTAAGGATACAAAGATAAGTTTTAAAAAAAAGAAAAGAAAAGAAAAGAGGCCCAGCTCACAAGTGGCTCCAAGCGGGACAGAGGAAGTGACCTTGTCAATAGATAAATTTGTGTGCTATGGCAAGATAAGAGGCCCAGCAGAGCCAAGAACGAGTGGCTATGGGGACCTAGGAAAGTCCTCCAAAAGGAAGGAGCAGTTTCCCTGAGAGAGCAGGGATGAGCAGGAGTTTACCGGTGCCTAAATGAACAGGCACAAAGGCTGCACCGGGCAGAGGGGACAGCAACCAAGAGCACGGAGGCCCAAGACACTGCAGCCTGACCAGGAAGGGGACAGCAAGGAGTTTGGTGTGGGTCAAGGGCAGGGGATCAGAGGAACTTAGAAAGGCAGGCAGGGGCCCAGTAATAAAGTCAGCAGCTTCCCTTAGGAAGTAACTTGGCTCCTATCAGCTACAGAAACATGGTGGTGGGTAGGTAGACCTAAGTAAGACAGGGATTCTGCAGAGGCCCTGGCGGGAGGGACAGAGTGGTGGCTATGGAGAAGGAGATGGGAGTGGGAGGAAGAAACATTTTGCCAAGAGCACCAACTTGTGGTAAGCTGCGTGTGGGAGGAGAGACGGTGTGACTCCTAAGTTTTCGGTTGGGCAACAGGTGGCAGCGGAGGAGGACCACGTTTATTTTAAGATGAGGGAACTGAAGCCAACTTGGTGAAACGACAGAGAGACTATGTACTGACGGGACCTAGGTCTGGTGGCAGGCACCCAGGTCATAGTGAGTGGCAGGGAAAGGTTACAGACGCCTCTTTTCCCTAAGTCCCTACTGTCTCTGAGCTGCGTGAGACTCCAGGCTGGGCTGTGTGTCAGGCAAGCATTGGGACAGACGCCCCACCGTGGACTATCTGCTTCCTTCCTTCCAGATGGCCTTGGGCTTCATGCAGTTTGGCTTCGTTGCCATTTACCTCTCGGAATCCTTTATCCGGGGCTTCATGACAGCAGCTGGCCTGCAGATTCTCATCTCTGTGCTAAAATACATCTTTGGTCTGACCATCCCCTCCTACACGGGCCCCGGCTCCATTGTCTTTGTGAGTCTAGAAACACCCTCCAGAGAGGGGCAGGGTGGGAGCAGAGTTCACATCCTGATAGTTGGCTGGGCCATTGAGTAGAGAGGATCCCAATGGGTTCTCCATGTGGGAGAGGGGGCCTCCTGTACTCACTGGGGCTCTCTGTGGTCAATCCCTGCAGAAAAGGAGACCCCCATTCCAATGCCTGAGATGCCCTTTACCTGGGAAGCCCTTCTTTTTTAGTTTAAACTCTTGATAAGAAAGAGAAAATACATCATCATCTTCAAGACCCCAGCTCCCACATCAGTGGACCATAACCCCCTGTAACTGTAGCTCTAGGTGATCTGGCACTCTTCTGGCTTCCACAGACACCTGTATGCCATACACTTCACACACACACACACACACACACACACACACACACACACGTATGCGCACACACAGATAAATATAAGAAAGTATGCTATCTTAGCTTTCGCTCCTGGTGCACCCTGTGGGAGAGGGTAGTTGAAGATGGGATGGTATTCACAACCAGGGTTGTGTTCTGCCTTTGTGTGTCTCTAGCGGCATCTCTCCCCTGGGCCAGGCACCCAAGGGCAGGGCAGTATGGGAAGAAAGGATGAGAGCTTGTGATGCTCTCTCCCCTAGACCTTCATTGACATTTGCAAAAACCTCCCCCACACCAACATCGCCTCGCTCGTCTTTGCCCTGGTCAGCGGTGTCTTCCTGGTCCTGGTGAAGGAGCTCAATGCTCGGTACATGCACAAGATCCACTTCCCCATCCCTACAGAGATGATCGTGGTGAGCATCCTGCCTGCCTGGGGATGGGGTTTTGAGGCTCAGGATGGGGGGGGGGGGGCTGTGAGCAAAGGAGCCCTTGTCCATCCCTCCACCCACTCCGCTGACAGCCAGCGGGACCAGAAGTCGCACGTGAATGTGTTCTATGGCCACTGTGTGACCCCTGGGGTGGTCTTGTACGCACGCTCCCCTATGGAGGCAAGACAGTGGGATCTGGGAAAAGATTTAAGAAAGATCCCCGACCTAACCCCAACCAAGAGTCAGTATCCGTTCTCCGCTTTGGGGTTTACAGGTGGTAGTTGCAACAGCTATCTCTGGGAGCTGCAAGATGCCGAAAAAATATCACATGCAGATTGTGGGGGAGATCCGACACGGGTGAGTCCAGATCACTCGACAGTCAACCGCACCCTGATCTCCACCAGAGTCGGGGAGGAGATGGACAGCTCTAATGTTCACTAGAAACTACGTGGCCCCGACTCAGGAAAGCCACACGACCAGGCCATACTGAGCATTTTATGGAAAGTCGGTCTTCAGGGAGGTGACCTCCCCAGCCCCATAAGTTTCGTGTATTGAATACAGTCAAACAAGTCTCTCTCTGGTTCACCCATTGCTGGCTTTCCATTTTGCTCTAATGCACAGTCTTTATCCATGCAAAAAGGTAGCCACTAAGATCAACTAATTCTTTAAGCACCTATGTTGGACCCAGGAAGACCAGGGCAAAGCTCGCCCCGCAGAGCAGGAAGAGGGGAGGGAGGAGGCAAAATCTCACAGCACTAGAGGCCTATGGGCCTAAAAACTAGTGCGTACAAGGAGTTCAGAATCTGCGCACAATGAAGCCCTCCCAGCTGCCGGCTTATCAACCTGGAGAAGTTAAGGCTCTTAAGCCCTGGCTTCCTCTTTTAAAAAACAACAGCGATAGGGCCTGTGTGGAACAAGCCATACATGTAAGACCCTGGCATATGGAGGGAGTTCAGCTCCCCTCCTTCTCACACCCCTGGGCCCTGCCTCTTTTGGATCCTTGGCAGGTTTCCCATTCCAGTGGCACCAATGGTTTCGCAGTGGAAGGACATGGTGGGCACAGCCTTCTCCCTGGCAATAGTGGGCTATGTCATCAATCTGGCTATGGGCCGAACCCTGGCCAACAAGCATGGCTATGACGTCGATTCTAACCAGGTACCTCCAGCTGCCCCCGGCAGGGCTCAGGGGTGTGGGCCCCACAGAATCCTATTAATGACAGCTAAGGAGGCTGGGGGTATGGCTCAGTGGTCCTTGCCTAGCATATAGGAGGCTCTGGGTTACACCCCAGCTGTTGTTGTAATATTATAAAAAATTAAACTGTCTTTTACCCCCCCACACACACACACACTAGGTCTGGTACCACAGTGCCCCAAGGTATCTGGTAGACATCTTCATCTCAGTCAGCAAAGCCTCTCACCCACTTTGCTCCATCCCATATCACACTGCCGATGGCTTCTCTCTGAGCCTGGCAACAATCTCTCTACCCATCCAGTTCCCAGAAACATACATCTCAATTCCATGGGTGCTTACCACCCACCCAGCCACCACATATTCTCTTAAACTTAATTCGCCACAAGAAAGAACACACAACACACAACCTCTGATCCAACTGATAAGATATAATGGCCCACCTAGACACACAAAGTCCTGTACACATCCCTTAAGCACATTCATAATAACCTGTAAAGGTACAGAGTGGAATCTTAACATCCGCCTCCAAGTGCTCTCGGCAGCCTCTTCTCCCAGTCTCCTTCCACTCCAGTCTCCTCCTCTTCCCTCAAACTTTTCTCCTGCCCATCCTTCCTTCTCGTCCAATGACAGGCCTCGTTCTATCTTGTACCTGCCTTCACCTGTACATCCTACACCCAGTCTCTCACAAAGGGCAGAGGAAGATGTCTTGGGACCCCTTGTTGTGATGTGAAGCAGTAAGGGTTAGGGGACTAGACCTAAGAGATTGACGTCTTATTTTTAACTTTCTTTTCTTTTGTGTGTGGGGAGCCTTGGGGGAAAGCGGACATGTTCATGTGCATGCACATGTATATGCACATGTTATGCATTCATATACATATATGTGTGTGCTACCTATGGAGGCCAGAGGTTACCGTCTCAATCTTCCCATATCATTTCCCAACCTTTGAGCTGGGCAGACAGAGTCTCTCATTGAAACTAGAGCTCACTGACTGGCTACATTACCTAGCCCGTAAGCTCTGGGAATCCTCCCGTCTCTGCCTCCCTCAGCACTGGGGTTACACATTTTAATTTTTAAAATGGGAGCTGGGGGTTTGAACCCCAGGTCCTCATGCCCATGCAGCAAGCATTTTACCTGCTGAACCATCTCCCCAGCCCTGGGGCTCTCTAACCTTTCTGAGGGCTAGCGTGTGGTTCTACAGCATCATGGTCACTTCCTAACCACAGGCCCTTCTCACACAGGAGATGATTGCCCTGGGCTGTAGCAACTTCTTCGGCTCCTTTTTCAAGATCCATGTCATTTGCTGCGCTCTCTCTGTCACACTGGCTGTGGATGGGGCTGGAGGGAAGTCCCAGGTGAGCCTTGTCTCAGAGGCCTGGGGTAGGAGTTTTCCTGAGAGGTCCAGGTGCCGGGTATGCCATCCTTAACCAGTTAGCTTCCAATCCAGCTGGGAAACAGCCAAGTCACAAGACTCCCAAACCCACTCACTCTCAGCTCTTTCTCCCTGACTAGGTGGCAAGCTTGTGTGTGTCTCTGGTGGTGATGATCACCATGTTGGTCCTGGGATCCTATCTGTACCCTCTCCCCAAGGTAAGAGCCCAACTGAGAGCAGGAGGTAAGGGGATGGGGGAGGGGGGGGGGCAGTGACAGCCTGCAGCAAAATAATTTCTATGAGTGGGAGTAACACTTGGTTGGCCATCACTGTCACATTTGGTGTCTGTTACCCTACAAGGTAAATGATACAAACCTTATTCCCCCATTGTACAGGTGAGGGAGACTGAGGCTGGCTGGCTGACTTGTCAGTGAGACAGCTGCTGTGTAGGATTGATTTTACTGTATCTGACTAATGTCAACCTCCGGCTTTCTGGGAGTTTTATCCCCAGGCTGGAGAATAGAGGGCAAGGTTATCTGGTACTTCAGGATCCCCTCAGAGCCTCTCACAATGATGTTAAGGTATGAGCCATTCAGGGGTACAGGAAGAGGGGAAATGTAAAACTGGGCCCAGAATGAAGTATATGGCTCAAGAGGCTACATTCTCATTCCTGAGACTGAGGAGGAGTTTGGAGGAAAAGGCCTTGTCCTGCCTGACTCCAGGGTCAGACATGTGTAGGAAGGCCAGGATGAAGGGGATACCTCAAATGACACCAAGCAATGTTCTACTTCTCCAGGCTGTACTAGGTGCCCTGATCGCTGTCAACCTCAAGAACTCCCTGAAGCAACTCACTGACCCCTACTACCTCTGGAGGAAGAGTAAGCTGGACTGCGTAAGTGTGTGGTGCCCCTGCCTTCCTGTAACCTGCTCTGGCCTGACACAGAGCCCTTTTGTCTGCTGCTCCCTAGTCCCCAGGGCTTGAGAAACTGAGGAGAGAGACACTCTTGGTTCAACCACTCCCTGGCCCAGTAGCCGATAGCAAATTCCTTCACCTCCCTGAACCTCAGCCTCTGTACTTCCGAAGTAGACTCGTGCCCTCTCAACTTTGGGATGGCTTATGCAGAAGAAGGGCTCATACTAGCGAACTGCGTGTGGTGTGGGTCACACACATAATCAACGAAACTTAGTATCTATTACTTTTCTAATTTATGGTGCCCCCCCACCAATTACAGAAGATTTTTCTTCTGTGAAGGAGAAAGAAAAGCTTAGAACATTAATTAGAACATTAAGCAGAAGACCAGGATCCTGAGGCAGTTTCTAGGCTTCTTGAGGGTTCTACTTCCCCATCTGTATGTGGGATGAACTTGTGCTCTGAGTTGCACACTGGCTCCGAGGGTTAAGTGAATCACAATGGGAAAGCACCATGCTACGTAAACATCCTGCAAGTGTGACTTCACACTGCAGCTGTGCCTTCACAGGCAGTACCGATAAACGCTCCCGTATTGACAGTGCTGTCTCATGTCCACTTAAGCCCACCCACCACAGCCCAGACACGAGACTCACTAAGCCCGGTTGACGATGACAAAAATGAAGGCTCAGAATGGTTCAGTGAACACCACGGTCAGAGGCGGTGGAAGGAACAGGTGTCAGAGTCTAGCCGGAAACCTGATGCTGGGCTCCAGACTTCTGGGCTGTCCTGCTTCTAGAAGGCAGAGGCTTGCCTGCACCATATAGGGAAGGAAGTCTTTAAAGTCAGGAAATATGTGGTCCCTTTGGGGGATTCCCAGTGAGTAGGGGAGACAGGAAGAAACTAAATGTTCTAATTCCCAGCCCAACGATCTGCTTTTACCACATGGCACCCATCTCTTGGTTTTGGCCATAGTCCCTTGTAACCACACGATGTCATGTGACTTGATCTTCACTGAGCTTCTACAGAAACTCCCAACAGAGACTGACTCCTTTAACAGCAGTTCTCAACCTGTGGGTCCTGACCCCTGTTGGGAATTGAATAATCCTTTCACAGGGGTCACATATTAGATATCCCACATGTCAGATATTTACATTATGATATTACCATATGTATCATCACCATGCATTATACATCAGATGATATCGGTAAACAGATTACAGCTTTAAAGTAGCAAAACAATAGTTTTATGGCTGGGGGGTCACCACAACATATATTAAAGAGTTGCAGATTTGGAAGGGTGAGAACCTCAGCTTTAGAGCCATTCAGACCTCCCCCCAAGGCCCTTAGGGGAGAATGCATCCAACCGGGAGACCGGCTTTCTGTTCAGGAGCTGAGTTCTTACCAAAGCATGGACACCTCACTGTTAGACAGGAAGAGAGCTCGCATCCATAACACACTGCAAGGCTAGGACCAATGACTCTCTGACACCCCCGTTCTCCTGCAGAGTGGGGTTCATTTTCCCTTGTGTGGACCTGGCTACACAGTTCAGAGCCCAGCTTTGAACCTGGGTGTGCCCGAAGCAGGGGCACACTCTTCCTACTCCACTCATGCCCACACTTCTGTATTCTACAGAAATAGAAGGCTAGATTTCTATTTTTAAAACTAGACCAAGGAGTGGGGGTAGGGGAGGGGTGGAGCTCAACGGTAGGGTACTTGTCTAGTGCATGAGGCCCTGTATCCAATCCCTGGCTCCGGGGAGGAGGGGGGAGGTCATGAGCTGCACTTGTAAGAGAAACAGGCAAACAAACCAAAGCACCGGGACGTGACTCATTGCAAAGGTGAAGCAAGAACGGAAGAGATCTGAGTTGGGCAGGCTGACTAGGACCTTGGCTAATCCCAGAAGACTTCCTGAAAGAGGCAGTGTTTCTCCCCAGGCTGCCTTTGACTTCTCTCTCCTCACAGTGCGTCTGGGTGGTGAGCTTCCTCTCCTCCTTCTTCCTGAGCCTGCCCTATGGCGTTGCAGTGGGTGTGGCCTTCTCCATCCTGGTTGTGATCTTCCAGACCCAATTGTAAGTGACAGCCTCGTCCCTCCCAGGCACAGTATGGGGTTGCTAGAACAGACTGCGAGGACTCAGCATAGCACACTGTACTTTCTGCCCTCTGGGCCCAGCACAGGGACATGCTGCCAGACCTCAGAAGCACATAGCCCAGCCAGGCCAGTAGGCATAGACTAAGCTACCTAATTTCTGTACCCTGAAACCTCAGAGCTAACCAGCATGGTTTCAGAGGACTGGGGATGAGGAGGAGTAGACAAGGAAGAACGAGTGAGAGCCACTACCCCTCCAGAAACACTGTGAGATCCTCAGCCCAAATGGGAGCCCACCCTGGGGAACACTAGGTCAGAGATGGGCTCTGTGCTTTTCCTCCAAAGAAGCCATCGGCACAGGCGAGGTCACCACAGAGGAGGTTAGGGTGGTGTGGGAGAAACCTTGTCTTTCTTCTTGTAACTCAGAACCAAGGATTTACTGGCTTCTCACCTACATACTCTTCTTTCAGTGGGCCCCCCGAGTCCCAGTCTGGGGGCCACTTCAAGATACACCTAGTGATAGACTAGCCACAGACCACTAGGCACAGGTCCCCAAGGCAGACAGAATAACAAGCCGACATAAGATCAGGAATCCCGGCTGCTTTTCCCGTCCTCGTCCATCTTTGATCCTTACCCGCCTCCCTCCTCTTCTTCCTGTAGTCGAAATGGCTCCACGCTGGCCCAGGTCATGGACACAGACATCTATGTGAACCCCAAGACCTACAACAGGGTACGTAATCCAAGTTTAGACCCTCCCTCCTTCCTCTGTCCCCCTCCCCGAGACCTATCTGTGACCTGAGCTCAGTCTCCCTGTCACAGGTCCAGGAAATTGAGGGAGTTAAGATTGTCACTTACTGCTCCCCTCTCTACTTTGCCAACTCAGAGATCTTCAGGCAAAAAGTCATTGCCAAGGTAAGGCTCCATCCTTGATGACCAGATGGGCTGAAGAGAGAGTGACCGGAAGATGGAAGCAGGAAGGGGCTAGGAGCCAAGGGCAGGCCATCCCACAAAGGTACAGGTCAAGATTGCTGTTGGCCCTCTCCCCACAGACAGGTATGGACCCCCAGAAAGTATTACTCGCCAAGCAGAAATATCTCCGGAAGCAGGAGAAGAGGATGGCAGTGCCCACACAGCAGAGAAAGTCCCTCTTCATGAAAACCAAGGTGAACTGAGGCCTGGACCAGCTTCACGCCCATTCTTATCCTGACCCTGGCTCCCAGCCTGCAGCACCTTGAGAGGGAGGCAGGAAGTCTCTGGGAGCACTTACTGGGAGCACCTACTGGGAGCACTTATGGGAGCACTTACTGGGAGCATTTATGGGAGCACTTACTGGGAGCACTTTGGGAGCACCTACTGGGAGCGCTTACTGGGAGCGCTTTCTGGGAGCACCTGCTGGGAGCACTTGCTGGGAGCACTTAATAGGAGCATTTATGGGAGCACCTGCTGGGAGCACCTGCTGGGAGCACTTACTGGGAGCACTTACTAGGAGCATTTATGGGAGCACCGATGGTCACTTTCCAAGGGGAAGGCTGCCAGCTCCCAGGTAACCATTGCGCCCCATCTCCAGAGGTGAATTTCCTAGCCAAGGCTTCAGTCTCCTCTAGAAGGCTCTTCTCACTTGGGTTGGGAGAGACAAGCCTGCAGGCCTCCCAAAGGAAGGAACTTTAGGAGAAGCCTGTATTCACCATCAAGTTAAGATGTTGCCCTCCCTCTGCTTGGGGTTCAGTGCCACAGTCCTGACTGCCCCCCCCCTTCCACCCGCAGACGGTCTCTCTACAGGAACTCCAACAGGACTTTGAAAGCGCTGCCTCCACAGACCCCAACAACAACCAAGCTCCTGTGGCCGACGCTCACATATCCTACATCACCTTCAGTCCAGACTCCTCCGCAACTGCTGCATCCGAGCTGCCCACCTCCACTCAGTCCCCCAGGGAGGCTAGTGATGCTCTGGCCAGCGTGCCACCCTTCGTTACCTTCCACACTCTCATCCTTGACATGAGTGGAGTCAGCTTTGTGGACCTGATGGGCATCAAAGCTCTAGCCAAGGTGAGCCCCCATAGGGTGGGAGGAGGGTGTGTGGACTAACTGAGGGAGGTTCCACACCCTAGGGACTCCTTGTCCCGGTGCAAACAGGGTGGACACACTCTTCAGGGCAAGTTGAGAGCACCAATGCATTGGAGTGAGCTCTCTGAGCTTCAATCCACCCACCAAGACCATCCTGAGTTCTTGTTATCAGTCCCAGAACACACCTCGGGTCCTCTGAAGTGAGGCCAGTTTGGCCCTTGGTTCTGCTGCCCACGCTCACCAGTGAAGCCAGGAGAGAAGAAACCGTAATACCAGTGTGCTAGCACGTAGGCCAAACAGGCTGCCTGGGGATGCCGAGAATACAACCAATGCCAGGTTACAGCAAGCCTCAGAGAGGCCAAGATGGAGGCAACCCAGGAGAGCAGAGGGACACAAAGCATGGACCAGCTGACGTCACTGCCAGCCAGGGACAGTGAAGGCCCTTCCCTAGCGCTGAGCTCAGCTGACTTCTCTAGGCTGGACAGTGAGGTGGAGACCTTCAGTGGAAGCTTCCCTCGTTGAACCTTGGTTCTGAGCACTGAAAGCAGAGAGCTGGCCCTTAAATCAGGCCATGGTAACTTTAAGTGTCTGCCATGCTGACAAAGCCCCATTTCCGCCCCACTTTTCAGAGAGGCCCTGGGCCAACACTCCAGAGAGACCCAGGGTGCTCTCTGCCACTCATGCCTGTGGCTGCCAGAGCCCTCAGGATTGCTTGTCTGTTTGGCTTCCCCTCTGAAGTGTGTTTCGTGAGTCACTTTTAAGACCCACTCAGAACATTCCTTTCCTTTCTCTTCTCCCATTTCCTTCGCCACCCTTCCCCAACTCCTCTAGCTAAGCTCCACCTATGAGAAGATCGGAGTCCAGATCTTCCTGGTAAACATCCACGGTAAGAAAGTGGGGGCCGGGTGCGCATTTAGGGGACCAGCGGCTGGAAAGGGATACAGTGGGGACAGGAGAGTGAGCAAGATTCCTCTGGGTGGGGTATGTTCATGTAATTGAGAGTAGATAGAAGTATGGTCTGCTCACCCTAATTTGTGTGTATCCTGAGTCGAGCCAGCCAAGTCACTTTATCCATCTGGGGGTTCCTGTCCAGCCATGTAAATCGGGGGGGCTGACTGGTTGAACTTGGGATCCTTTCCAAATCAGAAGGTTCATGGATCTAGATAAACACAGAAAAGCCACACAGCCTATCTTCGCAGAGGCTTGTCTCCAAAGGGTGCTTTAAGCAGCCTTACTGATGGGCCTCAGAGCAAAGGACACTCATGGCATTTGCACATGTGCCAAGTGCACAAAGCACACACAAGGGAAATAGGAAGAGGATGCACACATTATCCGGACGCCACCCACCAGGGCTCTGCAAGGGCCACATAATGAGCCCTAACTGTTACCCCCATGACCACTCCCCAAAAACCATCTCCAGAATGTGATAAGAGCAAGGACTCGGCCACATGTTGGAGGAAAAAGGAAGTCTAAGCCTTGAGGGCTGGAATTGGCAGCCATGTCCACATGGACAGTGTTAACCTTTCCTTGACAAGCAACACCTCACATCCAACCACTTTCTTCTGCACTGGATTGAGAGCTCAGCATGTTCGTGCTCATACTGCCCTCTGCCGTCCAGAGCTGATACTGAGGGGCCAATTGTCAGCTTCCCCACCAGCCCCTCCCACCAACTCCAATCCACCTTTTCCTGTTACCTGCCTCCTTACAGCCCAGGTGTACAATGACATCAGCCAGGGAGGCATCTTTGAAGATGGGTGTGTACAGCGCAATCACGTGTTCCCCAGCATCCACGATGCAGTCCTCTTCGCCCAGGCAAATGCTAGAGAAGCCCCAGCCCACAACTTCCAAGGGGTAAGGTCTTCCACACCTAAAGACTCCTAGGTTCCAGCTCTCACAAACGGGGACACACAGACGTCAGAAAGACCTGGAGATGGTTTAAGTTCTAACATCAGTTCTGCCGTCTCATCCTTTTGAATCTCGGGTCCCTGTCTATGCAACGCCACTGTCAACCACTGCCTACCGCACTCGGCTTGTTTCTGTTCAGGATTAAGTGATAATTACGCATCTTACCTAAAGATTTAATTTTATTGGTTGCTACTTATGTATGCTGTCTCGCCAGCTACTGCCTTCACTCTTTTTGTAGTGGTGGTGGGTGCCCTGGCTTGGAAATTTCAAGCTAACATGAATGGAGAAGTTGAGTTTTGTCTCAGCCTCTCAGCATTTAATTTGCCAGCTCAGTGAGTGGGATAAGAGGAAGACACAAATAATTCTATCTAAAATTTCCAAAAGCTGAGGACCTAGCCCCCCTTCACCTGCAGGTACTGGAAGACTAGGGAGCTTTCTGGCTGTGAGCCTTGTCCACAGGGACTCTTAAGAGCCCTCGTTATTTGCCATCACACTGATAACACCCAATGATTACAGCTTAGATGCAATGAATGGTTTTGGTGTTTGCATCTATTTAATGTGTGTGTGTGTGTGTGTGTGTGTGTGTGTGTGTGTGTGTGTGTGTAGACAAACTCATCATGTCATCCATGCAGAGGCCAGAGGACAGTTTATCCATGTCCTTCTACCATGTGGGTCCTAGGGACCAAACTTAAATTCTTCAGTTTGGTGACAAGTGTCTTTACCCACCCAGCCATCTCTCTCGCCCTTGTTTTAATATTTGTTTAAATAATTTATATTGCATACATTCTCTATTTACCTATTATAAATCACACACACGATGTATACATACTCCTTACAACAGTACAGTGAAGAAGAAAACCAGCAAAAGGGGTTTGATTGTCCTGCCTTTCCAGAACTCCAAAGAAAAGGAATCCCAAAGTCAAGCAACCTGCACCTCCTTGCCTAGAATGCTCGCAGTGGGAACAGGCCCTGTGGGCATCCGCCTACAGCCGTGCTGTATCACGGGGCAGGCAGAGGAGGGCCAGACAACGGGGGAGGAGGAAACATGGGGTCCTCTGGAGCCTGCATCCTTCCCCGCTATGCACCTACTCATGGTCAGAGACCTGAGCTCATCCCACACCCACTTCCTTCCCTTCAGGCTCCAGGGGACACTGAGTTCTCCTTGTATGACTCAGAAGAAGATGGCTCCAGTTATTGGGACTTAGAACAGGTGAGTAGAGGGGCAAAAGGTGAGGGAGGAGAGGGAAGAGAGAAACCCCGCTTCTATCTAAAGGTGTTTGCTGGCTGCTGTCTCCTCCAGTTCAAAGCTGTAACCTTGGAGGTGGCAAGGTGACACCTGTATTTTAATAATGGATCTTGACTCTTCTCAGCATCAACACACACACACACACACACACACACACACACACACAGGGGTGGGGAGGGGAGGGTATCCTGTAGAATGAGGGACCCTCTAGACCAAGTCTTAAGGAATTGCTATCTTTTGGAGCGGGAGGGTTGTTTGTTTGTTTGTTTGCTTGCTTGCTTGCTTGCTTGCTTTGAGACAGGGTTTCTCTGTGTAGCCCTAGCTGTCCTGGAACTCAATTTGTAGACCATGCTGGCCTCCAACTCACAGAGATCCACCTGCTTCTGCTGAGAGTAAAGTCTCCTGCCACCGTGCCCGGCTAAGAATCCCTATCTATTCTTAACTCTGCGGTGTACCAAGCCTGTGATTGTAGATGCCTGCGTGACACCACTGAGCCTGTTGTTACTATCTGTAAAATAAGGGTCATTTTGATAAACCTGTCCCCCACGGGACTGGCAGGAGGCGCATTCATCGTCCATTAATTCATGAGGTATTTTTGGAACACCTACTGCTTGCCTGACACTGTTGTGGGTGGGGATACAGCAGTGAGCAAAGGCCCCTGTTCTTTAGAAACTATATGCTGGGAGACTTGGATGAAGCTTAGGGGAACATGGGAGTTATTATTGCAACTGGATAAGCATTTAAAGCTAGAAGCCATGCAATATGAGCTCTTACTGCTCTCGTGGGGCTTGTGAAATTTATCCCCATTCCAGTATCCCCAAATTAAAGAAAGCAGGTGACTACATTTAGAGAAATATGGCTTCAGGTCTATTAAAATAGTATCTTCCCTCTCTTTCCTGGTTTGAGTTCCATGGTCCTCTGAGTGCTGATAGTAAGAGAGACCTGAGAGCTAACAGGCTCATTTATGAGCCCTCTTAGAATCTCCAGCACATTAAGAAGAAGAATTAAATCCTAGATGGAATAGAAATACTACAGCTTCTCTAGTCTTGACACTGGTACTACTTAATTCTTCAAAAGTAGAGCTGACACTGGAGAAGAAAGTATCAAAGACCACATAGCATGGTCAGGAGGGAAACAATTCACAATTAGATGCTTCTAGCACTTTCTCCCATCACCTAGAACTAGTTCACGTCTGATGCTAGCCTGCTCACTTGCAAATACAGTCTCGGGGTGCTTCCTTCATTCTGGCCTGTGGTACGTATTCACCTCTTGGTTGTGGTCGCTCTAACTCCAGCAGATCTATCTCTCTCCCCTCACCTATCCTTCCTGTGTTCTCTGCAGGAGATGTTCGGGACCATGTTTCACACAGAGACCCTGACTGCCCTGTGAACGCCCATTTGATTCCCATACATTCTCCTGAGCGCCTGCCATCTGGGATTTCCAAGAGAGAAGAGTATGTCTGTCAAGAAACTAGAGCCTCTCTCAACTCTCTGTTCTCTCTCCCACCTTTCCCTCTCTCCCTGGGAGAGAGCCATCTCAGCCTCTGAAGCTGAATGAGGCCTGACAAGGATGAGACTCTGGTGAAGCCGTCTCATCTCCTCACTCTTCCCACTCAAACCTGGGCGGGCAATAAGCTCATTCCACCCATCTACACAAGCCACACCCATCTGCACAAGCCCCACCCATGGCAGCTGATGGACACCTTGACTTCCAGCCTTAAGAGTGAGCTAAGAACAGAATGATGAGAGCCACTGTGCTGAGCTGGGATGCAGGTCTGTGTCCTGATTGATTTGGCCTCAGAAGGTTTCAGGCTATCGTGGGTCACAGGGATGAGTGGGGTTAGAATGTTGAAACTTTGTCCCTCCTAGCTGTTAGCTTTGTGCCTCAAAGACACGGTACTGCCGACAATCCAGGAGTCTCTGTCTTTGTGCCCATTTCTCTCTCATTGCCCTAAGACTGCCCAGGCCTCCACTGCTGTCCACACTTCAGACTCTGGGTTGGGCAGTGAGTAGAACCCTCAAGATTACCAGCACTACCTCTCCAAGGACAGCCCACCAGGGGGCTGACTTCACCTTCTGAATCTTCCCCACCTGGAGGCTGCCCCATTCTGGGGAACAGATTGGCAGAATCCTTGGATACAACAGCAGCTATTCTGCACAAAATCTTCTAAGAAACCCTCTTTACTGGACACATGGAAGGAGTAATAGGTTGCTAATGTAAACTCCAGGCAAACTGGTGGGTCCTAGGCCCTGACTGTCCACCTGACCTCAGAGCCCATATTGCCTCCGCTTGGGAAATCTGCCATGTCCATTTTCACTTGGAAAGGGCTGGTCATTTGAACCCTCCCTTATCAGCCTGTACCCCAGAGCTGTGAACTCCTGAGGTACCAACTTCAAAGCCCTACTGGGTATAGATGTGAAAGACTATTCCCGACTGGATATCCCTCTACATGGAATTCTTAACAATCTCCTGACCCTTTTACTCTAGGAAAAGGGACAGTAGGAGTTAAATTCTCAGGTAAACGGAGAGATATTTAGAGATATCCTACTGTTAACTTAAAAGTAAATAGGTCTTCTCTCTCTCTCTCTCTCTCTCTCTCTCTCTCTCTCTCCACACACACACACACACACACACACACACACACACACACACACAAACACATATACATACACATACACACAACCTTATAAAAAGCTACCATGAAAGTACACAGAAAATCTGGCCTCTCCTCTTTGTTCTCCAAGTTTCTTCAATGCAATGACCCCTGTGCCAATGGGTTGGGCTGGCCCAACCCGGGGAAAATAACCCAATTATTAACTCCAGCCTGATCTTCGTTATGTGTCTGTGTGTTAGGTAAGCTGGTGAGCTGGTCTTCATAGAGTTAAAGCACAGGGCTCTGACAAGGAGCCAACACATTCTTGGCCACAGCTGCTCCTTCTCAGTGAATTCATTATGCCGTCTGGCTGCCAAGGGAGCCCAAAACTTGGAAGGAGGAAAGACAATGTTATCTGGGATTCACTGTGCCCTGCACTCAAAAGTGCCAAATTCCAGGAGGAAGAGAACCCCAGCCAATGACAATCTACCCTCCCCTACTCCACCTCTTCCAAAGTCCAGGAAGCAGAGAGAAGGTCACAGAGCCTCAGGACATTATAAATCCCCTTTAAACCAAGTATCTAGATCCCATTAACCTGCAGACCAGGCCTGGGACTGAAAGGAACTTCGGGCTCACAGTTTGGAGCTTGGGGGTGTGGATCTGCAACATGTCGAGTCTATACACACTCACAGAACCCAGGGTGAAGGTATGGTTAGAAATAGAGGGTGCAGGGGTGCCAAAAAGGGTGCTGAAGAAAACCTCTACAGTTGCAACTCTTGGGGAAGAACATAAACACCACACAAGACTCTGCCCTGGATATGTCTGAAGCAGGAAGGGAGGGTGTGAGGGAAGAGAGAAATCCAGATTTTCACCACCTGTGCATGTCCTTACAGACACTGTCCTATAACAGAGATTCCCTGGGAAGGCTGCAAACCTTACCTCTTGAGATATTTGTATAATTTATTTAAATGCCAGTCTCCTTTGTTTGTTTTGGTAATAAAGTGGTCTTGAAATGTGAATGTGTGTGTGTGTGATGAAGAGGTTTTGAGGAGTGCCAAGAAGATCCCTCCAGACAATGGGCTTTTGCTCTGTGTCACCCTGAGAGGAGACTGAGGTGTGAGGTTTCCTCATGAGTCTCCCAGCATGACTGCAGATATTTTTTTTCCTTGCAATGAATACATTTTGATGAGCCAGGCTAAGGGCAGATTGGAGAGAGAAGATTGAGCTGAGGGCCCACTTAGTCAGCCCCGCTTTGGAGAGTCAATTCTGAATGCCACTTTGGAGAGCCAATTCTGTGCTTCTGTAACTAGGAAGGAAGTTTAACAGTTTGGGGTAGTGGTGCACACCTATAATCCCAGAACTTGGGAGATAGAAGCAGGAGGATCAAGAGTTCTAGGCCATCCTTGGCTATATAAAGAATCTGACAGGAGACACTATCTCAAAACACAGAGGGGGTGGGGGGGAGAGTCAAACTCTCCTCATATCTTCTGCAGACCCTCCCATCAACTCTTCTACATCTGTGAAAGGTTTATTAGAAAATGTGGTGGTTTGAATACGCTTGGCCCAGGGAGTGGCACTAGGAAGTATGTCACTGTCAGTGTGGGCTTCGAGACCCTTCTCCTAGCCATGTGGGAGACAATCTCTTCCTGTTTGTCTTCAAAACAGGATGTAGAACTCTCGGCTCCTCCAGCACCATGCCTGCCTGGATACTGCCATGCTTCCCACCATGATGATAATGGTCTGAACCTCTGAACAAGTGTAAGCCAGCCCCAATTAAGTGTTGTCCCAATATAAGAGTTGCCTGGGTCATGGTGTCTCTTCATAGCAATAAAACCCTAACTAAGACAGAAGTTGGTACCAGGGAGCGAGGTTTTGGTGTGATAGGCCTGATCATGTTTTTGTTTAGGAATGTGGATTTGGGAACTTTGGGTTTGGAAAGCAGTGGAATGCTTTAAGTGAGGCTTAATGGGTCATCCTGGTAGGAATAAGGAAGACATGGGTGCGGGTGGTGATGTGAACTATGCAGACCTGGCCCAAGAGGTTTCAGTGGAGAAAAATTTCAGTACATAGTCTAGAGATTGTTTTTGTGATATCTTGGTCCAAAATGTGGCTGCTTTTTGCCCTTGTCTGAAGAGTCTACCTGAGGCAAAGGTAAAGAGATTTACATTAATTGCATTGACAAAGGAAGTCTCAAAAAACTCAGCAGAGACCTTGTTCTCTGGTTTAGTCTCATGAAAAACATTTTGATCAAGCATAGCAAGCTTAGAGAAGAAAGGTACAAAATGTATGGTTCAAGAATAAAGGGGCACCAAGAAGTAGAATGTAGTTGAATCCTATGTTCAAGGAGATAACAGATTAAGAAAGTGACCTTGGGGCAAGATCCCACCCTGATAAGCTTATTGTTTGTGTGTTTGCAGTTGAACAAGGAATAGTTATATCATGTTGTCAGGCATTCTTACCTGTTATTGTTTTCATTTGCACTTTTAATCTGGAATGAACTACAACCTAGAAATAGGGGGACACACTTGTGATCCAGATCTTGATGTTGATCTGGCTCTTGAGACATAGTGGCCATGAAAAGCTTTGGCCCAGGCATGGTAGTACATGCCTTTAATCCAAGGAGACAGAGGCAGATCTCTGAGTTTAAGGCCACACTGGTACAGAGCAAGTTAGGTCCAGGCATAGTGATACATGCCTTAAATCCCAGCATTCAGGAAACAAAGCCTGCAGATCTCGGAGTTCAAGATCAGCCTCGGTTACAGAGCAAGTTCCAAGACAGCCAAGCTTAGGCAATTAAGGAGCTGGAAAATAGGAAGCTGGTGATAATGTAATAGATCAAGGGGGCATGTTCCAGCCCCAGCAAGCAGCAGAACTTAGCAGCTTCGGACATGTGGCTCTGGATTTCCAGTCAAGAGTAGGAGGGACTACTGGGACAATTGACGCTTGTCAGCTAGAATAAAGAAATTAGGGATGAGTAAGAGAAGACCAGCATTACTGAGGTGAAATCTTCTGGGAAGTGTTTTCTGAGAGCACAAAGAAACTGTGTTCCAGAGATAGCCAAGGTTGTACCTCGTGCTGCAGCTAACTTGGTAATGTGTAAGCCGTGTGGTACTGGTTTTGAAGCCATGAAGTGAACGTGGAAAGCAGCTGAGGCTTGGTACTGTGAGAGGCCAGGGAAGGCCATTGGTGAAGGTACAGCCTCATTTAGAGTCGATGTTCTAGGACTGAAGGAGTCATGAAAAGAAGTTGAGGCTTAACAACATGAAGAGAGTCTATGAGAGGGTACTGGGGAAGCCTATTTACAGTGGAAGACCCCAGTATATTGGAAATGCCAATATCATGGGATGGTCACCAAGAACAGCAGCAGCAGTGGAGTGGAGTCAACCAGAACCTAGAGTGCTATAGGAGGCAGAAATGGAGAAGTGACACAAACCCTTAAGAGGAGCCCAGAGGATTGCGTGGGGATCCCAGATATTGGAACAAAAAGCTGTAAAGTTAAAGTTGCCTTAGAGGCCCCAAGATGTTCAAGACGCTAGAGCTATGGCATACCTGCTGAGGAAAGCCACAGGGAGTGGAACCAGCCCAAGAGAACAAAGTTTGTTGCTGCTGAATGCCAGACCTGCCAACAGCAGTCAGGTTGAAAGGAATTGGAAATCTGAAGAAAGCTTTGACATTAGACAAGAGATGCAGAGTTTAAAGTTTGCCCAGATGGATTTTGGTTAGGTTTGGTCCAGTAGTTTCTCACTATGCTGTTTTGGAATGATAATGTATATCTTGTGATGTTGAGGTATGCGGTCAGCTTTTTGATTTTGACTTTATAGAGGATTACAGTTAAGTGATTGAATGAATCTCAGAAGAGACTGAACTTTTAACATTGTTGAGACTGCTATAGAATATGGAGACTTTTAAAGTTGGACTAAATGTACTTTGTATTATGCTATGTTTAGGTATGGCCCCCACAGACTCATGTGTTTGAACAAGCCTCTGGGGCCAGGGAATGGAATGCGGTGGTTTGAATATGCTTGACCCAAGGGAGTGGCACTATTAGGAAGTGTAGCCCTGGAGGAGAAAGTGTGTCACTGTAGGGGTAGGCTTTGGGACGCTCCTCCTAATCACCTGGGAGACAACCTCCTCCTGTTTGCCTTCAGAACAAGATATAGCACTCTCGACTCCTCCAGCACCATGCCTGTCTGGACACTGCCATGCTTCCTGCCATGATGATAATGGACAGAACCTCTGAACCTGTAAGCCAGCTCCAATTAAATGTTGTCCTTATAAGAGTTGCCTGAGTCATGGTGTCTGTTTACAACAATAAAACCCTAGCTGACAGAGATCAATACTACCATTAGCCAGCAAAGCCTTCATGGAAAATTTGATCTAAACTTGCCTTTCCCTCCAAAATGTGAGCTATTACACAGGTAATAGAACTTGGCTCCAACAAGCTAGACTGTCTCTAAGAGGATCAGAAAAATCAGTATGGTAAGAAGACAGAAAGAGGATGAAGTGCAAAGGGACAAATGGACCATAGAGAAGACAAGGCAAAGAGACAAATAGTGATCAGAGCAGAGGCATGCAGGGAAGAGGAGACAGGGAAACAGAAATAAGGAGAAATGAATGAAAGGCTGGAGGCTGGTGAGTTCTTAATTGACATTTAACCATAAACTTAACCTGCTTTACTCTGCTGCTCAGGACCATGGGAATTTCAGGAAACTACCAACCATCTTCCTCCCCTTTTGAGTTTTGGATTTTCTTTTAGTGAACCCTTCATCTTAGTCCAATTCTCTTAAGAAGAAGAAAATCCAAGAATATTTTTCTTTCCTAATTTTCCACCATTCTATCAGAGACCAGAGCTGGTGCACAGGCTCTTTAAGAATGATCTCAGGAGGGCTGGAGAGATGGCTCAGCGGTTAAGAGCACCCGACTGCTCTTCCAGAGGTCCTGAGTTCAATTCCCAGCAACCACATGGTGGCTCACAACCATCTGTAAGGAGACCCGATGCCCTCTTCTGGTGTGTCTGAAGATAGCTACAGTGTACTTATATATAATAAATGAATAAATAAATCTTTAAAAAAAAAAAAAAAAGAATGATCTCAGGAAATAGCCAGGAGCAAGACCTGTAGTGGAGGGGAAAACAACGTAAGAATGAGTCATGGTACGGTCTACTGAGGACCACTGCTGTCCAGGAATTCCTGGAGCTGCCACTGGAAGCCGTCCTGAAGAAGCATTTACCTGTCATCCCATCTTGCATTAGTCATGTGTGAGTGGCTGCTGTACTTTCAGTAGGCAATGCCCCTCATAGGCTCATGTGTTTGAACGTGTCCCATTAGCAGCATTGTTCGGAGAGGTTACAAAGCATTTAGGAGATGGAGCCTTGCTAGAAAAAGGACATCACTGTGAGTGACTTGGGGGGCTTTATAGCCCCATCCCCCACCCTTTAGTTTCTGTTTTCTATGTAAGGGTGAAACTGTGATTGGCAATCTTCTAGTTCCTACTGCTGTGTCATGCCTTTCCTGCCATGGTGAACTCTATCCTTCTGGAACCGTAAGCCAAAAAAAAAAAAAAAGTCTTTCTGCTTCAACTCACATTTGACTGTGTGCTTCACCACAGCAACAGAAAATAACCAATGCAGTGCCTTGAAGCAATGAACTCCTCAATGCTACAGGCAGCATGGCTTTCCAGGGTGTCCCATGAAAAGACAAACACCAGGAAGGGGCTGGCAGGCAAGACCACTCTGAACTCTCAGTCTGCATAGGGCACACACAGGGGCATTTAAACCGAATGTAAATTTTTGTCTTTCCATCTTTAAAACCTATTTCTCAGGTGATACAGCTGTGCCATTAGGACATGGCCAGCACATCATACTCACCTGGAGTATTTTGAAGACTATGTCTCTTCTCCCACACTCATACTCTACAGGCAGGCCGCCAAAGCAACCCAACTATAGAAATCAGGTCCTAAGTGAGAACAGTAAGGTCTCCTGACTCTAATGTTTACTGCCTAACAATGATATAACATGATTTTATCCCACTGTTCAGGCTTCCTTAAATAATTTGTTTGTTTGTTTTTTTATTTCACGTGCATGTATGTCTATTCGAGGGTGTGAGTTACTGACAGTTTTGAGATACCATGTGAGCAAAACTGGACCCTCTGGAAAAGCAGCCAGTGCTCTTAACAACTGAGGCACCTCTCCAGCTGCAAAAAAACAAAATTAATACAAGAAATGCCACAACTTTGCTCTTGTTCGCTTGTTAACATTTTATTATCTCATTCTTTTTCACACTCTACAACACACATAACTTTTTCTGAACCATCTTAGGGGAAGGTCCCTGTGATAAGCAATCTTGGTTGTTAACTTGACATATCTGAAAAGAGGGATCTTGAATTTGATGACAATCAAGGCAATGTAATGAGAACCTTTAAAGGGTGGAAGAAGAATTACTGAACATAAAAAGGTCACTACATCATGATAAGAATTTCATTGCAAAGGGAGATGTAGGAGAAGAGTAGGAAGGCAGACCAACAAAATGGATCTGATGCCATCTTCTGGTCTCTGTGGGCACCAGGCTACTCAGTCACAAAAAAAAAAAAAAAGTTACTAAGTACAGAAATGCTTAACAAAGTAATGTTGATTTAATGGATATGTATGGAAACCTATATACCAGGCAACTGTCATGTTATAAACTGAAAATAAAAATCAACAAATCAAAGCATAATGAAAGACTTGAACCCACCTCATTCATTGTTGACTAATCACAGAGCCAAAAAAGTTTCCAAGTACAGAAAAGCTCAACAAGAAAGTCATGTTGATTTAATGTACATGTATGGAAACCTATGCACAACTGATAAAATTCACTTATCCTTTCTCATTTATACACATTATATTAATATTTCTAATTTGTATTTTATGTGTATTGCATATATTTCTGTGTGAGGGTGTTGAGTCCCCTAAATCTGGAATTAGAGACAGTGTCAGCTGCCCCGTGGATCCTGGGAGTTGAACCTGGATCCTCTCAAAGAACCACCTCAAAGCCATCTCTCCAGCCCCTAAATTAATATTTTTAGATTGACTGTATACTCTGTCCTAAAGCAAGTCTCAATAATTTTTGGTATACATTTTTTACCATAATGCACTGAAGCTGACTCAACTATAAAAGATAATGTGAACAACCCCCACAAATGGATATATTTCATTCTTAGCACTTCCGCGTATAATTTCTTAAAACTTTCATGTTTTTACTTTTTACTTCAAAGAAGCACTCGATGTGTTTGTGTTGTGTTGTATGAGAAGAATCAATGATGGTAACAAGATACCAGAACTACTAAGGCAAAAAACCTTTGCTTTGCTGGAATACTAGATGCTGGTCAGCTGGAGCTTGGAATTTAGCAGTGATTACAAAAAGGCCAGCATTGTTGAGGTGAAATCTTCTGGGAAATGTTTCCTGAAAGTCAGTCCCCAAAAGCTGTATTCCAGAGGTACCTCATGCTGGCAGCTGAACTTGGTAGCATTAGTCACCCAGGTAGTACTGGTTTTGAAGTCATGGAAGCACTTGAGGTTTGGCATGTGAGAAGCCAGTAGAGCCCGTTGGTGAAGGTGCAGACTCAGTGGCAGTTGATGGCCTAGGACTGAAGGAATCATGCAGAGACGTTGAGGGTTAGCCCCATCAAGAGCCTGTGAGAGGCCATTGGTGAAAGAGCAGCTCGGTTGCAGCAAGGTAACCCAGCAGTGTTTGAGAAGCCAGTACCATGAAGTAACCAGCAGTGGACTGGAGCCAGACGAAGCCTAGAAGACAAGCTGTGTGCACTGCAGAGGGCAGAGCTGGGAAAGTGACTCAAGCTCCTTGGATCATGAGTGAATCTCAGGTAATTGAACATTGAGTTATTTATACTGTGGGAGTTGGGTTTTGATTTGATTTGATTGTACCCTAATTTTTCCCTCTTGAAGTAAGAAAGTATTTGGTTTATTTTTTATTTTACTGAAGCCCACAATTAAAAGACTTTGGATTTTGATAGACATTTTAAAGAGACTAAATTTTTTTTAATGTGTTAGAATTTGTAAAGGCTTTAGAAGAAGAAGATTCCCAGCTCAAAGACCCAGAAAACATTTTAAACAAAAATCATAGAAGAAAATTTCCCTAACCTAAAGAAAGTGATACCTGTAAATGTACAAGAAGGTAACAATACAAATAGATTAAACCAGAAAAAGAAATCCTTGGCCACATAGTAATCAAAACACTAAATATACAGAACAAACAAAAAATATTAAAAGCTCCAAGGAGTAAAGGCCAAGTAACACATAATGGGAGACCCACCAGAATTATAGCCAATTTCTCAACAGAGACACTAAAAGCTAGAAGGGCCTGGACAGATGTCTTGTAGAGCCTAAGAGACCACAGATGTCATCCCAGACCACTATAACCAGCAAGACGTTCAATCACCATAGATGGAGAAACTAAGATATTCCACGACAAAACTAAATTTAAACAATATCTTTCCACTAACCCAGACCTACAGAGGATACTGGAAGGGAATCTCCAACACAATGAGGCTAACTACACTCAAGAAAACATAAAAAATAAATAATTTCATACCATTAAAACCAAAAGAACATGCACATGCGCGCGCACACACACACACACACACACACACACACATACACACACACACACTACCACCACTAAAATCAAAATGACAGTAATTAACAATCATTGATCATTAATATCTCTCAACATCAATGTTGATTCAATTCCCCAATAAAATAACACAGGCTAACAAAATGGATTCATAAACAGGATTTTATCATTTTGCTGTATACAAAAACACATCTCAGCAACAAAGATAGAAGTTAGCAGAGTAAAGAGTTTCCAAACAAACAAACCCAAGAAGCAAGATGAATTCTAATATCTAACAAAATATAGATTTTCAACCAAAAGTATTCAAAAGAGACAGGGAAGAAAAGGAAAAGTCGACCAAGAGGACTTCTCAATTCTGAATATCTATGTCCCAAATGCAAGGGCACCCACATTCATAAAAAAAAAATTACTAAAGCCTAAATCACATATTGAACCCCACCTATTAATAGTGGAGACTTCAACATTCCATTCACACCAACAGACAGGTCATCCAGACAAAAACTAAACAGAGAAATAATAAAACTAAGAGAAGTTATGACTCATATGGACCTAACACATTATCTATAAAACACTTCGCCCAAACGCAAAAGAATATACCTTCTTCTCAGCACTTCACAGAACCTTCTCCAGAACTAACCAGTCACAAAGCAGGCCTCAACAGATACTAGAAGATTGAAATAACTCCTTGCATCTTATCAGATCACCATGAATTAAGCTGGATTTCAGCTACAACAAAAACATCAGGAGCCTACAAACTCATGGAAACTGAGCAACTCTCTACTCAATGACTGCGTCAAAAAGAAGCAAAGAAAGAAATTAAAGCTATTCTAGAAGTCAATGAAAATGAAGGCACAACATACTCAAAAGTATGAGACACAATGAGAGCACTGCTAAGAGAAAAATTCAAAACACTAAGCGCCGTCATAAAGATACAGGAAAGATTTCATACAAGCAACTTAACAGCACACCTGAAAGTTCTAGAACAAAAAAGAAGCAAACACATCCAAGAGGAGTAGACAGCAGGGAATCCTCAAACTCAGGGCCAAAATCATTAAATTAGAAACAAAGAGAATAATTCAAAGAATCAATGGAACCAAGAGCTGGTTCATTGAGAAAATCAACAAGATAGACAACCCTTAGCCAAACAAAATGGCAGAGAAACAATATCCAAATGAACAAAATCAAAACTGAAAAAGGAAACATAACAATGGACACTGAGGAAATCCAAAGAATCATTAGGTTTTACTTCAAAAGCTTATACTCCACAAAATTGAAAAATCTAAATGAAATGTGGGTTTTTTATGGATTCCACTTATCAAAGTTAAATCAAGACCAGATAAACTGAAGAGTCCTATAACGCCTAAGAAAATAGAAGCCGTCATTAAAAGTCTCTCAACCAAAACAAGTCCAGGACCAGATGGTTTTAGCACAGAATTATACCAGACTTTCAAAGAAGAGTTAATACCAATACTCCTCAAACTACTCTACAAAATAGAAACAGAAGGAACATCACCAAACTTCATTCTATGTGGCCACAGTCACCCTGATACCTAAAGCACACAATAACTCAAGAAAGAAAGAAAATTTCAGGGCAATTTCCCTTATGAACATTGATAGAAAAATACTTGCAAGCCAAATCCAAGAACACATCAAAGACATTATCTATAATGATCAAGTAGGCTTCTTCCGAAGGACGCAGAGGTGGTTCAACATACAAAAATCCATCAACGTAATCCATCATATAAACAAACTGAAAGAAAAAAAACTACATGATCATTTCATTAGATGATGAAAAAGCCTTTGACAAAATCCAACACTCCCTCATGTTAAAAGTCTGGGAGAGATCAGGGATACAAGGCACATATCCAAACACAATAAAGGTAATACACAGCAAGCCAATAGCCAAAATCAAATTAAATGGAGAGAAACTTAAGGAAATTACACTAAAATCAGGAACAAGACAAGAAGCTGCCAACTCTCTCCCTAGCTCTTTTTTTTTTAAATTCATTTATTATATGTAAGTACACTGTAGCTGTCTTCAGACACACCAGAAGAGGGCATCGGATCTCTTTACAGATGGTTGTGAGCCACCATGTGGTTGCTGGGAATTGAACTCAGGACCTCTGGAAGAGTAGTCGGGTGCTCTTAACCTCTGAGCCATCTCTCCAGCCCCTCCCTAGCTCTTCAATATAGTACTTGAAGTTCTAGCTGGAGCAATAAGACAACTAAAGGAGATCTAGGGATACAAATTGGAAAGGAAGAAGACAAAGTATCACTATTTGCAGATGATACAGTATATATAAGTGACCCCCAAAATTCTACCAGGGAACTACAGATGATAAACACCTTCAGCAACATGGCTGGATACAAAATTAACTCAAAGGAATCAGTAGCCCTCCTTTATACAAATGATAAAGAGGCTGAGAAAGAAGTTAAGGGGATAACACCATTTACAATGGCCACGCATAATATAAAATACCTTAGTGTAACTCTAACCAAGCAAATGAAAGACCTGTATGACAAAAACTTCAAGCCTCTGAAGAAAGAAATGTAAAAGGATATCAGAAAATGAAAAGATCTCCTATGCTCATGGATCAGTAGGATTAACACGGTTAAAATGGCCAACTTACCAAAAGCAATCTACAAATTCAATGCAATTCCCATCAAAATTCCAACACAATCCTTTATGGACCTGGAAAGAACAATACTCAACTTCGTATGGAAAAACAAAAGAACCCAGGATAGCTAAAACGTGTACAATAAAAGAAGTTCTGGAGGTATTACCTCCATTCCTGACTTCAAGATGTACTATAGAGCAACAGTAATTAAAAAAAAATAATAATAAAACTGCATGGTATTGATATAGAAACAGACAGGTTGGGGCTGGAGAGATGGCTCAGTGGTTAAGAGCACTGACTGCTCTTCCAGAGGTCCTGAGTTCAAATCCCAGCAACCACATGGTAGTTCACAACCATCTGTAATGAGATCTGATGCCCTCTTCTGGTGTGTCTAAAGACAGCCACAGTGTACTCCTAAAAATAAAATAAACAAGTGAATTTTTAAAAAAGAATATCCTTTCAAAAAAAAAAAAAAGGAGAGAAAAGAAACATATTGATTGATGGAAGCAAAGTCCAGAAAATAAACCTGCGCCTACGGACACTTGATTTTTGACAAAGAAGCCAACACCATATAATGGATAGGGGAGAGCAACATCAACACATGATGCTGGTCTAACGGCATGTCTGAAGGTAGAAGAATAGATCCAGATTCATCCCCCTGTACAAAACTCAAGTCCAAATGCATCAAAGACCAACGTAGAACTGGATACACTAATCTAATAGAACAGAAGGTGGGGAATGGCCTTGAACTCAGTGGTACAGGAGAAAACTTCCTGAACAGGACATCGTTGGCTCGGGTACTAAGGTTCTCAGTTAATAAATGGAACCTCATGAAATTGAAAATAACCTATAGACTGGGAAAAGATCTTCACTAACCCTATATCTGACAGAGGGCTAATATCTAAACTATACAAAGAAAGTTAGACACCAATAACCTAACCTAATTAAAAGCTGGGGTATAGGGGCTGGGGATTTAGCTCAGTGGTAGAGCGCTTACCTAGGAAGCGCAAGGCCCTGGGTTCGGTCCCCAGCTCCGAAAAAAAGAACCAAAAAAAAAAAAAAAAAAGCTGGGGTATAGAGCTAAACAAAGAACTCTCAACAGAGGGATCTCTGGTGGCCGAGAAACAAAGAAATGTTCAACATCCTTAGTCATCAGGCAAATGGAAATCAAAACAACTCTGAGATTCCCCCTTACACCCATCTGAACGGTTAAGTTCAAAAACTCAAGGGACAGCTCATGCTGGTGAGGATGTGGAGCAAGGGGAACACTCCTCCATTGCTGGAAGGAGTTCAAACTTGTACAACCACTCTGGAAATCAATTTAGAGGTCTCTCAGAAAAGTGGGAATAGTTCTACCTCAAGACCCAGCTATGCCACTCCTGGGCATAAAGCCAAAAGACGCTCCACCATCCCACCAAGACACTTGGTCAACTATGTTCATAGCAGCTTTGTAATAGCCAGAAACTGGTAAAAAAAAAAAAAAAAATCTAGATGTCTCTCAACTGAAGAATGGATACAAAATAAATGTGGTTCATTTACACAATGGAATACTAGTCAACTATTTTTAAAAAGGACAGCATGAACTTTGCGGGCAAACAGATGGAATCAGGAAATATCCTGAGTGAGGTACCCAGACCCCAAGTACATGCATGGTATGTACTCACTTCTAAGTGGATAATAGGTATAAAGTAGAGGATAACTATTACAGTCTAATAGAACATAAAGTGGGAAACAGCCTTGAACTCCGTGGTACAGGAGAAAACTTCCTGAACAGAACACCAATGGTTCAGGCACTAAGTAAGGTTCACAGTTAATAAATGGAACCTCATGAAACTGAAAATCTCCTGTAAGAGATTTGATTTTGGTCTCCAAAACCAAAAGAAGCCAAATAACAAGGAGGGTCCAAGGGGGGATGCTTGAATCTTTCTCAGAAGGGAAATAGAATAGATATGGGAAGTAGATGGAAGGGGGGAACTGGGTGGGAAAAGGGAGGGGGAGGGGAGTGGATTGGGGCAGGGAAAGGGTGTTGGGAGAGCAGGGGAATCTCTAAAATGTGACAGAGACCTGGGGCAGGGGTAAGCCCAGGGTGTCTAGGGTGTGTGTGTTGCGGGGGAGGATACTCTGAGACTCATAGCAGTGGATCCTGAAGTGACCACCTCTGTGGAGTTCATGCAGGAGGAACAACAAGTTTAGAACTCATGGAATGCGGCCCACTTGTTAGCGCAATTACAACAACTGTTGCACCTCAGTTGAGACACTGCCCAGAGGTGTCCTGAGGACGTCGTGCCGTTTTGGAGTTCTGCTCTGCTTGCTGCCCTCACATCCCTCTTCATCTAAGAATCGTCTGAGAACTCTAAGGGGACTTCCAGTCCCTCACTGGACAGTATCTCTCTCTGGCACTAACAATAATAATGCTTGATCTTTCTCAAGCATTGCTGCTGGAGCAGATTAATGAGTCACTGTTCTAGGAAAGAACTTAGAGATGTGGATCGTCAGCTATGACCATCACCCTTAGAAAGCTTCTGGGAATATAAAAGTTAGTAAAGATGTTATTACTACAGGCTTTGATGTAGAAACTCTTAGGGAACAATTTGAAGTTCAAACAGACACACTTTCAATAGTTGAGCTAGGGACCTTCATGGTCAGGGAACAAGAACAATGGCAGCGCTGGCTGACGTGACTCTCACTGAGGCTGCACTGGTGATGAGTGATTTCTTACACCCATTTTCCCCCTCGGCTTCCTGGTAAGAATTGCTGATGAGAAGATATGCATTCTGAGGACTTAAAGTAGATAATGACTGATTTTTATGTAAAAATTTAGATTTGTGATTCTTGTAAGATTCTTTTAAGGTTTCTTTTAAAGACAGATAATAAAATAATCCTTTCTTTGTAACTGCGAATTGCTGCCTGCCAGTAAGAGAAACTGGCTGAGAAAACTATATTTCTTGTTTATACTTTGTTAATCTATAACAAGTTGCTTAGTTATGGATGTATATGGGTTCTTGGGAATAATTGGTTTTCTTTACCTGTACTACATAATGTTATTTCTTGTAAAGGTTTTGGGGAACAAAGTGTTTTTTTTTTCCTTTTTCTTTTTTTCGGAGCTGGGGACCAAACCCAGGGCCTTGAGTTTGCTAGGCAAGCGCTCTACCACTGAGCTAAATCCCCAACCCCCAAAGTGTTTTTTCATAGCTATTCACTAGAAGAAAGCTAAAACGTAATCACATTGATCACATTGTAATTTTATACTGCTTGAAAGATTTTGCTGGTATATATAAGCCATAGGAGGAGGAATAAAGTTGTTGGAACATTATTCCTTCCATCCATCAACTATGTTTATGTATGTATATATGTAAAGTTTGTGTGAGAGTATGTTAGAGCTTAGTTCCTTCCACCCTCCAAGTGTGTTATATATATGTGTGTGTGTAGATGTGTAGATGTGTAGATGTGTGTAAGTGTGTATGTGTGTATGTGTGTATATGTGTATGTGTGTATATGTGCATATATGTATATGTACATGTGTGTATGTATGTGTATGTATATGTGTATATGTATATATGCATGTGTGTATATGTATATGTGTATATGTGCATATGTATATATGTATATATATGTATATATGTATGTGTATATGTAAAGTTTGTGTGAAAGTGTCTTTGAACTTGGTTGCATATATGTGTGTATATGTGCATATATGTATATGTACATATGTGTATGTGTGTATGTGTGAAATGCTTGAAACCTGATTGCTGCAGTTTTGCTTCATCCATTCTATGTGTGAATATGTATATGTCTGTCTGTATGTATGTATATATTTGTATATATGAAGATATTGGAATCTACCTTTTGATTCATTTACTCTGTGTGTGTGTGTATATGTATGTATGAATTTTCTCTTTCTTTTTCTTTCTCATTGGCTCTAAGGAGTTCGGAGGATTTTTTGCTGGCCTTGGGGAGCGTCAGCTCCAATAAATTAGGCTTTATTCCCTCAAAGAAAAGTCTGCTGACTGGTTTCTCTATTCATTGGCTGCTATAAGCAGCAGCAGCCCCCATCAGTATCTGGACCAACCCCATCAGTGGCCCTAAGCACTCAGCCCCATTGTCGGCCTGACAGTCAGTTTACCTACCCCACAGATGCCAAAGTTGGTTGTTGACGTGCCTCCTGCAGCCAGACAGGACTCTCAATGGATGGATAAGGATAGCAATCCACCCACAAAATCTTGACCCAAAAATGTGTCCTGCCTACAAGATGTTCAGGGACAAAGGTGGAGCAGAGACTGGGGAATGACCAACCAATGACTGGTCTAAATTGAGGCCCATCCCATGGGCAAGAACCAATCTGACATTATTAATGCTACTCTGTTATGCTTGCAGACAGGAGGAACCTAGCATAACAGTCCTCTGAGAGGCTCCATCCAGCAGTCAATGGAAACAGATGCAGAGACCCACAGCCAAACAGTAGATGGAGCTCAGAGAGTCTTGTGGAAGAGATGGGGAAAGGACTGAGGGAGCCAAAAAGATAGGGACTCCACAGGAAGACCAACAGAGTTAACCATCCCAGACCTTCCCAGAGACTGAGCCACTAACCAAGGAGGGAGCACGGGATAGACCTAGGCCATACACACATATGTAGCAGAAGAGCAGCTTGGTCTTCATGGGGCTTCACTAACAACTGGAGCTGGGGCCGTTCCTGAATCTGTTGCCTGCCTGTGGATCCCATTCCCCTAACTGGTCTGCCTTGCCTGGCCTCAGTTGGAGAATGACCTGTTATACCAAGGAGTGGAGGGGAGACACCCAGAAGGGGGTCACTCTTCTCAAAGGACAAGGAGGGGGATAGAGGGAGTATTTGTGTGAGGGGGGACTGGGAGAATGATATTGGGATGTAATGTGAATTAATTAGTTTAAAAATAGAGTAAAATGCAATGATAGAGGGCATCCGGTTCCCGTGTAGGTTTGTTTCACTTGTCTGCATATGAATTATTGTACTTTCAGTAAAAAAAATTACAATTTTATATATCCTTTCTAAGAGAGATCAAAATAAAGCAGGCTTAGAAAAAGAGAAGAATGAAAAAACAAAGACAAACCTTAGAAGAAAAAAAACAGAAATTGTATAAATAAAAATGAGGAAGAAACTAAGATAACAGAGATACAAGAAAGGAGAAAAAATAATAATAGAGACAAACCTTAGAAGAAAAAATAGAAAAGTATGTTGTAGTTTCTATTTAATCTCAAATCTGAGTTTCTATCCTGCCTTTGATCATTCAGTTCCCAGATTTAAAAAAAAAAAAAAAAACCACACACTAGTTTTATATTTATAATAAGCCTAAATCAGCACTAGAGCTGGGCAGATATCTACCCTCTAAGCTATTAGAATCTCCTTCTCTATCAATAACCCTGAATGATAACTTGCCATGTTCAATGTGGGCTGTTCTTACTCCAATTGGCCAGTCTACATGGCCGGTTTTTATAACTCCTTACCCTATAGCATCTTCCTCTCTCTTTCTCTCGCTATTCTTCCTTCTGGTTCTCTTATGACCCCAAGCCCAGGATTTAAAAACTCTGCCTATCTCAGTTCTACCCAGTTATAGACTGTAGGCGTCTCTATTCCCCAATCAGGGATAGCCTGGGGCAAGTTACATGGTGTCCTGAGAGTCTGTGTGAATTCTCTCATCTCTGGGAGCAACCAGGCCTTGGGGATCAGTACTTAGCATTAAAATACCAAAGCTCAACAAAAGTATATAAATAAGAATGAAGATAGTAAGATGGTAGAGATACAAAACAAGGAACAAGAGGAAAATTAGATACAAAGATAGAGGCAGAGGAAAGAAGGCCAGAACCTACAGCGCCACATTGTAACAGGACTGCAAGAAGTCAGTCTATATCTGTTAAAAATCCTAAAACGATTTTCCCAGCCTTGTTAATGAAAATAGAAGGAGATATGAAAGAAATCCACGGGGTTATCAATACTTCAGATGGCAGCTTATAGAGACACAAGGCTGTAATGGCCTGTGGCTTACATTCACCCTATGTCAAACAGATACTTACTAACTTGGTCACACAAAATCATATAATTCCAAAACATTTGATGACGTTCATCTTAGGACCCAGTCCTCAATGACAATGGATAACATGGTGGAAAGATGAGGCTTCAGTCATGGAGCAACAAAATAGGACTAGAGGCATTGATGTTGTCAAGATCTGTTTGACAGCTGAAGATCCATATTCTGAATAGAGAATACAGATTACACTTGTTGATGCTGTCTTAGAACAATGTCAAACAATAACCTTAATGCTTGGGACAAAGTTGAATGACAGGGACAAGTTGAATCATTTACAAAGATAACCCAAGGTTCAAATGAATCTTTCACTGACTTTTTACAAATATTAACTACAGCTCTGATTAAAGCAATTAGATGCAATTGCTAGAGAAATTTTGGTTAAATTTTTAGCTTTTGAAAATGTTAATGCTGATTAAAAAAAAAAGGCTATTAGACTTTAAGAGCCAGATCCACACCTCTTTATAAATAGATTAAAACTACTGCGAATATAGAATCTAATGCTCACAATTCAGTTATGGTTGGACAAACAATTGCAGGAGATGTGAAAACACAAAATGCCCATTGCTGTGGCTGTGAAAGATCAGGTGATTCCCTAAAGAACTGTAGACAAACATTTCCTAAGGATAAATTCTTCTATAAAAATACTTCAGGGGGTTGGGGACTTAGCTCAGTGGTAGAGCGCTCGCCTAGCAAGCACAAGGCCCTGGGTTCGATCCCCAGCTCCGAAAAAAAGAAAAGAAAAGAAAAAAAATACTTCAGGGAGAAAGTTTGCTACGAAATGTAGATGTGCAAGAAACGTCAAAAGGCTCATAAAAGTTTTTTATATAGAAACTGCTGAACTTATTCAGGATGGTTCAGAATTAACTTTATTGTTTATTCAATTACAACAAGTGATCAGAACCAGACATCATCCATTATATAGAATACATATCAGAGCCCATATGGGTCTACCAGGCCCTCTAGCACAAAATAGTGATGAAGTTGACCAGCTATTGGTAGTAAATGTGCTAGAAGCTTCAGAATCTCATTTAAAAAAATCACGTTAACATGACCCACCAAAGAGGTTAAAGAAAGATTTTTCTACCACTTGGAAAACCAAGGAAATTATAAGAAAATGTTCTACCTATTCTTTGTATAACCAAACTCCATTACCAGCAAGATATAACCCAAGGGTACCCAAAGAAACAAAATTTGGCAAGTGGATATGCTTTCTTTTGCAGAGTTTGAAGAATTAATATATGCACACCGTACCATAGACACCCATTCATGATTTCAATGGACTCCTTCTTAAGTTCTGAGAAGGCTGGGACTGTAATCATACATTTATTAGAAGTTATGGCCATCGTGGGGATACCTGTGCAAATGAAGACTGACAATGACCCAGCATCTGTCTCCAATAAAATGAAATAATCTTTTGCATAACACAAGGCACATTATGGATATGTCGTACAATTCTACAGGACAAGCAGTTGTACTTGAAGAGATGCTTAACAAACTAAATGGTATAAAAGAAAACCCCAGAGAGAGATTCACTGGGGGAGAGACTTTGGTTTAGTTTCTTTTGGAAAAGAAAACGATGTGAATCCCTTTCAAATTGACAAAAAAAAAAAATCAGATTTGACATGGGGAGACCCTTGAATATCCTGACTGCAGACTTGAAAGAAACCAAGAAAAACAAAACAGGTAACATAAATTGTTGATCCCCCTACATGGGAACAGCTCTGAGACCGGCTCACACATGAAAATGTCTCCAGCCAGAACTTCAGCTAAACATAGCCAATAAATCTTGTTGGCTACAGAATCCTCAAGACTTTGCATGCCATCCTCTCAAATGGCACAGATAGAAAAGTATATTACAGGTTGGTTATACAATCTAAATTAACTTATGAAGGGTGACAGATGCCTTCCCTGCTCAAACAGAGAGCAGGGAATTATCTTTAACTGAATTGTGCACACTGCCCACTCCGCGCATGTTACTGTGAACATGTATGTTACCTGTGAGTACTTATATGTTTACAGGTACCGATGAAGGCAGTGTCAAGATTCACCCTCAGAGGTGCTGAGATGCTGAGTGGCTGAGACATATTTATTCCAGTTTCCTTCTTGATTCTACCTCAGACTGCCTCAACGCTGTTTCCTCAAAAATCTCCATCCAGGACAATTTCAAAATGGCTAGCTAGATCATCTAGCCTCACAGACTGTTTCAGTCAGAACTTAAGTTAAATCCTGAACAGGCTCAGCATAAAGAGACTAGACAACAAATGCTACAGCTAGCTTTCTTTTTTTTTTCTTTTTTTCGGAGCTGGGGACCAAACCCAGGGTCTTGCGCTTGCTAGGCAAGCGCTCTACCACCGAGCTAAATCCCCAACCCTACAGCTAGCTTTCTTATAAAGTACATTTTTTAAAGATTTATTTATTTTATTTATATAAGCACACTGTAGCTGTCTTCAGACACACCAGAAGAGGGCATCAGATCCCATTACAGATGGTTGTGAACCACCATGTGGTTGCTGGGATTTGAACTCAGGACCTCTGGAAGAGCAGTCAGTGCTCTTAACCGCTGAGCCATCTCTCCAGCCCTACAGCTAGCTTTCTTAATAACAAATATCCCAATTTTCTTGGGCCCCACAAAATAGAAAATGATGCTTCCAGCCGACAGGAAGCAATTTTAAGAGAGTGACAGCCCCATTCCCAAGAGATGGGATGAATGGGTTTTGGTCATTCAATGGATGATGGATCTTTGTTGTCATTTAATGGGGTTCGTGACAAGTTGTTATGGTCTTGGTCAGGGAGAAAACAAAATAAGGGAAGCTAGACTCAGTGATTTCTTTTTCTCTTTCCTATTCTCTCCTTTATCCTCTTTCCCTACTATCTAGTGTAACAGGGAAAGGAGGGGAAAGGGATAAAAGAAAAGGGGGGATATAAGAATAAAACAGAAATAATAGGACTAAAGTGTAGGTTATTTAATCTATTCTTAAACTATAGAGCTACAACTGGCCAAAAATGGTATATTGGTATACCTTTTTGTATACTGATACAAAATTAAGATTACATTTGGCTACAATGGTATAGATCTTTGTATACTGATACAAAGTTAAGGTTACATTTGGTTACAACATACTATGAAGCAACTCTTTTTAAATTAGTGTACCTATGCAATGCAATGTTAAAAATGCAATGTTAAATTCTAGTCCTTTTGAAATCTGCTATTACAAACTATTTAGCATAATATAATTTTATAGTCAGACAATCAAAATCATGGTCATATTCTATACTAGTCTAGTTTATAATAGAAATATTAGTTTCCAAAGTTAAACAGAGAGTAAATAGCTAAAAACAAACAATTCAGATATCCTATTGATAGATGGTCTTCAAAAACTTTTGAGATCTATAGAATATGGCATTTAAAGATGTTTTATTATTAAAGAATTTCTTTTGACCATGAGACAGGTCTGTCCCTGGCAGCATTCCCGTTTCACTGCAAGGTGGATGAACATCGATGAACCCCCTTATAAAATTTGCTTCGTATGTGCCAAGATGCCACTGGGCAAGAAACTACCCTTGCTTCAACTGCCGACAGTATGCTTTCCAAACTGGACAAACAAGATACAGGGAAGTCAACTGCTGAGCTCTGCCAATACGGGTAAGCAGTCCTTCATAATCCCTGCTTCATAGGAAAAAAAGTCTGTCAAATATTCCAAAGATGATGTTCCTACAACACAAAAAGATTGGGAGGATCGTCCTGGCAGGCAGTAAACTTTGTGTTCCTATAGTTTTGGAAACTGTTTGCCTGAACTTCCTGCATGCTCGGGTAATTTTTATTCCTTCTTGGGTCTCTGATGGAGTTGAAGACTACAAGACTACATAGTTATAGTCTCATAATTAAAGTTGTTTATGACCTAATAAAATGTTTTTAAGCCTAAGAAAATCATTTAGATTGGTAATGCAAATTGTGATAGAAATCGGTTTTGGTACAGAACTTTGAACTCACCAAGATAGGATAGATAATAGAGTACTCTCTCCAGACTTGCCAAAGATATATGAACTGGACATTTTGAATGTAATCTTACCTGACAGTCTTCGTAATTGTTATTATTATATAGCTCATTTTGTAAGAAAAAAGAGCCTTTTTTGAACTGACAGGGGGAGATATAGAGAGAATCTCTTGTGCAATGTATGGAAACATCATCTGTCAAAACCAACGCTGTTGGCCTGTTAGCTTAGGCAGGAAACAGGGAGGTGGAAGTTCTGATACAGAGAGGGGATTTCTGGGATAGAGTCAGGCACAGAAAGGGGATTCACCCTGAGCTCTGAGGAAGATAAGCACATGAAACTGAGAAGAGGTGACCAGCCACGTGGCAGGACTTAGAGTAAATGCATTAAATAAGCTATAAGCTAGTAACAGAAACAAGAAAAGGCTATGGCCAAAGCATTTATTCATAATTAAGTCTCGGAGTCATTCTTTTGGGACCTGGTGCACAGGTGGTAAAGCTCACAGATACAAGTAAGCAGCATCTTCCACAGCCTCTTCATCAGCTCCTGCCTCAAGGTTCCTATCCTGTCTGAGTTCCTGTCCTGACTTCTTTTGACAATAAACAGCAATGTGGAAGTGTAAGCTAAATAACCTTTTCCTCCTCAACTTGCTATTTGGTCATGGTGTTTCATCACAATAGATACCCTAGCTAAGACGGGATATATTATATGTTGTATGGGTTATATTATATATTATATTATATGTCTACACTTTTTAGATGCTGGGAACTGGACCTAAGGCCGTAAGCCAGACTTCTGCTCTACTATTGAGCTGTGTGCCCAGCTTGTGTGTATGTGTGTGTGTGCATACATGCATGTATGAGTGTGTGTGTGTGTGTGTGTGTGTGTGTAAATTATCAGCAGCATTATTGTTGCCTTTTGAGCCCCTAATTAATGGCCCCAATAAGTGTTCTGTGAGTTCAAGTACTGCAACTCCACCAGAGGCAACCTAATAAGTGAGAATATTCATAAATCACAGATGGGAAGGTAGTATATACAGTGTGCATACGTGATGGGCTAAAGTTATTGTTTAAGTGTAAATTACTATACTTAAGAGGTCTATAAAACAAGGTCTGATGGCCAATAGGTGGGCAGGAAGGTGGTTTTAAAAGAATGCTTCTTTAATAGGGTATTAAAGCTGTGCCTCCATCTGCCCGTATACAAGAATGTACCTCATGTTGGCAGCCAAACTTTGTAATGTAAGAACCACCTGGGTAGTATTGATTTTTATTTTTTGGGGGGGGTTCTTTTTTTCGGAGCTGGGGACCGAACCCAGGGCCTTGCGCTTCCTAGGTAAGCGCTCTACCACTGAGCTAAATCCCCAGCCCCTGGTATTGATTTTTAAAGACATGAAGGCCTAATGGAGGGCAGCTGAGGCTTGGCACTGTGTGGCAGGACTGGAGTTTCTAACGAGAGCCAGGAGAGGCTACTGGTGAAAATCCAGCCCAGTTGCAATGGGGGACCTCGGAGGTTCTGAGGAAGCCAGTGTTATCTGATGACCACCAAGAACATCCACAATGAAATGGAGCCAACTGGAGCCTGGACGACAGGCTACATGGGTGGCCAAGGTTAGAGCCAGAGAGGTGCCCAAGCCTTTTGGGGAAGCTTGGAGGATTGTGAGCGAATCCCAGCTCAGCACTGAGTTGTTCGCATCATTGAAGTTTAGTTTTGCTTTGTCCAGATTACAGCTGCCCGCTGCTTTTTCCCTCTTGAACTGAAATAGGTACTTCTTTTATTTTTTGATAATGCAGGAATCCACAATCGATGGACTCTGGCCAGGATCATCCCAGGGTCCCCAGAAAAGAGTGACAAGTCACATTTTGCATGGGCTTATAGAACCCATAAGGCTTCCGTATTTCCCATCAGGTCCAATCGGGGACAAGCATTTATCCTGACGGACTTCCTGCCCCTGTACCTTCCCACCTACACATGATCAAGCTCACCTGGTGCAGTTGGGTCACACAAACTTGTTTGGGGATACAAACATAAACATAAAAGCCTCCAGCATTTTAGGAAGCTGTAATCATTCAGGCTTTTCTATGCCCACTCCAGTTCCCAAATAATAATATGGAGGCTTATATTTATTTAATAGCTTTTGGGTTTAGCTTAGGCTTGCTCCCCAACCAGCTCTTAATTCAATTATCTTGTTTATACTAATTTAAGTTCTGCCAACTTCCTCCACGTCCAGCTGGTGTATCTCCCTCTTCTGACTCTTATCCAGAGTTCTCTCTGCCAGATGTCCCACATTATTAGTCTGCCTTTTAGTATAGGCTGTAGGCACTTTATTCTAACCAATCAGAAGGTGCCTTGGGCAGGCAAGGAAGGAGAGAGGTACATCTTCATACCATACACAAAAACATCACACCAACAAGAGGTATCTGTCCTTGAGCAAGGGTCTTATAAGTTAGAGGCATTTTTGTTTCATGGATCTTAGGTACAGTAATTAAAACGTAAAACATAACTTTGCTCTCGGAGTGTCTCATCTGTTGACTTGAGTCCTCCACATAAAAACTCAGGAGAGGTTTTGCTGGGCTATGTAGTAATCTACCTCTTGTTGTTTATTTGTTTGTTTATTATCAAGACAGACAGAGTCCCAGTACTGAGAGGGGGGAAGTGGACATAGGGTCCCACTCCTAACCAAAAACCTTTGCAACTGATCCCTGCTAGCAAAGGGAAAACCAGTTTTCTTCTATGAAGTGAAAACCCAGAAGCAGTTAGCCAAAAACAAAAAACAACACTCAATGTTTCTTTTCTTTTCAAGTTTTACAAAGCATTTAAATTCTTTAAAACTGGGGTGTTTTTTAAGCAGCTTTAAAATATTTATGGGACATGTTAAGATTATAAAATGTTTTGTATATAACGTTTTTATTAATATGTAATCTTTAAAAAATATATAAATAAATAGCTACAGCTATGAGCACCAAACACCAGAAAACAGGCTATTTCTACCTTTATGGCACAGCAAGACAATGATCTAAGCAGTCTGGCAAAGAGCTTATAGAACGTCTCTCCTCACCCATGGTCTATCAGGGACTGACTAAGAATGTATGTCTAGCCACAGCTGACCAAGGGTGAATAAAATCACATAGTGAAATCATATATAGAAGGGACAGAAAGGATGGGAAGCAAGAAGAGTATTGGGGTGAGAGAACACTGTGTACCCCCACAGGCAGATACGCACCCACACATGAACACACACATGCAAATGCATTTTTTCAAAGTGAAGACACTAACATTTTCTTAAGTATTGGATTAAGGTGAGCTCAACTTCTACCTTAGGGTTTTACTTCTATGAAGAGACAACATGACCAGGACAACTCTTATAAGGACAACATTTAATTGAGGTTGGCTTACAGGTTCATAGGTTCAGTCCATTATCATCAAGGCGGGGGCATAGCAGCATCCAGGCAGGCATGGTGCAAGAGGGGCTGAGTTCTACATATTGTCCCAAAGGCAAACAGAAGATTGGCTTCAAGGTCACACCTACTCCAGCAAAGCCACACCTACTCCAGCAAGACCACACCTCCAAATAGTGCCACTCCCTGAACCAAGCATATTCAAACCACCATACTTAGAGTGTTACCCCTTGGGCAGATAATGGACCTTGCTCAGCTGAAAAGTTAGGTCTCCTACCAGGCAGGAGGACCTCGTCTACTGACCTTCACTGCAGACATCACTTTACTTCTTCTAAAGACTCCTTGGAATCACTTAGAAGCTGAATCAGAGCTCTGAGCCTCTCAAATGCTCTTACCAAGTCTAGCCTCTTGCAAGGATGAAGCTGCTAAGAGGCCCAGGGATGTTTCTGGCACTTCGCCAAGAGATAAACTGATTACTTTCTTTGGGGTCATTTTGTCCTAATCTGCCTAGCCAAATCTTACCTTCTGTTTTCATCATCCTCCCTTCCCGAAAGGTAACTAACCCTAACTGCCATTATGGACTTGGGGCAACAACCAGACTGGCCTCTCCCAGATGAACGGGGGTGTTAGGTACAGCAGTCAGGGTACTCTTCCAATGGACCTATCTAAAAGGCCCCAAAAATGCATCCATAGTTTTGTTATATACCAGCCAGGAACCCTTGTTTCTCTTCCAGAGTGGAGCAGACACCAATGCCAAACATGTTTGGAAACGGGCCATTGAAGAGGACATTGAAGCTACTGGCAAATGAGGTGTGGGAGGAACGTTGCATGCCCTTGGCCAGCTATGGAGGAAGAGCAGAAAGGGGGTGGAGAAGGAGCTGTAGAATAATGAAAGGACCACTGTGTCAGTCAGGTCTCCATCCATTCTCACCTATTCAGACAGCTGAGCCAAGAAGGGGCTTGTTGTCTGCAGCTGATGGGACATATCTGAGACCCTACAGTCTAACATTACCCAGGTCCCCTTGACAGCTGGCTCCCACCCATCCTTGAGGATGCTGAACGATTGTTCCAAATAGTCAGATGTGCCCACCCAGGTGGAAAAATACCTCACTCCGGCTTCATGCAGACTGAGCAGCTGACTCGGTGGGGACTTGAGCTCTGAGGGCCCCGAGTTAGGCCTGAAGTAGAGAGACTCAGGCTTTGACAGCAACGTCCTCACTCTGCCGACCCCCTTCCTACTGCTAACCTTCCTTCCCTCTCAATTTTCCTTCCCTACCAATATAATCTTGAGGAACTGTGACTATTCCATCCCATTGTAAGCAGGTAATAGATTATGTTTACTCCTCCTCAAACACTTGCTCCCAAGTCCATTTCTTGGCTTACCTGGCCTGACCAGTCATCCCTCGACCACAGATACTTCATGTTATTAATGTATAGCTCATGTCTCTTTCTGGCTTCAAGATCTCCAAGGTTTAGGAAAGGCAGTGGAATTCCAAACTTTCCTTTCTCTCCTTCGCACAGTTCTGGATGGCTAACAATGGCCTTTCTCGTTTCAGTCTGATGGAGAGAAATCAGCTGCAGACTACAAACAGCTGTGAGCTCTGAATTTGCAGAAAGCTGATTGTGAACCAGTCTGGCCAATTTGATTGTTCCCTGTCTCTTCACCTGGGTCATCGTACCAGCTGCTCCTGATGAATGTCCCATTGCCTGAATCCCCCTCCAGAGTTTGACTAGCATTCCAGTCTTCCTGGGCCCTGACAACTGTGCCCCAAGACCAGCAGTAGTTAAGAGCCAACCATATATTACCCCATAGCTTTAACTGGCTAGATTAATCAGGTCAAAAGAGAACTCCCTAGCACAGAGGACAAAATGACTACCCATAGTACCCATGGACATACCAGAAAAGGTGCCTGTGGAAAAACCCAATAGGCACAGATCTATCAACAGGTAGACTCATTAGCTGAAATAGTTCTTCAATATGACAAGACACTTGACCTGCTTTACACAGAACAAGGAGGTATTACGTGGCTATAAGAGAAAAAAAATGTTGTTTCTATATGAGCCACTCAGGAATCATTAGAAATAATCGGGCTGGAGAGATGGCTCAGCGGTTAAGAGCACCCGACTACTCTTCCAGAGGTCCTGAGTTCAATTCCCAGCAACCACATGGTGGCTCACAACCATCTGTAAAGAGACCCGATGCCCTCTTCTGGTGTGTCTGAAGTCAGCTACAGTGTACTTATATATAATAAATGAATAAAATCTTAAAAAAAATTTAAAAAAAAAAAAAGAAATAATCTGACTGTATTAAGGATTGCAAAAGGGAGGAGGGTGGCTGAGATGAAATAATGACCTGTCCTCGGTCTCATTTCCAAGTTCCTCCTAGGTAATAATGGATGTCAGCCATCACAGGGCCTTTGACCCTCTGGCTCTGTTAAATGCTGTTGGCGCTTGCATCATTAATGCCTGAACTAGACAAATCCTGCCATTAAGCTGATGGCTATTAGATCCCAATATAAACAGGTACCCGTTTCGGAGTCAAGGATTTGACTCAGGATACAATTCAAGACAGGGGATGTGAGAACCAGTTATGTTTTAATTATTGAGTCTAAGGGATCCAGGAGACAAAAATGTCTCTACCCTATAAGACCCTTGCTCTGGGAGAGATACTTCCCAGAATGCTGGGGGCTGTTGTTTATGTTTTCACTCCCCTATACTGGTTTGTCTGGCCCATCTGCACCAGAAGTGCTGGGTTACACGGAGGTGGGAGGAACATGGGCAGGGATTGTGGCAGAATGCATGCCCACCACGTTTGGATGTAGCCCTAATTAAACTCACTGGAACACACGCTAGACTGAGACTAGTTGAGACAACAGGTGTTCAGTGGCGGAGAGAGAGAAGAGAGGGTGTTAGGAGTAAAGTTGATCAAAATATATTATATCCATGAATAAAGTGTAGTAATGAAACCTGTCTGGTGCTATCTAGAGGCACGGGACTGTGTTTTGTTTTCTCTGTCAATTCAAGAATTAAAAGAAAGACCTTTCGGAGTCCCATTAGGTCTATCATATTACACCCAGAAAATCAGAGTCCCCTCTTGGGGTTCCTGGTGTCATTTATAAAAGAATTTAATTCGGTCCCCAGCTCCGAAAAAAAGAACCAAAAAAAAAAAAAAAAGAATTTAAGAGACATCACAAATGGAAACTTGAGGACAAAGAGTATACTCAAACAGAAACTGTTGGAGTTTGTTATTGTAAAAATATAAAAAATAAAAACGTAAGGTGGTCTTTTATCCCCCTAGGTCCGGCACCTCAGTGCCCCACGATATCTGCTGGATATCTTAATTCTCAGTCAGCGTCTCACCCACTCTGCCCCATCCCATATCATACTGCCAAAGGCCTCTCTCTGAGCCTGGCAGCAATCTCTCTACCTATCTAGTTCCCAAGGCAGGTTTCCATGCCAGAAAAACAACTCTCAACTCTGTGGCAGCCCAGACCAGCCACCATATACTTTCTTACACTTAAATCGCTACATGAAAGAACACACAACACAATAACCTTTGACCCAATTGATAAGATATAATTGCCCACCTAAACAAACAAAGCCCAGTACACACCCATCTCTTAAAAACATTTGTAACAACCTGTAAAGGTACAGCGAGGAATCTTACTTCACCCGCCTTATCGTCCTGCCACGGCTTCCCTCCCTCTCCCTCCTCCCTCTCCCTCCCGTCTCTCCCTCCTTTCTGTTCTAGTCTCCTCCTCTTCCTTCAAACTTCTCTCCCGCCCATCCTTCCATCTCATCTAATGGCAGGCCTCCTTCTATCCTGTACCTGCCCTTCACCTGTATTTTACAAATTCAATGGGGAGAAGGTTCTGGTGAAGTCACCTGAGTCCTGAGTATGTGACCAGGTAGCTGTCCTTGGGGCAGTGGAATTAGCATCAAAATACAGATAACTCCAGGGCAAACCACAATATTTCCCCCTTTTTGTCCAGTTAAAAGGCCTTTCACTTATATATAAATTGAGTACAATTATTACCATTCTACAATTTATAAAACATACAATACACTCAATACCCAGTCCATCAATTTTGTCCATTAACTAAAGCACCTTGTCATCTATCCTAAAAGACTATAATTCTATACCTGACTTATATCCTGGTTTGAGATCATATGCCCTCTGAAAAACCACCCTTTCAAAATTATCATCAAATATCTATACACATAGGAAGTCTAACACGGCTTCCAGAACTGAGAGGTTGTACAGACAAATCTCCACTAGCACAGTCCTCTGTTAGCAACATATGAGGGCAAGTCTTCAGCCTTCTGGCCCAAAATCAACTGACAGACTGTTGAAATGCAGATTTTTGAAGGACTGATCACCCAGTCTTGGCAGAGCTTATCAGTTAACTATCCTGCATAATTTGTCGTTTTCTGGACAGTATTAGTCTGCAGATGAAACAGGTAGTTTTGTCCAGTGGCTGCCTGGCCACAAAGTATTGCCTCATCTGGAGGTAGAGATGTTCACATTCTTCATTAAATCCACCAAAGGGGAACTGTTAGGAGCAGATATGTCTCAACAAAAGATAAATAACTTTAAATTTTCAATTTTGTGGATTTCTGACGTTTTTGAAAACTATCTATAGAAGACAGTCTGGACTGTTGTCTTTATATCTTAATATCATCTTAAAAGTACTCTCACAAAGTCAGAGCCATGAATTTGCTATTTGGCCCTTAACTCACATGTGAAATCAACTCAAAAGTTTGTAATGACATCAATAGAAGGACTGGCTCTAAACCTTGTACTTTTAAACATTTTTTGATAAATAAATTCTATACCAAAGCAAAGATATGATTTTAGCTTAGTTACCAAATGAGATTATGACTGTACAACTCAATCTAGCTAATTCCTCCCTGTTAAATTACAACAAGTTTTAAATTCCTCATAAAAACAACTTTAGAATAATCACTTTCAGCCCCCCAAAAGTCCAAGGAATTGGGACAATGACTCCTCCATAAATTCTTCAAGCTGTACATGGGCATTGAGATATCCTTGGGGGTGGGGGGTAGGAAGAATGACGCAAATGCTGTAGCCGATGTGTCCTGAGTGGACCCAGCTAAAAGCCCTTGAAACCAGGAATCCAATTCTGCAAAATACAACTCTCAAGACAAAAGTTTAGAATCGAGATATCTTGTTTGATTCTCCTGAATCAATTTTTTCAGGCGGTCTGCCTCTATCAAATCTGATCAGTATGACTCTGTGAGGTTTCCAGAGCCTAATCACACTTTTTAAAAACACAAAGACAAAATCTTTCTCCCAATATTGTGTTCCTTAGTCTGTAACCAGAAAAGCTTGTATCTTGCACTCTCTCCCAGAGTATTAACATAACCGTAAAACTCAGTGACACCCATTATGAAGATTAAACAATTTTTTAAAAAGTAAGCTAAACGGGGTTGGGGATTTAGCTCAGTGGTAGAGCGCTTGCCTAGGAAGCGCAAGGCCCTGGGTTCAGTCCCCAGCTCCGAAAAAAAGAACAAAAAAAAAAAAAAAAAAGTAAGCTAAACAATGAGCCTGATAGGCTTTTGTACTCTATGATATCAGGAAATGAACCCAAAATTCCCGTGGAGCCCACGTTAAGAGAATCTGAGCTTCCTGTTGTGGTAGATATAAAAAATAACCACGAACCCTCGCTAGCCAGCATCAACAAGCCATATGGCCTTTAGCAGGGTAATTCATAAAACAAACCAAATACCTTCTATCAATCCAATATCAATAAGCAACATATCAAACCAGGACTTTAGCTCAAAATATATCCATCTGTTAAGCTCTCTACCCGGAGCCACAGATTTTTATTTAACCTTAATACCCTAAATATATGTCCATCTGTTAAGCTCTCTACCCGGAGACACAGATTTTTACTTAACCTTAATAACTTGTAAATATCACAATACTGTACTTGGAGTCAGTGACTAATTTTTCCCTATCTAAGTTCTGAACCATGGCTGAAAATCCCCATGTGATTCGGGTAATTTCTGTACTCTCCTTAAAACAAACTTAAAAAAACATCTTCTATCAATTCTAAAACCAATAAGCAACTTAAAACTCAGGACTTTAGCCCAAAATATATCCACCTGTTAAGCTTTCTACCCGGAAACACAGATTTTTATTTAACCTTAATAACTTAATATATGTCTGCATTCACTCTGCCTGGTGTTACAGACATTTATCACAATTCTCTACTTGGAGTCAGTGACTAATTTTTCCCTATCTAAGTTCTGAACTGTGGGTGAAAATCCCCACAAGATTCAGGTACTCTCTTTACTCTCGTCTTTCTAAGAACAAACTTAATCACCTTTTAATACCTGTCATTAAGAAGTAGCTTGTCTCACTAGGATTTCAAGCCAAAATTCCCATGAAGCCCACCTTAGGAGGATTATGAGTATCCTGAAAGACTTTCTAAACTTTTTTCTTTAAAAAGCAGCTTTTAATCTCTAACTCTCTGATCTGCCATTACTTATCACACAGCCTGGGACCTACAGCCTGCCAGCCCAGGCCACTTCCCTGTTTCTTTGTTTAAATTCCTGCCCTTGAGTGATCACATGACTTAACATGGCGCTGGCCTCCTCTTACTTAGAAAATAAAAACTTTCTCTCGATTCTTAGGATTACTAGTGGATTCTTGCCCATCATGTTATTTGCCATCTGTTGTTGTAAAAATACAAAAAATAAAAAAAGTATGGCTGTCTTTTATCCCCACTAGATCTGGCACTGCAGTGCCCTAAGATATCTCCAGAAGCACACTGTGGCGGCCCAGTCTCCATTACACTTAAATCTATACATGAAAGACCACACAGCACAATAACCTTGGGCCCAATTGATAAGATATAATTGCCCACCTAAACATACAAACCCCAGTACAATACACATGCATCCCTTAAGAACATTCATAACAACCTGTAACAGCATGGAATCTTAACGTCACCCGCCATATTTTTATTTTTTATATTTTTACAACAACAGGAGTTTAAAAGGAAAACCCCAGGGTTTTAAATCTCAAGACTTTGGGGAAGGGACCTGTCACACTGGATTAGTTCTTTTTCTATGGTTCTTTATTTCTTTACATTTCAAATGTTGTCCCCCTTCCCAGTCTCCCTCTGCAAAGCCCCCACCCCACCCCACCCCTCTCCCTTGCTTCTAAGAGGGTGCTCCACCCACCCACCCACTCCAGCCTCAGCCTCACCTTTCTACCATCCCCCTAGGCTTGGGCATCAGGCCTCCAGAGGACCAATGGCCTCTCCTCCCATTGATGCCAGATAAGGCAGACCTCTGCTACATATGTAGCTGGAGCCATGGGCCCCTCCCTGTATACTCTTTGGTTAGTGGTTTAGTCCCTGGGAGCTCTGGGTGGTCCGGTTAGTTGATACTGTTGTTCTTCCTGTGGGGTTTCGATCCCCTTCAGCTCCTGCAGTCCTTCCCCTAACTCTTCCACTGGAGTCCCCAGGCTTAGTCTGATGGTTGACTATGAGTATCTGAATCTCAGTCAGGTGTCGGTAAAGCCTCTCAGAGGACAGCCATGCCAGGCTCCTGTCAGCATGCACTTCTTGGCATCAGCAATATTGTCTGGGTTTGGTGTCTGCAGATGAGATGAATCCCCAGGTGGGGCAGTCCTTTCCTTCAGTCTCTGCTCCATTTTTTGTCCCTGTGTTTTCTTTAGACAGGAGCAATTCTAGGTTAAAACATTCGAGATGGGTGATGTTAGCATTTTGTCTAAGCTCCACCCCCATAGAACCTGGCAACAGCCAGGTGTGCTTGACACTATAAAAGGGGTTGCTTGCCCCCTCCTCACCCTCTTGCTTCTCTCTTGCTCTTGCCTTCCTGCCCCCATCCTCTCCTCATTCCCTTCCCACCCTCTATGTGCTCTTGGCTGGACTCTTCTCTCTCTCTCTCTCTCTCTCTCTCTCTCTCTCTCTCTCTCTCTCTCCCTCCCTCCCTCCCTCCCTCCCTCCCTCCCTCCCTCTCTCTCTCTCTCTCCCTCCCTCCCTCCCTCCCTCTCTCTCTCTCCTCCCCCCTTTCCTTCTCTCCCTCTCTCCCTCTGTCTTCCTCTGTCCCTACTACCCTCTTAACTCCCCTCCTCATGCCCTGAATAAACTCTATACTATACTATACTATACAATACTATACTATACTATACTATACTATACTATACTATACTATACTATACTATACTATACTGGCTGGTCCCTCAGGGGGAAGGGATGCCTCAACATGAGCCTGCTGAGGCACCCCCTTCCCCCATACCCCACCACACCTCCATAGAATATATCCCCCTCTCTTCATCTTTTTATAAACACATCAGCTGGGTGGCCCAACCCTCAACTGGGGGCCATGTGTATCTACTGTAGAGACCTCTACAGGTTCTATCTCCCTTTTGTTGGGTATTTCAGCTAATGTCATCCCTGATGGGTTCTGGGAACCTCTCCCTTCCCTGGCGTCAGGGACTTTCTACTCGATACCCCTAGTTCCCACAAGGACACATCTTAGCATGCTAAGAAAAGGTTCAAAACAGGACGCACACACAGGGAAACACAGACACACACACACACACAGAGACACAGAGACACACACACTATACACACACACACACACACACACACACACACACACACACACACACACACACACACACACACACACACACACACGCACATTTCCTCTCATAGTAAATGCCAGAACAAGAACTGGCTAATCCTGACCCTTGCCTAGAGGGCAAGGGCGGGTCTCTCTCTGTTGATTGGTTGGCTGGTTGGCTGCTGTCCAGGCCAACCAATGATTGGTCAACAGCGAGTCAGGCTTTAGGATTTTAGGTCTAAACTCCAGCCTGACTGGCGGCGCGCCATCGGAGAGACATGGCTGAGCTACTTGTTATCTTGCCCACCCGGGCAGCTGTGCTCCTTCTCTTTTTCGCTACCGTCTCAGGATCCACGGGCCCTGGCAGCAGGGAAAGTCGAGGATCGTCGCGGATCCCTTCCCAGTTCAGCGAGGAGGAGCGCGTCGCTATGAAAGAGGCGCTGAAAGGTGAACCTCCGCCCCCTTGGGCTCAGATGTGGGTCCCTTAGTCCTCAGTCAGCGTGGGACTGCCTCCCTCTGCAGAGGGACTGCTCAGACTGGAGTTCCACCCGCCACATATCAGGCAGGCCCAGCCAGCGTTCCCCTAGGCGTTGGGGACACTGTGCCCTAGTCTAGCATGCCACTCGCGTTGGTGTTCCCTTGCCTAGCCTGGAGGCTCCAGGTTCTCTCCGCACTGTTGGCACCCACCCTACTCCTGCCTGTCTCCAACAAGTAATTGTAGCACTTTCCACTCTAAATCTTTTAACCTTTTAAATCTCTGCGGTGCCTTAAAACAAAACTGATTCGCTTCTTTAAGTGATCCTCCCCAGGGTTCCAGCAAGGACTAAGCTCTGAATAACATTTTAGGGTCAGTAGGACTCGGTGGTTCTGAAGAGAATGAATTATTCCTGGAGTGTAAGATGTAACTAGTTCTCCCCTAAAAAAAAAACAAAAACAAAAACGAGGACTTAGCAAGGCAGCTAACTCATTAGCCTTTCAGGAGAAAAGAGCATTTGGATAGGCTCGTGGGAGGCCTTGTGACCACTGGGCTCAACTTCTCTTTTCTGTTCATTAAGTAGTGGATTAATAAAAACCTGCCTTAGCAAACATACACAGGGACCAAATGCTAACCCATAGTGGCAGATGGATTGTGCCTATAACGGAGTGACACTTCTGGGAATAGTTTTCCCAGAGCATCACACAGATAGCCCCTTGCAAGTGGTGGGTTGTCATCATCTAGCTCCCTCTCCCCCTCCCCCTCTTCTTCCTTCTATCTCTTCTTCCTCCTCCTCCTCCTCCTCCTCCTCCTCCTCCCCCTCTTCCTCCTCCTCTTCTCCTCCTCCTCTCCTTCCTCTCCCCTCCCTCTCATCCTCCCCCTCCCCTCTCCCCTCCCCCTTTCTCCTCCCCCTCCTCTTCCTTCTTTTTTCCTCCCTCCTCCCTTCCTTCCTCCTTGTCCTTTTTGGATTTGGTTTTGTCTTCCATTCAGGACAGTTTCCTGCTCCTCCAAGGTGCTGGGATTAGAGCTGTGCACCACCGCATTCAGCTATGGGTTGAGACTTCAATCAGAAACACACAACCTCTGTCAACTTTAATCCTCTAACTCTGACCACTGAATCCCAACAGGTGCCATCCGGATTCCCACAGTGTCTTTCAGCCACGAGGAATCCAACACCACAGCCCTTGCTGAGTTTGGAGAATATATCCGAAAAGGTCAGCTTACAAACTAAGGGCTAAGGGTGGCAGACCCACGCTGGAGACTTTGTCCTTGACAAAGGCAATAAGGAAATACATTTTGTCATTAATAGAAAGCAGACAGTCACCTTCCCAGAGGTTGCCTTTTACTTTGCACGCAGGATGTGTGAAAGGGTGAATCCAAACATTACACAGCGGAGGGTAAAGTGAGAACCAACGGATTAGCTTTTGAAGAGCTAAGAACTGGGAACGAGCTGCAGGTTTGGGGTTTTGACTCGCCAACCTTTTCCGTAAATATATGTATCAGTTAATGAACTCTATCATTAACAGGTAACACAAGGGATTCACTCTCTTGTGCAGATGTCTAGAACTCTGTCCAGGCACTTCGTCCCCACTACCATGCACATTGACACAGCATGCAGGCACCCCACCTAGTGGGCTCCGTTTACAGCAATCATCAACACATTCCTAAGGCCTGCCAGTACTGTGAATAGCCTGCCCTGGAAACATCTGTACCTGCATACACAAGTATGGCTGCACAGTGCCAGTTTTTGTCTCCACAAAACACAGTAGAAATGCTCTTTTCTTTCTTCATGAAAGCATTGTTCATAATAGCCTAAAGTGGAAACAGCCCACATATTCATCACGACACAAATAACCAATTAAAGCACACATTGTGGGGTTGGGGATTTAGCTCAGTGGTAGAGCGCTTGCCTAGCAAGCGCAAGGCCCTGGGTTCGGTCCCCAGCTCCGAAAAAAAGAAAAGAAAAAAAAAAAAAAAGCAGCATACATTGTACAGTTGCTGGGAAGATGATGGCTCTGTGGTGAATAGCACTGACTACTCTCCCAGAGGGCCCGGGTTCAATTCCCAGCATCCACATGGTGACCCACAACACCTGTACCTCCAGTTCCGGGGATCAAACACCCTCTTCCACTCTCCATGAGCACTAAGCACATATGGTTTACCAACATACAATCAGGCAAAACACACACATACTTTTTAAGTAGACAATAATATTAATTTTGAAAATATTAAGCACAACTGTCCAAATCCATGGATTTTGCATGTGTGGAGTCAATCAATCTTTTAATGGAAAATATTAAAAAGAAGATAGACATGGTGGCTCACACCTGTAATCCCAGAACTTGGAAGGCTGAGGCAGGAGGATCATGTGTTTCTAGACTTCGTGGTAAGAGCCTGTCACAAAACAAAACAAAACAAAACAAAACAAAACAAAACAAAACAAAAACTTGCTGTGCTGGATAGTTTAATGTCAACTTGGCACAAGCTAAAGTCATGAAGAGAAGAGAATCTCCATCAAGAAAACGCTTTATAAGATTGGGCTGTAAACAAGCCCGTGGGGCATTTTTCTTAGTGATGAGTGGAAGAGGGCCCAGCCCACTGTGGGTGGTGCCATCCCCTCAGCTGGTGGTCCTGGGTTCTATCAGAAAGCAAGCCTGAGCAAGCCAGTAACAGCACTCCTCCACGACCTCTGCATCAGCTCCGGCCTCCAGGTTATGGCCCTGTTGGAGTTCCTGTCCTGATTTCCTTCAGTAATGAACAGTGCTAAAAGAAATGTAAGCTAATTAAACCCTTTCCTCCTCTAGTTGCTTTGCTCAGAGCATTTCATCACAGCAATAGTAACCCTAAGGCACTTGTGTATGTCTCTGTCTCTCTGTCTGCCTCACCCCGATCTGTTTTGGTTTTGGGACAGTCTTCAACCAAGGTCCTCCTCCCTCGGTCTTCCGAGTCCTGGAACTGTAGGCATGTGTCCAGGGAGTTTTCTTAAAAGAAAAAGATCTTAGAATTTTGTACATAGTGATTATGTTTACCTCTGAGTAATTTGGATATTAGAAACTATTACATTTATATTTTAACACAACCCTCATCTGTAAACCCGTTAATGTGTGATAGCATGTTGGGCTAAAATGAGTCAGATCTTGAGCTATGACCCATAGAGTATGTGTGTGTTTGTGTGTGTGTGTGTGTGTGTGTGTGTGTGTGTGTGTGTGCGCGTGCGCGCGTGTGCATTTTACCTGCATGTATGTCTATGCACAATGTGTGTACAGACTCTTCAGAAGCTAAAGAGGGGGGTTGGGGATTTGGCTCAGTGGTAGAGCGCTTGCCTAGGAAGCGCAAGGTCCTGGGTTCGATACCCAGCCCTGGAAAAAAAAAAAAGAAAGAAAAGAAGCTAAAGAGGGCATCAGATTCCCCTGGAACTGGAGTTACAGATGGTTGTGGGTCACCATGTGGATGCTGGGAACTGAATCTGGGTCCTCTATAAGAACAACTAATACTCTTAACCTCTGAACTATCTCTCCAGCCCTAATATATAGGAGGGGTTTGATCCTGGAGGGAATGTCTCTGTGTGTACCTATGCAATATATTGCATATATTATATATAATATACATATATTAAAATGTTTGCACATATATGGAAGAGGAATTATAGAATCTGAATAGATGGATCAGAATTTAGATTTCTAAGGGGCACTCGTATTCCAAGAAATACAGAAAAAAAAAAAAAAGAAAAGAAAAAAAAGGGGCAGGAGAGATGGCTCAGTGGTTTAGAGCACCGACTGCTCTTCCAGAGGTCCTGAGTTCAAATCTCAGCAACCACATAGTGGCTCACAACCATCTGTAATGAGATCTGATGCCCTCTTCTGGTGTGTCTGAATACAGCTACAGTGTACATATATATTAAATAAATCTTTTTAAAAAAGAAAGAAAAGACTTGGGAACAGGAAGTGGTGGGGAAACAGAAGGAAACCACCCTGTGGCCCAGGCATGGTCACTGTTTCTCTTCCCTCCTCCTCAAGCCTTTCCTACAGTGTTCCACAGCAACCTTATCCAACACGAAGTCGTGGGGAAGTATAGCCACCTGCTCACCGTCCGAGGCTCGGACCCCAGTTTGCAGCCCTACATGCTGATGGCTCACTTCGACGTGGTTCCTGCCTCTGAAGAAGGATGGGAGGTGCCCCCGTTCTCAGGCCTGGAGCAAAATGGCTTCATCCATGGCCGGGGTGCGCTGGACAACAAAAACTCTGTGATGGTCTGGAGTGCTCTGCTTACTATCTGACTTAGGGGGTTGATCTGGATGGGAGAGTTCGACTGGTTTGGGGGAGGAAGGAGGCTATGTTGAAAGAATTGGTGGGGGGTTGGGGATTTAGCTCAGTGGTAGAGAGCTTGCCTAGCAAGCGCAAGACCCTGGGTTCGGTCCCCAGCTCCGGAAAAAAAAAAAAAAAGAAAAAAAGAAAGAATTGGTGGTAGGAGGCCTGGATGGTATTTATCCGTTTTTAACTCCGTTTTTCTGAACCTTGATTTCTCAACCACATAGGAATTGGGGGCAGATGACCTCCGCACGGGGGCCCTTCCAGCGGACCTTGACAAATGCATGCTTTTCTTGGCTCTGATCACCTGCATTTGAATGAGCTTTTCTCCTGAATCCTAGGCAGTCCTGCAGGCTTTGGAGCTCCTGTTGATCAGAAAATACAGCCCCAAAAGACCTTTCTTCATTGCTTTGGGCCATGATGAGGAGGTAAGCCACCTTGCCCAGTACCTGTCTCGGGGCCCCTTCTGGAGGTGGGGTACTTTACCCAGTATGCCCATCAGCTACAGGGGTTCCATGAAATACTCTAGCCATTTGCCAGTTTCTCTATGTGTCTGTGTGGCAGAATCAAACCCCTGCTAATATCCAAGGCAAACAGACAGTGTGACGTTTCTACCCCAGGAAACCTAAGTACAAAAGAAAGAGAGCCGGGTGATTTCTCTGTGGTGATGCCACTGTCTTTAAACCTGGACAGCCGCTTCACTGTCTAGGTCCCAGTTTCATTTCTGAAGTTAGTAGGGCCCAGAGGGACTCTGACTCTCACATAGTTCTGTGAGACAATCATCTCGGGCTCCGCCCTACCGAATAAGACTAGAAAGGAAGATTCCGGAGTGACAAGTGAGTCCGCCTTTGCTGTCTCTCTCTATCTGTTTCCGGCTGAGAAAGTCTGTGGCTTTGGGTCATCTGTCTGCAGGTGTCTGGGACAAAGGGGGCTCAGCAGATCTCAGCACTCTTACAGACGAGGGGTGTCCAGCTAGCTTTTCTTGTGGATGAAGGGAGCTTTATCTTGGAAGACTTCATTCCGAACCTCAAGAAGCCGTTTGCCATGTAAGTGGAACACCCACACCGTCCCACCCTCTGAAGAGTTGTCACTCTATCTGAGGTAAATACAGCCCGCCATCTGTAAGACACGCTCAGATACCTGCTGTACCACTCACGTTCCTCTTCAGTATGTCCCGGGCTTCTTCTAGTGTTGATTTTTTTTTTTTTCCAAAGCAGCAAGAAGCTGACCTCCCAGGCCACTGGACCATCATACAGGTGGACCTGTGGGTCTTTGGAATAACTCGGTAGGGAGGCAGTCTGAAGACTCACCTTTGATCCTCCCCCACAGGATTTCAGTCACTGAGAAGGGTGCCCTTGACCTCATGCTGCAAGTAAACATGACTCCAGGCCACTCTTCAGCTCCCCCAAAGGAGACAAGCATTGGAATCCTTTCTGCCGCTGTCAGCCGGTAAGCAGCTCCTGGCTCTGCTCCCAGGACAGCCTTGGATGGAAGACCCGGCACTTACTCACTCCGAGACTGAAGAGCCAGCCTGTGCTTCCTGCCCTGAAGCTGGCCTGGGGAGAAAAGGTGCAGGTGACAGAAGGGACAAAGCCACCAATACCCAGAATAATCTTGGGGTCAAAAAAAAAAAAATCTATCAGTACAACTAGTAGGCATGAGGGAGCCAGTAGACAAAAACCAAGCCAACGCCTTAGCCTGGTAGTCCAGAGCCTAGCCAAGCAGTGGGCAGTGACCAGTCAAGCTGTCTAAAGTCTCCTGCTGCTCCAGCAAGAGGACAAAGATAAATAAGGGACACTGGCTGTGGATGAAGAGTCAGGGTTTGCAAGAAGCAACACTACCTGTGTCTAGGTTCTCTCAGCAAAGTGAAAAGAAAGCATGCTGGTTACTTTGTCAGCCTGACACAAGCTAGAGTCACTGGAGAAAAGGAAGCCTCAATTGAGAAAATGCCTCCATAAGGGCTGGTTGGTTCAAAACCAGTAAAGCATTTTCTTATCTTGTGGTTGGTGTGAGAAGACCCATCCCATTCGGGGTGATGCTACCCGTAGGCTTTGTGCTATAAGAAAGCAGGCTGAGCAAGCCAGTAAGCAGCATCCCTCCACGGTCTCTGCAATCAGCTTCTGCCTCCAGGTTCCTGCCCTGTTTGAGCTCCTGTCCTGACTTCCTTCAGTGATGTGGAAGTGGAAAAGTCAAATTAACCCTTTCCTCTCCTCCCAAAGTAGCTTTTGGTCAGGGTGTTTCATCACAACAAATAGTTAACCCTAGCCAGAACGGAGAACTGCATCCCTCAGATAGTGAATGAATAGCCATCATTTACCAAGGCTTTGTGTCAGGTAATATAGTAAAAAAAAAAGAAAGAAAGAAAGAAAGAAAGAAAGAAAGAAAGAAAGAAAGAAAGAAAGAAAGAAAGAAATAAGATGGCCCCTGTCCTAAGTAAGTTGGTTGGTAGAGTAGACTGGCAGTCCTGGCACAACTTGGTAAGCACCACGAGACTGGACCCAGGGTGCAGAGAAGCAGAGCAAAGGCAGGACATGTCCCTGACTTACACTTATGACCAGAGACGGAGCTCAAGTTCCTCGATTCAGGTTGGTGGAGGTGGCAGGCAGGCTCATGACTGAGCAAGGAAGTTGAAACTTTTACCCATCTCCCTTATCTTCAGGATGTAGATCTTGGTCTGGAAGAGATTTGATCCTAAGAACTGTTTCCCTTCCAGACTGGAGCAGACACCAATGCCAAACATGTTTGGAAACGGGCCATTGAAGAAGACATTGAAGCTACTGGCAAATGAGGTGTGGGAGGAACGTTGCATGCCCTTGGCCAGCTATGGAGGAAGAGCAGAAAGGGGGTGGAGAAGGAGCTGTAGAATAATGAAAGGACCACTGTGTCAGTCAGGTCTCCATCCATTCTCACCTATTCCCAGACAGCTGAGCCAAGAAGGGGCTTGTTGTCTGCAACTGATGGGACATATCTGAGACCCTACAGTCTAACATTACCCAGGTCCCCTTGAGAACTGGCTCAAACTCATCCTTGAGGATGCTGAACGATTGTTCCAAATAGTCAGATGTGCCCACCCAGGTGGAAAAATACCTCACTCCGGCTTCATGCAGACTGAGCAGCTGACTCAGTGGGGACTTGAGCTCTGAGGGCCCCGAGTTAGGCCTGAAGTAGAGAGACTCAGGCTTTGACAGCAACGTCCTCACTCTGCCAACCCCCTTCCTACTGCTAACCTTGTTCCTTCTCTTTCAGTTTTCCTTCCCTACCAATATAATCTTGGGGAACCTGTGGCTATTCCGTCCCATTGTAAGCAGGTAATAGATTGCGTTTACTCCTCTAAATCTCTCACCTCAAGTACCTGCTCCCAAGCCCATTTCTTGTCTTACCTGGCCTGACCAGTCATCCCTCTGCCACAGATACTTCATGTTATTAACGTATAACTCGTGTCTCTCTCGGGATTGAAAATCTCTAAAGTTTAGGGAAGAGAATGAAATCCCAAGCTTCCCTTTCTCTCCATTGCACAGTTCTTCCTGATGACTAACCATGGCCTTTTTGGTTCAGGGTAATGGAGAGGAATCCCATAACGAATGCATTGGTCAGAACTACCACAGCCCTCACCATGTTCAATGCAGGAATCAAGGTAACGTGTTCCGGTTCCTCCAGCCACACCTGTACCTCCATCCCTTGACTTTATCTGTGGCTACAGTATGAATGACAGAAAGGGCCAGCATTGTCCCCCACCATTTGCCATCAGTTGTTTAAGTCTCAAGAGCAAAGGCTCCAGCAAAGGTCCACAGGCCATTGAGGGTGCTGGTCACATTGACCTATGTATGTGTAGAGGGGGCTGGGCCTCCTAACCCATGCCCTGAATATAACTCCACTTGTTTTATATTTTCCTAGCACTTCGGCCATATACACTAAAACTTTCAAACCTCCTTTACCATTAAAGGTCTCTATTTTTTTTTTTTTATTTACTTGTTCTTTTGGTAGTGTTAGAGACCAAGCCTACCACCTTCTACCCGGTAAGAGCTCTACCCCTGAGTGAGATCACCAGCCAAGTAGAATCTTTTCTTGAACGTCTCTGTTTATAAAGATTTATCCACCAAATTAATTCAGTGGATGATTTATGTATGATCCCCTGGTATAAATTCAAAGAGATGTTCGATTGCCATTCATAAAATCTATGCTATCTTTTCCCAAAGTCCACCTCAGTAAATATAATTTCTGTGAGTCTTATTTCCTAGGATTAAAAATCACTAATCTGATAAGCTTTGATTTTATAAAGACAGCATTTCGTTTCCAGGACGTTGGCCCATTTGCAGTTGCACTGTTTTGTAACAGGTATCTCTGGTTAATGGACCAAGCCTATCCAATGTAGGCTTTGAAGAGACTTAGACCCACCCACAGTTAGAGTCACCAGCACAGCTCCAGGGACCATCATTTTCCAGAAGTACCACATGATCTGGAGAAACTATATTAACCTGGAACCCAAGTTTGATTTGGGCTTGAAGTTTTGTTTTGTTTTGTATACAATGTTGCACTCTGTAGCCCTTGCTGGCCTACAATTTACAACGTAGACCTAATGTTGGCCTAAAACCCACAGATCCCTGCCCTCTTCTGCTTTCTGAGTACTGGGAATAAAGGCGTGTGCCACCGCACTGGTCCCAGGCTTGATATATGTGAATGATGCCTCCCAAGTTTACTCCTGACATAACAAACCCGACCCAACCCAGATTATCTCCACCAGCTGCTGTTCCAAATAGTCCTATATTTCCAGCTATGCCCCTATATATACTAGTCCTGTGCTCTACTATTTGACCTGTGGTTTTCTCTCCATGGGGTCTGCAGGGTATTCCATTTAATTCTACTAGAATTCAATTAAACTGGGGCAAGTAGCATCGCCCCAACTGCCAGCCAGGATAGCAGAGGTGCAGCGAAGTAGCAGGTCCTCAAAACTCACACTGCCAGTTTGTAAACAGCCCAGCATATCCCTGTACCTGTTGCTTTTTGGCTTCTTAGCAGTTCACAGAAAGATAAAGGAAATCTCTCTCAAAACATAGCGGAAAAAGCCCTGTAGCCTGTCTTCTCCAACTGGTCATAGGTTCAGGCAAAAAAAAAACTCCATCAGATTTTGTAACCGGACATGCAAAACAACCACTATTTTCCCTTCAGGGATTAAACGCAGGTATCCCTTGAGGGATTGAGAATCTGGGTCTTCCACCACAAATAAGCACTAATGTTAACAGAAATGACCAGGGCGTCCTGGGAAGCCTCCCAGTGGCATAGAACAGAGTCGTCTGGGCAGTTGCAGGGAGAGCAGTCCTGCTCTGAACTGCTCTGTGATCCCTCCGGGACCATTAAGTGCAAAGATCTCACCTAAAGCAAGGACCCTAAAAGTGACTGTAATGGCAGGTGGAGGGTTGGGAGCAGACAAAGGCAGACTCCATATTAAACCAGAGCAGCTGTTCCTGCTCCTCCTGGTGGTGGTTGGCGTTTGCTGGGCAGGGGCCAGCTATGGAGGATGTTCACGTGAGATAACATGATTCTCTGTCTAGGTGAATGTCATCCCCCCATTGGCTCAGGCGACAGTCAACTTCCGAATTCACCCTTCGCAGACAGTACACGAGGTATGTACTTATGCTCCGAAGAGAGGTCCCCCATCAAGAAGCAGGACCCTCAATACCTAAGGATTGGTTTTGGGTTTGTCTTGAAAAGTCCCTATGCACCAACTACATAGGATGGGAGGCATCTGGTTTGGGAAACAAATACAAATGAATGATAGAAGTAAATCTTCATAGTGGCTTGTGGGATAGCTACGTGCTTGCTACCATCCTTAGGTAGACAGAGGTGTGCACTCACACCACCCAGTAAGGAAGGAACTATACTGTCCTCACTTGGCTAAGGAAAACTGGGGTGTGGTACAACTGAATGGCTAAGCAGCGGGCCTGCGATTATGTAGGCAATAACCCAGCTCCAGGGGGCTGCTTCCTTCTGCAGCTCTTTACTGCTGCTGTAACAATCAGGGGAGAACAGAATCCCACAGGACCACTGCCAAGCCATCTCAAAGATCACACAGTCTTTTATTAATAGAAATTCGAGCCGGCGTTAAAGGATCAATAAGACGTTGCTGAGAATAAGGTGTTAAGGGAAGCCCTTGGTCCTGCCAAGGTTGGACCCCCAGTGCAGGGGAATGACACGGAGGCTGGTAAAGGGGGCGTGGGGGGGGGAACACCCTTATGGGGAAGGGGGAGGGAATAGGGGGCTTATGGATAGGAAACCAAGAAAGGGAATAACATTTGAAATGTAAATAAAGAAATATAGCCAATAAAAATTTTAAAAATTAAAAAAAAGAAATAGATGTTAAGGCCAAAGAGTAGGGTAAATGAGAAAGTAAGTGGAGTTTGAGACCAGCCTGGGCTAGAGGCTTGGCTTCACAAACAACAGCACATGTGAGTTACACTAAGGGAACTCAGCAGGGTGTGTGTGTGTGTGTGTGTGTGTGTGTGTGTGTGTGTGTGTGTGTGTGTGTAACAATAATAATTAAGGAATTAAGAGGCCATGAATTTTCAAAAGAATGTAGGGGACATTTCAAAAGAATACGGGAGGAGTTAGAGGGTAGAATGATATAAATATAGTATGAAATATATGAAATTCTCAACAACAAAACCAAGTAGATGAAAAGCAGCAGGGGCTGGGGAAACGGCTCAGTAGGAAGTGCTTACCTTGTAAGCGTGAGGACCTCAGTTTGGAGTCCGTACCCACAGAAAAAAAGCCAGACAGGCAGTGCACCTCAGTAACCCAGCACTTGGGGAGCAGAGACAGGAGGATCTTTGGAGCTTGCTAGCTACGGGTCAGTCTAGCTGTATGAGCTCTCAGACCAGTATGAGATGGAGCACACATTTAACCCAAGGGCTTGGGAGACAAAGGCAGGTAAAACTCTTAAGTTCAAGGCCAGCCTAGTGTATATGGCAAGTTCCAAGCCAGCTGACTTAGTGTTCCATTGCTGAGAAGAGACACCATGCCACAGCGACTCTTATGAAAGAAAGCATTTCATTGGCGCTCACTTACAGTTTCAGAGGCTTAGTCCATTATCATCACAGCAGGAAGCATGGCAGCATCCAGGAAGATATGGGGCTGGAAAAGGAGCTGAGAGTTCTACATCTCTATCCACAGTTGCCAGGAAGAGAGAGACCCTGGGCCTGCCTTGGGCTTTTGAAACCTCAAAGCCCATCCCCAGTGACATATTTCCCTGTTAACCAAGTATGTGAACCTATGGAGGTCATTCTTATTCAAACCACCACACTCAAGATTGAGGCAGAGAGCAATAGGGAAAGACACCCAGCATCGACCTCTGATATGCACATTACACGTGTGCGCACATGCGTGCACACGAGGACACACACACACACACAATGACAACTAAAAGAAAAGGGGCAAGCCAACACCTGGCAGATGAATAGCAAATTCTAGAATCCATCTCCTCAAGGGTCAGACACACCTAGATTTCTACCTGTTGGTCTTTAAGAGTTCCTCTTCCCATATAAGACTCATCTCTCCCTGTGTGGAGGGAGGCACACGCCTCAGACTCAGGAGTGGGGGAGCAGCCTGCCCAGCCTTGGGGAAGGGAACTGAGCTCAGTGTGAATCCTGGATTCAGCAGCTTTCCATCAGGTGCCAACCTTGTCCTCTCCCTGGAGGCTCACAGGACCAGGATTTCCTCAGCTGAGCTTTCCACCAGGCTTTTTTTCCGTCCCATTTTAACTATCCTTTTCCCAAAGGCTGTTTTCCACCAACTAGAGCTTTCATCTCCCTGGTCCTGGCACTTTCCCCTCCTAACCACGGAGACCTTCCCGCCTGGTCTATCTGATGACACCTCTGGAGTCCCCTGGACTCACCCTGGACACGTGCCCCGTTGAGGGATGGAAAGTCTCCATCCCTTAGAAAGCCCAGAGGACCCATTTGTCCTGGAAACTTTTCTTGTCCAGGGGCCACATACTCAGAGCGTCATGCTGGATCCAGTGGGCTCCACAATTCTCTTCTCCCGTCTGCACCTACTCTTGCCCACAACCTAGAAGAGGTAGGAGGCCAGGGCCACACACGCGCTAGGCGAAGTCCCTCCCGTTATATCCCCAGCCCCTCAGCACTTTTTCCTACTTTGTCATCTTGAAGCAGGGCCTTGCTAAGTTGCCCAAGCTGGCCTTGAACTTTTCATCCTCCTACCTTCTGTCTCCAAAGTAGACAGAATTATAGGCCTGCACCCCTGGACCCTGCTAGACATTCTTCTAAGTACTTGGGATAGTGGTGAGCAAGAAAGACAAGATTCCCATTCTAATGGTACCTGTGGTCTAGTGAGGAGAGACAGCAAGGAGCAAGTAATCAAATGAAAGAACAAGACTCGTATAAGTGGTTAGCACAAGGTAACCGGCTGCTGTGTCACCAAGTGATTGTGCAGTGGCAGAGGGGACATAAGCAGAGTTAAATGCCACGGTAGTGGCATTTCAGCTCGGGCATATTGACATGCTTTCCCCGATTGCCCCCTGTTAATTTATTCATTATTCACTTTATATCCCATCAAGACAAGGTCTCACTATGTAGCCCCCACTGGCCTGGAACTCACAGGCCTTCTGACTTCTGCTGGAATTAAAGGTACGCACACATGTTGGGGATTTAGCTCAGTGGTAGAGCGCTTGCCTAGCAAGCACAAGGCCCTGGGTTCCATCCCCAGCTCTGGGAAAAAAAAAAAAAAAAAGAAAGAAAGAAAAAAACATTAAAAAAAAAAAAAGGTACGCACACCACACCCAGCCAGGACCCGCCTTTATCTCTGCCCGATGGTCAATGAGAGGTCACTCTGAGCTATGACTATTGTTTATCTGTTGGTAATAGACATAACCCCTCCAGCAATAATTAGAGGCACAATAAAGGGACTAGAAGAAGGGACTCTCCATGGGGAAAGAGATCTCCAAGTTTGCCCTTTGAGCTGTCCGTCCGCAGTCCCGGCGCATTCCCATAGTCCGTGGTGTCCTCTTTTATGTGGAGAGTTATGTTCCTGTCTCACGAGTGTTCTGTTTGTGGAAGGTGAGAGAACATGGGCTATTTCAAATCTGGTCAGGTCTGTGTGGTTGTTAACTCCAGCTCCCATCCAGCTGCCCGGGCTACTTACTGGGAAACCCGTGACAGGCGGTCGTCAATAGATACCAGTCATTGCTTAGCAACCCGATTAGGACTACCTTCTTTAGGATGAATTTGAGGAATGGCTTCCTGTGACACCTAACCCCATTCCCTTCTCTCCTACTCTGCATGCTACACCGAGTAGAACGTAAACACGGAGAAGGATCTCAGCTCTGGGTGACAGTTGAGCAAGAAAAGGCACGGAGAGTCGGGACCTTGCCCAGGGTCACACCACTGTGGGTGATTGTCCAAAGCACAACGTTTCCGTCATGCCTTTTCCCATCCTTTTCCACTCTGGGAATATCTCTTACCTCTTCTCTACCAGTCCCGTGTCATCCCTTCAGATTCAACGCCAGACTGCGCACCTACGAAGAACGCCGTCCTGACCCTTGCCCCCTAACTGTGTACAACGGGCAAGGCACTTAGTGACACAACGCCCGTTATTCATTATTTTCGTCAGTTCTTGGTTTTTACCGTTTAAGTAGCCTACATGTATAACGTTTTACCTGCTCAATACTGTAAATAAGAGCCTGGGGCTGACACAGCCCCTGCCTTTGAATCTTACTCAAGGGAACCAATCTCTGTATCTTCTTCAGTTTCTAGATGTAGAAACCTCTAGAGTGGCCTGAAACAAGAAAAGCAGGCACAGCCCCTACCTACTGCATAAGGGATGACTTAGGAGCCTTTTCCTGGAGTAAAGACATGTGTGAAGAATATATGTGTATGGTGGGGGGGGGGGGTTTTCTTAACATACTGAGACTTGAGCCTGGGGCCTTGTGCATGCTGGACAAGCATTCTGCCATCCAGCCACACCCACAGTGAATTCAGTATTGGGAGCACTGGGGATACAAGTAAAATTGATCTAAATGAAAGTGGGTTCTTATAAACCAACCTTCCACTCCCCTGAAGGGCATGCATTTGCTTTGATTCCAATGGGGTTCTAGATGTGGGAGCCTTCACTGCTCTCTCCAGATGCAGCCTCTACCACACTTCTAGGGGCCGTTGGCCTGACTTGAGTACTCCAGATAATACCCCCATTGTTACCACAATCTCCAGGTCTGAGGCTCCAGCTCTGAGGCCAGGAGATAAGCAGCTTCAGACCAACCGCTGCTCCCGTGGTTGACACTAGGCTTTTTGTTGTATGTCTGACTGGATCAGGGACCACTGTAAGCCCACTTGTCCACTTCCTCACATGACCTGAGCCTCAGGTCTGTTACTGTCCTGGGACCAGATTTCATTGGATTCCCCCTCGTCACCTCAGGCTCCATTTTCTGGGAGTTTCCTCATGGTCCCTCTCAAGGAAAAAAAAAAAAAGGCAAAGGGAAAAACCTTCAACTCCAGCTCCACACTGACTGTGGGTGTAACTGAGCTCAGCTCTCTCTCTGGCTCAGTGGATTTGATTACAAAAAAACCGCAGCCCAAGAGAAGGGGGGAAACTAAGTGGTGTGGCTCTGTGGTGACCCCTCCAAGACTCTCTGGTTGGAGCAGGATCACCCCTTGAAATGGCTGAGACTCCCATCCTGCCATCTCTTACACTTTATCTAAAGGCCATGGCTCACAACCCCAGGGGGTGAAAAAAACCGTTTCCAGATTATCCAATTTCCCATCTGACTCATGGCTGTAAAACAATCCCCTCAAACACTTAGCTGAGTTCTGCAATGCTTTCTAGGAAGTGGCAGCTCTTACGTCACCCACAGGCAGTAAAGATGGGGGTCCGACTGCAAAGCCAGCCAGCTTTCCCTCTAAACTCCAGAGTGCTACCTGGCTGAGACAAAGGACCTGAATTTGGTGCTCAGATGGCAGTCAGTGAGAACTCTAACCCTCTTTGCTTCTACACTGAAGGTCGTAGAACTCATCCAGAACATTGTGGCTGATGACCGAGTCCAGTTGCATGTGTTGAGATCCTTTGAACCACTGCCCGTCAGCCCCTCTGATGACCAGGCCATGGGCTACCAGCTGCTTCAACAGACCATACAGTCTGTCTTCCCGGAAGTCAAGATCATTGTCCCCGGTAATGACTTCATCAGCTGTGGCTGGTGGGTGGTGGGAGCTGGGTCTGCTTCCTATCTGACGCCCCTTTCCCTACCCCCAACACAGCCATTCATCCGGGAAACAGCTGGCTGCTTCTGTCCCTGGAACTGTATTTTCCCCTTGGAGTGGAAGCGGGAAAGCAAACAGGAAATAAGCAAAAACAATAAATTAGGTCAGTTGAATGGTAGTGGGTACTTGCTTAACCTAGGCCAGCAATGATCTTTGCCTCTCTGACATCGAGAGGGGACTGGCCTAGGATATACCTCTCCTGGAGGAGTTACCTCCCCACCATCCAAGGATAACAAACAGCTCAGCGCCAGGTCTTAGAATGTCAGCCCATGACACACCTGTCAACCCTGTCCACTTCAGTCTACTGCCTGCAGGTCCCCGTGCACTTTCCCCATCTCCTAGCATACGGTCCAAATCTGGCAGTGATTCTCCTAGGGAACTTCATAAAATCTAGAACACCTATAGAACACCTACTGTGAGATCCAGAGTCCGGAGATGTTCACAGAGAGCCACAAGTAAACCTACATAGACGGAATCGGACGCGGGATTTCCTATCAGCTCAAGTACACAAAAAAGGCAGATTCTAGTTGGACCCTGGCTTTCACAGTCTACATCTTCCTGTCTCAGCCTCAAAGGCTCCCTTCACCCCTTCCAGGACACTGGCCATAATCCAGCTAGCAGGGCTGCAGTAGGGGTAGAGAAAACCAACAGGAAGAAATCCACAAAGCACAGTATTAGACCCAGGTATCCGTCTGAAATCAGAAGAGGGGAATAGCACAGAATGCCATGGTGAGTCACCTCACCACACTTTCCATGATTCTGGAAATGCCTTTCCCCAAAGGGCCCGTCTATCCAAGACAAATCCCAGCCCAGCTGGCTGACCTACCAATCCTTGGGGTAGTAGGAGACTAGAGGGAGTTTCCCATGATTGTCCCATCCAATCTTTGCCTTCAGGGCAGAGTCATCTCTCGGAAGATGAGACCAGCAGAACGTTCTGGTCCACAAGGCAGGATTGTGGTTTATCTTGGTAAAATGCCCCACTCTAGTTTATTTCTTCTGTCCTAAGTGACAGCAAACAGCCCTGTCTGTGGGGATAAAACAAAAGCCCTGGCCTCCCTGGGCATCATGAGATGAGAACGACTTAACTCTGGACTGCTCAGGGCCATCTCATGGGGCTTCCAGGGGACTCCGTGTTCCTGGTTAAAGTTCAAGCTTTTGTAAGGATTTGAAAATGGGCATCTTAGAAAATAATTTTTCTAGGTGCCAAGCAGTGGTGGTGCACACCTTTAATCCCAGCACTCAGGAGGCAGAGAGAGGCAGAGAGGCAGAGAGGCAGAGGCAGAGGCAGAGGCAGGGGCAGGGGCAGGGGCAGGGGCAGGGGCAGGGGCAGAGGGATCTCTAAACTCCAGGCCAGCTTGGTCTACAGAGGGAGTTCCAGGACACAGGGAAGCCCTATTTCAAAAAAAAAAAAAAAAAAAAAAAAAAGTCCTAGGCAGATGCTCTTAAGAAGTCTCAGGCATGGGGTTGGGGATTTAGCTCAGTGGTAGAGCGCTTGCCTAGGAAGCGCAAGGCCCTGGGTTCGGTCCCCAGCTCCAAAAAAAAGAACCAAAAAAAAAAAAAAAGAAGTCTCAGGCATGGCGCCCAGTCAGTCACCCAGCGCCCCTTCCTTTGCTGGCTGTGATGCTCACATAAAGTCCGTTTTCTCTTCCTCTTCCCTTTCTAGGTATTTGTATTGGCAACACGGACACCCGACACTATGTCAACCTGACCAATGGCTTGTACCGGTTCAACCCCGTTTTCCTGAAGCCTCAGGACTTCAGTAGGTAAGTGGGCGTGGCTAGGCAGCGCAGCGGAGAGGAGGTGTATCTGATCTGTCCCTTCCCGTTTCCGTGACCTGCAGAATAGAGGAAAGCCGGATTTTGACAAATTAGGGAGATTGTAGAAACCAGATTGGCATCATTGCTCCGGGAATTGTGGGGATAACACCCCCCACCCCAAACGCACACTCCTCTTTTCAAAGATGGAGATCAGATGATCGGTGAGAACTCTTTGAAAATAAGATATTTAGCTAAAGCTGGGTGTAGTGGCCTATAATCTAAAGCTGAGACACAGGGATAACCATTTTTTTAAAAAAGATTTATTTATCTTATTTTATGTATGAGTGTTTTGCTTCCATGTATATCTGTACACCATTTGCATGCATTGCCTATGGAGGCCAGGAGAGGGCACCCAAGAACAGACGGTTGTGAGCCAACCAGGATTCAAGCCCAGGTCCTTTGGAAGAGCAGACAGTGCTCTTAACTGCTGAGCCATCTCTCCAGCCCCATGGACTGTCAAATTTAAATTCAGCCTGAGCTATGTAGCAAAACCATGTCTAGGAAGGGAGGGAGGGAGGAAAGGAGGGCGAGAGGGAGGGAAGGAGGGGGAGAGGGATGGAGGAAAGGAAGGAGAGAGAGAAGGAAGGAGGGGGAGAGGGAGGGAGGAAAGGAAGGAGAGAGGGAGAAAGACGGAAGAGACCCTTAAGTAGTCTTTCTCACTTTTGGAGAATGCTCACCCCTGGACCTCACTTTCTCTACCTATAAAATAAAGAGACCCACCAACATTCTTTTTTTAATTGAATATTTTATTTATTCACATTTCAAATGTCATCCCCTTCCCCTCTGCAAACCCCCTATCCCATCCTCCCTTACCCTGCTTCTATGAGGGTGCTCCCCCACCCACCCATTCCCACCTCACCGCCCTAGCGTTCCTCTACACTAGGGCATCAAGCCTTCACAGGACCAAGGGCCTCCCCTCCCATTGATGCCAGATAAGGCCCCTTCAGTTCCTTCAGTCCTTCCCCTAACTCCTCCATTGGGTCCCTGTGATCAGTCCAATGGTTGGCTTCCAGTATCCATATCTGTATTGGTCAGGATCTGGCGGAGCCTCTCAGGAGACATCCATCTCAGGCTCCTGTCAGCAAGCACTTCTTGGCATCAGCAATAGCGTCTGGGTTTGGTATCTGTATATGGGATGGATCCCCAGGTGGGGCAGTCTCTGGATGGCCTTTCCTTCAGTCTCTGCTCCACTCTTTGTCCCCGTGTTTCCTTTAAACAGGAGCAGTTCTGGGTTAAAATTTTGGAGATGACCCACCAACATTCTTTAATAAGCAAACACATATTGGTTTCAAATGTGGGCTTGTTATTTGCCATCTCAGAAGGAATACTATGGAAATCCAAAATGTGAGCACTGATTTTTAACAGTTTGATAGTTTCTTCAGCAATTTTTGACCCTTGAACTTTGGGGAGATAATTTCCATTTAGCCTTCAGCAATGTATCACACATCAGACCTGATTTCTTCACCACACCACAGGTCACTTGAAACAGAGTGAAAGCATTTGAATGTATTCTTAAAAAAGGCACTCACTAAGCAAGTCATAGTGTCCCATGCCTTTAATCCCAGCACAAGGGAGGCAGAGGCAGGAGGATCTCTGTGACTTCAAAGCCAACCTGGTCTACATGGCAATCTCCCAAAGCACCAGGACTACATAGAGAGGCCCTATCTCAAAGCAAACAGCATAGTATTCATGTTTGGAGGTTTGTTTGTCAAAATTGAGGGTGACCCCTCTGTTTCCTGTCATGTTTGTATTTTGTGGGTGAGTGTGAGATCTGATAGCAGAGTTCCTAGACAGAGACTTGAGAGGTGTCCTGAAATGTTGCCTTTCTGCCTTCCCTTACCCCTGGTGAGCAGAACCTTAGAGAACACTCTAGCAGGAGACTCTATCCTAAGACAAAAAGAAGAATTAGGAAGATAATTCTCCAAGGGAAGACATGGACCTCAGAGCAGAAAGGGGATAAATCTCCATGCGTTTAGTCTTTATCTTACCCACTGTCCTTGTACATGAGCACAGGTCCTCGAGAAATAACCACTAGGTCATACATAGCTGACTGACTTTTCTTACCTCGCCCCCATGGAAGACCAAAGATCAGTCATACCGAGGGGAATAGGGAGGCAGGGAGGGTGCTCTGTGGCGACTCTTAGGCTGTCATCCTTGACATTATCCCCTCCCCCAAATTCTTCTTCCCTCAGTGTCCATGGAATCAATGAGAAAATCTCCGTTGAGAGCTACCAGAACCAGGTGAAGTTCATCTTTGAGTTGATCCAAAATGCTGACACCTACAGCAAGCCAGTTCCTCATCAGCATGAACTATGAGACAAGGACCCAGCTGGGTGAGGGGCACCCAGCACTGAGCCAGGACTCACCTAAGGGGAGAGGAGCTGGTATTAAGGAAAGGTTTGGTGGAAACCATCCTGTCATGCAGGGTTCACCTGCCTGGCTCCCTCCTTCACTCACCGAGGAGGAAAGGGAGATGAACATAATCTCACCTGTCATCCTCCTGACACCTGTGTTCTTCCCATGAGTGGCATCTGCTGCCTGTCCTGCCTGTTGGCCTGTCTCATGCCGGTGGTTACTAACTATTCCACTTTCCCAGCCTGTCTTAACAAATACAGATTTTGGGAACACCTCAAGCAGGGTTTAATCTAGAGTATTGACTTCGGATACTTGAGCCGGACTGTCTTCTAGAATTTCCTTTCTCCTGTCTTCTCTCCAACTTGGGAGCTGCCCCTTGGCCTCTTTCTTCCTGCCTCTGCTTCCTTCCTCCAATCTCCGGTTCGTTTCCATATCTGCAGTTAGGACTCAAACTGAGAAGCTCCCGTGATCACAGTCAAATAAAGGGGTCCGTGTAGTGACTGTCAAGCTGGCCTCCGTCAAGTGAGTGGGAGGTGGAGACTTTGCAAGAAACCCAGAACTCCTAGTTCCAGAGGCTTGGGCTCTTGGGATTGTTGTTCCCCTCCCCTGCCCTGTTCCTGCCACCTGCTGTTGCTGCCCCACCTCAGGAAGCTCTAATCTGTGAAAGCATTTCCAGTTTATGGGCTGAGCTCCCAAGAGAGGAACACTCAAGATCCAGCTTCTCAGTGGCTCCCTGGCCCTGGCTTGTCCTGTTTCAGAATGACCAAGGGGAAGTGGAGGGCAAGGAAGGGGATGGTTAGAGGGGCTCTTCCCTGGACAAAAGAAGCAAGCGTCCATTAGCGTATATTGGAGCTCTTGTCTTCTCTCTGGACTCCAACCCTACGCATATTTGGATGCACTTAGTAGCTGCCAGGTGGGGAGCATTGGAAAGCCACATTTCTTGGCTCAAGGCCACCATCTCTGCTTTGTGGATGACAAGGGGAGTCAAGGTCACACAGGGAGACACAGAAACGGAGCTTGAAAAGCTCCCTCTTTTCCCCTCTCCAGACTAGCACCTTCTGTGTCTCCCAGCAGTTTGACAGTTCTAGGTTTGCTTGCCCCCCACCTCCTTGGAAATCCCCATTCTCCCTCCTCCCAAGTACTTACCTTCCCCCCAGGATGTGAACTGTTCCTTGAAGCTCTGACTTAATTGTTATCATTAGAAACAGTGTGGGGATTATTCGAGCTTTTTAGCTACTCCTGCTAAGATTCACATTCCTTCCTCACTCTGGCTTTTTGGCCAACTCAGTACTTATTCAGCCTTAGTTGGAGGGCAAGCTTAAGAACAAAGATAATCCTTTACTTTCGTGCAGAGCTCTGTGAGATCGTCTTATGCGTGCCTTATCTCAGCCCTCTGAGCATGCTGTCATTACCCCTTCCTACAGAGACTGGCTACACATCTTGCTGGAAACAGTTGTCAAACCTTCATTACCTTGCCATCGGGACCATTCTCTGATCCTGAATCACCTACTCCCCACTGATTTCTTATTTAATTCTCATAACTACTGTGGCATGAGTACCCCCACTGTTGTTATGTTGTAAACAAAGTCATACGAGGAAAAGTATTCACAGGGAGGGAACATGGCCGACTGGGGCTTGCCTTTGTAGGGTCATTAGGATTAGGCCCTGGGTCTGAGCTCCATCCTTGACTTATTAATGGACTTTTTAAGAAGAGAGTTTGGGCAAATAGACACATTTAATCTGATTCGGACAAGGCACCATGAATACCTGTGTCAAAACATCACAGTACTCCATCCACTAAATCAGAGAAAGAGAGGGGGAAAGAGAGCAGAAGACAGACAGGTTCATACATGTACGTCATGTGAGGGCCTATACCATCTCTTGCACAAGGAGACCTCTATCCATCAGGGGGCAAACCAGTGCTCCCCACATGATTTTAACACTCCCGAGCTGTGAGCCGAAATAAACGTCTTTTTTTTTATAACTCGACCCGGTTTGTGGGGTCATGTTCTTGGAAACAGAAAACAAGAGTAGCACAATTTGAATGCACTATCACTCCATTTTGTAAAAAGGAAGTGCCAGGTTTAAAAATCCCAAGGCTGCACAAGACCATGCCAGTGTTAAGAACAGGGTCTCTCTGAATTCAAAGTCTATGCTACTAGTCCTGAAGAGAAAACAGACTCCCAAAAGCCCAAGGTGACAGGATGTTAAGGGACAGATCTAAAACTAAAAGGAGGTCCCTACCCCCAAGTCCTGACTCCCCAGAAAACCGTGAGGTTTGGCTCATTCCTTGTGACCTGGAGAAGTGGAGACAGCAAAGATTTCTCTCCATTTGGAATTAGTTCTTTGTTCTAGTTCTGTTCCCCGGGCTGACCTCTCCCCGTGTCTGCCAGCACCTCTGCCCTGCTCCCACTCTCTAGGTTCAGCTGTATTCCCCTCTCGAAGAACAATCAGACCTCGGAGGGAGGAGCAAGGAACTTTCCCCCTTCCACCTCACTTCCTTTTCTAGCCTGAGAAAGAAAAGAAGCTTTCAGGAACGCAATAGGAAGAAAGGCCCTTGGGGGAAAAGGATCTCACTCCTGCCCTGAGAGAACACAAATGCTAATTCGATGTCCTTGAAGGCTCCTGGAAGGGGTGGCTCAAAGCTTTAGGTACCATGGCTAGAATTAGACTCTGCACGGGATGGCCCAAAAATCTGAGGCATTGCTCCAACCCAAACCCTACCCATCTACCAGTCCCCAAATTCACCCCGAAAGAGACCCAGCAGAAGAATGTAACTGGGCTATTTGGCTACTTTATGAGTTCCTTTTCCTTTCCCACCCTTCTCCAACCCAATCCCTTCCAACCCCGCAACACTAGGTAGGAGAGAAAGGTATCGGCTATGGTGAGACTACTTCCTGCTGATTGGGGGCGGTGTGGAGTTCCTTGGGGCAAGTTTGATCTTGTCAGGATGGCTCCAACAAGCAAACGGCAACCAGCAGCCAGCAGCAGGAGGAGTAGTCACTGAAGCACTTCTCTCTAGCATCTTTATCTGCAGCTGGCAAAATCACACCCCTGCCAGAGCATGAAGCAAATCACAGTCTGCTGTGCACAATCTAAAGCAGCCCCATATCCCACACCTGGATTAAAACAAAACTGTATTCCTATAACGTTTACATTTTTTAAGGACCCAAAATTCTCACCACAGGTCAACCCCGACACCCACAGCCCCTGACCCTAACCACAGACGCAGCCCAAGCTTTCTCCATACATCTCGCTTCATTCCTAACCTAGGTGGGAAGGAATACAAAATATTTGTAAGCAAAGACAATGAGGAAGCCAAGTTGAGTAAAATTGGGCAACAGTTCTTGACTGTGACTTTTGGTTGCTAAAATTATTTAGTGTTCTCTTTGTTTTGGTTTGTTTTTTGAGACATGGTCTCACATTGTAGCTCTGGCTGACCTGGAACTCACTGTGTAGTCCAGGCTGGCCTCAAACCCAGAGAGCCTCCTGCCTCTGCCTCCTGAATTCTGGGATTAAAGGCGTATGCCACCACCCCTGGCTTGTATTCTGTTCTTCCACAGAGAACTGAACGTTTCATCAAACGTTTTGAAAAACATAAATATTTTGATTGAAATAAAGCAACTTAAAGTTCTTCTGTTTGATGTCCAACACACTGTCGTTGAAAATGCTCCTTTGCCTATGTAACATTAGATCTACAAATATAAATGTTCAGAATTGTATAAATTGTTGAATATTAAATATTCCTTGGCCATTCTGAAGTATTGTAAATACTATCCTAACACCAAACCAGGGATTGGAACTCAAAGACCATCAAGAAAAAGAAATTCCCAGGAATCTACGAGGGGCACCCTAGCTAAGACTCCTAGCAGTGAGGGATATGGAGCCCAAACCAGCATCTCCTATAGCAAGGCAAGACTTCCAATGGAGAGATCAGGACTCCACGCCAGCCACAAACACTTAGACCCACAATTTGTCCTGTCTACAAGATGTACAGGGGTAAAAGATGGGACAGAATTTGAGGAAAAGATCAACCAATGACTGGCTAGCTTGAGACCTACGCCATGAGAGGGAGCCAACCCCTGACACTATTAATGATGTTCTGCTATACTTGCAGACGGGTGTTTAGCATAAATGTCATCAGAGAGGCTTTACCCAGCACCTGATGGAAACTGATTCCAAGACCCAGAACCAAACATTAAGAGAAGTTTGGGGAATCCTGTGGAAGAGGGAGAAAAAAAGATTAAAGGAGCCAGAGGAGTCAAGGATACCACAAGAAAACCTACAGAATCAACTAAATAAGCCCATAGGGACTCATAGAGACTGAACTGCCACCCAGAGAGCATGCATGGCATGGACCCGGGCCTTCTACATATATGTAACAGATGTGCAGCTGGGCCTTCATGTGGGAATCCTAAAGTGGGAGCAAGGACTGTCTCTAACTATACTGCCTGCCTTTGCATCCCTTTCCCTTAACTGGGCTGCCTTGTATAGTCTCATGAGAAGAAGATGGGCCTATCTTACAGCAACTTGATATGCCAGGGCTGATTGATATCCATTGGAGGCTTCCCCTTTTCTGAGGAGAAGGGGAGGAGGGGTGAAGGCTTAGAGAAGGGAAGTGAGAGGAAGGGACTGGGAAGAGAGGAGGGAGGGGAAGCTGCTACCTGGATGTAAAGCAAATAAATAATTTTAAAAAAGACTAGAAAACATATTCAACACCGTGACACATGAGAAAGAGGATCATTGCCGTCTTTCTCTCTGAGGGGAAGTTATAACAAGCTTTTCTTTGTCTTAGCTGAGCACTGGGAGAACTCGGTTCTTCCCTGTACTCCAAAGCCATGTCTGTCTATAGTTTACAACAACCCAACCCACAAGCCTTTAGGACAGTCAGACACGGTTAACTTTTTCTGAAGACAAAGGGCACACTTGCTTGGGCAAGCACGCACTCCAAACTTGGAAACAAACAAAGATTAGGGTCCCCCCATCCACCCTGTAAGGATGGTATGGGAATTTACAAGACGGTACATAGTTTTTAAATTAATTTTCCCTTATCTTTATTGTGTGTGTGTGTGTGTGTGTGTGTGTGCGCACGTGTGTGTGTTTCATGTGCATGTATGCTGTGCACCACATGTGTGTAGTCCCTGCAGAGGCCAAAGGAGGGCACTAGATCCTGTAGGATTGGAGTTATACATGGTTGTGAGACACAATATGTGCTGGGAATCAAACTCTAGTCTTCTGGGAGAGCAGCCAGTGCTCTTAACCATGGAGTCCTCTCTCCATCCCCCCATATTTTTAATCTATACCTACTTCAAGACAATTATAAGGTAGGCCAAAATATTAACTAGTTTAATTTATTAATTTAAATCAAGACATAGAGCAAGAGAGAGAACTATTTTCCTGGAGCTTAATCTCTAAGGAATGTATACTCAGGGTCACTAGTTGTTCCACCAACAAGGATATCAAATGCTAAGTGTTAGACACGTCATGGCTATAATATATGGCTCGTTCTAAAGCAAGAAGGCCAGGGCAGGTGATTCTGTAGCCCAAGTGTAAGCAAGAATGCTGTATTCTGTCTGTCTGCATCTGTTCCGGCTGAGACTTCAGAGTTGAAGGAGACAGAGGACTGAGAAGGTGAGGGAGCAGCTGGGCACTCGAGACCTTCAGAAAACCCAAGCAGCATTGAATCGAGCCTCAAGCATCAGGGAGGAAAGAGAAGTTCAGCAAAGACCCTTTCTTGGGTCCTGTCTTCTGTTCCTTCTCCCTAACCCTTGTGCAGGATTTCCTATCTCCCACACACTGGGATATATCGAGGCAAGGCGCTGATAGAACTAGCCTGTGAAGCGAGCTGTTGGCAGTGTAACAAGTGGAAAACAGAGGAGGTGCAATGGAAAACGATATGCATATGTGAAAGTTGTTAGTCATTAGGGAAATGCAAATTGAAACTACAGCGGGAGACCACTTTATAGTCACCAGGTTGGCCGCAATCAAAAAAAAAAGTGGAAAATAACAAATGTTGGCAAGGATAGAGAGAAGTTGGAAGCCTCGTGCCATCGCTGGTGGGAATGTGAAATGCTACAGCAGCTGTAGAGTCGGCTGTGGAAATGGCTGGTGTTTCCTCTGAAGTTAAATGGAGAATTACCATACTACCCGGCAGTTCCACTTCAAAGTGCGCGGTCAAGAGATATGAAAACAACAGGTGTTCAAACACCTTTGTGTTGACCCAAAAATGATATCGCAGATACTTTTAAATATAAAACCGTGTATGTATACAATTAAAAATATATACATATCAGTGCTCACAGACTTTGTAGTGTGGATTGGAAGACAAAAAGAATGTAATAAAACAAGATGTCCGTGGGCCAGAGAGATGGCTTAATGGGTAAAAGGCATTTGCCGCCAAGCTTTACCACCACAATTCAATCCCTGGGACCCACAGGGTGGAATGAGAGAATTAAATCCCACAGTCATCCTCTGGCTTTCATATACACACACAATGTGGCGCTTGTGTGCCCACTCTCCTACACACACTCTAAATAAACTTTTTTTTTTTAATTCTTAGAGCTGGAGGTATAATGACAAAGTGCTTGCCTGGTGTGCATGGAACCCTGGGTTCCATCCCCAGCAACTGAAAGAAGAGGAGGAGGGGAAGGGGGAGGAGAGAGGGGAAGGGGGAGGAGGGAGGGAGGGAGGAAGAGAGGCAGAGAGAAGGAAGAAAATATATATGAGAGAAATCTTGAGCTGTGTAAGTGGCCATTTCCTCTTGCATTTAGACCCTCCACATGCACCAGGCACACCATTAACGCTGTCCTCTACAAATGCTGCAGTCTCCCTTGCTTGTCTACCTGTCATTCCAATCTTTTCCTTTTAATCAGAATGATTTTTCTCTTCCTGCTTTCAATGCTTCCAGGCAAGCACTTAGGAGCAAAACTGGTGACGCAGAGATGCTGTGCTCAACTTTGAGACTACACCATGTGTTCACCACAACAGCCAGGGTCGTTTTACCTTCCCACCAGCAAAGTACACTGGCAGCTGCTGTTGTCTGGGTTTCGTTCCTCCGCTACCACCTGTATGAAACAATGTAGCAGATGCAACGTGTTATCTTGTGGGTTTGATTTGCATTTCCCTAATGACTAACCTCTGTTACTTTTTAATCTACCTATCTGGGATTCAATCCACTGACTCCACTCTCCTTATACTGCAGCAAACATCTTTATAGCGTAATTACTAAGAGCAAATGAGTTTTTCATATGATCCCACACTGTCATATTTGGTTAGAGTTCCTGTGCACCACTGAAGACTTTCTGAGCCTGGCTGAGCCTTCCCAGGCAAAGGCAAGGGTATCTTGCTGAAGGGTGTTTCTGTGAAAGCTCTCTGGAGAATCTAATACAAAGTCACAACTGAAAGCCTCCAGGCTAAGATGCTGCTATTCAAACCAGCCAGATCATGAGTGTTATCCAAGGTACCTTATTAGAATAGCTTTGTTTGGCCCATCTTCCCAAAGTTTTGTAAATAAAAGTTCCAAGAAGTCAGAAATCTGTATTTTAAAACGAGTACCTGGGCGATTCCTGTGACTGAACCAGTTTGGTAAACTAAAGATGGTTAAGCAAAGCAGAAGAAAGTTTGAGCTAGATAATGTGAGGTTTGCAGGTTATGTTCTCCCTAGCTACCTCTATGAGAAGTTTCCAGTCTCTGGCTTGTGACTCACTGCAGGAATGTAGCCCTATTAGCTTCCTCCCAGCACCCTTATTCTCAGACTGCCAGTCCTTAACTCTTGGCAGTCTGCAAAGTTTAGAATTCAATGTGAAGCCCAGAAAGTGTGAACTGACCCTTCCTGGTGTTTCATGCTTGGTTTTAGTGGTTCGTTTTTGGTGAAATCAGAACAGTCCGACTCTCTGAGGGAATTTTCCAAATGCAACATCACCACCAATCCAGAAGATTGCAGAAAGGTGCTTATATCTCCCCCATTAGAGATGTGGCTCAGAAATATACAGGCATACAGGCACTAACTCAAGGCCATGTATTTAACGTGTGGCTGAGCATGATTCAAGTCATGTAATTTCAGAGCTGGGGCACATTCTACCCTGCCACACTGTTTTGGTGACAGTGAATAGTTATATGCGTGAGGGGGGAAAAGGGTGTGCAAGTGATCATCTCAGCTGGCATCTGTACTCCATCTGCACCCAGTCACGCCCTTAATGCTGGCCTCTGCAAACGCCACATTCATGTCCATGCAATGCCTGTTATAATTCACGGGATGATTTTGCCCACTGTTATTTACTCAGCTACACCCACAGAATGCTGTTAAATACCTTGCCCTCTTCTGCTTGAAGAAATCCCAGCATAGGTATCAAAGAAGGTTTGGGAACTGAGAGTTCAGTTAGAGAGAAGCCAAGGCAGGATGACACTTAGCTCTGAGAACAGATGGCCACACCTCCCCATACCACCCGCATCCCTACATCCTCTTGGAGCTGAATGAAGCCGGAAGGGGATATCACCTCGGCTCCAGGCAGCAGGAAAGAAGTGACCTCAGGGAGGGTGGCAGTAGGGAGGGGTTACAGCAAGGGGAAAAATGGGAGGGGGCGCATGCTCTCAGAAAAACAAAAGTCAGGAAAGTTTCCAGCCATGCTGGGCTAGTCTTGTGACCATGGCATGCTGGCGGGGGATTCCAAATCTATGGGACTCTGGAATTTTAGGATGCATCAAGACAACTCCCAAAGTTGGTCTTGGAGGAGCCCTTAGTGGTCAGCAGCTGCACCGGAAGGAAGGCTATGGAGTTTGAAGAACCATGGGACAGAATAGTAAATGAACTGTGAATTAAGACAAGTGACAAGGGGTTGGGGATTTAGCTCAGTGGTAGAGTTCTTGCCTAGCAAGCGCAAGGCCCCTGGGTTCGGTCCCCAGCTCCGAAAAAAAAAGAAAAAAAAAAAAAAAAAAAGACAAGTGACAAGCAAGACTGGAAAAGGCCACCCCAAGAAGCCTTCCCTACCACCCACATCAGCTGACAACTGTCTGTGACTCCAGCTGGTCTCCATGTGAATACACACTCACATGGCCCATGTGCACAGACACACACACACACACACACACACACACACACATGCAGAGAAACGGCACACACACTCACATGATTTTTAATAAAAATAACACTTTAATTTTAAAAAGACTTTTTAACTTAATTTTTTGTTGTTGGCAATATGTGGTCAGGTACATGTAGAGGGTAGAGGTCAGAGGCCACCTCTGTAAAATCAGCTCTTCCCTTCCACCATTACATGGTTCTAAGGGTTAAACTACATCGACAGGCTTGTGGGGCAAGTGCCTTTTCTCACCGAACCGTTTCACTGGCCCAAGAGTGGACACATCTGTGAAGCCAGATGAAGAGGGTGTGAGCTCCTTGGGCACATGGAGGTTTGTGTCTTACAAAGAGCCATAAAAAAAAGGCTCAGAGATTCGCAGTATCTTCCTGTCACTCATGGCTGAGTCTTGCCTGGAGTGTCTGGCTGGCTTGCTACCTGCTGCTAATTCCTGTCTTTTCATCTGTGACCTTTGCTCCCCCCATCTGTGTTTCTCAATTCACAGACCACAGCTATTTCTGCTCTCTCAGTACTGAAGGGATGAGATGTCTTCCTCTTCCCAAGGTGACAGCTGACTGGACTGGAAGGAAATGTGCTTCCCCCACGCTCTCTTGCTGATTAACTCTAGGAATCAGCATAACATGGGCCACACACTCTAGACCAGTCTCCTCTCTGTCAAATCACACACTGTGCTCATTTGGTGACATTATGGGGGCCAATGAAGATGAATTAACAAATGGTACTGTGTATGATGTGTGAGTGAGAGAAGCTAGGTACAATATAGAAAGTCCAAACGTCGCGAACAGACAAAATTAACACTATTGAGGCCATTCTCTGATAAGACTCTCTCCCATCAGTCATCCACTGTGCTTACTGGGTACTTACTGTGTGCCACCGGGTGTCAGAGGCACAGAAGTGATCCAAAACATGAAGGTCCTAATCCTGACACTTCAGGGTATCCCAGAATAAGGTCTTCTGCGCTTAAGGACTTAAAGAAATATTTGTAATACCCAAAGCTAATGAAGGACTCATATCCAAAATATATGAACTCCTAAAAAGAGGTCAAAAAGCCCAGTGGAAAGTTGATAATACTTAAAAACTATCCAGGGGTTGGGGATTTAGCTCAGTGGTAGAGTGCTTGCCTAGCAAGTGCAAGGCCCTGGGTTCAGTCCTCAGCTCCAAAAAGAAAAAAAAAAAAAAAAATATATATATATATATATATATATATATATATATATATATATATCTCCATCCAAAGAGCAAAGAAATGTGTAGGAAAAGTGCTTAACCTCATTGGCTATCAGGGCAATACAAACTTAAGCCACAGGAAATCCAGTAGCCATCCACTCACTAGAATAGCTACATTTGGTTTTTTGTTTTGTTTTGTTTTTTGTTTGTTTGTCTAGTTGGTTGGTTTTTTTCTTTTTCTTTTTTTTTTTTTTTAATCAACGTTTCATCACGGTAGTCTTGACAGACCTGGAACTCACTATGTAGACCAGGCTGGCCTTGAACCTATAGAGATCCGCCTGCCTCTGCCTGCCTCTTAGGTACTAGGATTGAACGGCTACAACTTTAATCTTTTCAGATTGATGGTACCAGTGTTGATAAGGTTATGAAACAATGAGGCATTCCTAGCAAGAATATAAATTAGCAAAAGCACATCAGAAATAAAGCTAAACACTTGCCTGCCCTATGATCTGGCCCTGTTCCAATGTGCCAGTGTGTAAAGGCAGGGGCAGGGGCAGGGGCAGGGGCAGGGGCAGGGGCAGGGGCAGGGGCAGGGGCAGGGGCAGGGGCAGAGGCAGAGGTAGAGGCAGAGGCAGAGGCAGAGGGGGAAATAGAGGCATCAGCTCTCTGGAAGTTTGAAGCACAGAGAGACTATGTTTCAAAAACAAAAAGATGCCATAGCAGACTCCTGTAATAGCAACACCTGGAAACAACAGATACAAATCACACACTGTGCTCATTTGGTGACATTATGGGGGCCAATGAAGATGAATTAACAAATGGTACTGTGTATGATGTGTGAGTGAGAGAAGCTAGGTACAATATAGAAAGTCCAAACGTCGTGAACAGACAAAATTAACAGTGTCAGACAGAGGTTAACTTAGGGAAGAAGGATGAGAGAGTGACCAAGGGGGCTTCTGGGGTGGCAGTAATGACTGAATTCTTCCTTTTGGTGGTGGCTACATGAGCCTGTTCACTGTGTCATAGTTCATCGGTCTATACTCTAGGTGTTATGCACTTTCCTGTATGTTCCGTTTACTTGGATTGAAAAGAAAAACTTTCCAAGTAGATAAAAAAAACTGGCGGGTATTAAGAGAGAGACAAAGATTTTGTTTGTAAGCTGTTATTGGGTTAAAGTTTTTGGTCTTGAGGCAGAGTCTCAACTGTATAACCCTGACTATCCTGACACTCTCCCTGTAGACCCCGGTGACTTCATTTTTGTAGAGATTCTCCTTTTTCTGTCTTCCAAGGGCTAACACTGCCAACACTCAAACAGCCGTATCAATCAGTCTTAGTTTCTCTCCCAATCTTCACTCACTATTCACAAAAAAACGGTCCTTCTGGTGGAGACCTAGTGTGGCCCAGTCCAGGAGTAACTTCGGTATCCAAATGTAGACTCAGCTGTGAAACCAAAATTGGGGTTCTACTACAGTGACACTTGTTTTGCTGGGTCCTTAACCAGCAATGAAGCTGAACCCCAGTTTACTGGATTGGCAGGTGGGGACAGGTTTTTATGGATACATTTGTCATCATTGTCCAAAGGAAGCACACTCCCTACCTGCTGTAGGGCATGTGTGCTTGGTAGCCAGCACTCTCTTTCTCTCCTAGATTAATCCTATCCTTATTCAAAGGTCTAGGGATAGATACCTCAATTGCCCCCAAGCACCTTTCTAGGGAAGAAAGAGACAGGAAAGGAATCTCTGGTCACAGGCTCCACGGATGAAAGGCTGGGAATGGGAGTTCCTTTAAAGGGAGGTCACATCCCCTGCACAAAAACATCCCAGAGAGAACTGGTACTGAGTTTGTGTTGACTAGGTGAAGACACCCCAGGGAGGAAGTGGCAAAAGTGAGGATGAAAACACTCTCCTCTTTGATCCCACAAGGTGCGTCAGGGAAAATTGGCCTTCGTTTCGCCCGGGATGGAGACATCTCTCCCATGGGGCCACGACTGTGTCAAAGGAAACCCGCTCCCCTCCGCCCTTACCTCAGTGATGTGTGTAGCCCCAGCCATGAGTCTAACAAATTTTCCCTCCAGCCTGCCCGTCCCCACCCCTTTCAAGGCTAGAACTTTATTAAGGCGAATGAGGGTTCGGCCAGTCGCCCAGAGGAACAAGGAACCTGGAGGGTGAGATGCCGAGCCTGAGGAATAGGAACTGTGCCCAGGAAGAAGGTAGGGGCTGGGCGCGGGGAAGGAACACGCGATGTCTGCTGAGGCCTGTGCGATCGCCAGCTGGCCGGCTCAAAGGGGTGGTTTCGGGTCTTCTGGAAGGCCCAGAGGCTCACTAGAGATAGTCAAGATTCAGGGGTACATGCGTAGCAGAACGCTCGCCTGGAGAGGGCACGGGAACTCAGGCACGCAGCACCCGCCCGCGCTTGAGCACCGCGAGCCCACAACACCCTCCTCCAACTCTGAGTTCCCGTCACTCTAGTGCGTTTTCCCCCTCACCCCGCCCCCAGCTCGCGAAACGCGGGGGAAATAGGCGGGGCCTGGGCGGAGCCCGCCCCTCTTCCTGCTCTGATTGGCTGATGCAGTTGTCCATCCTGAATCTATTTTTTTTTTTTTTTGATGGAGGGGGGTTACCACCCGCTCTGCCCCAGATCACGTTTGCCACCCACAGCCGAACACTCTTGTCCAAGTCGGCGGGCAAGAGGCGATTGGGGACGAGCAAGCTCGACACCTCAGGCCCAGTCCGGTCCTCACCGGCCGGAGGCGAAATACCCTGCCCCCAGGCCACCTCCCCTCGTGGAATCGGAGCGGCGGCCTCGCAGGAAGGCAGAAGCGAAATGTAGCGAGCCGGGTGTCGCGGTTGGACGCTCGCCTTGGCTGGGGGTGTAGCGGGGCACTCGCGGGGGCTCGAGGAGGACGGCTGAGGGAGAGGAGTGATGAGAAGAGGGGGTACCCTGCATCCCCCGATTCCGCGGGCCCCTGCTACCACTCTCCAGGCGCCCTTTCTCCCCAGCGAGGCGCAGGTCAGTGTTGTCGGGTCTTGGGGGAGGCATAGGAGCGAGGGGGCTCCAGGACGCAGTGCTTTTGCAGTCTTGAGTTGCAGGGAGTCGGCGGAAACCATCCAGTTACTCCTCGTCCCCACCCCTGTAGTTGGGGATACCTAAACCGGGCTTTTTTGTCCATCCCCGCCTGGAAAGGAGATGGGGCGTTCTAGAGCCTGAGGCCCATCGGTAGTGGCTTTACTGGAGATGTAGTTGAGAGACTGGCGAGTCCCCTTCCAGGTCAAAATGGCCTAGCTGAAAGATGGGAAGGGTGGTGGGGGGTGGTCAGGTTTTAGCGAAAGAACTCAAACTTTGCTGGCTTGGGGGCGGTGGACTCAGAGAGTTTCCTCTTGGCTGACTAGTGAGGATCTTTGAAAACAACGGTGCTGTGTTAAGGTGGCTTGGCTGGTGACCGAGTAGATGGAAGACTCATAACTTGGGCCCTAGAGTTCGATTCTGCCTTAACCAAACTGAAGTTGACTAATGGTGAGCGTTTGGAGTACTAACAGCCTGTTCATCATACCTGCAAAACCCTCTGGGATTTTTTTTTTCACTATTGAGAGCCATGCTGGTGAAATGCAACAAGTTGGAGTCAATTCCAGGGCATTCCTTTAAGCAAAGAAAAGCGGGGCAGGGAAAGACAGAGAGACATGATTTGGGAGTAAATGCATATTAGCTTGTGACACTTGGATTTGCCTGGCTTTGTTTTTCTTTCCTCCTCCTACACCTTTTACTAATATTTTTACTTTTAAGAATTGCACTGTGTCCAGCTGTCAGTAACCCTAAGGGGAATGGGGAGGCTAGGTAACCAAAATATGTAGGTAATAACCAGTAGTTTCACCCTCTGCCCTCTGTTAACCTAGTTAACGGCCATGTCCTATCTGACTCGCTCACAGGGCCAAGCAGAGAGAGACAGAGACAGAGACATGAAGCTTGGACCAGGGTCAGCCTCTGTGGTTTCTGTAACACTTGACTTTCAAGGGCAAGGGTAGGTGGTAGGCCTCTGGTTCTTGGCCTTGATCTGGCTTGCCCAGCCTGGGGAGGCCTCCTGGCATTTCCCCCCTCAGGGGCCTAGGACAATTAGAGGTCTAGGGATGCTCCTCTCAATAATCAGTCTCTCTGTCTGTTTGCCTGTCTTGCTGTTGCTTTCTTGTAATAAGTCACTCAAGAAGAGTGACTGCATAAGGAGTTTGCATCTGAGTCTGTAACTTTGCCGCTAAGGGATTACACTTAAGTAATACTGAGTTCTTATCAAGATGCCAGAAGCATATCCCTGCCCACCCCAGGTTGCTCAGAAGGCAATGCCAAGGCCTCCTTCCTATGAAGCCTCTTCCTTTTGGGTGGTGATTTGCTGACTGGAAGGATGCTGGGAATAGAACTCACTGGGCCTCGACATGAAATGGGGCAGGACAGTGTAATTTTAGCAGGAAAAGAGCAGCTAGTAGCCACCCCTGTAACAGACTACTACATGCTCTGCAGATCAGCCTGGTAGGAACTGGTATTTGCTAATGTACCAACATTCTCTTCTCCCCCCACCCCCTTTTTTTTTTCCTTCCTCCCAACATAAGGTGTTCCACACCAGTTCTTGTGACTTTAAGGACCAGGCAACTGAGAAAGTACAAGATCTTCTCAAGAAGGGACGACATCTCTGGGAGAGAGGGGGAAGATAGCAGATACTGGGACCAGCTGAGACCAACCAAGGTGCTGTGGGAAGCTGAAGGCACCCAGCAGGAGTGGGAAGAAGCCCCGGCCTCGGCCTCAGATCGAGGCTCCGTTCTGGACCATCTGAACTCCGTTCAGCTTTTCACAAGAGAGGGGCTGCAGCGTCAGGCACTCCAGACTCAGGTTGAGCTCTTCCCTTCCGCACACTCCTGCTCTGAGGAGCTGGCCACTGAGAACCAAAGATTCCCCCTGGCACTGCGTAGAGCTGCTGGGAGCAGGCACCCACACCCTGCTGCATCTTGTGAGGACTTTGTTTCTTTCCAGCTCCCGGGCTGCACTGCTTGATGGGGCTGTCTTTTGGGAGAGCAGTTTTTACAGTGCCCGGTAGGAGTGGAGAGCCGTGGGAAGAGGTCCTGCGGCACTCAAGCCTGGGTTCACCCCAAGACTAAGTTCTTTCCCAAGTCAGAGTCGGAGAGAGAAAGAAAAATAAATAAATTCTCCCCTCCTCTCCTCCCTGCCTGTCATGTCCTCTAAGCCAGAGCCAAAGGACATCCACCAGCCGAACGGTACTGGCCCTACTCCCTCTCCTTGTTCTTCGGATGGCCCTGGGCGAGAGCCCTTGGCTGGGACCTCAGAGTTCCTGGGGCCTGATGGGGCTGGGGTGGAAGTGGTAGTGATTGAGTCTCGAGCTAACGCCAAGGGAGTTCGGGAGGAGGACGCACTGCTGGAGAATGGGAGCCAGAGCAATGAGAGCGACGATGTCAGCACAGACCGGGTCCCTGCACCACCCTCTCCGCTCAAGGAGACCTCCTTTTCCATTGGACTGCAAGTGCTGTTCCCCTTCCTCCTGGCAGGCTTTGGGACTGTGGCAGCTGGCATGGTGCTGGACATTGTGCAGGTACGTCCCGAGGAGGGTGGCTTCTGCTCATAAGCCCTCCATACCTTGGCCCTCTGGGAAGCTGACTCTTGGAACTTCCTCTCCACCTCTGTGTCAGAAGCAACTGCCGCTTCCTAGAATGCTATTTCCCTCTGGATCACATCTGGTGTCCATCACTATGTCTCTTGTCACTTAAGGCAGAGCTTTCAGAGAGGCCAAGTAGCCCCAGGGAGGTGGTCAGAGCAGTGTTACCTAATAGTAACAGATGTGGCTCCAGAGCTCTCGGCCTAGGGGAGGAGAGAGGAGCAGGGCTGTTGCTTGCTATGCCTCCTCAGTCCTCAGTGCTATGATTCCAGCTCAGTAGGAGACCTCTAGATGGGTCTCCTCTTTATGCCTGTGCTCCTTCCTCCCCTCCATCCCCTCCCCCGCTGGGCAGGAATTTACTCAGCTGTCAGGAGGGTCTCAGACCCAGTGAGGAAGCTCTTAAGGCATTTTGTATTGCTGATCTTTGTGCATCCTTGGCACGGTCTCCTTGGTGAGAGGGGATGGTCTGGGAAGGTGGTATAAGATCTGAAGACGCTGTTAAGTGTTGTGGATGGGAACAGAATGTAACCAGACCTGGACAGAACCATCTCTATTTGCTCCCTCGTCAGTCATGAACATGCTCTGGGCAAACAGGAAACTTTATGAGGATACTGGATAGACAAAACAGTGTAAGCTGGTAGGACACCTGGGACCTAAGCACTAGAGCAGGGACGTGCTGTATTTAGTGCATTGTGAGTCCAGACTTCGGAAGAGCCTGCAGGTTGTAAAGAGAAAGTCCTGTTTCGAGGTGAAAGCTTTTGAAGCTAAGTGCGATACGCAGAGCTTTCTACCAGCGCGAATCAGGATATATCTAGTGCTCGATAAATGCTGGCTTTATCCAGGGGCAGAAGGAGATTGGTTCTTGGGGACCATTCCCCCCAACCCTGCCCCAGGGTTCCCTCACTATGGCATCCCCCAAAAGGATATGAAGTTCAGCATCCCCTCCCTTTGTTTCAGCTACCACTCAAGCCGTGCACATGAGACTGCCGTAGGAGTCCCCAGGCCCGTCTCAGGTGACTGAAGGGAGTTGGTTGTAGGTGCTGTGTATGTTCATGTAGACCGTGAGTCTTACAGGAGAACCCTGCAACTTCGGGAGCTAATGAGAATGATATTTATAGCTTGCCAAAGTGCCTGGTGCTGCCTTCCCTCTCTTCAAACCTGTTATTGTGAGGGCTGTTCCTACATGGAAGTTAAGAAGCCGATCCAGAACTTGGGACTCCTCCCCTGCCTGCTGGTTGCCTCTCTTTCTGGGGCTGAGAGCAAAGGGAGGAAGAAGGGGAGAAGACAGGAGACTGGGTTTACTGTCTGCTTCGCCTCTCCTTTCTGAGGCCCTGGTTCTCGCTCTTACCCTTTTGGGTTCTCGATTAATTCCTACAAAGAGCTTCAGGGCCGTGGGTGTAGTTCAGTGGTACAGTGTTTGCCCAGCATGCACAAAACCCCAGTTTCTATCCCAAACACCACAAGATGAAAACAAGGGGCCTACAGAACCAGCGTCCTGTGGTGAACCAGGAGACATCTAGCTTAGTTTCTGATAAGGATGACGTTAGTGTAGGGTAATGGGGGTCTTTCCTATAAGCCTAGAAACTAGGAAAAAGGCACCGATCTCCATTTTGTAGACAGGAAACTGTGGCATAGAAATGCCACGTGTCATCTCTCCCCGGAGCCTGTGTCAGTAACCCCTGTGACCTTCATTATGGCCAAGATTTGCAAACTGGCTTAAGACTGAGGAGCCTCCTGTTTTTGTCTTAAAGAACAGGGCAGACTGGGAACCGGAACAATTGGCATTGGCTTTTAAAGTGAACGGGAACCCAAGGAAGATGCAGCTCCCCTGCCCCCATCACCTTCCCTCTGACAGACATATCAGGGTTCCAGAGTAGCCACAGCCCTCTGATGTCTTGCCTTATGCCCTAGGTTGTAGGGAACCTGGAGTAGCCTAGCATGCCCACAAAGAGCTGGCACCTCCCTCAGTGGTGGCTCATACCAGAGCTAGGGTTCAGTTGGTGTAGATGACAATGACTGGCTTGTCCTCTTGCCCCTCCCCCCATGGTCCCACCACAGCCGGGCTAAAGCAGGGCCCACAGATGGCTACAGCAAGATAACTGGAGTGGGCGAGTACGGGAGGACAGGGGCAGGGAGCCACAAGATGGTTCTTATTCTACATCCTGGGAAGTGGCGGGGATGATTGACGCCCTTAGATACAGGAGTCACACCTCTGTGTTCTCCTTTCACAGGCTAAAATAACCCGCAGTGAGACAGTCTGGAAGTGGGTGAGATAGGGTTGTTTGCTGGTCGTTCGGGATCCCTGTGGTTCAGAGCACCAGGAGTCTATGTACAAACACCTCCTTGGTCCAAGGTTCCCACTGCATTAAGACTGGGCTTTTCCTAGAGGCTTGCTTCTGTCTCATCTGACCCTCTGCTTCACTTCCTGTGTGTAGTAGCCTCCGCAGTGAAAGGCAGAGCAGACAGATTTTCCAGATTAGAAAAGAAGCACACTGCAGTCTGTTCTGACTTGCCCACTGCAGCCAATAGTTGCGAGGGAAGTAGGAGCGAGCCCAGTGTTGGCTTCAGAAGGAGATTGCATAGGAGCCTCAAGCTGCCCGTGCTTTAAAGTGCCTTCCCCTAGTAACATCCTGGGCTACTGCAGGGCATCACAACCATTTCCCATCAGCCTTTGTGGGTAGGAGGTGGTCTGTGATCTCCATAGGACCTCTCAACTAGATTAAACTAGAGGGACTCTCCACTCCTTGTTTAATGCACTTCTGAGTATCCAAAGAGAGTAGACAACCCCCCCTCCCCCAAGCAGAGCCCTTCTTCCCCCAACTCCGTACCATTAAATTTAAAGATGAACGTGAATGGCTGCAAAGCCTTGGGGAAAAGGTATGGGAGGGAAACAGAAACAGAGCTGTTTTCCTGGAGGCTGCTGGAGCCCCTGGGCAGGCCATTCAGTTCCTGTCTCCCTTGACCACCTTCTGCTCTGCCCATCTCTACCTTGTGTGTGCTACTAGGGCCATTTCCTTTTGTCATGTTCATACAGCTCTGGACATGAAGACACTGCCCTGAGGCCCCTCTGCTTGGACGCCTCCAGGATGCCCTTGGGGCAAGCCTCTATCTGATAGAAACTGTGATCTAGCCTGACCCCGGATCACCTACCTGAAAAGGTCGTTGGACTGCGTAGTGCCTGTGCTTAGAGTGGGTGTGGGTGTGGGGTGTCATGTTAGTGTCTTTTTTTTTTTTATACTCTTTTTTTGGTTTGTTTTTTTTTTTTTTTTTTTTCTTCCCCCGGAGCTGGGGACCAAACCCAGGGCCTTGCGCTTCCTAGGCAAGTGCTCTACCACTGAGCTAAATCCCCAACCCCCATGTTAGTGTCTTGATTCCGTCTTTTCCTCATCCTGACTTGACTTCTTGCTAATCTGCTTCCGGGGTAGGTGGCTCAGCCAGATGAGGTTGCAGGTGGAAGAGCAGGTTGGATGGCCAAGGAAGGAGTCACAGCCAGATCTGGGAGCTCTGAAGCTTGGGGTGATTGCTCTGGGTCAGGGTTAGTTCTAAATGTGGAAGCAGCAGCCGTCTGATCATATACCTTACGTTTAGAATATCAGGAACCAAGGAGAGAGCAAAGGAAAGAGAGGCTAAGAGTCTAAGAAGCTAGGTGTTCCCCTACCACTGCCCAAGCCAGGCAGTTTCCCATTGGTTCAGGGAAGTGTGGGTGGTAACTCGACTCATGGCTTAGCTGACTGGTTTGACTTCCCGGGCAGACACTCCCAGCCAGGGTGAACTGGATGGGCCTGAATTAGGCCAAAGGGGTAAGAAAAACCACTCTCGTCTATACCACTCCATCCTCAACCCCCTAACCTCAGGACCACCCTGCTTTCTGCATGGCTCTGCTTCCCAGAGTCCTGGGCATGCATACAGGTCACAGACTCCCCTGCCCGAGTTTCATCTTTGAGAGAGTTTTGTGGGTGGGAAAATTAGATGTGGGCTCTTTGGTCCCAGGTGTCAGCTTAGGGCTTTGCTGGGCCAAAAGGTCACACGGTACGATTTCCAGGCTGCGTTCTGTAAGTTGGGAAGACTTCTGCAAGAGGCTGCTACTGGCCCTGATCCTTTCTCTTGCTGATATATGCCATCACATCCCTTCCAAAACCCCAAAACTTCTAGATTCCCCTGTAGTTAAAGCAGAGGGCATGTATTGGAAGGAGAAAATCAGGTGTGCATAGGGTGGTGGCTAGGGCAGTTAGCTGAACTTGATACATTCTTTTCTCCAGGATCGTATTGCTGTGTAGCCCAGGCTAGACTCACAACATATCTCATGTCCTGAGACTTACAGACTTGTCCCACCAAGCCCCGCTGTATTTTTTTTTCTTGATAATAAAGACATGCTATTCTCCTTACAAATAGTTCTTACACTTGGAGTGCTTCCTTCTCCTCTTTTCTCTGTGTCGGCATACACCCATCACCTTCAACTCCTGGGAGAGCTGACCTTTCAGAGAGTGAGCAGCTTAGAGAGAGGAAGACAGGCATTTGAGGTGAGGATAGGATGAGGGGCCATGCTCTGAGAGAGCTCCATAAGGCACCTCACAGGGGCTGCCTAGGAGGGGAGAAGATGCTCACCTTCCCCAGTGTTGAAAAGCAATGGCTGAAAGGTTAGAACTGCCATGGAGTCGGGAATGCCTCTTCCATCACGGAGGCTTCAGAGTCCAGATCCTTTAGGAGCCGTTACAAAGACTCCTAGGCCCAGGAGCTCAGGCAAGGCCCTGAAGAAGTGGACTGTTCAGGCCACACACTCCAAGAGCACTAACAAAAACACAAGGTCTGCTTTATAGGACCACCAGTGTCTTAGCGTCTGCTCCCTGGCCCAGCCCATGGCATGACCTTGTACATCTTGTGTGTTTTAGATAAAGTCTCTCTTTGTACCTCTAGCCGTCTTCAGACTCCCAATCCTCCTGCCTCAGTCTGTAAATGCTAGAATTACAGACACACCTTCTGGGTTGTTTGTATGTTTGTCTGTTTTTAATGTTGCAGAAGATCACATAACACGAAACTACACTGTAACCGTCTTGAAGTATGTAAGCTATGCTCTCAGCTCCACTCTGCATCCATGTAGTGCTAATCCCATTCTCTCCAGGCCCTCAGCACCCCGTTTCTCTCTCTCTCTCTCGCTCTCTCTCGCTCTTTCTCCCCTCCTCCCCCCCATGAATGCCATGACTACCGCAGAGCTTACATAAGTAGAATCATACAGTATTCTCCTTGTCATGGCTGCCTGTTGTGGTACAGTGTCATCCGAGTGGTAGCATGAGACAGGATTTCCTTTTCAAGGCAGAGCCACTCTTCAGTATTTGCATACCATACTGTACTGGTCCACTCAGCTGTTGATGGACAGCTGGACCGATTCCACCTCTTGGCTGTCACGAATGCGTGAAGCTCTAAACAGGAGTGGACCGATGTCGTTTCAAGATTCTTTCTTTCAGTGATTCTAGATAAATACTTAGGACTCGGGGCTACGTAGTCAAGAGAAGAAACAGGATTGCTAGACCATATGGCCATTCTACTTATTTAATTGTTCATTCGCGCGTGTGTGTGTGTGTGTGTGTGTGTGTGTGTGTGTGTTACATGTGTACACGTGGTATGGGTATGTGCACATAGATGGAGACCAGAGGTCAACAGGGGACTTTTTTCTGTTTCTTTCCACCATATGTATATATACATATATAATACATGCATATATATGCATATGTATAAATACATATATGTTAGTAATTACTTTTTGTGTGCATCATATCTGTACATCATGTGCATGCCTGATGCCTCTGGGGGAGGCCAGAAAGGGTATCAAATCTCTTGGTATTATTGAGAGTTATGAGCCACCATGTGGGTGTTGAGAATAGAACCACAGTTCTCTACAAGAGTAGTTAGTGCTCTTTTTTTTTTTTTTTTTTTTTTTTTTTGGTTCTTTTTTTCGGAGCTGGGGACCGAACCCAGGGCCTTGCGCTTCCTAGGTAAGCGCTCTACCACTGAGCTAAATCCCCAGCCCCTCTACTGTAGCTTTTGAGATAGAGTCTCACTGAACCTGGAGCTCTCTGATTGGCTAAGCTGGTGGCTCATTAATCTTCAAGGTCCAGCAAGCCTTAGTGCTGGAGTTACAGACACTGCTGTGCCCGGCTTTTCATGTGCGTGCTATGGATCCAAACTCAAGTACATAGGCAGGCCCTGTGTAGCCCTGGCTGTCCTAAAACTCTCTCTGTAAACCAAACTGACCTCAGACTCAGAGATCCACCTACCTCTGCCTCCCAAGTGCTGGGATTAAAGCTGTGTGTCACCGCTATCACCTGGCTTGTTTATTTCTAAGACAGTCTTCCTATGTAGATAACTGGCCCTGAGCTTTCAGAAATACCCAGAGCTCCCAAGCACTGTCCGTGCCAATGCTTGAACACTTAAGCAGGAGCTCGATGCCCTGTAACATGTCTGAGGGCCCCAGCTGGCCATCCTGAGAAAGCATACAGGGGAAGCAGCATGAGAGCCATCTCAGTAACTCTTTGAGACTCAAAGGCTCTCACTTGTGCGTTATAGCTCCCGTCTCTAAACAATCCATACACCTCCACCTGCTTTCCCGGCTTCTTAGGGAGATCCTCAGCTTTGGTTACAGCTGAAAGGCCTTTTCAGCCTAGGTTCCAGTAACTAGAGCAGTACTTCCTGATCCTCAGTCTTCTCATGTGCAAAATAGGAACAAAAAAAAAGCTCTTCATTGGCTTGTTGAGGTGACTAAATGAGAAGATGCACCAACATATGTTGGCCAGAGAAGTTGGTGGGAGAGCCAGGACTGAATGACCCATGTCTCCTGACTCCAAGCCCAGCCTCTTCCCAACAGGAGGTGTATTTGCTTCTTTTAGCTAAGAGATTGGGAGTGTGGAGAGGAATCAGAAATCTCTTGCAGCCAAGCATAGGAGAAGCAGCGTCTAAATTCAGAGCCCGCTAGGGGAAAGTCACTGTGGCCGAGACCCAAAGCCCTTGGAAATAGAAACCAAACAAATGCTCTAGTCACCCCAGCCCCAGCCCTGTGGAGCTAAGCTCTCCACAGCTGAGACAACACCTCCCAAGGCCGAGGCCACAGAGCAACTGGATGAAGGTGAGGGAGCGGCAGAGTGTTCTTTGAGAGTATATCATCAAGGACTGGGGCGTAAGCCAACATGGGGTGGCTTCACTGTTGGGTCCCCGTGAAAGCATATAGAAGGGAGAATCAGGCTACAGCTCTCCCCTGTTCTGAGGTGGGGGTTAGGCTGCGCTTTTGGAATTCATAGACTTATTCTACTTTCAGGCTTCTTGCGTGGAGGTAAGGTGCCTCTTGTGCTTGCTCCTGCTGGTCCTATTTCCCGCTCACGTCCCCTGACCCCGCTCTGTTCATCTTCAACGCCAGTCCTCCAAGGTACTGAAATTCTTGGACTCTTGTGTTCATTTTATAGCACTGGGAGGTCTTCCAGAAGGTGACAGAGGTCTTCATCCTGGTGCCTGCACTGCTGGGGCTCAAAGGGAACTTGGAAATGACCCTGGCGTCGAGGCTGTCCACTGCAGTGAGTGTCCTAGCCGTGGGAAGGTAGGGGAGAGGGGAGGGAGAAGGTAGCCGGTAACATGGAGACTGGTTAGGTATCCACACAACTGCCTGGGCCTGGGGAGGAGAGGGAAGCCGTGGAGGGAGATCCCAGACTGGGTGTCCTGTCCTGGGCAGGGGCTCCCTGCCCAGAATGGTTCCCAGGCTCAGGCTCTGGATGTCCCAGCCATCCCTGGACGCCTGCCCCACCTCCTGCTTTGCAACCTGCCTCGTGACTGTTTGTACAGCTTTGACAGGCAGGCATCACGCTGCTCCCTCCAGCCACACAGGTGGGGGCCTCCTCTGATCTCTAGCCCTACTCTGCAGCTGGGTAGGAGCAGAGCCAGGCCGTCCCTCACCCCTTCAAACCGTCCCCTTTCCCCACAGCAGCTTATTCTTCAAGAGAACAGGCACCTCCACATCACACAATCCTTCCTATCAGCCACAGACATTCGTGGACTGAGCCCCATAGAAAGCCGTGGCTGGGAGGCAAGAGGTGTTAAAACTCAGGACCCGGCGTGCCCCTCTGTGGCCAAGTCTGGAGAAGATGGTGTAGAGGGCAGCCAGCCTAACCCACCCCAACTTGTTCCTCCTTTCTCCTGGCTGGTGCAACCCACTCCTTCCTTTCCAAATACTGGCAGCCTCAGCCCTTGGGCCAGCAACTGACCTTGCCTTCCCTAAGAGAACAAGCTGCTTCAGAGCCAGGACAGAGTCATGCAGATCCATGCAGGAACGTGCTGCCTGGATAAACAAGACAGAATGGAATCTGCCGCAGCCCCCGTCACATCCTGGAATGCACCTGCCTTGGGCGCTTTCTTGCTCTAGCCCTAGAGCCTTAGGCTGTACGCATTGCTTTTTGATCCAGTGTAACAGATAGGGCCCCAAGCCCTGTGCAGCCTGCCCCAGCCCTTCACCCTCCCTCTTCCAGGCCAACATCGGACAAATGGACACACCTAAGGAGCTCTGGCGGATGATCACGGGGAATATGGCCCTTATCCAGGTAAGAAAACATGGAGCAGAGACAATAGGCTAAGCATCTCCTTAGTCAGAATCCCTGAAAGGCTTAGGTCAGCCCAGCTGGATCCTAAGGGGTCCTCCAGTATCTGCAAAGTAGGCTAGGAGGTGACTGGTTACTCAGGAAAGTGGCCAAGATGGGGAGAGCCCCAGCAGCTTCCACATCACATGTCCAGGCACTAGGTGGTTTGGGGGATTTTGAGCCTCCACCAATCTTTGCAGTCGAATCAGATTCGTGAGCGTTCGCGTCCTCCGCCACTGCCGTCCCATCTTCCCAGGAGGCCACACAGATCAAATGTCTCACCCCCCCCCCCCCCGCCCCGAGTCCCGGGATCTTGACTCTGACTCCTCTCTGGGCTGTTGATTCTCACCCCATCTCCAGAGAAAACATGCAACCAGCCAGTAACATGTCTGGATTTTTGTAGGGTACATCACCCTGTACTAGGGTAGCGCTAACACTGAGTAAAGCCATCTGTCTAGCCTGCAAGGACTATAGAGCCCAGCCCTGCATGCTTGCTAAAGGGTAGGCATTATCTGTTGGGTGTTCAGTGACCTCAGCTAAGGAGCTCTGCTCCCGACTCTCCACATTACCACACCTCTCCACAGGTACAGGCCACAGTGGTGGGCTTCCTGGCATCCATCGCAGCCGTCGTCTTTGGCTGGATCCCTGATGGCCACTTTAGCATCCCACATGCCTTCCTGCTATGTGCCAGCAGTGTGGCCACAGCCTTCATTGCCTCCTTGGTCCTGGGTAAGGAGGGGAACGCACAGGGGAAAGACGCCACCCCCAAGCTGTTGACTCTGCCTTGCGTGTCCATATTCCCTTTTGTTCACTGAGGTCTTTTTTTCCCCTCCTCACCCTGCCTGGCCTTGCCTCTCCTTCCTCACCCCAGGTATGATCATGATCGGAGTCATCATTGGATCGAGAAAGATTGGGATCAACCCAGACAACGTGGCCACTCCCATCGCCGCCAGCCTGGGTGACCTCATCACCTTGGCACTCCTCTCAGGCATCAGCTGGGGACTCTACCTGGAACTGAGTAAGTCTGCGGCCACTGCGAATGGCTCGGGCGCGATTGGGAGAGATAGGGACTGTTTTGCAAACATGTGAAGATTTTTCCTGTAGTGTTAACTATATGAACCGTTTGTCACAACTTCCGGGCGCAGGGTAGCAAGGGTAGACAGGCACTGATGTCAGTTCCTGTAGGCAGGCACCAGAGGAGGGAGCATATCAGAGCTCATCCCTGCTTGATCCTAGGGGTTTTGTTTCTCCTGGAGGGATGAGATATGGAAAGGGGAAAGGGAAGAATGGAAGACTAGAATCTGCTTGCCAACTGGAGAAAAGGAGGGAAGTGGAGATTTCTGGGATCTCTCTGCCTCTGTTAACATTGCTGCATCAGCTGGGCAGCGAGCGGTGTGCTCGAGTGCACACACAACCGTGATCCCAGCTACTCAAGAAGGGGAAACAGTAAAATAGTGAGTATGAGGCCAACTCAGGCTCCATAGCTGACAGACATTGTCTCAAAATCTACGTAGTGCCCAGGTAGCACTCTGCCTCATTCTTCCTCTACAAAACGGACGAAGCCGGCCTCATCCGGTCCTGTGTAGGATGTGGATGAGGTGAGGTGCCAAGCTTCCAGGCACTTAGGGTAGAATGACTGTGGACGAGCTGGTCTCTTGTGACATGTGCAGCCTAAGCTGAGGGAAGCTGGGTACCAGGGCCATGGTGCTCACCTGCCTGTGGTCTCTGCCCTCGCAGCGCACTGGCGATACATCTACCCCCTGGTGTGTGCCTTCTTTGTGGCGTTGCTGCCTGTCTGGGTGGTGCTGGCCCGAAGAAGCCCAGCCACAAGGGAGGTGCTGTATTCAGGCTGGGAGCCCGTCATCATTGCCATGGCCATCAGCAGGTAGGCTGTCCCGTACAACTCCCACCTCAACCCAGACCCCATGTGAACCCCTAGAGGGGAGAAACGGAGCACGCACTGGCAATGCATCAGCAGTGCCAGCCACTCGTCCTACTGCAAGTGACGGGAACTATCTACTGGGTTTCATTCCAAAGCAGGGTGTGTTGACCTTGGGAACTGAGAAGCAGCTGCATTCTGGGACCCAGGCAGTATCATGAGGACCCTGGGACTCTCCATTGCTCTGCCTTCTCTGTGGGGGTCAGCAGAGCAGGTTTTCACCCTTCTGACTCCTCCCAATTCCAGCAAGAGGACAGAGAGGCTTTCTCCCAACAGTGCACAGAGACCCACTACAGAGTGTCAGTGCTTCCTCTTCGATTGGTCACACTTCTGTCCTCCAATCAGTCACTTGCTCTCGGAAATGCAGCTGTCTGATTGGATGGCCGCAGTTGAGAAGCAGCGAGTGGGTTGGAGCTGGTTCCCTCAGGGAGGAGCCAAATCCTTGCTGGGGGGGTGGGGGTGCGGCAGGTGACAGGAGTCCCCACGGGAAGGTGGCTGTGCCCACACTTCCTGTACCACAATCACTGTGCCAAGTCAGCAGATTGTGAGCTACAACTGTTGAGCGCAAGAGAACTAGAGACTGAAAGGAGAGGCTCCCGGAAGCCACTTTGCTATCCTTGTCCCCAAGGTTAGATAGACCTGTGCCTCCCGACCCAGAGACCAGAGCAGAACCTTTCAGCGGTTTTTGTGTCGTTTGTCTTTGTGTCTCTATAGTGTGGGAGGCCTCATCTTGGACAAGACTGTCTCGGACCCCAACTTTGCAGGAATGGCTGTCTTCACACCTGTGATTAATGGTGAGGCCTTAGTATATCAGCTGCTGGGGGAACAGAAAGGGACATGGGAGTTAACTTCTTTGTCACTCAGAGCTCCAGCAGGCCAGAGAATCTAGCTCAGAGAGAACAAGGCCTAAAAAGAGAGATGGGGTGAAAGGACCAACAGGGGACCTTGAGGAACCCTGAAATTAGCAACATGAAAGCCTCTAGCCCTGAATGGCCAAGGGGTCCCAGAAAGTGTCTTGTGGGAGCCCAGTTAGACATCCTGCTCCCTGCAGGAGTAAGCTCCTCCCAAAAATCAAAAGGATCCAGAAGGAAAAAAACAAAAAACAAAAAAACCACTAGACTCCTCTCCCAGCTTACCTGCGGGTGCCTTCTACTGCACGAGTCTAAATAGAAGTATCCAGCAAGAGAGACTGGTGTGGAGCCTAAAGCAGTGCACCTCTCAGGGCAGGGCACAGGGTAAAGCTGAGATATATAGAGGCTGGGTTGGGGGCGGGGAAGGGGGGTGTAAAGGCAAACAGTACCCAGCAGTTTACCGGGGCAGCACCAGATTAGAGGTCACACTTGATGCTGAAAGCTGGTTACTGAGTGAGTATGTGAGTGCCGAGTACCTGGGACAGCTCCAGAAAAAGTGAAGGCAAGGAGAACCTTGGACCCTGCTGTGTCCAAGGCGAGTGTCCATGCTACACTCTACACATAGGTGCAGGGACACAGGCCATGTCCCTGCTGACACTCTGAGGGCCACTTCAAGGGTACGTGGAACTGCATGTAAGGGAAGCCGAAAGCCTAGAGTGTCCCTCAGAAGCCGTGAAGTGTTTGTCTTCTTCCACCGTGCTCTCTCTTGGCACAAGAGGGAAGGGTGAAGTCAGCACAGACCCCAGCGAAGGTAGAAGACAGGGCCCCTCCAGATACAGGGACAAAGAACAAGGTGCTTTCCTCCCGGTCCTTCCTACTCCAAGTCTGAGTCCTGTGTGTCTCTCTGCAGGCGTCGGGGGCAATCTGGTGGCTGTGCAGGCCAGCCGCATCTCCACCTTCCTCCACATGAACGGCATGCCGGGGGAGAACTCTGAGCCAACCCCTCGCCGCTGCCCCAGTCCGTGTACCACCTTCTTCAGCCCTGGTAACCATAGCATCTCACCCTCCCAGGGCCATCCCTGCCTCAGAGGGAAGGGGTGGGCAGCCAGGAACCTCACTAGAGAAAAAACTGAGGCCGGGGTTCAAGGCTCTCCTCCGCTGGGCTGTGCCTGCTACTCTGAAGAGTGAAAGCCCAGATGAGACATTGTCTTTTCCCAACACACCCTAGAGAGAGCTGTGTGCTGACTAGACTATGCCAGTAACCATCCCGTGACCTCTCCTCCTCCTCTCTCCTCTTCCAGACGTGAATTCACGCTCAGCCCGGGTCCTCTTCCTCCTTGTGGTCCCAGGACACCTGGTGTTCCTCTACACCATCAGCTGTATGCAGGGCGGGCACACCACCCTCACCCTCATCTTCATCATCTTCTACATGACAGCTGCACTGCTCCAGGTATGGTCTAGCAGAAGCAGGGGCCACGTGGGGTAAGAACCTCAGGATCGGACCTGGTCTTCTGCCACTCAGGACCTGGGAGGGTAGACTTTGGCTCTGGAAGAATTACCGCCCTGCCGTGACTTCAGCCTGGATTTGTCCCTCCTCAGCCCCAGTGGTACACTTTCAAAGTGAGAGGAGTAGACAAGCCTTAGGGTTTTCAGGCAGGTGGTAACAGGGTGCCTAGCAGATGGCTGGCTATACCCTTGAACCGCCTATACCCCGTCCTCTGCTGGGCTTCGTTTAAAATAAGGGTTTTCGCAGCTAGAACAACCGTTAAAACCATTGCACAAGACAAATCCATCTTCAAGGCTCATCCAGCCCTGCCTTTCTGCAATGCTATGGTACCTTCTCCCCATGGCATTCCTAGATTTGGTTTAGCCATAAGCAATTATCCTTCCAAACCCCCAACTGAGTCCTTAGAAAAGTCGTCTGTTAGGAATCTCGGCGAGAGCCGGGTTGAGAATCAACCATATGCTATTTCCCAGCAGTCGTTACCCAGTTCTCCGTGCTCCCTTGCAGATAGAGTTGAGGTACACCCCTGATGGGATAGGAGCATAGGCAAGCCAAAGTTCTTTTGTGGCCATCTCAGTTGATCCCTTCTCCAGAGTTGAAAGCCAAACCCCCATTCCATCACCCATCATATGGGTCATGACCCTGTGGTCAATTTTAGCTGGGCTTCCTTCTCTGAGTCTGTGGAGAGGCAAAGTGGTGACAAATGTTCCCTGTAAAGTTCTGCCAGGTCCCTTTGCCACCTGTCCCAGTATGTGTCCTTGTGCTACTCTGGAGGCTAAGATGTGAAGACAGCTGTCGCCGTTTCCAACCTAGTACATATGCTAAAGGCCCCCTCGCCACCCTCTTCTGCAGTGGTCAGACAAGCTATGACATTCCACCGGGGGCCGGGCGGCACCCAGGGCCACGGCCACGGGAGTACAAGGTAGCTGTGTGCAGAGCTGGTGTGTGTGTGTGTGTGTGTGTGTGTGTGTGTGTGTGTGTGTGTGTATGTGTGAGAGAGAGAGAGAGAGAGAGAGAGAGAGAGAGGGAAGAAGGAGAGAGAGAGAAGAAGGAGAGAGAGAGAGAGAGAGAGAGAGAGAGAGAGAGAGAGAGAGGGAGGAAGGAGAGAGAGAGGTTCTAGAATCGGAATCCCTGACTTCCTTACAGAGAGGCCAAAACAACCAAGTTCACCTAAAAATAGGGAACAGCTCTGGCCCCTACCCTCGAGTCCTTTAAGACAGAATTTTCATACCACAGTCTTTACAAAGTACAGTCAAGAATAAACCCCACCGGGGTTAGGGATTTAGCTCAGTGGTAGAGCGCTTGCCTAGCAAACGCAAGGCCCTGGGTTCGGTCCCCAGCTCCGAAAAAAAGAAAAGAAAAAAAAAAAAAAGAATAAACCCCACCAGATGACCGTGTCAACCTAACGGTTAGAAAGCATCTCCTTCACCTATAGACATGGTCATGGGGGAACCACTAAATCAGGTATTAATGTCCTAGAAGAAGTGCAGTTCCCATTGCAAAGTGCATGTAATTCTTACTAAAATGCAGACTCCTATTCACAAGGCTGAGGATGAACATTTATGACACACTACCCACGGCAGGCGATAGATACCACTGGTCCTGGGCCCAGTAACTATATTCTGATCTCGGTTATTCTCAACCATCTACAGTTGCAGAACATAAGCGGGGTTGCAGGTAAATCCATGTAGTAGATAATCCAACGGGTTTTTGAACTGTTGTGTACTATAACTGACATATTTAGCTGACTTGCTCATAGACCTGTTTTACAGACGAATATCAGAAGCCCACAACAGCAGGGTGGGAAGGGCAAAGGGAAAGCAGCTTGTATAATCAGCTGTTACCCAGATAACGGAAGAGAAAGGGCCTTGTAAGAGAAACTGGCTCTACCTGCCAGCCCCTACCAGGCTCCCGGAGAGGCCAACATGGCAGGAGTTGCAGTAACTGAAGAATGATCTGACCCAGAATTGAGGCAAGGGCAGAGTTCCTGTAAAGGCGGGATTTAGTTTAGAAAGCCCCTGGCTTGCTGTGAGCTGTCCTGGCAAGAAGGTTGTGACCAGCCAAACCTTGTGATCCACTGAACAGATCCCGTCCTGTGGCCTCTGGCTCCCCCTGCAGAAAGCGGTGGCTACAGGCAGAACCCTTCTGTCCCTCCAGGTGCTGATTCTCCTGTACATTGCAGACTGGATGGTGAACTGGATGTGGGGCCGGGGCCTGGACCCCGACAACTTCTCCATCCCATACTTGACTGCTTTGGGGGACCTGCTTGGCACCGGGCTCCTGGCACTCAGCTTCCATGTTCTCTGGCTCATTGGGGACAGAGACACAGATGTTGGGGACTAGCTTAGCCACTCAGCCCTTCCCCCACCCCTCTGCACTTTCTATTTGGATTTTTTTTTCCTTTTGTTTCCTACCCCACCCTCCCTACACTCCCACGTCTTTCTGGGATTTCACTTTGATACCAGATTCTCATTATTTTCAATGGGAATTTTTATACATTGAGCCAAGTTTAGATAAGAATTCGGGAAGGACAGATGGGCTGACATAAGCAGTAAAAGTAGACTTTCGAGACAATCACCAAGTGCAATTCCACGGTGGGTGCCTCCGGAGGAGGTAGATTGGGACCTTGGCATTCTGTCCAGCACCCGGGGACCTTCACATTAGCTTTAGGAACCTCGGCTCGGCCCTGATGAGAAACTCTGTCCAAGTGGGCTCTGGGTTGTTTTGGGTTTGGTTGAACAGAGGGAGGAGGGATAATTAACACTCCTTCGCATGCACGTGCTTTTATAGAGATGGACCAACCTCACAGCACTGGGCAGGAGAAAGTCGCTTCAGCTTCTCGTAATCACAGCCCTGTCCCAGGCCAACCTCCCCGCAGAGTCAGGTGAACTGAGGGTTCCGTCTGCACACATGGGCCTTGCCCAACTGCCTGATTGCTTTCCGGTTGAATGAGTGGTGGCCTGGGCTCCTCACCGATCCACGTCATGCATAGGTTTCCAGAGGTCCGAGTGCCCCCTGAGTCTAGAGAACCATGTTCAAGCCTCTCTTCATTCTCTCCACACACTCCGTCTCCGTGCAGCTTGCCAGATGGGCTTCTAGGACTGGGGACAGGGAAGGTGGCAAACGACCTGGAGACTGACGCAACCTGGGGTATCTCACTGCTTCTCACGATGTAACTACATGGTCAGTCTTGGCCTCTGTCACTTCTGAACACACTCATTCTATCACACCAGGGCTCCCTCTGCCCTTTCCCTTGGCTTCTGCCCACAGACACGCATCAACCATTCACTCATTCAGCAAATCTCAGCCTCCCCCAGATGAGCCCTTTCCACACCACCAGCTGATCCAGCAGTCATTACGGGGTGCAGGGCATTGACTAGCCAGTGCTAAGGGGACCACAGCTCTACTCTCACCTCATTCCCTAGGTTACAGAGGCCATGTGCCCCTTCAACCTGGCAGTAAACATCCCCTCTTTAGGCCCTAATTCTTCAGTGATTGCCAGCCCCACTGCTCAAGCAGTATCATGTCCTCAAATACCCTCCCTCAGCTCCTCACCTCACCCCACCTCACTGCACGCTCAGGAGAAGGCTTAGAATTAGCAAGCTGGATAAGAATTGGCTGCCTCAGCATCTGCCTTGTCTGTGATGAGAAGAAAACCAGAGCCCCTTCCCTACGCATGCCCCAAACCACTCAACAACTGGGATGCCGGCTTTTTTTCTGGCCTGTTTGTCAGGAGCCCATAAATTCCTCCCCCTGTGTAGTCTAAAGGCTCAACCTCCAAGGAAAGGATTAAACAGTGTCCTTTGTCTACCAATACTGTGCCTAGACCTAGAGACTCTTGGCCTTGTCATCACCCCACCCCCCACCCCCAACTCCCGTCACCTGAAATCAGAACTTTAGAATTGGACAGAATCATAGAGGTTATCTAGTTGGAGTTGTGTCAAGCAGATCAGTATGGATCTGGGCTTGTTTCTGCTCTTCCCTCTGGCCTAACTCCACCTCAAAACTCAAGACTCGTGTAGAGGCATCATACCCTAAGACTGACCCCAGAGTCCCCAGCCACTTGCCCTATCCTGACATCCAGAGTTGGATCAGGTTGCCTGGAGACTGAAGCATCCTTCTTCCTTTGCCCAGAAAACAGAAAGGTAGGCGCACCCAGGCTCAGCGTGTGTTGAGTAGAGGGGCCTGGAGTGACAGGAGAGTGACTTCAGGAGAAGATTCATTTCTTCCCGCCGGGTTGCACCTGTCGCATGTACTTTTGGCCTGACTGGAAGAAACAAAATTGGTTTACTTTCACATCCCTCAAAAGCTACAGAACTGTGTCTTAAGAGAATTATTTATAGTTACTATAACTGAATTGACAAATGTCGACTTAACTGATAAATTATATTTGGTAAAATAAAATGGAAGTTTATTTCAATGACTTGTATCCCTGTGTGTTTCATCAAAAAGCAGCCCCAGCCATTTCCTTGGAGCCCTTTCTGTGGACCCACTCCCACCTCAGAAGTGGGAAGGGGCCAATGTGCCACAAGCAAGGAACCATCTTAGAACATGTAACAGAAAACACGCATCTATTCAGAAATAAGCCACAATGCCATAGGACGTATGTCAGAGATCGAATACAGAGTCCGTGTAGACTGGGTCTTCCCCATGCACTAACTCAGTCTCTTTATAGAGTCCTTATGTCCAGTGATGTTAGACTGTGCTCCTCCCCGTGCATTAACTCTCTTTGGTGCTTCCTCCCCATGCATTAGCTCTGTGCAGGTAATACCAGCCTCTATGAATTAGAATTCCTTCCTTGCAGAGGCTTACAGTTGAATCAGTGTGGAAATGCTTTTACCTTGAGTATTTACCGTGTGCCTTCACTGTTCTCAACTCTGTAAACCCTTAGAAAGTTACAAAACTGGCTGCCAAGGAATCGCACTTGTACTTGGATTTTATATGACCTTCCCTGAGTTGTTGTTGGCCCTTTCTCTGCTTACGTTTCCAGCCTGAATTATACCCCGTTTGTAGGGTAAATGTAAAATGAGACTTTGATGATATATACACACACAAACACACACACAAACACACACACACAGAGAGAGAGAGAGAGAGAGAGAGAGAGAGAGAGAGAGAGAGAGTTCTGTTCCTGGTATATACTTAGCCCAAAAGTACTATAAAATATTAAAAATGGGTTATGTTATTCAACCTTCCATTGCTGTAACAAAACGCCTGAAATAATCAACTTATAAAAAGGGAAGGGAAGGGGGCTGGAGAGATGGCTCAGGGGTTAAGAGCACTGGCTGTTCTTCCAGAGGTCCTGAGTTCAATTCCCAGCAACCACATGGTGGCTCACAACCATCTGTAATGAATTCTTCTGGTGTGTCTGAAGACAGCAACAGTGTACTCACATACATAAAATAAATCTTTTTTTAAAAAGGGAAGGGGGCTGGCGACATGGCTCAGAGGTTAAGAGTGGTTTGCTTTGCTTTGCTGCTCTTGTAGAGGATGGCAGTCTGGTTCCCAGCACCCACATCAGGCAGCTTACAACCTGATGCTCTCTTCTTGCCTCCACAGACACCGGCACAGACAGGGTAGGTGCACATGCATGCACACACATGCACATGCATACACACACTTATAAAAATATAGTTTTGTTTTTAAGGGAAGAATTCAGTACCTGGTTAATAGGCCCCACTGTTTCTCGATTGTGATGTTTCTCACTTGTTGGCAAGGAACCCAGGAGGGCAGACTGTACCTCATAGTAGCTGCTGGTAACAAGGGGGAATTCTGTTCCACGACCCATTACAAGGCATACCCTCAATGATTTAAAACAATCTCTTAGGCTCCACCTGTTAAGTTTCCAGTACTTTCCAGTAGTGCCTAGCTGAGGGGCAAGTCTAGTACACAGACCTTTAAGATAGACATTTTCTATCTAAGCCGTATCAGTGGGAGCAATGCAGGCCAATGATGAGCAGTGTCTAGATACCACAGGGAAAGCTGAGAAAGGTCTCATTGAGCCATGGGGTTCATGGAAGCCAGCCGTCCTCAGGGATGATTAGGTCAGAGTCGAGCAGGGAGGAGAGGGAAGGGAAAGCCATTTTAGTGAAGGATAGGCGTAAAAAGACTGATATTTTAGAGAACTGAAAAAGGTTCCAAAGCCCTAGAAGCTGACCTCATAACCTGTAAGATGCATATTATGGGATGGGGGCAGACAGGGTTGGTTTCTGTTTTTGGTTTTGTTTCCTTTTGTTTTGAGACAGGGTCTCACTTAGCCCAGCCTGACCTTGAATTTGCCATGGGTCCAACGATGACCTTGAACTTCTGATATTCTTGCCTCTGGGATTATACACATTCGCCACCATGTGAGTTTATGCAATGCTGTAGATCAAACCCAGGGTTTCATGGATGCTACACAAGCACTCTTAACAGCTGGGCTCTGCCCCGAGCCAGACACAGATGCATGACGAGGTAGATACAGAAAGGCACAGCCAGAGAATAACCTCACCTGGGTCTATCTGATGTCCAAGCCCTTGGCAGAGAACCACCACCCATAAAGGATATGGTCCCTGCAAGGTACCTCACAATGGTCTAGAGCATAAATCTTGGGCTGATGCCTCTAACTGCCCTGGGCTCTAGGACTAACTCTTCAAAGTACCCATGTTAGTAAGACTGTTAAGGGTTAATGAGAAGCTAATAATTGCTTGTCAATGATTTACAGAGTGTCTCACCATACAGCATGCTGTGCCGTACAGTAAACTGCTAAATTAGTAAGCTTATTTACAGTGTTAATATTTCTAGTAGCTGTGAGTAGATATTATCATCATTTTACAAGATAGAAACAGAATAAGAGAGATTAAATATCTGGCCCAGCTACAGTCTTTTCAAGCCAAGTTTCTCCCAGTCCAGTGCTTCCTACTATGCCTGGACACAGATGAAGTCGCTGGCCAAGGCACCCCATTAAAATGAGCATAAATTATTATTTATGCTGAAATTATTAAAATGTTTGTGTGTTAGGTCAGTTTCGCTCAGACAACAAACTAACGGCAAAATCTTAGTTATTAACCCCAAGTAGCCTCCTTAACACAGCTTCTTTCAGGCCAGAAGTGATGTTACAAACCTGAATCCCAGCCCTCATGAAACAGAGGCCAGAGGATTACCCCAAGTTCAAGGCCAGCCTGGTCTACATAGTGAGTTCCACACCAGCCATGGCCCCCTAGTGAGACATCATCTCAAATGCAGAGACAGACAGACAGACTGACTGACTGACTGACTGACACGGGATTGGGGGATGGGGAGGGATGGGGAGAGACAGCCCAAAATATCCAGCTACTTCGAATAGTTAGTCCTGGACCAGGGCTGTTAAATGATAATTTCTGCCACTGGAAAGCACTCAGCAGCAATTCTTTTCACATAATGCTGTGTGCTATGGGGTCAGGTTTGGTGTAGTTCCCAGCAGATTCTTAGAATAGACAGTATTTCCCAGTGGATACTTAAAAAAAAAAAAAAAAAAAAAAAAAACACCTGCCAGGCACAGCCTATCTCGGATGACATTTTTTGAAACATAATTACAGACAACACTTCCAATCCTTGGCAAAGCAGCCAAGCAGTCAGGTGACGGTCTCTAAATTTAGTGCTGGAATTGGTCATCCCCTTCAGCTAAAACTCGGCACTTTGGGTGCACTATCCTGCATTTCATATTATCTAAAAATAAAATGCCTTAACTTCACCACTCTGAAAATGTCTGACTTAGAAGATTAAAAGAGATCAAAAATAACTGAAACTGCAGAAAAGTAAAGACAGTTTGATCAACAAGAAGATGTCTTTTAAACATAATCTGAAAGACTTTATGATTATATTCATATGTCGTTACAAATGCATGACTCACACAGTCTAGCCATTGCTGTCATTCTTAAAAAGTTAGAAGTCCAGGGCTGGGGATGTGCTCAACTGGAAGAGTGCTTGTGTAGCACGCACGAGGCCCTGGGTTTGATTCCGAGCACTGCATAAGGACACACAGTTGTGCATATCTGCTATCCCAGCACTTGGAGGTATAGGCAGGAGTATCCGGATTCAAAGTCATCCTCAGCAAGTCTGAGCCAGCTGAGGCTACATCAGACTCTCAATAACCATGCCAACCACATACATTGACATATGCCTGTAATCTCAGGATTTGGAAGGCAGAGGCAAAACCATTTTAGAAAAAAATAGAGTATTGACCATTGCCCCAAGGACTGTTGGAGACCTACTCCCAAAACAAGAGTATCACCCCTCTGCCCCCATGCTTCCTCTGCTGTAGAAGACAGAGCCCACAATGGGTCCAGTCACGCCTCTGCCTTCTGTATTTCTCATTGGTTTAGCACTCGGTTACCTTTTTCGTCTATCAAGATGAAAGACAGCGTCAGAAAGTTTCTGGATGAATCAGGCTTGCCCAAAGCTCTACTTTGAACTAGACACGACTGCCTGTAATATTTGATCTTTTTAAATGTATCTAATGTTTATACCAATAAATGACACCTGAGCTGGGAGCTGATGTAAAAACCTGCTAGTTCAGTCAGGTGACTTTGTTTTCCTAACTATATAGAAAGTATCTCTTTACAAGCCTGATTCTACAACTGAACTGCTAGAAATCTCTCTCTATGTGTGTCATTCTACCAAGCTATTCTACCTTTCTCTTGAGTTCCTACAAACCCAGAGGACTCCTTAGCTCTCTTTCCTAGAATCCTGTTTCACCTGTGTCCTGCCAGTTGCTTCTCTGTGGGTTCCTACAAACCTAAAAAGAAGATCCCTATCTCTTTCTTACCTGAAGCTTCTTCCAAGAAACTCTTCCAAGCCAAAAGAGAGAGAGCACCCAAAACTCAAGCCAGCATAGAGCTCTCAAAGGTCCAACTGCTATCAAAGGAGTCTCTTGTTCCTCCCCTACACCATTGGCAGACCAAGCCACAGCATGATGGTGGAGCTCCAAGCTAAGTCAGTGGAAGCCTGAACCATTTCACCTTCACAGTGGGGCGACACGAGACCACCCAGTTGATTTCTCCTTGGGTCCTAGAATGAAGACCATAAGACCTCTCCCAAGTACTTTGCCTTAAAATATGCAGAACGTTTCCATTCTTTAGCATTCTTATCTATGGAGGCTTTTAGAGGCACATCCTAACTGCATCTCTACAGGACACACCTAACTGAATGTGACAAACATAATATCTCTCTAGGTTTTCATGTTTTGCTAATAAGGTTTTCTATGAACAATAATCAAATATCTTGTAACAACTGCCAGGCTGTCTTCCCAATCAGACCATTCCCTTGTCCTTTTAACTTTAACAGGAACAATGATCTCTGCTTCCTCACTTCTAAGCAAATGTGTTCATGAAAAGCACAGCAGAAGCTAGAACAGAGCCCTCCCAACTTTCGACAGATGCCACTTTCTCAAAGCCTTGCTGGCAGCCGCGACCTTGGGCTCAGTTTTGAAACCTCAATTACTCTAGCTACTGTTCCCTTCCTCTCTCTTGTTTTTTTCCCCCTAGTCCTTATTTGGAACAAGAGGGGGATATTTAATGAATGAGGCAATCTGTCAACAAGTGTGGTAAAAAGATTTTTCAAAGATTCCCAGCTACACCCAGCCTCAAAACTTGCCCTAGATTTGGGCACAAACTGGCAGAAGAGTGGGCAGCAGCTAGCCCTTAACTCCACAGTCTGCCTCTCAGGGAGCTGCCTAGGTACCTCTGTGGTGGAGTCTCAGGCTTGGCTGGGCCACGGGCATTTCACTAAGCTGTCTTCTCTTCCCTAAAGCAGTCATCAAAACACCAGGACTGGGACTAAGGATGTCATTTCAGTCAGCAGAGGGCTTGAATCCCTTGCAGGAAACCCTGTTTGATCTTTGGTACTATGAAAAACAACAAAAACATGATCAGGAGATCCTAGGCAATATGATTACAGAAGACGAACAGCCATCTCAGGGTCTGTTGGGCCATTTGTTGGGTCACCTTGCAAGTTCTAAGTTCCAAAGCATTTTTCCTGTTTCTAGGACAGTGGTGGATCTCCAAGGTCTGGCTATTTGAAGACAAACTCCTACGCTCTTAGGCAATTGTCTGGTACGAGGTCATTTCTTTGGCAAGTGTTGGCTGAGTGCATACTGTAGGCAACACCAATAGTTGCCTGGCAGTAGCAACTAGAATGCATACCACATCCTCTGAGGAAGGCACTTGCCAAAAATGTTTTTTCCGGTTTTATTAATCTTGAAGAAACGATCAGACAATCCCAAGAGCAAGATTTTCTATTGAGGCAACTGGTTTGGTTTTGGAGACAGATTTTGGCTTCCTAGCCCAGGTTGCTGGCTTACTCTTGAGAAAGAAAAGCAATGCTATTGAGAAAGAAGGGGAGCTGGGAATGGTAGCACATACCTTTAAATCCAGCAAAAGGCGAAGGCAAGGGAATCTCTGTTAGTCTGAGGCCAGCCTAAGTAGTGATCTCCAGGACAACCAAAGCTACAAAGTGAGTTTGTCTAAAACCAAGGTTGGGGCAGGGGTTGCTACAATTTCTGGAGTAACAGAAACAATGTATGTCTCTCTGCTAGTCAGGCTCCTGTGCACTGATTAAAAACTCTAACAGGACCATTTAAAAGAGGAGAGACTTGGTTTGAACTCAATGTCAGTGCATGGTAGAGGCAGGGACCTAGAGGTGCAGAGGAACTGTAACCCTGGAGACCAGGAAGCAGAGAGAGAATGGGTGTGTTTGCTGCAGGATGTTTGATCACACTGTGAACCCCACGATTGGGAACTGGAAAAAAAAAAAAAAAGCTTGTTGTCGTGTGGCCCAGCCCTAGCACACACATTTAACCCAAGAGCTTTCTATAAATAGGATTCGATAAAGTCATCCGTATGTCCAGAGACAGAGCAAGCAACCAGTTGACAGGGAGTGAACCTGAGAAAACTCAGGAAAGACAAAGAAGAGGCTTCGAGTTGAAGGGTATTTTAAAACAGCCTGGAGATGGAACCTTTTCCTTCTAGGAAGTCAGTAGAGTAGGAAGGTCAGCTGGGTGCTTTCTCTGCCTCTATGAACTGGCAGGTTTTCACCACAGCATCTAGTCATTTGGTAGATCGAAGATTTGGGATCTCGTTTTAAAGACAGTGTGTGCTAGCAAGCTCCTGGCTCTTCCCTCTCTGCGCTCTCATGGCCCTGCCTGTGGAATGATGCCCCCCACGTACGTCACAACTCTCTCCCCCTCACTCCTTTCTGAAAACCCCTCACAGACACACCGGGCATGTGCTTTAGTAATTGTCTGGGCACTTCTCAGTCCAATCAAAGCTAGTACCAGAGCTTAGGAGACAGAGGAACAGGTTTATTCTATTTATTTGCTTGTTTGTTTATTGTAAATTTTAATTTATTTCCCATGCAGGAAACATTGGGCTTAATCCCTAGCGCTCCAAATACATAAAACAAAGATTATCAGGAGAGTTCTATGCCCACAGAAGACCCACAGCCTCCCCATTCTCCGGGTCTGTCCTTTGTCTCTAGGTTGCTGGGCCATTTGTTGGGGCACCTTACATGTTATATATGTATACATATTCGTATATATACACATGTGTATATAATACATATTTATATATAATGTATAATGTATGTGTACATTTTCCATAAATATATTTTATATAATAATATCATGTATTATAAATATACATTTATATATGTATAATTATTTATTTTGTATAAACAGTTCAGGCCAGCATGAGATGCAACATGAGATGTTATGTCAAAAAACAAACACAGGGGCTGGAGAGATGGCTCAGAGGTTAAGAGCACCCGACTGCTCTTCCAGAGGTCATGAGTTCAATTCCCAGCAACCACATGGTGGCTCACAACCATCTGTAATGGCATCTGGCACCCTCTTCTGGTGTGTCTGAAGACAGAGACAGTGTACTCATATACCTTAAATAAATAAATCTTTAAAAAAAAAAAAAAACAAACACAGCTCTTTCTGGTCCCAGGCGCTGCAGGTTACCGTGCAGACATGGCCAAGTCCAAGAACCACACCACACACAACCAGTCCCGCAAATGGCACAGAAGTAGCATCGAGAAACCCCAGTCATGGGGCTGGAGAGATGGCTCAGCGGTTAAGAGCACTGTCTGCTCTTCCAGAGGTCCTGAGTTCAATTCCCAGCGACTACATGGTGGCTCACAACCATCTGTAATGCCCTCTTTTGGTGTGTCTGAAGACAGCTATAGTATACTCACATAAATAAAATAAATCTTTAAAAGAGAGAAGAAGAAATCCATACTATCAGATGACACTATCAAACTGAAACCAATTTTCTTCAGCATGATCTCCTTGATTGTGCAGGAAGTGCCAGGATAGATTGTATCCTGGCAGAGAAGTTACAGTGGCTGAAACTAGTAACATTGTGTCCATAGTCAGGAAGTAGAGAGCAGTGGTATTCCGCAAGCAGGCTCCCTCTTTTTCCTCTGGCCCTCCGGCTCACAGGATGGTGTCACCTACACGTCATCTGGGTCTTCCTACCTACTTTAATCTAACCTGGGGAGTGTCGTGGCAGGCAGAGAAACGAACCCGGTGAAACAAGAAGGAAAACTCAGTTCAGCTTGGTCAAGCCTCTAAGGAATCTGACACCGGGCAACTGCATATTGCCAGCATATTTAAACACAGTACACTCACAGTTCCGGGTACACAACGAAATTTACAGAGTGACTAAACAGAAACTCCTTTTCAAAATACATGTGACCATGAAGACAGGTTCCTTAGTTTAAGGGGGCCTAGGATCTGGTGTGGGCTCTGACTGAGATAGCATAGCGGGCTATAAAGTATATGACGTCTCCCCTAAGGATGGATTCTATCAATGAGAGCTAAAGAGGAAGGTCTAGAGAGGGAGCATCTGGGTGAGGTCTGGCTCTACCCATAACAAAGGTCACCAAGTCATTAGCAACATCCACTCCCAGCTTTCTGGGTAGGAAATGGGTTTTTACTCCCTCCATTGAGGAGATACTCTTTGTTATTAACATTCCCTGTTTCTCTAATGTGTATCTCTGAGCATGAGGAACCTCTTACCTACTACATGTTCCCATGGTGATTCTGAAAGCTATATGTATTATGTGTATGAGTACACTGTTGTTGTCTTCAGACATACCACAAGAGGGCGTCAGATTCCATTATGAGCCACCATGTGGTTGCTGGGATTTGAACTCAGGACCTCTAGGAAGAACAGTTAGCGCTCTTAACTGCTGAGCCATCTCTCCAGCCCCACCTCCCCCACCCCCAATCCCCATGGTGATTCTAAATTCCATATGCTGACCATCCAGATTAGCTCATCGTCATTGATAAATGCAGTGACAGAGCAAGATGGTGTGAATTGTTCTCTTTGGCAGGGTCAAAAATATTTCAGAGTAAAAGATGAAAAGCAGAAAGTGAGAAATGAGGAATGCAGACATCTATCAGAAGAGTGATGGTGACCGTGCAAAGGTGACCACTGTCCTTGGCTTCCAAACTCTGTTCCAAAACTGTACACACAATGCAAGTTTCCAGATTTCCTGTCTCATCTTTACAACTCTCTCCCTGGGAAACTACAATCAGAGTGATGGTTTAATAAGAAAGGAAGACTCCATTAAAGGAGTAAGATTATGTTTCTTTCCTTTTCATTATTGACTTTAAAGTTTGAACTTCTGACTTTTTAATAACATTTTATTCATGGGAGTGCTTTGCCTACATGAGTGTATGTGTGCCAGTTGTGTGTCTGGTGCCAGCGGGGGACAGAAGAGGCTGTCAGTGTCTATAGGCAAACCACCCTGAAAACACCCAATCCGATCAGGAGAGGTCGTTGAATCCCTTGAACTAGAGTTACAGTAGTAAGTTTGTAGCCTGCCAGGTGGGTGCTGGGAACTGAACCTAGGTCCTCTTCAAGGTGGGCTGTGCTCTTAACTATGAAGCCATCTTTCCAGCCCTGAACTTTTGACTTCTAATTCTCCTACCTTTGCCTCCTAAGGTGCTGAGGTTACAGCTGAGCTGTCAGGCCTGGCCTATGATTCCTCCTTTGGCAGAAACCCTGTGACTTTGGAGAGCAACAGACTTGTATATTTTCCCTCTGAAGACTTGACCCCCATGGGGGTTGGGGATTTAGCTCAGTAGTAGAGTGCTTGCCTAGCAAGCGCAAGGCCCTGGGTTCGGTCCCCAGCTCTGAAAAAAAAAAAAAAAAAAAGAAAAAAAAAAAAGACTTGACCCCCCACACACACACCTTTATTATTATTAATCTACTAGTTCTTCTCCCAGAAGCCCGGGCCAAACACAAACCCTTGAAGTGCTCATTTGCTTTGCAACATGCTGGTCACTTGTAAGTCAAATAATTATAAACTGTCACATAATGCCAAAAATATATATTCTTGAATGCATTATTTTTATGTGTATGGCTGTTTTTCCTGCACATAAGTGCACTACCTGCATACAGCAGCCCAAGAAGTCATTGTGGAGTTACAGATGATTGCGTCACCAGATGGGTTTGAGCCGCCATGCAGGTGTTGGAACTTAAACCTGGGTCGTCTGGCACAGATGCCAGGTGCCCTTAACGGCTGAGTCGTTTCTAAACCCCAGCTGTTACATAGTTATGTAACCAAAAGTCAAACAGAACAGCAACAGAGTGGAAGAAGACCTAAGTAGAAAGGTTGGCAGCACTAACAAGGGACAATTTATGATGTGCTGATTCTTCAATCAGGCCCTCAGCGGCTTCCTCAGTTTAGAACCTGCTCTGAGAATCACAAATACGTACACAGAAGTACTTACACAAATACTATCAGAGCCCTTCTTACCAAAAACCTTAGAGGATCCTTAAGCATGCTAAAGTTTGAAACGCTCCTTTTACTGGGGGGAGGGGAGGTGCAGGCAGGGAAAGCAGTTCAAGATCCGGTTTTTCTGCCTCGCCCTGGCTGTCCTGGAACTCACTCTGTAGACCAGGCTGGCCTCAAACGCAGAGACGCTCCTGCCTCTGTCTACAGAGCTGGGATTAAAGGCCTGTGCTACTGCTGGCACAGTCAGTTTGAGACTTTCAAAGTGCAGGAAGATGTAGTTGTGTAGAGGAAACGTGAAGAATATTTCAATGGGTGAAACTTCCTAGGTAGACAGACAAAGTCAGAATCGGAACTGGGCTTTTGAAGCTGACTGGGGTATGAGTTAGTGGTTGAGGCCTCATCTATTATACAGCAGGCACGAGAGTTAGTCCAACAGACTGACCTGGACAGGGAGACCCCGAAGGGGCGGATGAGGTGGGGGTTCGGGGTGTGAGAATATGGAGTGGATTATGCTGGGTAGCTAAACTCAGCACTTGGAGGCTGAGGCATAAGATTGCTGCGAATTCCAATTTATCCACATAACAGGGCACTGTCAAAAAATTTTTAAATTAGAAAAATTAAAAAATGTATAAGACCTCGTATTTGGGGAGGAGGGCAATTCCCACTTAAGACCGGGCAAGATAAAGTTGGTAATTCGGTTAAGAGGATGAAACATGTGCGTAGAAAACTATGAATACTTCTGGGACGGTTGGTCAGTTTGGGAAAGACAGTCAGTTGACAATGAAGAAACAATAAAGTTTTAGAGAAGTCTCTCCGGGATGAATTAAAGAGAAAATAAACAAAATGCAAGCCCTCGGGTCCCGGAGAGCGGTTCACTGGGGTGCTCCCGTGTGGGACATCTGCGCTCCCAACCCTGGCTCTATGTAAGTTCTGTTAGCCAGTTGTGCCGCTAGAGTTTACATACAGGCTGATTAACAAAAATCAAAGCATAGCAATTTACATGAAGAAGAAAGGCAGGACCAAAGAACTGAGGAGAACGAGAGATGGTACTCATCTTAGGCAAAGGGCAATACCCATTTGGGGAGGGGCAATTGAATGAGTGGGTATTCTAGGCAATGGTGCTAAAATCCAGAGGTGTTTTATGGAGGGAGGAAAAGCTAAGAAAAAGTAAGGTACTTCAGAAGGTGTTTATTGAAGCTCAAACCACCCTAGTGGCCAGTCTCTAGTGATCAAGGGTACTTTTTAGCCTTGACTCGTGAAAGAGTCCTCCAGGAAGACTACTGCACGCATACAGAAAAAGCTGCACCAAATGGCGCTTCCTGTAGTCCAGGATCCTAAAGTGATTTCTGCTCGAAAGAATCACAACATCGATTTTGTCATATTCTGAGCTGGCTGTTTGAGTTTTACTCCGTCGCTGTGATAAAAATACTCTGATCGAAAGCAACTTGGGGGAGGAAAGGGCTTATTTCACTTTACAGTCAAGGCAAGAACCTGAGAGCAGAACTGCATACTGTACCACTGGCCATTACCGGTGACAGAAAGACAGCAGAAACTGTGGAGAGACACTGCTTTATAAGTCCCCCAGACTGAGGCTTAGCTACCCTTACATCCAGATCCATCTGCCCAGGAACCACGTAGTTCTTGTGCTGGGTCCTCCTATACCATTAGCAAGACAGTCCTCCACAGACAAGCCCTCTCCAGATAAATCCTCACTGCCCACCTCTCAGATGACTCCAGGCTGTGCCACATTGACAAACTAACTAGGATGATAGTATATTTTTATCTCCTTTGCCTAACATTTTCTTTTCTTTCCTTCTTTCTTTCTTTCTTTCTTTCTTTCTTTTTTTTGCTGGCCTCAAACTCCTTAAAGATGACCTTAAATTTCAAATCCTCCTGCCTCTACCTCCTAAATGCTGGTATTAAAGACATGTACCACCACAGCTGGTTTATGGTGGCTGGAGATTAAATCCATGGCCTAATGAATGCTAGGTAAGCACTCTACCAAGTGAACTACCTCCCCAGCCCTTATTATGACATCTACATACACACATACATACATATATACACATATACAAACACACACATACATGCATACAAACATACACACATAAATATATGCACATATACAAACACACACATACATGCATACAAACATACACACATAAATATATGCACATATACAAACATATACACACATACATATATGCATACAAGCATACAAACATATACACATACATACACACACATACATATACATATATACATATATACACATACATACACACATACATACACATGCATACATATATACATACATACACACATACATGCATACACATGCATACATATATACACATACATGCATACATATACACATGCATACATACATATATACACACATATACAAACACACATACTTACATATATACATACACACATAAATATATGCACATATACAAACACACATACATACATGGATACAAACGTACACACATGCGTACAAACATACACACATACATATATATGCATACACATACATACATATACACATGCATACATATAAACACACACACATGCATACCCACATACACAAATACATACGCACAATTATTTTGGTCATAATAGCCCCAATTACTGTCCCTTGCTCTCCTCTCACTCCCACTGACTCTGTTTCTTTTATGCTAGTCCCCACTTTCACTCTTTGTTTTTGTGGTGCCCACAATGGGTTGAATCAGGGTTGCTTGCCAGAGCATGGATGAGCTTAGTAACAGAATCATGGGCATCTTATCAGTGGTTACACCACTGGGGGAAAAATTACCTGTTGCCTGTTCCTGGGTGTGGCAGCCTTTAATCCCAGCACTCGAGAGGCAGAAGCAGGCAGAGGAGGAGCTCTGGGAGATCGAGGCCTGAGTGGTCTACATAGAGGCTTCCAGGGCAGCCAGACTGGAGAAACCCAGTCTCAAACAAATTGCCTCTCCCCCGACACTGTTAACTGCCAATTCCTAGGAATAATGGAAGGACTTCCTGAGTCTCCCCCTGCTCCACGATGGACTGTTAGTGAGCCCATCTTAGCAGGTCTTGTGCAGAGGGTCCCAGCTGCCGTTCATGTGTTCGTGAGTACCACAGCTAGAAGGCAGAGTTGCACAACGCCCCACCTACTTCTTCCTTTAGTGTTTCCATTCTTTCTACCACCGCTTCCAAAGTGTTCCTGTGCTTTGAATAAGGGTATCCCATCACTTTTCAGCACTTTGACCCAGGTAGGGGTCTCTGCAGTGAACCATCACAAGAAGCTTCTCACACCAACGCTGACAGCACTAATCCATGGGAACAGACATAAGTACTTAGAAGGCTGTTTGACAGGCACGATTTGTCCATTTAGCAAAACAATAGTCATTTTCCCACCAGGTCCCCAGCCGCAGGCTCTTGACCAGGTTTACAATAAGAGATCTGAATGCCCTGTTGGGAAGCTGACCTCAAATCCGATTTGAAAATACTTTGGGGATGGGTGGGTGGAGACGTGACTCAGCATTTAAGAACATTTGCTGCCCTCCCAGAGGACCAGGGTTCAAGTCCCAGCACCTCACCCACATGAAGGCTCATAACCATCTGTAACTACAGTTGGTTATGGTAACTACTAGGGGATCCAATGCCTTCCTCTGACTTCCGTGGAGACCAGGACACACGTGGTACACAGACATACATGCAGGCAACACACTCATACACATAAAGTAAAAATAACGATAGAAGTGACTGGTGTCCTAACCATAGTCACACCCTCAGTGCACCGCTGGACACATCTTGCTTGAGGTTGAGTGTAACACACATACTGGGTTCACCGTCCATGACACCCCTCCCCCAGCAGCCTGCGTAGCCCTTGCTAGCACAGCTCCATCTTGATTTCTCTATAAACTGCAATCAAAGCCTGTGGTGTCTTCAACAATAGGGTCCTAGCATCTAGTTCTGCTAAATCAACCAACAACGGGAGCAATTCCTGTGCTGGTTTGGATCCTCAGAGGCAACACTGAGAAACATTTTTAAGAATAAGGATGAGGTGATTAACTTTTTTAGAGGAGTGATTGAGGAGAATGAATGTATAGAAAAATAGAATAATGCTCAACATATGAACTCTACATGAATGATGAGGCCAATGGCGGTGGTGGGAGAGATGAGAGAGGAGCTACTTTTGCAGTGATGTATAGAAGGAAGGCTGTGGTGGGTTTGCCCGAGTGGAGGTTCCTTTCTCAATACCGTACATAATTATTTGGAGACAAAGAACAGATAAAGTGAAAACAGATAGACTTGAAGCCATGAGAAATAGAGTAATCAACCCAGACACCAATCCTTAGGAAACGTTTAAAGGGATAGGATGGACCGATCCCTGAAAAGAAAATTTAAAAAGCGATCACCAAAGAAGTAGGAGCACAACAGGAGGGAGCGCAGCACAGAAGCACAAGGTCATAAATACTGAAGAGCGTTGAACCCTGTCAAAACCGTAACAACTGAGAGAATGCAGTCCTTAAGAATGAGCGGCAAACATGGGGATTAGAACAGAGAACGCCAATATCGATCGATCGATGGATAGATGGATAGGTAGATGAATGGATGAATAGACAAAAGACAGACAGACAAACATGGAAATGTTGTAACGGAAGGTATTACTTTGCTTACAAGACAGGGGCAAGGGAGAGAGTGGTGGAAGAAACTGGCCTCCTTGTGTGTGTGTGTGTGTGTGTGTGTGTGTGTGTGTGTGCACACAAGTTGTGCATGGTGTGCATGTGCTCTTGTAGAGGGAGTAGACGCAGAGACAGAAGCAAACGGATCTGAAGCTCAAAGCCAGCCTTGGCTACAGAGATTCTCTCAAAAGAAAAAAGAAAGAAGAGGAGGAAGAAGAGGGAGAGGAGGAGGAGAAAGAAGAGGGAGAGGAGGAGGAGGAAGAAGAAGAGGGAGAGGAGGAAGAGGAGGGGAAGGGCTGGAGATGTAGTTCTGTTGGTAGAGGACTTACCTCGCGCGCCTGGATTTGATCTCCAAAACTACAAAACTGGATGTTGTTACAGTAGAACCACAAGTTCAAGGTCATATGTAGGAAGTTGAGGCCAACGTAAGCCACAGAAAACCCTATCTCAAGCAAAAAGCAACCAAAAATAATAATAATAATAAAAAAAAGTGACACTTTATTCTACTGGCCACAATTCCTATCTAAAGGACAGGCAGGGCAGAAAAATTGCAGGTAGGAAAATTAAAAACATTTGCCAATCGTTTTGTGAATATTGAGAAGCAATAGCAGCAACAGAAGGAAATGTCCTGGTGCTTGAATAATATGGGTGGCTGCCGTAAGAAATGTGGAAGTGACGATGAGGAACTATCTCTGGCTCATTCTGCATTGCTCTTGCTGTATCTAGCTAGAAACTGTTGTGACTTTTGACATGGATATTTTTAAAGGTTGGTCTCTTGGGTCAAATGTCCCTGAAAGAGCCTGTTATCTGGTCATATGGAAAATATAAGATCATCTTTACAAGGCTCGAGATTTGACTCTGTAGGTGAGACGACAGGAAATGGACTTCACTTGGAGCTTGGGCTTTATTAATTTATTAATGGAATAGTTTATCTTCGTGTTATAAAACCTTTAAAATATGGTTTTAAAAACCCATCTGGAAAATTTTTAAATGTGATTTTAAGAAAACATCTCGGGGACAGATTTAGACAGGAGAGAGAGATCAAGTCTATGTAGTTCAGGGTGACCCGAAGTTTCTTCTAACTTCTTGTCTTGGTCTCAGGGAGAGGAAGGGGGGCGGGGGGAGGGGGGACCTTGAACACACTTGTTGCAGAAAATGATGAATGACCTTGGGTTTTATGATCCTCCTGCCTCCATCTCTCAAGGCCTGATTACGAGCCTGCGCTACTACGCTGAATTATATAATTGTTTTCAAATAAATTTCTAAATTCTTTAAAGTTAGAAAACCTTGAAACTGCTCTGTAAGCTATGCTGCTGTAAGAAACTGCTCAAGATAGCTATGAAACTACATTTCCCAAGAGTTCACGCGGCAAGTTGGCACACTGGTCTGGTCGCTTTACCAAGAGGCACACTGGGAAATGTAGTGCCCAGAGCAGCGGGGCTCACAAGCTTTTGACGGAAGATGAGAAGTGCGCCGCCCGTGGCAGCACAGGTACCGGATAAGGACTCTGCACACCCCCAATTTTGTGTATGTGGTCGGAGGAAGGGCCCAGGTCCTCTGTACCTCTCCAAGCAAGGTGCTGGCCACGGTTCAACTCTGGCGAGCTGCTCGGAAGTCCCTGACAAGAAGGTGCCAACCGCGGGGGGTCGAGCTCGTACCCGCCCCACCCAGGCTGCGGCCGCGCGGGGAGGAAGCGCACCCAGGCCGAGTGCAAAAGTTTCCTTTTCTGCTTTCCAGTTAGAGAAGCTTCAACCAACCGAGGGTGGGGATGTCTGACTTCAACTGGAAGAGAACCCGGGAGCCAAAGGGGTTAAAATAAGCGAATTACCGGGAAAACAAACAAAAAACTCCCCACCACTAGCCATGGGCAGCCGAGATCACCTGTTTAAAGTGCTGGTGGTGGGGGACGCCGCGGTGGGTAAGACGTCACTGGTCCAGCGCTACTCCCAGGACAGCTTCAGCAAGCACTACAAGTCTACCGTGGGAGGTGAGCGGTCTCAGGTGGCTGGGAGCAGGGTTCGAGGCTTGAAGCCTGTAGCCTCTGGGTACTGAGGTCGCCTTTAAGGGGTTCCCAGCCTGCGCCGACTGCCTATAAAAATAGGGCCGAAGTATGCAGGTGAGAGATGGAGAAGGTGGAGGGGTCTGAGCCGGGGCCATCACAACAGAGAGCAGCGCCCTCCCGCAGCCACGCGCTGCCCAGAGCAACTTCTCCAGCCAGCAAAGGGAGCTGAGCCCCGGTTCAAATGCAGGCTGGGGCAGATACCCTGCTTCCTTCCAGCATCAGACGGGTGTTGAGGAAAGAACCGACTTGATCTAAGAAGGAGAGCCCAGGAGCTAAGCAGTCAGGTGGACCAGCTGTGGGGGAGATTAGAGGTCAGATTATGGTCAGGTCTGATGAGCCCTGTGGGGTTGCTTAAATAAAGGTAATTTGTGAACTTCGTGGGAAATGTGAGGAATTCACGAAAGAATATGAAATACACCCTGAGTGGCTAATCTTTTCTCACACTGGGGAAGGCAGGGAGGAAGAGAGAAAAAAGCACTAAAAGTTAGCTCATTTCTTTCCTAGTGTGGCCTTTGGACTCAACTGAACTGTCCATCCACCGGCCTGTCTGCCCCCACCCGGGGCCCCACCACCACCACACACACACAAAGACACACACCACGAGAAGTAGGAGATAGTTAAAACATGGTGATCAAGTAAAAGAGTAAAATTACACTTGTACCATAATAGATTTTGAAAGTGGGTGCCAGTGTACATAAGAGAGGGTTTTTATTTTATTTTATTTTTCTTGGATATTTTATGTATTTACATTTCAAATGTTATCCCCACCCCGCAGGCTTTTTAAATTAACTCTTTACTTTGAAATGAAAACTTTATAGAATGTTTGGCAAAGGACAGAAGAGATGAGATAGATGGGTCAGTGGTTTTAGGTCAAGTCTGAGTCGGAATCCCTAGCCCTACAAGGTAGAAGGAGAACAGAGACTTCAAATAAAGTTGTCCTCTGACCTCCATGGGAGCACTGCGACACAACCACACACTATAAAATATTTTTTATTCATTTTTGGAAGTATCTAGCAATGCTAAAGGTCTAATATTTCAAATACTCTTTCCTGACTACCTTGCCCACCGCTCCTAAATACAAGATCTTATTTCATGGATTTCGGTTAAAAAAATGTCCTATGAATTAATTTTTACCCATGGTGTGGTCTTAGTTTTCCTGCCGTACAAACATAATTGATTCTGGCGGGTTTTGATTTGTTTGTTTTTCCCGGTGTTTATTGTAAATTCTCCCTAGTTTTTACTTCTGTCACAGATGTAGAAGGAAGAGTATGTTTCCAAACAGAAATTATTCTGGTTTCCTCCTTAACAAATAGCTTTTCCAGCACAATATGATTGTCTAGACCTTCAATTTTAACACTCAAAAGGGTGAGGCAGGAGGATCTCAAGATGGAGCTAGGCTATACTACACAGCTTTAGGAGGTTCTCCCGGACTGCCGTTCAGCCCAATCTCTTGGAATTTCAGCACCTGCAGACCAATGTTGGATTCAGCATAGCTCTTAAGTGGCACCCATGTAGCCTCCTCTGGCATCTTGTTCACTTAACTGGTACCTGCCTGACATAATTACCACGGCCCTAAGGAGGATACAGAGGTTTCATTGTGTTTTCTCAAAGTACTGTTTGATTAGATACTAACAGTGAAGTTGAGTGTGGGAGATACAAAGCTAACCACTTAACTTCCTTTCCTCTATCTCTCCCCTCATCCTTTCCTCAAGAACTGCACCCTCCTAAACAAACAAACAAACAAAACTCCCAGAAACCATTGAACCTGAGAATAGGAATAATTGCCCTAACCATTCCCACATTCTTGTTCCTAGCCATGGAAATAATTAGTATGAAATAATTTGATCTGATAGAGGAGAAAACATTGAAGACCCTTAGGAGAGTATGAATTATATGTCCCAACACTTTTACACCATGGGATCTCATTTCCTGAAGGCTTAAACCTAATTGGAGTTTCATGATTCTGGGGTTGTTGCTGTATATTTGATCTGAGCTTATGCTGGGATTAAAAAGAAACATTTACTTTACGTATGTGTGTGTGGACATGTGCACTGTGACATACATGTGAAAGCCAGAGAATTGTTTATAGGTTTGGGTTATAGGGATTTAACTTGGGTTGCCCGGGTTGTCGACAGAAACCTTCACCCCCCTCACAGAACCATCATAAAGACATGTTTTTATTAAGGTGTAATGTTCATATATTTTCAGTGGATTTTGCTCTGAAGGTTCTCCAGTGGTCCGACTCAGAAATGGTGCGGCTCCAGCTGTGGGATATTGCAGGTAAAATGGGAAAACCAGACAGTAACAAGGGGAGAAATTATTTAACCAGCAAGCTCTTTGGGGTGGGCTGGGAGGGAGCATGAATATCGGACAGCACAGCTGACATTTTTCTTCCCCGAAGCTACAAGTTTGAGCTGCTCTGAGCTTTCGAGATGATTTTAGAGATGCACTGCTCCAAAGACAGACATGGTGCCATCTGTGTGTGGGTGGAAAAGCTGCTAAGGTGGTGGATTCTCCATAGGTGGATGTTCCCCCAGCAGCAGAGTGGGCGCCAGATCTTCAGCTGTCGTTACTGAGAAAGAAGATCTCCAGAAAGTAGAGACAATGATCATGACGATCCCTTGGTATACACGGCTCCTTGTGTTTCCAGTTTACTGGTTCACTAGCCCTGTCATGAGAGCTCTCGTCTTCCTCTACACATGACACAGCTGAAGGGCTCAGCCCGATTTTCTTTTTTTTTTTTTTTTTTTTTTCTTTTTTTGGTTCTTTTTTTCGGAGCTGGGGACTGAACCCAGGGCCTTGCGCTTCCTAGGCAAGCGCTCTACCACTGAGCTAAATCCTCAACCCCTCAGCCTGATTTTCTTAAAGTCACACAGACAGCAAGGGGATTTGGACATCCACAGTGGAGATGACTGGGTTTAATAATCCCTTAACGGGGGTTGGGGATTTAGCTCAGTGGTAGAGCACTTGCCTAGCAAGCGCAAGGCCCTGGGTTCGGTCCCCAGCTCCGGGGGGGGGGGGGGGGGGGGGGAGAAATGCGAATAATCCCTTAACGGTATAGACACAGTCAGAGGGGAAGGGAAGGGACCTTTGCAGATATATTGTGTGCATGCAGATGTCCTACCTCCAGTGAAGGAAGGGTGCTCAGTATGACGGGGTGCTCACCCTCAGAACCACCTTCTTGAGAGCTCTCTCTTCTCCCCAGGGCAGGAGCGTTTCACATCCATGACACGACTCTACTACCGAGATGCTTCTGCCTGTGTCATCATGTTTGACGTCACCAATGCCACTACTTTCAGCAACAGCCAACGATGGAAACAGGATCTGGATAGCAAGCTCACACTGCCCAGTGGGGAGCCAGTGCCCTGCTTGCTCTTGGCCAACAAGGTATGCGGCCAGTTTAAGTAAATGGCCCCTGGCCCCGACCAGTGGCCAGAGTAGAGGTATCTAAAAGGCCCTGTGTTTCTGAGCACGCCCACCCTGTTTTATTTTAGTCTTTAAAGATAGCACCCATGTCACCTACCAAGGCTGGCCTAGAACTCACAACCCCGCTTCTCTTGCCTAGGTGCTATAACTAGTGCCCCGTGCCTGTTTGCCAACACATCAGCATGCCCGTTTGTTCAAGTTGGAAGAGTCACCTCCTCTTTCTTTTAAAGAGGTTTTGAGAAAATGTTTTTTTTTCCTTTCCTATTTTTATGTTTTTCGTACATGTATGTCTGTGCACCATGTGTGAGGTGTGCGTGCGTGTGCGTGTGTGGTGCCTAAGGAGGCCAGAAGAGGGTGTCACGTTCATGGGTCTGTAGTTACGGAACATTGTTGGCTGACATGTACGTGGTGCTGGGAATCAAGGTCCTCTGGAAGAGCGGCCAGTGCTCTTAACTCCTGAGCCAACCCTCCATCCCTGAGAGTGATCTCTTTTTAGAGAAGAATGTTGACTGCAGATTTTAGATGTTGGTGGTCTCGGTTGAAAACTCTTCTAAATGCACAGGCTCCTGTGACGATTACGGTGTTACCGCTTATGTATTTTATTTATTTTATTTTATTTTTTTTGTCAGAGTGATCTGTCCCCTTGGGCAGTGAGCCGGGACCAGATTGACCGGTTCAGCAAAGAGAACGGTTTTACGGGCTGGACAGAAACATCAGTCAAGGAGAACAAAAATATCAATGAGGCCATGAGGTGAGTGGCTCCTAGTTTTCCAGAGACAGGCACACAGACCGTTGTCCACTATGGCCCCATGGGTTCTCTTCTCTGATTTCTGAGCAAAGGAGTACAAATTGAGCTACTGGGATGCCAGCTTCCCTAGGATAAGTGAAGCGCACAGAGGTGCTTACACCTCGTGTCTTTGTGGAGTGCTGCCTGGTGATAAGACAGTGCCTGCTGGATCTCCTCCTTCTCCACCCACCTTCTGGGGCTCATTTTTCTAGTTTCTGGTTTTTGGTTTTGTTTTTTTTTTCTTTTTAAAGAGTCCTCGTGGAAAAGATGATGAACAATTCCAGAGAAGATATAATGTCTTCGTCCACCCAAGGGAACTACATCAATCTCCAGACCAAACCCTCCCCAGGCTGGACATGCTGCTAGCTCGCCTTCCTCTCCAGGTCTCTCAGCCGTTCCATCTCCTCCTGTTGGCTGCTCACCTGGCCTAAAAATTCTGTTGAAAGTATTTGACCTGTCTCTTGCCAACTGCCTAGAAAGGAACACCACTGTGACTTGGGAATGGCTGCCTGGAACCCAGATGCATTTGTTGTTCCCCGATGTTGTCTGTGACTTGCTGACAGCCCGTGTACTCTAGTCAGTGTTTCCTGTGTGACAATGATCACCTCATTCTTCCACTGTCAGATGAGTTTCTGGGAAGGAATAAAAATTAGCACTTGTGCACTGTGTTTGGTGATGCCGGGGATTAGACTCAGAGCCTTGTTCTCTCTAGGTAAGCACCCACCCCACATCACACCATGCATGTGACGTACAAGCATACAAAGTAAATAAGTAAATATAAAAAGTAGAAATAAAATTATTATAAAGAGACTTGTGTTGTATATGCCTACAATCCCAGTACCTGGGAATCTAAAACAAGAGGATTAAATGTAGAAGGACAGCTTGGGCTACATAGTATAAGAGCTCATCTTTAAAAAATAACAGTAATAGCTGGGTGTGGCAGCGCATGCCTTGAATACCAAGCACTGGGGAGGCAGAGACAGTCAGGTCTCTTGTGAGTTCAAGGCCAGCCTGGTCTGCAAGTGAATCTGTGACAGCCAGGGCTGTTACACAGAGAAATCCTGTCTTGGAAAACAAACAAACAAACAAACAAACAAACCCAATAACAATAAAATACTCACCAGTTTCTGAGATTTTTTTTTGTTTCTATTTGATGTAGAAAAATACCATGAGTTCAGACTGACAGAAAAATAAGACCAGTTGGTCTTTCAACCATTTTCTTCCAGATTCTTCCTGTATTGGATCTAACATTTCAACATCAAATTCTGGGGTCCCGGGGGAAGACATTGAACATCTAATTTGGGGCTACTGGTGGTAAAGCAGAATCACTGTGTTTTTTAAGTAACTTTGCCTTGACTTGGCTTAGAGTAGCCAGGCTGGAGAGATGGCTCAGCAGTTAGGAGCACTGCTGCTCTTAAGAAGCCAAGCTTGGGGCTGGGGATTTAGCTCAGTGGTAGAGCGCTTACCTAGGAAGCGCAAGGCCCTGGGTTCGGTCCCCAGCTCCGAAAAAAAGAACCAAAAAAAAAAAAAAAAAAAAAAAAAAGAAGCCAAGCTTGATTCCTAGCACCCACATGGGAGGCTGACAACAACCTGTAACCCCAGCTGCAGGGGGATTTATCACCTTGGCCTCCACCTGTCTTCATATGTATATACAGATATACACATACATACATGCATACATATACACAGACATACAATACAATGTGTGGAATAACATGTGTGTCTTCATATGTATATACAGATATACACATACATACATACATACAATAAAAACAATACAGGACAAAACAAGTTCAAGAACAAGGAAAAGAAAGTCAAGCTTTGGGGTTGGGGATTTAGCTCAGTGGTAGAGACTCTGGGTTCGGTCCCCAGCTCTGAAAAAAAGAAAAAAAAAAAAAAAGTCAAGCTTTTGACTAGGAACAGTGAGTGGTACTGGTACTCACCTGGAATCCCAGCAGATGGAAAGAAGCCTAAGGCAGAAGAATTTGAGGCCAGTTTGGGCTACCTAATTAGACTGTGTTTCAAAACAATAAAAAGAGGCTGGAGAGATGGCTCAGTGGTTAATCGTCCTGGCTGCTCTTCCAGAGGACCCAGGTTCAATTGCCAACACCCACGCGGTGGCTGACAATGGACTGGGACTCCAATTTCCAGGGGATCCAGTGCTGTCTTCTGGCATCCTCCGGCATTGCATCGTGTGTAATGCACAGATGTAGGTGCAGGAAAATACCTGTGAAATAAAGGTAAACAAACAAAAGCCTTAATCTTTAAAACTGTCTGTATCTGGCTGGAGAGATGGCTCAGCGGTTAAGAGCACTGGCTGCTCTTCCAGAGGTCCTGAGTTCAATTCCCAGCACCCACATGGTGGCTCACAACCATCTGAAATGAGATCTGAGAGCAACAATGTACTAGTAAATTAAAAAAAAAAAACTGTGTATCATGATAGCATTCCTTGTTATTCCACTCATTTTTAAACATTTATTTATTTAATGTATATGAGCAGCCTGTCACTGACACACCAGAAGAGGGCATCAGATCCCATTACAGATGGTTGTGAGCCACCATGTGGCTGCTGGGACTCAGGACCTATGGGAGAACAGTCCTCTTAACTGCTGAGCCATCTCTCCGGCCCCCATAATTTTTTTTAGTTTTTTTGCCCCCCTCAGGTTTATCTAGGGTTTCTTGATCAGAGAGGCAAGGATTTTAGGGGAATGTCCTGGGCTGGTATATTTTGTCATTTTGGTTGTTTTGTTTCAAAACAGGGTCTCACCCTGTGGCCCCATCCAGCTTGGCTAATGTCTCAGTGCATAGTGCTACAAATGAAACCAAGTAGCCCAGAGTTCTGCAATGGGTCTGTTCTTCATGGCTGTAGGGATCTGAGTGGAAGTAGGGAAAGGAGAGGTTAGCCAAACAGAATTCGGTTATGAACATGGTGAGTAGCTGGTGCTTAACAGCCACAGAAAACAAATATGCACGTGCCTTGACCTTGGGGTGGAGAGAGGACACACTGGAAATCATTAGATAATTTAAGTCCTGTAAGTTAGACAGAAATTTGTTACGTTCTTCCCAGAATGGTGATTTACACACTACCCAAGGCTAGTCTCAGTGAATTTGAGACTATAGTAAGGCCTGAAATTATTGGCTAGGTCTTAAAGAAGTGTCCCATATCTGGCTCATCAGAACCTCCATTTATGCATGTGTGTGGTATGTGTGCATGTATGTGTGTATGTATGTGCGTGTGTGTGTGTGTGTGTGTGTGTTTCATGTTTAAAGCTTTTTAGAGGAACAGTCTTAAATCTAGTGAATGAAAATGTCCAGTGAATCATGGGAATGTGTTTTCAAAGGTTCCCGGGTTTGGCCAGGCTTGCAAACGAGTGCTGGTGAATGCAGTAAAGAGAGAGACCATTGTCTTCTCTCCGTTTCGCTTCTTGGGCATCTGGATGTTTTGTCAACTCTCCAGTGGCTCTGATGCACACACTAGACTTGAAAACCACTCTGCAGAGGCTGGAGAGATGGTTCAGAGGTTAAAAGCACTGCTGCTCCTCTGGAAGACCTGAGCTCCTTGTACCCGTGTCAGGTGGCTCAGAGCCACCTGTAACTTCAGCTACAGAGAAGGTGATGCCCACTTCTGGTTCCTGCAGGATTGTACACACATGACCAATATACAGATAATACATACATACATACATACATACATACATACATACATACATACATACAAATAGCAAAAGATAAATATTTTTAAAAGGAAAATATTTTTGTAAAGCTACTCTCGGAAGAAAGAGGTTACTAGTATGGTTGTATAGGCCTGTCCTGTACACAGAGGCTGAGGCAGGAATATCATAAGCTCCAGGCTGGTAGAAACCCCGGGTTGGGATTAAAAATTTCTACAACATAATTATAACCTTCCATTAGCTTTAACAGCCACTAAAATCTTTGGACTCCAACTGGAACCTCCTCCTAGCTACATTTTACAGACCTCGGTTTCCTTTTCATTTTATCGAAGTTTATCTCCTACTTTCTCCTCCTTACCCATCCTCCTTCCTTGCTACTTGTCCTTACCAACAAAAATCTGAGTCTATTCCACAGTCTACTCCACACCGTCCTTGGTCATTTTTTCCTCCATTAGCTATTGGGGCTGATGGGGCCACTGTCACCGATTGCCTACTGCAGAGTGGGAATATCAGACAGATGCAATTGTCCTCCAAGTTAATACCTCACTCGGGGAATCCACAGCTCCTGGACTGAGGAATTATTTTCTGAGCTACCGACTCAACATTACCACGTGCAAGTCCCACTTGAACACTGTAAATATGTTAACTAAAAGAATACAGTCAATAACAAAGATAAGCCAAGCAAAGAAAAAAATACCAGACGTGTAAGTCTAAAGAAAAAACAATCTGAAAGCCTATAAATAAAAAACCACAGTACGTCAAATAAAAAATGGTAGAAGGTCGCAGCAACAGAGTGGGTGAAAGAAACAGTAGAATGTCTGTCTGCATGATAGAAGACAAACTGGGGGAGCTGGAACGGTCCAACAAGGGCAAAGATAAAATACCAGTGGGAAGTCAAGGAGCTATGAGACACTTTGAAAAGATCAAATTAATGGGGTATAGGCATAGAAACATCTCATCCTAAAGACATTAAAAAAAAAAACTTCAAAAGAATCATAACTGAAAATCCCCCAGAGTTAGGAAAAGAGATGCCGGGGCTGGAGAGATGGCTCAGTGGTTAAGAGCACTGACTGCTCTTCCAGAGGTCCTGAGTTCAATTCCCAGCAACCACATGGTGGCTCGCAACCATCTGAAATAAAGTCTGATACGAGAGAGAGAGAGAGAGAGAGAGAGAGAGAGAGAGAGAGAGAGATGCCAATCCAGATACACGAGGCAACATACAGACGAGACCAGAAAAGAATCTCCTCTTGTCAGACGACGATTAAAACCCTAAGTACAGAACAGAGAAAGTATGTTGAAAACAGCCAGAAACACCAAGTCACACAGAAAGGCGATCCCGCCAGAATGCCAGCCCACTACTCGCCTGAAACTCTAAAAGCAAGAAGGGCTTGGAGTGATGTATTTCAAGTTCTGAAGGATAGCAACTTCCAACCCAGAATACTCCGCTAGCTGTACGAATGAAAGGAAAAATAAAAACTTTCCATTATAAAAATAGACGAAAGGAATTTGTGATTACTAAGCCAGCTCTGCTGAAGACAGTTGAAGAGGAAAACTCTTAGACTAAAGAGGAAAATAAATACATCCATAATGAGGCCACGGGAAAAAATAAACCATGCTGCAATACCAACAAGCAATGAGGAAGAGACAGGAACAAACACTACAAATGTTAGCATTCCTTCTAGGCTCCGCCCCACAGTTACCTGGCAACAGCCAGGTGTGCCTAACTCACTATAAAAGGGGCTGTTTGCCCCCTCCTCACTCTTACCCTCTTATCCTCTTACTCTTTGCCCCTTCTCTCGTCTCTCCCTTCCCCTTCTTCCCCTCCCCCACTTTTCTCCCCGTATTCCAGGATGGTCTCTTCTCCCATCCCTCCCTTCTCCTCCTCTCTCTGTCTCTTCTCCCTCCTCAACTCCCTCCCCTTGCCCTAAATAAACCCTATTCCACACTATATCTATCGTATGGCTGGTACCTCAGGGGGAAGGGATGCCTTAGCATGGGCCCCGGGAAGCACCCCTCCCACCTCACCATACCGCACTTCTACCAAACATGTGCTGGTTCCCCTTCCTTTTTATAAAACACAACAAAACCAACAATATGGCAGGAGTCAGCACATAACATTCCATAATAATTCTGAATATTAATGGTCTCAAAGGCCGGAGCCTCCAAGAAACACACTTTACCGTAAACGAGAGATATTATGTTAGAGTGGATGGGTGAAAAAAGGCATTCCAAGCAAATGGTCCCAGGAAACACGCCAAAATTGCTATTCTAATATCTGACGAAATGGCAGCGATAAAGGAAGATGAAATCTGCAAGAGAAAGGATGGAAAATACTACATCAAATGAGACAACCAGGCTGGGAGAGACAAACGATGCGTGCTCATCTCGTGTGGATTCTAGCTTTGAAGTTTCAGATTTGTGTGCTTAATTTGTAGAGCCCAGAAAGCCAGAAAGGGCCTGTGAGAGAGTGAATAGCAGGACGTGTATGGTAGGAAAACAGAAGGAGGAAATACTGGGGATCCAAGGCTTACACTGGTAAGGCGGTGTGGAGACAGGCGAGGAAGAACGCGGGAGAGCAATGCTAATAGTCTGGAAATCCACCACTCTGAACAAATTAAAATATGGTTTTTTAAGGCTTTATTTTTTTTTATATGCGGGAGTGGTTTGCCTGCTTGTATGTGTTTACGTCGTGCATGCCTGGTCCCTTGGAGCTGAGAAAAGGCCGTCCATCCCCTGAACCTGAACAGAATTGGAGATGGTTGTAAGCCACCATGTTAGGACTGGGACCTCAACTAGGTCCTTTGCAAGAAGTGCTCTTAACCACTGAGCATAGGGGCTGGAGAGGTGGCTCAGTGATTAAGAGCATTTTTTCGGGGTTGGGGATTTAGCTCAGTGGTAGAGCGCTTGCCTAGCAAGCGTAAGGCCCTGGGTTCGGTCCCCAGCTCCGAAAAAAAGAAAAGAAAGAAAAGAAAAGGAAAAAAAAAAGAGCATTTTTTTCTTCTTGCAAAGGACCCGGGTTTGGTTCCCAGACCTCATATGGTGGCTCACAAATATCCCTAACTTCATTCCCAGGGATTCTGACGCCCTCTGTCGGTCTCTGAAGGTACTACATAGGTGTAGCGCACAGCCTTGCTGGCAGGCGAAACACTCTACATGTAAAAAATGAATAAATATCCCCAGCTCCGAAAAAAGAGAAAAAAGAAAAAATGAATAAATAGATTGAAAAGAGTTTGGGGGGCTGGAGAGATGGCTCAGCAGTTAAGAGCACTGACTGTTCTTCCATAGGTCCTGAGTTCAATTCTCAGCAACCACATGGTGGCTCACAACCATCTGTAATGGGGATCCAATGCCCTCTTCTGGTGTGTCTGAAGACAGCAACAGTGTACTCACATACATGAAATAAATAAATAAATCGTTTTTTAAAAAAAGAGTTTGGGGAGCTGGGGATTTAGCTCAGTGGTAGAGTGCTTACCTAGGAAGCGCAAGGCCCTGGGTTCGGTCCCCAGCTCCGAAAAAAAGAACCAAAAAAAAAAAAAAAAAGAGTTTGGGGAGCTGGAGAGATGGCTCAGTGTTTAGGAGCACTGACTGCTCTTCCAGAGGTCCTGAGCTCAATTCCCAGCAATCACGTGGTGGCTCACAGCCATCTGTAATGAGATCTGATGCCTCCTTCTGGTGTGTTTGAAGACAGCTACAGTGTACGTATAAATAATAAGTAAATAAATCAAAAAAGAAAGAGAGAAAGAAAGAAACCTTAGTCCTGTGTGATGGTTTGCATATGCTTGGCCCAGGGAGTGGCACTATTAGAAGGTGTGGCCTTGTTGGAGGAAGTGTGTCACTGTAGGGGGTGGGCTTGGAGACCCTCCTCCAAGCTGCCTGGGGATGCTCAGTCTGTTCCTGGTTTCCTCTGGGCAAAGATGTAGAAACTCAGCTCCTCCTGCACCATGCCTGTCTGGATGCTGCCATGCTCCCGCCTTGATGATAATGGACTGAACCTCTGAACCTGTAAGTCAGCCCCAATTAAATGTTGTCCTTTATAAACTTACATTGGTCATGGTGTCTGTTCACGGCAATAAGACCCTAACTAAGACAGTCCTGTGAAGGCTCGTTTCCCCAGTGTAGGGGAATGCTAGGGCGTTGAGGTGGGAGTGGGTTGGTTGGAGTGGGAGCATCTTCATAGAAGCGTGGGGGGTGGGGGGTAACATTTGAAATGTAAATACATAAAATATCCAATAGAAAATATGATTGGTGCTAGAGAAAGTATAAATAAATACAGCAGAGGGAGTCTTAAAAAGAGGTTGAATACAGGTATTCAGCATGGATGGACTGTGCATCTCCCAGAAGATGTGAGTGCTTGGATGACAATGTGAGTGCTGGCAGTGGGATATCTCCCTATAAGCTCCAAAGGCCCCCAGATGAACACGGGCTGTGGCCATTCAGAACTCTACTGCAAGACTGTGTTGCTAAAGATCCAACATATTTTCCTTGCAGGTCATAGAGAAACCAAACTTAAACTGACCTGAAACCTTTCCCCCTGCTGGATAGCTTTTCTCCTGGCTGTGGTGCAGGCAGATGGGGGAGAAAAGCCATCAACATTATTACCTACAGCAAACCCTCCATGCTCCAATACTGGCTTGCAATCAAGATACGTCCGCCAGTTTGATAGAGACACAAAGGTTATGGAAGTAACTGGCTACTTTTGGGTTGGATTTGAGGCCTGTTCCATAGGAGGAAATTCATGTTCAATACTGGAAAAGTTAATTAAAAGTACATGGGTGGGAAGTCCATAGTCCCTAGTGGGGAGCCCTCTACAGTTATCTCTCTAAATAGACAGACATGCTGCCACACTCCTTCTAAATACTTAACGTTTATACACATAAATTAGTGCTGCCCTCAGCAGTGACCACAGAAGCTTGTCCCTGTAGTGGTTAACACTTAAGGCAGAGACTTATAACTCATTAAGTTGCTGAGATCAAATGATTATTGAATGTTCAATCCCAGATAGGACATTTGTATCAGCCAACACCACCACCTGCCCCAGGAAAGGCTCAGTGAAGATCAAAGAAGAGAGATGAGAAGGAAGACGAGAGCTGGAGGACTGAGAAGAGTGCTGTGAGACGCTGCCTCTGGACCAGACAAGGGCACTCGCTGTGGCTATGGTGACCTTCACAAGGCCCTGACTAGATCTGTCAGCTTCCCACCAGGCAGCATTAACTGAACCCGTTGGGTTTCCAAAAGAAAAAAGGAGAGAAAAAAGACATAAGAAGTAGAGAGGGAAATGTTCGGGGTGCACGAGAGGACTGGAATGGGATGGGGATAGACAAAGGATACTTTGTTTAAAATAAAGACTTTCTATTTATAAAGATACATTCTTTAGAGTAAAGGCCCTCCATCCACTCAGCTAATCTTTGACCAATAAGAAAAGGTAATAACCAAAAAAAAAAAAAAAAAAAAAAAAAGAAAAGGTAAGAATACTCTACCCTGTGTTCTAAAAAAACAAACAAACAAACAAACAAACAAACAAACAAAACGATAAATGGCTGAGTACAGGGAAGCCTTGGCTTTGTTCTTTGAACAGAATAATATGTCTAGGCAAGGAAAAACTAGTCACCAGACAGTCAAGGTCAATCAGCATTTAATTGAAGATTTGTTCTTTATCTTTACTAAGCAGCCAGAATTGTTCCACAAGGCTTCCATAAGTGACTGTTTAAGGTATAATTGGATTCCTCATTTTTAACTTCTCCCCTCCCTGTTTTGACTGTAGTTGTTTTGGGTCAGAATCTCAATCTGTAGCACAGCTTGGCGTGGAATTTTCTATACAGCCCATAATGGCCTCAGACTCCGAGTAATCTGCCTTCCTCAACATCCTGAGTGCTAAAATCACAGGTGTATGCATCGTCTCCAGATTAACTTTGTTCTTTACCCAGTCTGTTTTGTATCTCTGGGACACTGCCTGGTCCCATCTAAGGCTTTTCTTTTTACTTTGGAGCTCTAGCTGAAACTCACTACAAAGACTGGACCGAAACTCAGAGACCTGACTGCCTCTGCCTCCTGCCTTCTGCCTCCTCCTGCCAAAATTCAAGTCATATGCCACCATGTCCAGCCCATGAGGCATTTTTTTTTTTACCTGTCATTCTTTTCACCCCACCTTTTTCACCTCACCCCTCTAGGGTTGAAGATTTTTTTTTTTTTTTTTTTTTTTTTTTTTTTTTTTTTTTGGAGCTGGGGACCGAACCCAGGGCCTTGCGCTTCCTAGGTAAGCACTCTATCACTGAGCTAAATCCCCAGCCCCTAAATTATTCATTGTTAAACAGAGCCTAGCACCATGTCACAAACCTATAACAACATAAAGAATCCAAGGCAGGATTGCAAATGCCGGGCCAGTCTGGGTTATAAGAAAGGGCCCTATCTCAGTAGTAATAGTTATCACCACCACCATCACCATCCCAAAATACCTCCTAAGGCTTCAGGTGGGAATAGAAAACCATGCGTTGGTTGGGGATTTAGCTCAGTGGTAGAGCGCTTGCCTAACAAGTGCAAGGCCCTGGGTTCAGTCCTCAGCTCCGAAAAAAAAAAAAAGAAAGAAAAAAAAAAACCATGCGTTAGAACTCCCCATGTATTTTGAATTCAAACATAAAAAGAAGAAAGTGCAGAATGTGTCTAGTTACAACTGTTTAAAAGGAACTGCTACAGTTTGCAGAACCATCTGAAGAGTTTCAGCATAATAATGGCGTGCATACCTCTTTATAAGGACCTGGTTCCACATGATTGTGAATGCCGGTGAGTCTGAAAGTCCCAGTGTGGGCCTGAAGGCCAAAAAGCTAGGAGAGCCATTAATTAGTCCGGTCTCATTGAAGGCTGTCAAGCAGAACTCTCTCCTATTTGAGAGAAAGCAGCCTTTTGTTCTACTCCGGCCTTCAGCTGATTGGCTGAGGTCTTCCCACCTTCGGCAGGGCTGTCTGCTTTACACAGTCTACCGATTTAAATGGTGATCTCATCAAAGCACTCATGGAAACGCCAGAATAGCATTTGGCCGAATACTTGGACCCTGACTAAGCCAAGTTGACATGAAATTAATTATCCACGTGTTTTTTATAATGGCTGGTGGACCTGTAGTATTCCGATAATTCCACGCACGACTTCAGTTTAATTCACATTCAAGACAAGAGCTAATTACATGGGATGGAGATAGTGAGGAGGACGGAAAGGGGAAGGTCGGAAGAGTTCGTGATTTATCATGATAGGAATCAGAAAGAACTGGGTACCGATACCCACTTTTGTCACTCAGATCTACAAGGTGTGTGAGCCTCTTAAATTGCCCTTGAAATAAGAAAACCAGCAATTCTTCTTTCTATTTTATGTTTGAGGGAACAAATGTTTCAAAAATTTGACTGACTGCAAGGCAGCTGGTTGCATTTGTAATTGAGCCAAGACATAACTGCACGTCTACCCGTTCTCTGGCTCTACTCTGTCACTTAGGTTTCTGGGAAACATTTGGCCTAAAAAAAAGTCTTTGGAAATTAAGCGCAGACATTTAGAGAAACAGAACTAAGTCCTTTGGGGTTTGAAGCTCTTGGTCTGTGATAGATATATTGCTTTTAAGGGCACGTCCATGT